>NC_142731.1:8130000-8755000 GCF_055471065.1 Atractosteus spatula | reverse complement strand
CCGAGTGGACTATTTTACAGAATATCATTCCGCCCCCTCACCTTTAATGGAGATCTCCTTCCCCTGGAAGTTGTGCAGGTAGCGTAGCAGCACCTCCTTCCAGTAGCTCCGGTAGCTGATGAGACCCAGATCTGAGAGTGGACGCTCTGGGGAGCCAACCTTCTCCTCGACTTTCGATAGCAGGTAACCTAAAAAGAATTAAAAGTACATGCAATCTGAGCATTACCGCATACTACAATAAAAAGTCTCCAAAGGAAAAGCAAGGCCTTGGAGAATACTCACTGAAGTCGATCAGCATCTTGCCATACCCCTGCCGCATGTACTGTGGCATTGTGAGAATGCAGGAGACATTGTAGTTGAGGAAGGAATTCTTCTCCTGCAGCATAGTGGGAAAGAACGTTTAGTAAACCTAAAATGTCAGCGGAGTTCTTAATCAACATCGACCTGTGAAGGTCCTTAACTGCAGTCATGTTATTACAGCAACAATAGATGCTTTATTGTCATAATCTGGTCTTTTATATGATCATGCTTAGAGAACCTTCTTCGGAAGGTGTATCCAGCTGTGGTCTCATAGAGGGTTGTCACAGAAAACAGAGCCAAGGTTTTAAGTGAACCACCGATGGGCACAGAATTAATGTGATCTTTAACCACTGAAGGAAGACAATTGAAAACCTTGGACACAGGGCTCTTTAGGACCACACCTGCCCAACAGTCTAATAAACTGAACAAGCGTCTGCTTAAAACAAATAATGGGTTCAAGGTGGGGGCAACATCACAAAAAGCTTTGTGCTACAGGCCATACAAAGAGGCAACAGAGCATACTAAAAAAACTGTCAAAGCTACTGTAAAGAGGAAGTTGAGTTTTTACCTTGGAAAAGTATCCAACAAGATGACATCCTGTGTTGTCTGCTTCTGTCATGACATAAAACAGGAAGGGCTCCACATCGTAATACAGAGTCTTATGGTCCAGGAACAGCTTTGCTAGCAAGCATAGGTTCTGGCAGTATATCTTTTAAGACAAAATAGTGACAATCGGGGTTACTGTTTAATAAATAAAACAGACTTTACCAGCTTTAACACTCTTCTACTGCCACCTGTTGGCCTCACGGCAGCAGTGCATTTTGGGTTTTACTATTAAAAGTAAACCTGAACTGTTAGCACTCGGTCTGCATCAGTGGATTGAGGACTTTCATTGTTCAAAAGATCCATAGGATGTGCTAAGGCCCCCCCAGTGCTTAGGGTGAATGCTGTTTCCATTCAATCAGTACCAGTTCGTCTGCTTACCCAGGCAAGGGCCGAGGAAAGCCAGAGAAGCAGAGAAGGCAAGGTGGGACCGAGAGGATCCTCACCCTGGACTGGCCCTTTCAGATTGCGAGGGGAACAGGATCATTTGGAACAGCCAATCAAACCTAGCCACAGCACCTTCGGCAAGCAGGAGGAAACTACAGTCTCTGGCAAAAAGGGGCGTTTCCCCCCCCCTAATGACCTCAAATTATTTAAGTTCAAGTTTGATTGCCCAAACTTAAAGAACCCGCCATCCCACTTGCCCACAGTACGGAAGGCAGACTGCCGATGGTCTCTGTACCTTGTTTTTCTTCCCGTCAACCTCAAACACCGATATTGCTCCCTTTCTGTAGATTTCGTCTCCAGGAGGGTGCTTCCACACGCACTTAGCCTTTCCAAAAGGAAAATGAAGTAACAGACGGTCATGGCTTTGTTTCCTTACACTGCAAACTATATTGGTTTTTCACCCATCACATTCGCAGAGCTGTGCTAAGTGAAAATCTCTACCAGGCAGTAAAACAATAAGGTTGAAAGTACCAGCGCTGTACTAAGGGGGGGGACTATAAATGCTCTCAACAGAAACAAAAACCTCCTATAAAGAGGCACAAATAAAGACAAAGGACCATCTTGTGTCTTTTCTGGACTCTCTGTCTTGTAAGCTTAATAAGGTCTTTTTCTGCAGTTAGGAGGTAGTTCAAAGTAGGAACTGTAACTGAGAGACTAAAAAACAAAACACTGGCTGTTCCAGACTAGCTGAGTGAAAGAACCTGGAGACCCGGAGATCCCGACATCATTCACAGGATGAAGAGCAGCCGGCTCCCTCCTCACCATGTGTCTGCGGAGGATGGTCTGACTCTTCATGTACTTGAGGCAGAACTCGCACATGTAGAGCCGGCCCAGGCGGGCATACTCCTCAGGGTAGGGGGAGTGGTACCAGGTGTCCAGCTCGTAGCGGCCGAACAGGATGGTCTTGATCATGTTGCTGCCTTCCGTGATCTGGCCTTGGAGCCTCAGCTTCTCCTGCGCACGTGGGGGTCAGGTGGGTGGGGGCCGTGGAAAAGCCAAAAAAAAACAAACAAACGGAACCAGGAATTAGATCCAGCGCTACTTCTCTGTAAGATTCGGAAATTATTTTGCTGGAGGGGCAAGTTCCCTAAGATATAATTCTTCGATGAAAATGTCAAACTTATACTGCATCCATATTTTCTCCAAGACTGGCAAGGAGCTGAAAAATTGCACTAACAAAGCCAACCGAATCCATGATGTACAGAATTTCCGTACAACATTACAATTCAAGAAGTAAATACTCTTTACAACACCCTTGAAGATTTGCTGACTATTCTGCTACTCTAGTTCTGAATGTGGAAGAACTAAAGCTTCTCTATAAGGCAATCATAAAAAATAAGTTTTTGCCTTTCAAATTCAGATTCTTACTAATTACTTAGGTCTTAATGCTCTCCCATGTGAAGAAGAAACATTCAAATATGCTCTAAACATTCAGAAAAAAGGGAAAACCACACCATGTTCAGAAAGGAAATTACCCTTAGCTGCTAAAAACTCCCTCTGGCTCCATAAAATAATGTAAAAACACTGAAATTTAAACCAAATTAGATTTCAAAGCAAAGAAAGAAAACAGTTTGATGTTAATTTAATTCATGTCTAACAATTGTATTAATAATGCACTTTTAATTAAGATGCACATTGATGAAGGTAGAAACAGAATAGCTTCCTTCCTGTATGGGTAACAGATTACCAAGAACAAGGCTATAAAAAGATGGATTTTAAGACAAATGTATGTCAGTGATCACACTCAGATGCTCTCAGTTTATAGACAGAAGTGCTGATGCTTTTTTTGAACTCCTTGTGTGAGAGCAGAGTTTTTTGTTTTTCAACGCCTCTATGCTCGTTGCACGTTGACAGTAACTCTCAGTAAAAGCCGTCCAGGACGCTAGTACGACTGGCCGCAAGTCCTTGTGACAGCTGCACGAGACAAAAGATAGTTTTAATATGCAAACCTGTAACTGCAAATCAATCGCCCTGTGTCCTTTAGCCCAATAAACCATTAATTTTGCTCCAGTCAGAGACATAAGCTAGAATTTCATATTTTTATTTGAAATCCACAGCGACATTCATACTCAATATCGCTGTACTGCCCAAATAAAATAAACCGGGCACTTTTTTTTGCCCACAGGTTCAAAAGTCTGGAGGCTTTGCCCTACATGAAGCAGTAATTAAGGAGTGAAACAAGAGCAGGAAGATAGTCTTTAGCTCAGCCAGCTTAACCAAAGAGGCTGCTAACAGAAATTGCACACTGAAAGGCTGAAAGAAATCGAAAAAGGGAATGAATTTTCTCTCTTACAAGATCCTCCGATGCACGTGCCTGGGCTTTTCTAAAGAGCTCCAGGTCATAATCACTTGTGATGTTTTCCAAGAGAGGCTCTCTGGTGGTGCCGTGGGTCTGCCGGTGTTCCTGGGGAGGGAGGAGAGAGGGCAAAAGGGCAGCCAGGTCAGCAACCGCACGGTAACAAGAATGTGCTGATTGCGTTTATCTGAATGAGCACGTACAAAGCTTTGAAGTGCAATAAACTTCTCTTTTGGGAAGCACAATTAATTCATTTTAGATTATGAAATGGAAACCAACTACAGGTTTCAGCGCACGCTAACATCTGCGCTGGCATAACCAAGAATATTTATGGTTATGGTTTTAGAAAAGAACCTTCAGATTTCCATTTAGGAAGCTCTGCTGCACCTTAACAGCAATAGAAACCCTGGTCGTGTACTTATGAGCAGCATGATCCTTCCACGTATTCTTACCATATATTTCTCCTTCTGCTCCTTCAGGAGACCAGAGTTCCTCTTCTTCCTCATCTCTGTCACCTTCTCCTTGTACCTCATCTGCCTCTCTGTTGGGGCCTGGGCACCACAGAAGGTTATAAATTAAATCTGCAGTCGACTACAGGGAGCAAAAGGAGGAGCCAAGTTTTCAATTCCATTTCCTGGTGAAGACCCCATGATGCTGTGGTCCGAGTTCCTACCTGGTGGCGTGTGGCGTGTCGGTTGTTCTCATCCTGGCGGTGTGACAGAGTCCGGTCTTCCACCTGTTTGTCCCGGTTGGTGGCTCTCACCTGAAGACACAGAGTCGGCTGCTACGTTAGCGCTGTGGTCTAAAGCTGCGAACCCGGGCCCGCCCGTTACACAGCGTTACAGTGTTAACAACGCGTCGCTTTGCCATGCGAGCAGCGCCACTAAAAAAGGGTGCAGAAATGATACCGCTTTAACAAAATAAGCTGGTAGCCTCTGACTCCACACGTCGTAGAAGGCCTAATAATGAAAACTTACTTCCCAGTTCTTTGAAAAGGGGGGACTAGAGAAAACCTTAGTGTGTTGCTATTTGTGGCAATTATAGCCTGGGTGTAATGGGTGTGTGTTCCCATGAGCACTATTTCTTGCATATGAGCAATGTACGAGGTCTTCATGGGGGTCTCAGTAATGGCATTACTAATACTTTAACTACTGAACATAATCAAAAAAACATTTTACACATCACAGTTCATTTTTAAGCAGTTAACCAGTTAGAGAAGTCATCGGGGCTTGTGCAGATTAACCAACTCATCAGGAAGACTGATGGAAGCAGCAGCAGCTACATCCTTGAGACTTGCTTTTGATGAGCAATTACAAATGGGCCTGGGCATACAGTAAACACGCATGTCATGCCACACTCACTGGTTGAGAGCTTGCACGCAGTTTTGCATTTCATTTAGCCTTTAGCATGAATAGTAGTAAGACGCAAAACTACTGCCTGAGCTGAGTGGGCTCTGGCTGCTTCTGCCAGGTGTGCTTGTGCTTTTATACAGGTGTGATTAAAATAATGGCCAGGACAAAGCCCGTAAGGCAAATCATGTCTAACAGAAGCAGAGCTAAGCGAGGAGTCCCTATAACTCGATAAGGTGTTATTTTTATTTTTTATGTTCATGTGCAAGAATGCCTGTGCTCACTAATTCCATAAAGAAAAGTATTTCAGGTACCTTGCATTCATCTGCAGACAAGTTGTGGTAAAGCGGACACCCAGATATGGAGAAATGTCTTTCGTGCTTCCCCGTCAGATGCCCTGAAAAGGAAATATGGTCATTGTATTGAAGGGGAAACAACAGCAAATGAGATTTAATTTGAAAACAATGCCCCTAAAATAAAGGAAACTTTGCGGATATTAACAATAGTAAGAAGTTACAGACACTGCCACAGTATTTACGTCGCATTGCATAATCCATGGAGGAAAAAGACATGTGACAAACCTGTCCAAAATATTATTTTCTTTTCCAAAAAGGACCAATGGAGTGATGAGAATGAACCCAATGTGAGAAGAAAAGGGCAGAAGTCTTCTGCAGCGTTTCGGAGCGAGCGGCGTGCTCGTGTGGAACAGTGCTCAGAGAGGTGAGCAAATTTGAAAAGGGGCGGCTGCACCCCCTCTCACGCCTTGACAGGGTGAGATTCTGCCGAGGCACAGGACCGCTCTGGAGGCGTGGTGGAGTCGCCCGCGGGGTGTGCTCAGACCCCAGGGGCCGCACGGAACAGGCCAGCCGCGAGAGCTGCCCCACCGAGGAAGGGGCCAGGAGAGGCAGTTACCCAGGGAGTTGCAGCCCGGCGTGGGGCACTTCATGTTGAAGTTGTAGCTCTCGTGGAAGCGGCGGCGCTTGGGCCGGTGGGAAAGGTCGCTGCCCGAGTCCTTCAGCGACACGTCCTTAGCCAGGCTCTCGTCGTGGGAAGCGCTCGGGCTGGAGATGTCGATGTCAGACTCCGAGGAGGGCGCGTTCCCGGTGGGGGTGCGTGGTGGGGACTCGTCGTGGTCAGCTGCGTGCTTCAGGTCTACAGAAGAAAGGAGAACGCAACGCGTTAACAAATCACCACAAACACAAGAGAACGGGCATCCCGGGCACTGGCAACCTAATATCCCTCAAGTCGTGCTTACCTCTCCAATTAGAAACACAAGACATCATGGTGTGTGCTCGCTTCACCTCTCTAATTTATCGGTACTGGCAAATGGAGAAGTAGCCAAGAGATATGCTGGCAACTGAAACAATTTAGAATAGTTACATGGCAGTGGCTGTCAAACCACAGAGCATGTAATCCGGGGGGTGGGGGTTTGGTTGAACAGGAAAGAAGGTTTCGAGCAGTGCGTTCCACTGCTATTGAATATCTTCAACAGCAAGGAATGTTTTTACAAAAAATCCCACTGCTGCCGGATCCACAGACCAATAGTCTGTAAATGGCACAGTAAGTACATTTGGACGATTTTTCTTGAGTTTGCTTGCTACTGGAGACCTCCTGTGGTCTTACAAGTCTTTAACCATTTATTCTGTTAAGGTTTATATAGGAGTTGCTGGGGCATCTGTAAAATTTCCAACTATTTAATCCTATTTGAATTGGCAACATTAGGTTTTATTAGAATCAGGTTTTTTAAGGGGGATGGCCTGAAAACCATTATAGGGTAGAGGGCAAAAGTGTACAACATTAAAGTCACTTATGGGAAATATTAATCTCAGTAAATAAAGATGAGGGAAAAAAACTCAACCAAGCAAAATAGCCATGAGCTTCAGAAATATACACAACAGTGTTAAGTTAAAGGTGTTTTCATGCATCTTTTATCTTTAAAACAATACATGTAGAAGTTAAATTACCCATTTGACATTCTTGTGCTTGCTCTGAATAGAGCATTGAATTATCCACCGATAAGCTATGTTCTGCTTTCAAGAATTATTACTCTATGCATGCCCTCTCCGAACACCTGTCACATGAGCATGTTGTGCTATCAAGACTATGCTCTCTCTGTTAATGGAGGGTATACCACAGATAGTACAGAAATGAGGAAAGAGGGATGCTATAGAAAAAGTCTGGCAACAGCTGCATCATGGCTTCACATGCCAAAGTGATTCCAATGATACCAGGAGGAAAAGCAATTTATTGTTGAGTTTGTGCACTTAACCTTTTTTGCAAACAGCTCCAAAAATGTAAAAATGCATCATGCCATTTATGAGAGTAAACTGAGTGAACCATGTTAAGGTTACTTTTTCCAAGGTTCCAGAAAACCAACTGTAATAGTTTTTAAATTAAAAAGACGTCTTTAGCCTAAGTGTTTTTTGATGAAAAGGAACAGGTTATTGACAGTCCTCAATTTGCTGTGATCAAGGAGGAGCTTAGAACTCCCGGGATCTTGGAACAGCCCACAAAAGCTTTTACCAACCATCAGAGCTCCCATTATCAGGATTCAAACTCCAACACCATGACAATCACAACAGTAACTTTAAACGTTCCATATCAAACCATCTTCAATCCCTTTTATATGCATATCTGCGAGAGTTTACCATATTGCAGCACCACTTTGAAGATACTTGTAGAGATTGTATAGATACAAAACTTCCTTCGTGCTTTTAAGATTACTTGTACCATCAGATTAAACACTCCAGCAATCAGTGCTTTAGAAATTACAGTAGACCAGTCTGAACTATTATGTTTCTCACACTGATGTGCGTGCCTATTTGCAAATGCACAATTGACCAGGTCTGGGTGCTTCAAAGATTTCCTAGTGGCATCAACAGGAGTTAGTAACATGATTTCAATTGGAACCATAACATTGCAGAATGGAAAAGTTTCCATAGCATTATACATCTTTCCCTCAAAGTCTTTTTGTTGCTATTTCAATATTTCAATGCATTTTTTGCCCAGAAGGTTAGTGCAGGGCCTCTGAACAACATTGAAAAAGTGACATGGGATCAAACAAAAACAGGAAATTATTTTATTGGGAAAAAAAATAACAAAAACATGAAATAGTGGTCCCAGCCCCACCCTCTCCAAATTATGGACAAGACATAGCATCATGAGGAAAAAAGTTTAAAAAAGAGAATTATTTTTAATTTTACAGGCAGCATACTTAACACAGATGCACTACAAACTAAAAAAAAATTCAGAGACAGCAAAAGCAAAGCAAGAACTCAGTTCTGGGGATGCAAATGACCAATTTTAAGTAGAAAAACCTCAAGGCTAATGCATTACCAAATTAGAACGCAGACTGGGAAATTAGAAGCCAAGACATCTGATGTCAGAAATCAGCGCTGGGGATCTCAAAGACAGAATACCCAGGGACAAAAGGAGAGTCCGGATCGCACACTCTAAGAGTCTTTGTTTGGGCATTCAGAACAGTATTAAAGGGCAGCACAGAAAACCATAAGCATGAGAACAAATACAAGACAAATCTGAAATGCACTTCTGAGGAGAGTGTACTGAATCTGAAAACCTCCACACTTCACAAAAGCAAGCAGGTGAAATTAAGAAACGACCCAAAAGCCAACTCAGTGTTTGATGTGATGGAAAACGATACACAAGTTTGATTGACGTGGACCCGTTTGGGCTCTCAAAAACAGCAAACAACAAACACCTAAGACATCATTCATCTGGAAAAAAACCATCACATTACGTGGATATCTCCATGACAAGGACAACACAGCAGACGACATTACAACTTTCTCTCTCATAAAGCAACTCAGTCAGCTAAGAATGCCAGCTGATCTCCTGATCAAATAATCAAACCTGAAACAATTACTGTATTCAGTAATTCTGTTCTGAAACGGTCAAGAGACTTTACCTGACCTACAAGAAAAAAAACACCATTTTGGTAGAGGAGAAGAATTAAAAGAGTCCTATTAAACAAATGCTTTCAATCAGACAATTAAAAAACCAGCAGACTCTGGGTTCTGCTGTATCAACCATGCCTTCTCAGTCCTTAACTATGATCCAAATATGAAACGTTCAAAAGAATCCAATTCCTACCTAAATGTATCCACTGTAATTCCCAAAACCACATCAAAATCAGTCATTCCTACACATCAGCTGAAGTAAAAGCACAAGGGGGGCAATACAATGAAAACGGAATCAAGAAAAAGAATCAGACACGCGTGCTGGGTTAAGATTACACATACTCTCAATCCTATCATCACACCATCAACGTGTGAAAACCTCAAGCACAAATGACGTTATTCTTTCTCGTTCAGAATGATTGACACATCAAAACTTCTTCTCCTTCCTCACATACAGCTCTGTGAACCCTCACTGGACACATTAACTTTGCCGCCAAGTACAATCAGTTTTAGACATGTGCATATTTGCAAGAACAAACCCTACCTAAAAAGCTTTTATAATCATTTGAAAATAAAATGATCACACAAGCCAGGAGTCTGGAAAGCTTTTGGCCTTTCACTGAAAGAAAGGGCGAATTCACAGCAAAAACATTAGGAGTTGTCTTTTAACAAAGCCCTGACTCGTGTTGGAAAACCATGCCGCTCGAAAACCGTCAGAAACTACAATCACATAGACTGGGGTTCGAGCACTGATGGAAGGTACCGGGAGGAAAGAAACAAGCAATAACAACAGGACCAGAAGGAAAGGCCACCTTTTTTAACTCCAAGAAATATTTAATTGAAAGACTTCCACAAAAAAAAAGATGAGACTGAGCTTCTTCTACTTTTGAAGGGCTTTACAGCTAGATATTTGAGCTGCCTTTTTTCTGGGATCGGTTGCAGAATTTTTCAGATTTTGGTAAAAAAAAAAAACAGGTCCCATTTTCCAAGAACTCTGCTGCAGACAATGGCCTGAGTGCCAAGCCCAAGCCCAAGCCCATACCCACTTTGGACCTTTTACGCAGAACATGTTCTGAGATCTTAGTTAAGCCAGCGGATTTCTTATAGAGCATTTAATAGGGAGTAAAACAAAAAAAAAGTGAAACTAGTTCAGTTCAGGAAATAATAAGAACCTCCAACAGGTTAACAGTTCTTTCCTTTTTTCAACAATAAGAAACACTGCCCTGCGGACACTGATCCTGACTGTCAACTGCAGTTATCAAAATAAAGATGGCCTTTAATAAAGAGCTCATTCAAATTTCCACATGGTTCCACTTGGTTTCTTCAAGAGATCCCTGATCCCTGCTGTAAAGGTTACTTCTACTGCTTCTACTGTTTTGTCAATTTAATTTTGGATGCAAATGAAAATGCACTTTGCCATGTCCACAACATTTGCTTTATTGTACAACAGGGACGAGCTGTTAATTGGATGACAATAATCTGCTCCAACTATGAATGCATTTAAAGAGAATCCCAGGGGAAATCTGCTTCAAAACATGCTAGAATGAAGGACACTGTGGTCAGGACACTCCCAAGATAAATTAGGAATTTCAGAGATTCTATGCTCTTTAACACGATAGCAACAGCTCTAATAAAGTAACAAAGCTGAGAAACTTACTCTTCACTTGATTACAGCATCACAATGCACTGATAAATCAAGACGGATTTTAAAGTTCAATAAATTTATAGGTTTAGCAAGGGGTGTGCCGACACTGGCATTTTAGAACTGAACTAGTTTCTTTTTGTCTCACTTTAAAAAAAAAAAACTTATTTTGGTTACAAAAACAAAACAAGAAAAAATAAAGTGAACGGGACAATTTGGGGGATCAAGAACTGAGTTCTGGAACGGTAGAGCTGAGAGACTGGAGTATGGAGCGGACTGGACTGGGGTGACAGTGAGGCGCACACTGAAGCCCCGTCTCCTACCCCTGTCGGAGAAGTCCATGGCTTGCTCCGTTTCCGATCCGGAGGAACGGCTCTGACGCAAGGGGTATTTCTTTGGGGTGACTGGCGCCCCCTGCTGCTGGCTACGGGTCACACGCCTCGTGGAATAGGCGGCATCATCCGAACCCAGGGCTGGCAGGTTCCGAACTGGACTGGAATCTAAAAACAAAAGCCTTTACATTTTACAGAGAGCCACAGTCTTCTGCTTCCAACCTTAGGGATTAAAGAGGGACAAAAGTCAGCGACAGCTGGGGAAAAAAGTCAAAGACGAAAAAAATCCTCTAAATAGCTCATTGTTTTTAAGGGAACTATTCCAGTCCCCAGGAAGTTAGGGAGCCAGAGATCCAAAAACAATTCAAAGGTTAAAAAAAACACACGCTGCTGCACCGAGAGAGTAACTCCAGAAAGCTTCTTTATAACTTGTAGACATCAACTCAGCACTAAACTAGACATTCAACAAAATTTCCAAGTAGTGCTAAAATGGAAGATCTAATGAAGATTAAACATGCCTTTGTCTTTCACAGAACACTACATTCTGGTAGGAGCCCAAACACATAAAAACGGATTCAACTGTAGGGTGGGACCTTGAAAAAACTAGTCACCCCGATAGTTCCTGTCTGCTGCCCATTTTCTGGTCTATCGGCTACAATTAACTGTCACAACAGCTGCAGCAAAGAAAGAAGCCTCTTTAGTCAGCCGAAACCCAATCTAGAAATGGCAGGCTTTTGCACCGAGTCTATGCTGCATATTCTGAGGGATTTGCAACTGTATTATAAATCTTCATAATCAATACCACATGAAAAGGTTTCAGACAATAACTGAAATGATTACAGATGTATATTAGAAATGCTCTCTAGCATCACATGATAAATGGCTGTTAAAAAGCAAGACAAATAGGACATTTCACTTCAGTTTGGAGCACAGGAAGAATACCAGATCTTATTGTCAGGTGTATTATTTAAGTGCCACGCTTTTTAGATATTTTTCCCCAAGTTACAAAAACCCACAGATCTGGAGGACATTTATGCATGAAAAGGATCTTTAACAGCATAATATCGACCAGGCGTCTCAAACGCAATGAGTTACCTAAGTTCATTTGATCTGGGCCAAGAAAACTGAGGCCAAAAAAAAGCCTCTTATTTTCACTGACCACCAATGAAGCAGAATAGATGTACCCTAAAAGAGTAGGACTTGGAACCCCAGCCTATGCACCTCACAAAGCTCTGCAAGGCTGTGCCACAAACATCGCATGACAAATGACTCTCTTTATGGGAAAGATCTTCCTAACTCTGCTGCAAAGACAGAATTAAGAACAATGTTGACAAAGCAAAACCGCTGAGCAGTTAGTCCTATCCAAGGACTATACATGAAAAGGCAAGGCATCTCAAATAACTTGCTTTTCAATCTATTAAACACAATGCAGTGCAACTGCAGAGCTCCTATTGTTTCTTTTATAATACTGGTTGGGGTGTTTGGGTGTTGATGTGGAACTACATGTACTTTACAAGTGAGGGATTAGGTGCCTGAAATACAAACCACAGCTTTGTTTCCCACCTTTGAGCAGAAAACTCCAGATGACTCTTTTGCTCCCCACAAAACACGTACTGTGACTAACTAGTTTCCAAAGCACATTCAATCATTAACCCCGAAAGTCAGGTAAGGAATGCCACTGTACTCCAAGGTACAACTCATAAACGGATTTTCAAGAAGAGAACATTCACTTTTCAGATGCGTTTCAGAAGCACAATTCACATCCCCTTACAGAAACTCCAATGGCATTTCTCTAGCCATCGGACCCTGCCTAGCAATTTGGGTGCCTTCAGTTTGGCGCACAGCCCAATTCGCGCCGCGCCTTCCTGGAGCGAGCTCTGCCAGGTCGATTGGTTCCCCCTCAAAGGCAGCTTGAGAGTCGCCGGGCCCGGCGGTACCTTGTGAGCTCTGGCTGAGGCGCACGGAGGCGCGGGTCAGGCGGGTGTTCCTGCGCGAGTTCACGTCGCTCTCCGAGCTGTCCGTGTGCTCCAGGTCGGCAGAGAAATCCGAGTCCTCCGTCCCATCAGAGCTGCTCCCTGCGTTCCTCTACACCCAAAAAAAAAAAGCACGGTTAGCTATACAGGTATATCCACCACATTCCATCTTTTTGGTTTTTAAGAACTTTATTTTCTTTTCACAAATACAGGGAATCACAAAATAGAGAGCTTTACATTAACATACATACTTAAAACAGTATACATGATCACATCTCATTAAGTTTCAACACAGTAACAGTTACATAGCAACAATTTATCTTGTTCCGATGCAAATCCCACTCTTTACTTTAACATGACATCGTTTTTCACAGCTTCTTGAGATACTGTCCTATGCCCTCTATTTCCCACAGGTTTTCTGCTTCCTCCCTCCCTTCTCTCCACACATCTCTGAGGTAATAGTTCTCTCGGGTAATGGACAGGGCCAGGCTACCTGCTGCCTTGACTGGTGCCTCGATGCCTCGACTTACACTGGTTGGCTTGGTCAAATGGCCACCTCTTGTTCGCTATATTTCTTGTGTTCTAATCAGAATGGAAAGCAAAATCCTCATGTCACCTCCTTCAACACCACGGTCCCTCAGTGTCACCATACTAGGGCACTAGTTTGGAAATTCTTGTCCAGAGGTTAGAGTGTTACCTACTGTACAACTGCCGTAGCACAAAACATAGCAGCTGTTTAAAATTAATGCACGATTGTGAGAGAATAACCCGTTTAAAGAATTTTGCTTTAACATTTAACATGAAGTGCCTCCTTATGTCACAGTGTCTTCAGACCCGAGCGCACAACAGCTTGCACAGGGTGAATTTCTCTTGGTTCGGTCGATTCGGATCAATGTTTTGGGCGTCAGCCTCTGCAAGATTGCCTAAATCTTTCCAGCAGCTATAATTTAAACACATTCATTCGTCATAGTCGGACTACCGCTGCCCTGTTAACCCAGAACTAATTTTAATAAGTGACCAGAAACAAGAGATAGAAGCCTGAATTTTACGGTTGTAGCTCCTGAACATCTATATTCAGAGCAACAGAGCGAATGAAAATATGCAACGATTTATATATCCGGTGCTGCACTACTGACTTGATGAAATAATTATAACAAAATAGTTGATCATACCCATCCAAACCAAGAGATCTAGAGATATGCGTGGCGAGTCTACTGTATGTTCTATACAATTTAATTCAAACCATTAACCATTTTATTTTTATTCCCACATTCTTGGCCAAGCCCACTCCGACATCCGCATTGAAAACAGGTTCCATCTCGCCTTGCCTAGGAATAAACTAACACATCGCCCTGTATCAAGTACGTGTGGTGCAACTGGAATTTCTGACCGGTTGGTCTCCAACAGTAACAACAGTAAAATGTCACTAATGGAGTGAACCGAAATACTCGGCACAATGGGATTGTGGGTAGCGGTTACCACGGTAACCGTGTAAACGAATATGGCCTGCGATTTACTCGCCAATAGCGTACACAAGAAAGACACTCCCCTAACCCGAGAACAAGGATCGAGTCCAGAAAGCCCCAGCGGAAAAGCACTTATAACTTTCCGCAATTACCAACGGGTGGAGAAAGGGAAGCATTCCTTCTTTGTTGTGCCAGTGCGTTCAGAGTCCGCAAATTCAGAGTGAATCATTTCACGCCGCAAAAGGTCCGCACAACTCACAAAAGAAGTATTCTCCCAAATACAGAGGGGAGACTTCACGTCATGTTTACCGACTGTAGTCTGTTTTTACCTTTCCTTACTCAAATGCACAACTTGTTCAACTAATGTTTGGCCGCAAGAGCAGTATCCTTAGCAACACAACCCCACCCGGATAGATGTGGGCGTCTAGAACCCCCCCCCCACTCCCACTGTAACAACCAGCTGCTGGGAGCACAAGAAACACGCTGCCTCCGGGAACTGCTCACTTCCGCCCGCACCGATCCCACAGTGCACCTTTTGCATAGATGGGACAGACGAGGTAGAAAACGCTCAGGACAGAAAAAGCAAACGTTTAGTGCTCACCAATCATGAATTCCATGACTTGTGCATCTTTTCCGCAAAAAACAAACCACCACCTACTGCAATAACGGAACCCCGCTTACTCCATAACAAAGGCTCTTCCTAGCAAAAGGAGCCAGTTACAGCGCTCCAAAACACACCGACCAATCAAGAGAGACCGAAGGCGGGAGTAATCCTTGACCGGCAGCCTCCAGCACCAATGAACAAGCCCCCCAGCCCGCAGATCCACCAATCCAAACACAGCTGGCGGAGGTTCCGTTCTTATCCTCAGGCCCCGACTGCAGCCTCGGCTTCTAGTAGTTTCCTCAGCCGCGGGGGCGCCAACTGCGACCAGCCGAGCAAGCCAAGATGGAAGCCGACGGGAGGCGTGTTTAACGATTTTCTACAAAATATTTTGAATCCCCAAGTTGTTTTTTTGGGGGAAATGCCTAAATGTAAGCGTCGGCGAAGACGAAACGGGATACCATTTGCACGTAAATTCCCCAAAACAAGGCAACCATTTTTAACACAGCCCTGACAGTCCAGAGGGCTGTGCAAAAGGCTTTTTGCCCATGACCATTAAAAATAAAACAATTCAGGCGTCTTCAAAGAAAGATAAATTCTTACCTTTCTGCGGGGCATACTTCGTTTGGCGGTACTGCGGCGTTGATTTTGCGAGGGCAGCAGTGAATCTCAAGGTCGATAAATGTTGCAGGTATTAATGGAAAACGCGCCGCGACTTCCAAAATTCATATGTACACAGAAGAGACTGGCAGGAACTCGCGCCACACACTGGCCGCAGCTTCCCCCCCGCACTTCCGGTCTACTGTGGCGAGGGGAGGGGACTCACGTGATTAGGTCTTGTTTGTTCAGGATTTTCGGAAAGGAACATCGAGAGGAATATTTAGACTAGAGCGACCTTGACGTAGTAAATTAGGCGGCCATCTTGGTAGAGGTAAGAAGACGAATAGGGGTGCATGTTCAGACGGGTGGTTACTTCTTGGCTCAGAAAGAGTTTTTAGTCTTAAGTGAATATAAATTCGTGGAAAAATGATGAATGGGATTGTGTTCCTGAAGTTAACTATTATGTTGTATTGAAAACACGTCTGTTTCAAACATAGGTACTGAATACTGCTGCCCCAGGGGTGTCCTTTGTACCCCCAAATGGATGTTGTTACTCCCAAGTCTTTAAAGTGACAAAAATGGCACACTCGCAGTAGGAGTAAAAACTCCAGAAACCCAAGTCGTGTGCTGAAAATGACATTTTGGTAAACATACTTTACAAGTCCAGATCCCAGAATTACCTACTCATAGCTCTACATTTGTCCAAAAAATTAGGTACCATCATCTATTTAGCCTAAGATACTCCGTCAATACTCTCAATTCCTTCAAGCATCAGCTGGAAATATTTGACTTAAATATACTTATAAACTTACACGTGTGATCATGTATGGCCTATCCACAATGTTGTGAATGCGTTGTTTGTGTAACAAAACCTATGTCTTAAGGAATACCTTTCATCTTCAATACATTATTTTGTTTATTGCACATGCTTTTCTATAGTAGGTGCTGTCTTTTTTCCTTGACCTTCAAAAATCCGAAGCAAAATTACAAATATTGTCATTAAAGCAAAAGAATGAACAAGACGACTTATAGAAATGATTTATTTTAATTTGTATACACACACACACACAATTGTCTTTAATAGAATAAAATCCCTTTTCAATCAAGATAGCAGGGCAAAGCCTCCAGTGCAAATAGTCTGAAGGGAGAATCCAGTGCTGTGTATTAGTTATGAAGATTAATGGAAAAGCTACATGGTGCTTGGTTAGACATGTGGTTCACAGGACAAGATACTGAAGTTAAAGAATTGCAAAGAAAGCGTTTTCTTTTTCTTATTTCATCTGTTTGGCCTTTTCCTTAGTTACCCTGAAGTGATTCTCCTTTCATATCTTCCTATACAAAAGCACAGGTGTTTTAAGTCTACAAAGACAGAACCCTTCCATTCAGTTCTGAAATCGGCATGTACAAAACCACGTTTGGACATATAATGAGGAGCAACAGTGGTAGTTCTAGCAAGGTCCCATTAAGATGGGGCAAGAAAATTCTTATGTAGCACAATCTTTTAAACACATCCCAAATGCACTTTGAAATACAGCATCTCCCTTATGCTTATGGGTATGAACAAGATGTTCTTGTCATACAAATTATCTACTGGAATGAAAATTCCATACCTTTTTGTAAAAGTGCACTAAATAAAAAAAGAGCACCAATTTTATTATGAAGTTACACTTGTTGCATTAATGGTAACGGATGTTTGATCAATATTTTAAAACCGTAAGCAAAACTAAAGCACATTGGCACAAAGCTGGTTCTTTGCATTTAGGTTTTATTGGGATTTACAGCAATAATAAATGGGGTCTAAATCAGTTCTTGTTCAGAAGGCCACAAAAAAAGAAGCCTTAATGTCCCCTTTTGAAGTCAAAGATAAAACATTAATAAATCCAATTTCACAGTACTCAACTAAAAAAAAGTGCAAATTTACAAAATCTTACGGATTTTATGCTTACAGGCTCACTGCAAGTATCAAGGGATTTATAAGTGGACTGTATAATTGAAATGTGATGTTGTGCGATTTTCTGGCTTGTTTGCAAGGATAGATTACAATTAAAACCAAACCCGCACAAAAGGAAAAAAAAGGCTTTTTGTAGTTCACATTTCTAGTTCCAGAGGGAAATGTGGTTAGTGCTTCAGTAAAACATTCCTAGAGAACAGTTCTCCCTGGTTTTTCTCAGTTTACAATTCACTTTGGGTCAAATAAGTGTAAAAATCCTCTTTGCAATTGCATTGATCCTGTATTGCAAGGTCGAAGACAATTAAACTTCGCTACCTTGTGTCAGTATCTACAAAAGTGTGCTTCTTTTTCTAGAAGAGCTGCTTCATCACCGCCATCTAGCCCTCCATACGTTTCTTAAAACAGGTTTGTCTTTTCAGGGTGTTAATTTCATGCTCGTCTGCAGGGGGCGCCACAGTAGCCAACAAGAGGCAGTGCCAATAGGAAAAGCAGCAAGATGTCTCTGTGAGCCTGCAGGCACCTGGCCAAGCAGCAGAAACTCCGCTTGCCGATGGTTTGTATAGCCCTGAGAAGAGTTCGACATCATCCTCCTCCATTATGCTATTATCTCACTGCATAGAAAAACTGGGTTTAATAACGCATTCTTTAAAACTAAATTTCACTTAAAACCAATTCTCTTGAAATCTGAATCCTCTTATTCCAAAGATGTGGGGGTGAATCGAGTTGCTTCGAAATGTCAGTTAGTGCAGAGCACACAGGCAAGGGCCCGTGTTCTAATGAAGTGGTCAGTTTTGCAGAAATCTAACATCACTTTTCAGGTCACACAGCACATCATTAAACACAAAAAGGTACAGGCTTGAAGCTCCTTTGGTGGAGCACAATAAAGCAAGTCTTGCAAAGCACAAACATTCCAAGAAAATCATTCAGCAGGTTCCAGCTGATGTCCCCCATTTTAAATCTGTTTCCACTTCATTGCAGACCCCCTACAAAATAAACAGTATTTGTCACAAATAACAGGTCAGTTATGTCTCATTGTACATTCCCCTTCCCTCCTTAACACGTTGCCGATTATGGAGGGTGTGGATATGTGCCGCAGGCCGAGAAGAGATTTACAAAGTGTTGTGGTTTAAGGCTCTCTCCCTCTCCGTGAAGAACATATCCCAGGTCAGACGCCCATCCCGGACACACGACCCTCCAGCGCCATCGCATTTGTATCCAGAGGGACAGCAGTGTTTCTGATCGTCGCAGCACACGGCCTGCAGAGACACCACCGCTCGGTCAGCTGGAGCCCAGAGGAGCTGAACAGTCCGATCATCCCAAGACTGCACAGCGCAGGAGCACCGAGTGCCACCGTACTGCTGCAGCTTCACTCATCGGCCGAGTGCGGGGAATTAAAAATAAAGATGACATGACGTCCCCACGCGTACAGCATTTTAACTTGGAACGAAGCCGAAAATAAGCAATGTAAATGAAGTTAGTTGTTTCACTTAAACTAGCTAAGCAGGTGTGAGCCTGGTCAGTACCTGGATGGGAGACCTCCCAGGAAAAACTAAGGTTGCTGCTGGAAGAGGTGTTAGTGGGGCCAGCAGGGGGCACTCACCCTGCGGTCCATGGGGGTCCTAATGCCCCAGTAAAGTGATGGAGACACTATACTGTAAACAGGCGCCGTCCTTCTGATGAGACGTAAAACCGAGGTCCTGACTCTCGGTGGTCATTAAAAATCCCAGGGTGTTTCTCGAAAAGGAGTAGGGGTGTAACCCTGGCGTCCTGGTCAAATGTCCCATTGGCCCTTACCAATCACGGCCTCCTAATAACTCCCATCTATGAATCGGCTTCATTACTCTGCTCTCCTCCCCACTGAGAGCTGGTGTGTGGTGAGCGTTCTGGCGCACTATGGCTGCCGTCGCATCATCCAGGTGGGGCTGCACATTGGTGGTGGAAAAGGGGAGTCCCCATTACCTGTAAAGCGCTTTGAGTGGAGTGTCCAGAAAAGCGCTATATAAGTGTAAGCAATAATTATTATTAAACAACTGGACATTGCAAACTGTACTGCTGAGCAACAATGTTTGATTCGTGGGGAATTAAGGAAAAAGGTCCCATCTTTGGACAGTAATGGTAGACAGCAGAGGGCACTGCAAATAGTGCCTGCTAGAAGAAAATGCACGAAAACTGCTCCAGTCGGAGGTGATGGTTTGATTCAAGCCCTGGGAGACATGGACTCCCCATGGCTCAATCCACATGCACACAAATTTAGCTCCATGTAAACTGGAGAGCTGTTTGGCTGGTAAGCAACAAGCACCCACATTCCAGTAAGGTGTACCACTGCGATGGTGAGACGTCATATTGACACTCCTTTTAGACTAAGGCCTAAAACTGCACTTTAAAGTTTTTGAAGTGTTAAAGTTTAAAGGCCTAAAACCTTTTGAAGTGAAAGCACATGTGCACAAGAACATGAACACCTTGCACGAATATATCTACATTGTTCTCACCGTGACTTTCTTACGCAAGGGTATTTCAGAAAACAACGGCAAGTCATTTTCTTTACATTTACAGTTTCCTGCCCCTCTCCTCCTTGCATTTGCACTGGAGTGCGAGACACGGAAAATGTTTGGATACTGCCACTCCCGAGATGCGTTCTGCACTGGAAGCGTTGGGGTACCTTGGGGAAAGGGCAGCAGCCCCAGGAACCGGAGGAGGTCCTGCAGCAGGTCTGCGAGCCGGGGCAGCGATGCTCGTCATCGCACTGCACGTCCCTCCTGGGGCGCAGCTCCGAGGGGGACACGCGGACCACGGGGATGCTCCGGGACACCCAGGGGATGCCCGCGCGGCGCTTCTCGCAGGTGCCGGCCTTGATGTTGCAGGAGTAGCCCTGTGGGCAGCAGTGCTCGTGATCCGAGCAGCACACCCCCTGAAGCCAAAGAAAGCGCAGCACGTCGTCAGTGGACGAGTCGAACATGACCCTCAAAACACCCACCCACAGGTGAACGCAAAAAAAAAAACATGTTAAAGCAATATTAAAAACATGCTTTAAATTGCATTGGTATTTTGTCCTTCAATTTACCCAAAGTGGTCAATTATCCTTCAAAATTTCCTTAATTATTTATAGGGGATGGGCAATTTAAACTCCTCTTGCGATGCTCCCGAACCTGTAACATGGTTAACACTATTCTGAAGCCCCCTATATCATTACTGGATATCACTAGTGGGTAGCCTGCACATTCTTGGCCAGAAAACAACGTGATCAAAACTTTGACACTAAACTTCAGATCATTTGCAGCTGGCAAGCCATCTTAAAAGATTTAAGGACAGATGCGATCAGCCGAGAATTTGTCAGACACCTGAGGGAGCACCTCGAGGTCCTGTTGGTTGACGGGGAGGGTCGGACATCTTGAGTTTGGCCAACTCAGACCTGTTGTAACGATGGAGGACTCTCTGGCCCTGCCTTACCTTGACCAGGGGACAGCAGCCCCATTTGCCGGTGGGCAGCTGGCAGCAGGTCGTTCCAGCCGCGCAGCTGGTCTCGGGGTCACACTTCACACCCTTATCACCCCCAGGTCCAATGGGCTCCCCCATCTTGGCGGGCACCTTCTCCAACCAGGGAACGGACTGGGTGGAGGACTTGCAGTAGCCAGCGGCAAGGTCACAGGTGGTGCCCTGCGGACAGCAATGAGCGTGGTCTTCACAACATACAGCCTGGAGGAGGACAGGCACACAGAAGAAAACCCTCAAATCAACCCAGAGATGCAGGGGCCAGCGCCAGACTCCACTGCAATTCTCTGGATTTATCCCAGAGATTCCCTTCACCCTGCATAGATCCTGATCCAGGGACTGAATACCTCAGAACACGGGTCAGGAAAAATTCGCATCTCAACAGCAGGAACTAAATTTTAGTTCAGAATTAAAAAACCAACAACAAAACTTGTAGAACCTGGTTTCTCAATGACTGGAGTTAATAAAATCTAGAAAAATGGAAGCATCAAATCTGAGCTGCTTAATTATATGCAACAATCTCAGTTGTACCGTTAGACGAATAACATTTTGGTTACTACAGCAGAAAAACATAGGTTTTGGCCACAGCGTAAAACCACAGATGGATCAATGCCTCTACTTGAAGTCACAGAAGTCTGGAAAACTCCAAACATATGGGGACAACAGTTTGTTTTTCAGAACTATCCTTAAGCAAAACACTCAGATTCATCTTGGAGAAGAGGATAACTAAATTAAATGTAAAGCCCCCCGTAGAACACATCTGGTTCCTGGAAACAGTCAAAATGTTCATGTTTGAGAGCTTCACTTGTAAATCGACCAGTCTAACTTTACACCATTTGGAGTAACTCATCATTAATGCATGCTGGAGCTCTCGCTTGCCTGTCAAGAAGGGTCCCCCATCATTTAACTGAATGCTACATGCTAGCCTTTTTCTGCAGATATCGATAAAATATCAACAGCTTGTGTCCCGAGGGCAAAAGGCTTTAAAATAAGAACTTTCGACCCTACAGCCACAACTATTCCTCAAAGGCCTTAAACGGTCACTTTCACGTAACTTGTCTGTGTGGTTAGTTTAGCCAATTGAGACGCCAAACCCTATCCCATGTAAATGGATATCGAACACTTACTTTACTAAAATCAGTACCATTAAAAGTGCTTACCTCGGGGAATGGACAGCAGGCCCATTCTCCCTTTGCAGTTTTGCAGCAGGTAGTGTCATGGGGACAGTACGCAGTATCGTTGCACTTCACACTTTTGGCTACGAGATAAAAGAAGGATTTCTAGGCTTGTCAGGTCTAGTGGGTAGACATCACATTCGTGATTTTGCTCGTAGGATCTGCAATCTTATCCTTCCTGACACCCAGAGACCGATGTTTTCATTTCAGTTACACTATTGATCCCCTCCAGTATTCCAGGGTGGCTGTGCAAAACACATTTATGATGAACAACCTCTAACCACATGACCGAGGAAAGAACTTCAATTTCAATCCAAGCGGAGGTGGACACTATTCAGTACCACGTGGAGGACAAGACACAGAACGTCACAGTAGATACCACAGTGCATCCCAATAACCTCAGATCACACCTGTACTTGGTCAATAAAAAGCTTCATTTACAATATAATTAATGAAAAGAAGCTTTGCTAATCAAACAAGCATTCATTTAGAAATCCAAGAACATGAGAGAAAGTAAAAACTGGACAGCAGGATATTTAGTCCTTCTCATCAAGCGAGATAATATAAACAAGTCTCCACTTCTAATGCTTTTCAGCATCATTTTGATAAACTGATCTCATTCTTGAGTGACCCATGATGGAATGGTGGACAAGCATTAAACCTCATTAATGAGAGTCCATTGGGCACAAGGGATTAGAAGACTTAACCTGCTGAATACCCCTTGTATCCAGAGATCTCACCTTCAAGCAGAGCAGGGAGCTTCTTCTGCAGGGGGGTCTGTCTCCCAGCAGACGAGCACATGCCGTGCTCCAGGTCGCAGGTCGTACCGCTGGGGCAGCAGTGCACGTGGTCATTGCAGCACACAGCCTGGGAACAGCAGACATTCGCATGAGCGACACTGGCTCCGTCCCGCTCTGGGCTGGGAGTCGGGCCTCCCTGAAGCTCCCGCTCAGCCCCACTGGTGAAGCAGCTCCTCGCTCCTCCCCCTGGCCTGCGGGGTCATGAGGATGCTGCTGTAGAGGGGCTGGAGCTGCAGGTGCATCAGCTCTGACACGTAAAGCACTTTGGGAGCCTTTAGAGTGAGAAGGGCTTCAGCACGGCGAGGAATTATCAGACACTCACATCAGGTAAAGGGCAGCAGCCGTATCCACCGCCCTCCTTCTGGCAGCAGGTGGTGTTATCTGGACACTTGGACACTCCGTCTGGACAGTTCACGTCCCCTTCAGTCAGAGCTGCACAGAACAGAGGGGGAGGAAGTTGTTTCACTTAACTATCCATGTGATGCTATAATGAATAAAAGGTTAATATAAATATAAACTAGTATAAGACTAACTTTAGTCCCCAATTGTTAAAATGTTGCCAGTAATTTACCAGAGTAGTTGGTATAGTTAGGGGCACTAGAGTTTTGTCCACTGAAACAGCTCTGGTAGAAGACTAATGAGATACAGTACACTAGGATGAACATATTAACAATCACTGAAGACCACACACACACACACACACGTTAATCCATTTACAAACAAGGCATTTCAAAGGGCTTTTGTCCTTACCAGAAAACCCAGACTAACCCAATATTCAGAAATCCTCGAAGATGCCTAAATAGGCCATCAAGACAAACCTAAAACCTAAATAAAAACAAAAATACAACTCGGAGCTAAATCTCTTCTCCTATAAATCCAGAAGCTCCGAGGGGAATGTGATTATCTATTTTAAAAACACCTCATGAATCAGGAGAGGACATCTTCAACCTGGGGATTCCTCGTAAAAGGAAAAATTAGCATTTTCCTAAAAAGCAGAATAAGCGCTCTTAAATTAGTTTCAAAGATGCATCTAGAATCTGGTTTTAACATTGATCAGAACAAAGTCCTCTTGCCTGGTATGCTTCTT
Source organism: Atractosteus spatula (assembly GCF_055471065.1). Lineage (NCBI taxonomy): Eukaryota > Metazoa > Chordata > Actinopteri > Semionotiformes > Lepisosteidae > Atractosteus > Atractosteus spatula. The sequence continues at coordinate 8,730,972 of NC_142731.1, read as the reverse complement.
CCTTCTCAATCCTTCCTGCTTCTCCTTACCCATTGTTGACCCTGTGTTTCTGGACTGATGAAGACTCAATGATTTTGCTACAGGGTTAACTAGGGTAGACCACAAGAACCCCTGGATCATTCTCTCTCAGCTCAGTCAACAACACCTCAGCTCTTAGTTGTCACTTTGAAGCCCAGAAAAGTGACAATGTTGATGCTTCAATAAGCCTAACAAACAGCGAGCATGGAGTGGGTTAATATTGTACACTATGTTCACACTGCGCTCAGCTCTACCTTTAGTTTTGAATACAAGAGCAGCCCACTCTCAAAGGGTGTACACAGTGATAAACGTGATGGTGAACACGAGCTGCAATCTTCGTTGTCTCTAGAGCAGCAATGTTCCCTTCCTGGCCCTCTAGAGAGAGGCCAGAAACTTGCCGGTTCTCAATTCTGCTGCAAAGTGGTGGAAGCAGAAGAACATGCAGATTAGTGCCACACACACCGTCACCCACATTACAAGCCCAGGGTGCTCCTGCTACAACAGGGGTGCATAAACCTGGGCATCTGTAGGTTACTGGGCTGATTGACCTCCTCTCATCTGCAAGCTCTCACAAGAAAAAAGTGGAACAGGTGGTGACAGGCTGATCAGAAACGAGGAGACCTCACCTTCCTCGTCTTCAAGCAGAGCAGGGAGCTTCTTCTGCAGGGGGGTCTGTCTCCCAGCAGACGAGCACATGCCGTGCTCCAGGTCGCAGGTCGTACCGCTGGGGCAGCAGTGCACGTGGTCATTGCAGCACACCGCCTGGGAACAGCAGACATTCGCATGAGCGACACTGGCTCCGTCCCGCTCTGGGCTGGGAGTCGGGCCTCCCTGAAGCTCCCGCTCAGCCCCACTGGTGAAGCAGCTCCTCGCTCCTCCCCCTGGCCTGCGGGGTCATGAGGATGCTGCTGTAGAGGGGCTGGAGCTGCAGGTGCATCAGCTCTGACACGTAAAGCACTTTGGGAGCCTTTAGAGTGAGAAGGGCTTCAGCACGGCGAGGAATTATCAGACACTCACATCAGGTAAAGGACAGCAGCCGTATCCACCGCCCTCCTTCTGGCAGCAGGTGGTGTTATCTGGACACTTGGACACTCCGTCTGGACAGTTCACATCCCTTTCAGTCAGAGCTGCACAGAACAGAAGGGGTGGAAATTGTTTTAACTATCCATGTTTTAATTGTGATTAATAAAGGGATTAATAAATATCCTAGTCTGTATTTTATCACATTCATTTATTTAATTCCAAAATGTTAAAGTTTAGCCATGAATTTACCAGAGTGTTCTGTATAGTTAGAGGCACCAGAGTTTTGTCCTCTAGAACATCTCTGGTAAAAGGGTAATTATGAGGCAAACTAGGATGAACATATTAACAATAACTAAGCACAACACAAGTTTTTCCATTTACAAACACGGGACCTCAAAGGACTTGTGTCTGGACCAGAGAACCAAGGATTCAGAAATCCTATGAGATACCTAAATAGGCCACCAAGAGATAAACCTGTAACCTGCATAAAACAGAATAAAACCTAGAGCTAAATCTCTCTCCCTATAAACCCCAAAGCTCCAAAGTAAATGGTAATCTCCCCATTCTAAAAACAGCTCACAAACCAAGAGAGGACATCTCTTTGAAGAGAGGAAAATCAGCTTTGTCCTAAAATAATAGGACAGTAAAATTTTAAATTAGGTTCAAATATTTAACTAGAATCTTGTCTATCATTGATCAGAACAAGGTCCTCTTGCCTGGTATGCTTTTTCCTTCTCCTTACTCATCTTTTTTCCCTGTGTTTCTAGACCGATAAGAGCTCAATGATTCACCAAGGAGCTACTAAATCAGGGAAACACTGAGAAACAGGCCAACTGATCCTCAGGCTCCAATATGAGATCACATTCTAGGCTTCAGATCTATTGAACTTCCTCTCCCCTCTTCTAGTAGTAGGTTTGGAAATAGCCCTGATTCTGGAATCCACAGTATTTTTCCACAGTGCATCTCTGTCTCTGCTTCACCCCACTGGCAGTTGGAACCCAGCTGGTCCTCTCTGAAAAGCCTGTGCTGTCCAGTTTCAATGACCAGGCTGTTGTCACCAAGCCTGTAATTCATCAGGGTGAATTTCTATTTGCAGTCTCTTGCCCGGTCAGATACTCAGCTAGTGGATTGTCTTTTTAGTGGCCTGTGGAATTCAAGTAGTTGTGTTTGTGGTGAGTGACAGTGTTGGTCAGTTTATGTCTCGCACACCACCTAGAGCCCAGTAAACACCTTGGCTGCTACTTGTTGATTTGAAGCCACAAGAAGTGCAAATGCTGACATGTCAATAGCTGTAAATATAAAAGTCTAAAAAAAGCAGTGAGCACATCAGTGTGGTTTAATATTGTACATCACCTTTACAGTGAACACAACTCTACCTTTAATTCTGAGTATAAGACCACCCTGCTTTTAAAACGTTTACACAGTAATAAAAGAGATGGCGATGACAAAGCTACCATCTTCATTCCTTCCAGAGTAGCAATGTTCACTTCCTGGCTCCTAGAGACATACCAGCAATTCCCTAGATCTCAATTCTGCTGCAAACTGGTGGAACCAGAGCAGTGTGCAGTTTAGCACCACACACCATCACCCTCATTACAAGCTCAACTGGAGGTGATCCTCCTAGAACAGGGGTGGATAAACCTGGGTGTCTGTAGGTTACAGAGAAGAATGGCCTTCTCTCTCATCTGCAAGCTCTCACAAGACAGAAGTGGAACAGGTGGTGACAGGCTGATCAGAAACGAGGAGACCTCACCTTCCTCGTCTTCAAGCAGAGCAGGGAGCTTCTTCTGCAGGGGGGTCTGTCTCCCAGCAGACGAGCACGTGCCATGCTCCAGGTCGCAGGTCGTACCGCTGGGGCAGCAGTGCACGTGGTCATTGCAGCACACAGCCTGGGAACAGCAGACATTCGCATGAGCGACACTGGCTCCGTCCCGCTCTGGGCTGGGAGTCGGGCCTCCCTGAAGCTCCCGCTCAGCCCCACTGGTGAAGCAGCTCCTCGCTCCTCCCCCTGGCCTGCGGGGTCATGAGGATGCTGCTGTAGAGGGGCTGGAGCTGCAGGTGCATCAGCTCTGACACGTAAAGCACTTTGGGAGCCTTTAGAGTGAGAAGGGCTTCAGCACGGCGAGGAATTATCAGACACTCACATCAGGTAAAGGGCAGCAGCCGTATCCACCGCCCTCCTTCTGGCAGCAGGTGGTGTTATCTGGACACTTGGACACTCCGTCTGGACAGTTCACATCCCCTTCAGTCAGAGCTGCACAGAACGGAACAAGTTGTTTTGTTTAACTATCCATGTTATATTCTTATTAATAAAAGGGTAAAAAAATATAAAACACAGATTAGGATAAGATTAATTTTATCCCAAAATGTTAATTTCGCCAAGAATTTAACCGAGTGGTAAGTATAGTTAGAGGCACCCGAGTTTTTTTTCCCTCTGGAACAGCTGTGGCAAAAGGGTAATTAATAAGGCAAACTAGGATAACCATTAATAACTACAAGGCGGACTCTGGTTACTCCTTTGACAAACAAGGCATCTCAAAGGGCCTTTGTCCTGACCAGAAAATCCTAGAATATACCTAAATAGGCCACCAAGACAAACCTGCAACCTAAAACAAACAAAAAAATTCAACCCAGAGCTAGATCTCTTTTCCTGTAAGTCCAGATACTACAAAATGCTTCACTAATCAGGAGAGAGAATCTTTAGCCTTCGGATTCCTCAAAGGAAATCAGGGGTTGCCTAAAATAATAGAATGGTAAACTCTCTTAAACAAGGTTCAAATACTTAGGTAGAATCTGATCTTCAACGTTAACTGGATCAAAGTCCTCTTGCCTGGCAAATGTCTTCCTTTTCTCCATCTCCCCTCTTACTTCTCCCTACCCATCTCTTATCCTGGGTTTCTGAACAGATGAGGACTCTTAATGATTTACTAGAGCAGAACAGAAGATTCCCTTGCTTGTCTCACACCACCTATACTTCAGTAAACTCCTTGGTTCCTACTTGCTTTGAAGACCCCAGAAATGGAAATGTTGACACTTCAATAGCCATAACAATATACAGAAGTCTAACAAAGACCAGTGAGTACATCAGAGTAGTTTAACTAGTGTAAGCCGGAAGATCCCCTGGATCATGGCCTCTCACGCCACCTACCATATTAGCAAACACCTCGGCTCCTATGTGTTACATTGAAGACCCAAAAAGTGCAAATGTTGGCACTTCATAGCCAAAATACAAGGTAGCCTAACAAAGGCCACTGAGCACATCAGAGGAGTTGAATATTACACACCACCTTCACAGTGAGCTCAGCCCTACCTATCATTTTAAGCAGAAGAGCAGGCCACCTTCAAAAGGTGGAACACAGTAAAAAAAATGATGGTGAAGGCAAGCTACAATCTTCATTACCTCCAGAGCAGCCATGTTCTCTTCATGGCACTAGAGAGCCCCAATCTCACTTCTGCTGCAGAATGGTGGAACCAGAGCAATGTGCAGATTAGCATCACACATCACGCTCATTACAAACTCAACTGGAGGTGAACTTACTACAACAGAGGTGGATAAACCAGGGCCTGGAGGCTCTGGGCATCTGTAGGTTACTGGGCTGAATGACCTCCTCTCATCTGCAAGCTCTCACAAGACAGAAGTGGAACAGGTGGTGACAGGCTGATCAGAAACGAGGAGACCTCACCTTCCTCGTCTTCAAGCAGAGCAGGGAGCTTCTTCTGCAGGGGGGTCTGTCTCCCAGCAGACGAGCACATGCCGTGCTCCAGGTCGCAGGTCGTACCACTGGGGCAGCAGTGCACGTGGTCAGTGCAGCACACCGCCTGGGAACAGCAGACATTTGCATGAGCGACACTGGCTCCGTCCCACTCTGGGCTGGGAGTCGGGCCTCCCTGAAGCTCCCGCTCAGCCCCACTGGTGAAGCAGCTCCTCGCTCCTCCCCCTGGCCTGCGGGGTCATGAGGATGCTGCTGTAGAGGGGCTGGAGCTGCAGGTGCATCAGCTCTGACACGTAAAGCACTTTGGGAGCCTTTAGAGCGAGAAGGGCTTCAGCACGGCGAGGAATTATCAGGCACTCACATCAGGTAAAGGGCAGCAGCCGTATCCACCGCCCTCCTTCTGGCAGCAGGTGGTGTTATCTGGACACTTGGACACTCCGTCTGGACAGTTCACATCTCCTTCGGTCAGAGCTGCACAGAACAGAGCAAGTGGAAATTGTTTCAATTATTTAATCTTCCATGTTAAAATTATGAAAAGGGGGGCTAAAAAATATAGAGGAGAAGAATTAAAATGATTATGAATTGTTAAAGAAATGCCTAGAATATACCCAAATGGTTGGTATAGTTGGAGGCACCCAATTTTTTTGCCCTCAGCCTCATGTATTAATCTTTTGCCCGAGCTGTGCCAAACTAGGATAAGTAATAATATCTAGAGAGACTAAACTCTACTAGATTAGTTACGACACACTAGATTACTGTATTTACAGACAAGGTGTTTCAGAGGCCTACAAACCTAACTACTCAGGATCCCTCCACTGCTAACCTAGTATTAGCCATCCTGTATAATATCTAAACAGGCCACAAGAGAGAAACCTGTGCTTTATAAAAACACAATGCTGAGCTAAATCCCCCTTCCTATAAATCCAGATTGTCCAAAGTGAATGGGAATCTAAAACCTAAAAATGCATCCCTAACCAGGAGAGAACATCTCTAGCCTAGGGATTCCTCATAAAGGAAATCAGGGTTTACTAAAACTCTCTTAAATGGGTTCAAATACTTAGCTGGAATCTTAAAGTTGATCAGAACAAGGTCCTCTTGCCTGGCACACTTCTCAACCCTTCCTGCTTCTCCCTATCCATCCTTTATCCTATGTTTCTAGGCTGATAAGAACTCAATGATTCACCAAGGAGCTATTTAACTAGGGAAATATTGGGAGTCAGGCCAACTGATCCTTAGGCCCTGACAGGAGATCACATTCTGGGCTGCAGCTTGAGTTTCCTCCCCTCTCTCCCAGGAGGAGGTTTGGAAATAATTCTGAGTCTGACAGGTGCGGGATTGTGATTTATTTTTGTGAAGAATGTCTAATCCCATAGAATTTTTCCCAGTGCATCTCTGTCTGTGCTTCTCCTCACTGGAAGTGAGAAAAACAGCTGTCTTCTCTGCAAAGCCAGGTCTGCCTGTGCCATCCTGTTTCTATGGCCAGACTGTGGTCATCAAGCCTGTACTTCATCAGTGCGTTTCTCTTTGCCATTTCTTACCTGGTCCGATACTCAGCAAGTGTGTATTGTCTTTTTAGTGTCCTGTAGAATTCAAATAGTTGCGTTTGTAGGAAGTGACAGTGTTGTTCATCTTATCCGTCTCACACCATCGACAGCTCAGTAAGCACCTTAGCTCCTACTTGTTGCTTTGAAGCCACAAGAACTGCAAATGTTGACATTTCAATAATTCTAACAAAGACCAGTGAGCACAGAGAAGTTTAATATTGTACATCACCTTCACATAGTGCTTCACACAGTAATAAAAGTGATGGCGATGACAAAGCTACCATCTTCATTCCCTCCAGAGTAGCAATGTTCACTTCCTGGCTCCTAGAGACATACCAGCAATTTCCTAGATCTCGATTCTGCTGCAAACTGGTGGAACCAGAGCAGTGTGCAGTTTAGCACCACACACCATCACCCTCATTACAAGCTCAACTGGAGGTGATCCTCCTAGAACAGGGGTGGATAAACCTGGGTGTCTGTAGGTTACAGAGAAGAATGGCCTTCTCTCTCATCTGCAAGCTCTCACAAGACAGAAGTGGAACAGGTGGTGACAGGCTGATCAGAAACGAGGAGACCTCACCTTCCTCGTCTTCAAGCAGAGCAGGGAGCTTCTTCTGCAGGGGGGTCCGTCTCCCAGCAGACGAGCACGTGCCATGCTCCAGGTCGCAGGTCGTACCGCTGGGGCAGCAGTGCACGTGGTCATTGCAGCACACAGCCTGGGAACAGCAGACATTCGCATGAGCGACACTGGCTCCGTCCCGCTCTGGGCTGGGAGTCGGGCCTCCCTGAAGCTCCCGCTCAGCCCCACTGGTGAAGCAGCTCCTCGCTCCTCCCCCTGGCCTGCGGGGTCATGAGGATGCTGCTGTAGAGGGGCTGGAGCTGCAGGTGCATCAGCTCTGACACGTAAAGCACTTTGGGAGCCTTTAGAGTGAGAAGGGCTTCAGCACGGCGAGGAATTATCAGACACTCACATCAGGTAAAGGGCAGCAGCCGTATCCACCGCCCTCCTTCTGGCAGCAGGTGGTGTTATCTGGACACTTGGACACTCCGTCTGGACAGTTCACGTCCCCTTCAGTCAGAGCTGCACAGAACAGAGCAAGTGGAAATTGTTTCAATTATTTAACCTTCCATGTTAAATTATGAAAAGGGGGGCTAAAAAATATAGAGGAGAAGAATTAAAATGATTAATTGTTAAAGAAATGCCAAGAATATACCCAAATGGTTCTGGACAGGCAGAAACAAAACGAACTGAACATTTTTTCCAGAAGTGCCGGGTAGCCGTCTGTGCCAATGAACTTATGAAGACATTGAGAAAAAAAAAATGCACAATAACGATCAGAACAATTACTCAATATCTTACAGCTAGCCTGGCACTAAACTTGCGCACCTTCTTTCTGGCTCCCCTAGCAAGAGGGCTGGTGCTGTTTGACAGAAACCAAATGTGGAAGTCGGGCTGCAAGCGGAGGTCTGGCTCAACATTAAGCTTACTCCTGTATTTGGTCTTTAGTGCCACCAGTGCAGAAAATCCGGTTTCACAAAAGATTTGTCGGAAACGGCATAAAAAAATCTCAGCCTTGTCCAAAAGATCAGGATACTCCAAAGTAACATGAAGCCAAAAATTGGTTACGAATTTCTGTGAAAAAAAAAAATCAATTTTAAAGCACTGTCACGGGCTAGCTCCACAAGGCTCCTCCTGTGTGCTCAAACTTGCGAGAGCCTCTTCGCTTAAATTTACAAAAGGATTTTCAACCCAGCTGAACCGAACATCTGGAGCCGGGAAGTAGTCGCGCAGTTGGGTCCTCAAACCTTGCAGGTGCTCCGTAATTAACTGTGACGGAGGCTGGGAGCTGCATTTGTTCTTTTGTTAGAAAATCTGACACATTTTCAAACGAGTCCTAGTTTGACCGGTCGATACGTTTGGCCCACATTTCCAGTTTCTTTAACGTGGCTTCCATTTTACTTTGAACGTTAAAAAGTCGTCACTGCCTTACCTTGAAGGCCAAGGCCGAGTCCATTTAAGGGACGGAAAATCTCCGCAAGATAAGCCAATTTAGCGAGCCACTCAAAATCACCGAAACGATCCGAGAGCTCAAATTTTGAGTCGGATAAAAAAAAAAAAATCTTGCTTCATCACGCAACTCAAAAAGCCGAGTAAGCACCTTGGCCCGAGAAAGCCATCGTACCTCGGTGTGCAAAAGAAGCTGAACATGGTCACTACCCATTTCTCCATGTAGCACTCGAAATAAGCGTGACTGGACAGGCCGGCTCTTCATGAAGTTGACTATTTTAACGGCCTCATCCAAAACACTCTTAAGATCTGATGACTTTTTTGGCAGCTAACACTTCCCTTTGTAAACTGCAGTGTACAGAGGTCACAAGCGGTGCGATAGCTTTCACACACGTAACAACCCTGCTGTGCTGCCCTGTCATTGCTCGGGCTCCATCAGTACTCACTCCCACACACGTGGACCACTCTATCCCATTTGACACAAATGCATTCAAAACATCAAAAATGGCTTCGGCAGTTGAATGTGTAGGTAAAGGCTTACAGAAGAGAAAGTCTTTGTATACTTCTCCATTATGTTTGTATCTAACGTATGGAAGGAGGTTGGGAAGGTTTGCAATAGCTGTAGATGCGCCCAGTTGCAGCGCATAAAAGCAGCTCTCTCGCACTCTTGGTAACAGCTGCCGAGTTACGTCATGTGCCATCTCATCAATTCTTCGTTCAACAGGGTTGTCCGAAAGCGATATTAGATTTAGCTGCTTGTGGGCCTTCTCTTCTAATATGACACCAACCACCTCTTTTGCAGGAGGCAAAAATCAAGTTCTCCCCAATTGTACGAGGCTTTCCAGCCTTTGCTATAAGCTGCGCTACGCCGTAGGAAGCTTCAACTGTTTTAGTATTTTTCGCTTCCCGCACAAGCCGATTCAAGATTTTTTTTTTCTTGCTCTGGTATTCTCCAAGCCTGTTTTCAAAATACTCAATAGGTTTGGACACGTACTCATTGCGTTTTGTCTCCAGGTGTCGACATGATTTGTTTGGCTTTAAAGCCTCATTTGATAACACTTCTGAACACACCACACACAGCGGCTCCTTCTCAGTTCCCACGCACGTAAAGCCCAGAGCCAGGTACTCACTGCTGTATTTTCTCTTTTTTAGTTTGGGTTTGGATTATTGGAATGGGACACTGAAGCAGTTTCTTTACTTGTAGATGGGCCTTCCTCTGTCTTCCCTCGTAAGGGAACCAAACGCAAGCCACTCATCCATGGTATGATGGGTAATTAGGCGGCTGTTCAACATTCAGCATTAGCTTTCTTGTCATGGTCACATATAACGGCGCTAAATGGCGGTTACGTCAGTCACGCAACAGCCAATCGGCGAGTTTGGCTAAAAACGGATGTGTTATATTTTATCAAACTAGCTAAAAATACATTACCAATATATCTTTAAAATACTTATATTATATATTTATGACTCTTTTACAATTACAATAATAATTTGACGGCCCCCCTGCAGTACCACCGCGACCCACAGGTTGAAAACCACTGCCATATAATATCTAAACAGGCCCACAAGAGAGAAACCTGTGCCTTATAAAAGAAGGCAATGCTGAGCTAAATCCCCCTTCCTATGAATCCAGATTCTCCTAAGTGAATGGGAATCTCCCTCCTCTAAAAACGTATCCCTAACCAGGAGAGAAGATCTCTAGCCTGGGGATTCCTCATAAAGGAAAATCGGGGTTTACTAAAATAACAGAACAGCAAGCTCTTAAATGAGGTTCAGATACTTGGCTACAATCTTGTCTTCAAGGTTGATCAGAAGAAGGTCCTCTTGCCTGGCACACTTCTCTACCCTTCTCTGCTTCTCCCTACCCATCCGTCATCCGTGTTTCTAAACGGATTAGATCTCAATGATTCACCAAGAAGCTCTTTAACTACAGAAACATTGAGACAGGCCAACTGATCCTCAGGGTCTGACAGGAGATCACATTCTGGGCACCTTAGCTCCTACTTGTTGCTTTGAAGCCACAAGAACTGCAAACATTTACACTTCAATCATTGCAACAATATACGGAAGAGTCACAAAGACCAGTGAGCACAGAGAAGTTTAATATTGTACATCACCTTCACACAGTGCTCGGCCCTATCATTTGTTTTGAGTACAAGATCACCCCGCTTTTAAAGTGTTTACACAGTAATAAAAGTGATGGAGATGATAAAGCTACCATCATTCCCTGCTGAATACCAATGTTCATTCCTGGTTCCTAAAGATACATACCAGCAATTTCCTAGATCTCCATTCTGCTGCAAAGTGGTGGAACCAGAAGAACGTGCAGATTAGTACCACACACCATCACCCTCATTACAAGCTCAACTGGAGGTGATCCTCCTAGAACAGGGGTGGATAAACCTGGGTGTCTGTAGGTTACTGGGCTGAATGACCTCCTCTCATTGGCAAGCTCTCACAAGACAGAAGTGGAACAGGTGGTGACAGGCTGATCAGAAACGAGGAGACCTCACCTTCCTTGTCTTCAAGCAGAGCAGGGAGCTTCTTCTGCAGGGGGGTCTGTCTCCCAGCAGACGAGCACGTGCCATGCTCCAGGTCGCAGGTCGTACCGCTGGGGCAGCAGTGCACGTGGTCAGTGCAGCACACCGCCTGGGAACAGCAGACATTCGCATGAGCGACACTGGCTCCGTCCCGCTCTGGGCTGGGAGTCGGGCCTCCCTGAAGCTCCCGCTCAGCCCCACTGGTGAAGCAGCTCCTCGCTCCTCCCCCTGGCCTGCGGGGTCATGAGGATGCTGCTGTAGAGGGGCTGGAGCTGCAGGTGCATCAGCTCTGACACGTAAAGCACTTTGGGAGCCTTTAGAGTGAGAAGGGCTTCAGCACGGCGAGGAATTATCAGACACTCACATCAGGTAAAGGGCAGCAGCCGTATCCACCGCCCTCCTTCTGGCAGCAGGTGGTGTTATCTGGACACTTGGACACTCCGTCTGGACAGTTCACGTCCCCTTCAGTCAGAGCTGCACAGAACAGAGGGGGAGGAAGTTGTTTCACTTAACTATCCATGTGATGCTATAATGAATAAAAGGTTAATATAAATATAAACTAGTATAAGACTAACTTTAGTCCCCAATTGTTAAAATGTTGCCAGTAATTTACCAGAGTAGTTGGTATAGTTAGGGGCACTAGAGTTTTGTCCACTGAAACAGCTCTGGTAGAAGACTAATGAGATACAGTACACTAGGATGAACATATTAACAATCACTGAAGACCACACACACACACACGTTAATCCATTTACAAACAAGGCATTTCAAAGGGCTTTTGTCCTTACCAGAAAACCCAGACTAACCCAATATTCAGAAATCCTCGAAGATGCCTAAATAGGCCATCAAGACAAACCTAAAACCTAAATAAAAACAAAAATACAACTCGGAGCTAAATCTCTTCTCCTATAAATCCAGAAGCTCCGAGGGGAATGTGATTATCTATTTTAAAAACACCTCATGAATCAGGAGAGGACATCTTCAACCTGGGGATTCCTCGTAAAAGGAAAAATTAGCATTTTCCTAAAAAGCAGAATAAGCGCTCTTAAATTAGTTTCAAAGATGCATCTAGAATCTGGTTTTAACATTGATCAGAACAAAGTCCTCTTGCCTGGTATGCTTCTTCCTTCTCAATCCTTCCTGCTTCTCCTTACCCATTGTTGACCCTGTGTTTCTGGACTGATGAAGACTCAATGATTTTGCTACAGGGTTAACTAGGGTAGACCACAAGAACCCCTGGATCATTCTCTCTCAGCTCAGTCAACAACACCTCAGCTCTTAGTTGTCACTTTGAAGCCCAGAAAAGTGACAATGTTGATGCTTCAATAAGCCTAACAAACAGCAAGCATGGAGTGGGTTAATATTGTACACTATGTTCACACTGCGCTCAGCTCTACCTTTAGTTTTGAATACAAGAGCAGCCCACTCTCAAAGGGTGTACACAGTGATAAACGTGATGGTGAACACGAGCTGCAATCTTCGTTGTCTCTAGAGCAGCAATGTTCCCTTCCTGGCCCTCTAGAGAGAGGCCAGAAACTTGCCGGTTCTCAATTCTGCTGCAAAGTGGTGGAAGCAGAAGAACATGCAGATTAGTGCCACACACACCGTCACCCACATTACAAGCCCAGGGTGCTCCTGCTACAACAGGGGTGCATAAACCTGGGCATCTGTAGGTTACTGGGCTGATTGACCTCCTCTCATCTGCAAGCTCTCACAAGAAAAAAGTGGAACAGGTGGTGACAGGCTGATCAGAAACGAGGAGACCTCACCTTCCTCGTCTTCAAGCAGAGCAGGGAGCTTCTTCTGCAGGGGGGTCTGTCTCCCAGCAGACGAGCACATGCCGTGCTCCAGGTCGCAGGTCGTACCGCTGGGGCAGCAGTGCACGTGGTCATTGCAGCACACAGCCTGGGAACAGCAGACATTCGCATGAGCGACACTGGCTCCGTCCCGCTCTGGGCTGGGAGTCGGGCCTCCCTGAAGCTCCCGCTCAGCCCCACTGGTGAAGCAGCTCCTCGCTCCTCCCCCTGGCCTGCGGGGTCATGAGGATGCTGCTGTAGAGGGGCTGGAGCTGCAGGTGCATCAGCTCTGACACGTAAAGCACTTTGGGAGCCTTTAGAGTGAGAAGGGCTTCAGCACGGCGAGGAATTATCAGACACTCACATCAGGTAAAGGGCAGCAGCCGTATCCACCGCCCTCCTTCTGGCAGCAGGTGGTGTTATCTGGACACTTGGACACTCCGTCTGGACAGTTAACGTCCAGAACTGTACAGAGCACAGGGGATGAAAACAAAGAATAAGGGGGCGCCAGCAGGTTACCATTCAAAACCTACTCTTAACAACAAACTGGTATTAAACAAATTTGCTGGTTTAACAGAACCCACTTAACAGCTTCTTCCAGCTCTTTACATGCTACTGCTTTGCAGACACCTAGAAAACCTGCAGACGTACCAGTCCTTCAGGATGAGCCCTGTCCATTCCTGGGCTATAAAAACAGATCCGCAAATTATGGGAAAACATGCCGTATCAATCAACGACTTTCATAGCTAGCAAAAGCCCAAAACATTTTCACTGGAGGGCTTAAAGCACATAGGCGGTGAGTGTACATCCAGCACCGTCTCTAACCACACACCGGCAACTCCACAGAATCACTGTTCAGGTCAAGCCTGAAGATAACATTACACTGTCTTTTCTGCCCTTTTTAATAGTCTTAATAAAGCAGTATCTCGTAATTTGCGACTGGCAGATGGAACATTTTTATTGAATCCAGGCCTAAGGTGGAAAGGTGGGACAGATCACCTCTCTGGCCTTCTGCCCTTTTCCTTGCCGAGACCTTGCTCCACATGGGCATCTCCTTGGTCCCAGACAAGCACCGGGAGTGCTGCATGTCACATCTGGTGCCTTGGGGACAGCAGTGCTTCTTGTCATCGCAGCACACAGCCTGAGGCAGGACAACAGATTGGGGGGTCGAATTAGGGCCCAGTGCAAATCAGCACGATCCATGCCTGCTTATGCACAAGCCAACACCCACATACCGTATTTTCCAGGCAACCTAACTAAAAAAAAAAAAAAAAGACACCCATTCACCCGTCCAAGTGTCAAGCCAACCTCAATGCAATCCAGCAGGTCACAGCTGTCATTCACCAGGCAGGATCTGGGCAATGCACACCAAACCTCTCATGTGGCAGCCTCCCTGTTGTGAGCCACTGCTTGGGGAATCTTGGCTTGCATACACAACAAGCACTTCTAATACTGCTTACCCTTATACAGCACTTTTCTGGAGACTCCATTCAAAGTGCTTTACAGGTAATGGGGACTCACCTCCACCACCACCAATGTGCAGCATCCACCTGGATGACATTCACTGAGACTGAGAGCAAACACAAAGAGCAAAAGAGCTTAAATAAAGCCTCTGCAGGGGCTTCCATACCTGCTCTAAGGGACAGCAGCCCCATGAGCCATCAGGAAGTGGACAGCAGGTTGCATGACTGGGACACTCCGACTCCCCATCAGGGCAGATAATCGCCCGCGCTCCAGAAAGCTCTGCAGATATCAAGTGCCAGAGAAGCCGCAGACCAAGATCAGTACAAATGCAAAATGCTTGTTCTGCTTACGTTAAGTGCAGTATTAGTCTCCAGTTACAAGACAGGATCCTCCCCACCTCCCTCTCAGACATGAGCTCTAAGTACTGCCACTTCTACCCATCAAGTTAGAAATAATATTAAACCACAGAATTAGGTTCAGGGCTGCAAATGGAGATTTTAGAACTACGTCAGCATTAGGCCTTTAGGAACAATTCCACCATGAAAAACCTGGCTTTCATTAAGTTACTTCTGTGCTTTTAAAGCATTTCCTTTATCAAAGACTAGGATCCACCGTCTTGAGTATAATCCAAGTCAATGGATGCACACCTTTGCTCCGAGTACAGGAGGTCCCATCTTCACTGCACTGGTAACCCTCAGGACAGCAATGTCTGCCATCAGCACAAGAGACGGCCTAGAAAAAGAAGGAGGCTAGATAAATAGGAGCGCAGAACATACTAATAAAACCCCAGGATATTAGAAGCTAGAAAAGAAGAGTGGTGATCCAAAGGGACTAACTGGAAGTTGAGTCAATACAATGTCCCCCCACTGCTTACAATGAGGATTAAGATGACCTTTGACCCTTTGAGATCACAGGCTGACGCGTCCAGCGGCCAGTGAGAAAAGGGCAACACAAGGTCCTGTCCTAGCAGTTTTGCTGCTGTGTAGACTAGACTAGAAGTATTGAGCAGGTGGCAGATAACACTTGTGCCTTGCACTATTAAACCACTGGCACTTTGTGGAAGGGTGAGTTGGATGAACGCAGAAGAGCACCAGCACTTTTAACCTATTCTTTAATGCAATGCATCCGTTTCCAGTTTTGTGGTTTAAAATGTCTTTCGGTGCTGTGCATCGAGATTTAGCTGCTTGCAAGAACGGTGCACCGTGTGTGAAAGTGCATGGATGATCAGCAGAAGAATGCTCTTCAGCAAAAAAGTACCCATTCATTTTAAAAAAGAATAATTTAGGGTGGCACAGTGGTTAGCATTGCTGCCTCGCAGCGCTGGGACCCTGGGATCAGCTCTTGCTCTCGAGTCCTCTGACTTGCTGTAGTCCCCCTTACCAAGAATAAGTGGGTGGGGGACTTCTTCTGCAACAATGAGCATCAACTCTAATGTCCCCTTGCTCCCAGTATTTAAAGTCCTAAAATGACTGTTGCATACATTAAACTGTCACCGTTTGACAATCTGGATTCTCAAACCCCTTCTCACCTGGAGAGGTGTCTGATACTAGGCATCAGCACACTGCACTACTGACCACCCTCTAGGTCTTACTCATTCCAATCCTACAGACAGAAATCCACTGTCGGGAGTACATCTCCAAGCAGGATATTTATCAAACACAGATCAAAGTCATCTGCGCCCTTGCAGCAACTGGCTCCACCGAGTGGTCAGATAACTGTGCCCTGGATTGATTTTCCTCAGCCAGGTGAGGGAATACTTAAATAGCTCCAAATTGCTTTTGTCACCCCATCATGCAAATGTTGTGGAATTTGTCTGGAAAGAAACTGTCCTTGGTGGAAAGTCCATATCAGCCTCAGCCTCATATCAGCTGCTGAAAACCAGGTCTCTAAACACAGCCTCTTCACCTTCTTGCTCGTTTCCATTCTTCATAGTGTCAAACTACGAACCTCCTGACAGATCTTTAATAACTGGGAGAGCCCGGATTACCTGCAGGAATGGGTGATAAATATAATTAGCAATTCTTTAACTGAAAAAAGCAACCACTATCACCTGGGGTAAGGGGCAGCATCCATAGGACCCTGCAGCAGTCTGCAGACAGGTGTATTCCCAGGGGCACCTTGTATTATCTGGGCAGACATTCTGATAATCGTTGTCTTCTGGGCCAGAGTGGAACATCGGGAAAGAGCTTACACTCTGTAAAATGAACCAAAAAAAATGTATTCACAAAGTTTTTGCAAAAAACAACTGGACAGCTGGTAAATTCAAAGGAAAGGAAAGTGAGCATTTTATTAGGTAATAGTGAGCCATTAACGGTACTCTTTTTGGCTTACATTTAGATAAGATCACTTTATTGGCCATATACAATTTCTTGCATGAAGAATTTGTCTTTTCACAGACCCCAGCTTGCTCTCCATGAGACACACAGGCAGGGAGAGAAGCTTGGGGTCAGAGCGCAGGGTCAGCCATTTATACGGCGCCCCTGGAGCAGCTGGGGTTAAGGGCCTTGCTCAGGGGCCCAACGGAGTAGGATTCCTCTGCCGGCCACGGGATACAAACCGGCAACCTTCCTTAGCTACAGAGCCATCGCACCGCCCCAGTGTACAATTTCTTCCAGTTGTTCAAGACAACACTACTGAAAAGTCTGTGCAAAACACAAAACGTGCAAACTGGTGCACAAAGACCACTTTTTTTTAATTGATCAAATTGATTTTAATGATCAAAATAACTGGTTAAAGAAAAATGCTTATTGTGTCTTTACCATTGGAAACCTGGGTAGCTGTGCATGGACTTTTTCCACCCAGGGGACGGAGGCGGTCTTGTTGAGGCACTCCGAGTGTTTCACATCACACACCGTGCCCTCGAAGCAGCAGTGCTTGTGGTCCTCGCAGCACACAGCCTGAAAACATGTTCCAATTGGCCACAAATGATTTAAAAATACATAGATTTGCCATCTATCAAACAGACTTCTTGAAAAACTTTGCTGGTAACAATCTAGTCATTTAAAGGGGAACTGCAATGCTATTTTTATATTTTGGGTTTAGAAAGAATTAGCATTGATGAGCGCATTTCAAACCACTATAAAAGTCAAACATACACATTAACATGTAAAACCTCCAATTTACATCACCAAATAGATTAAATTTCCAGGTATGTGCAACGCCAAGTTCAAGGCACCTCAACTTCCGGTGAGGTGAAGCTGCCCTATGACACTATAAACAAGCAGGCTTGTGAATACATCTCTTTCAATCCAATAGAAATATTGCTTTCGACTTGGAGATGGTTTTGCGGACAAATACTAATTTGTTAACTCTGCCTGCAGATCACACAAACATTTCTACAGTGAAATGTATGAGCGAATGAGTACAGATTGTGCAGCAGGCATCTAATTACACTAGTCACTACAGGGACTAGTGAGCAGGAAGGGCTGCATCACGTCACAGATTGGGAGAACTCTTGCTCTCGGCGACTTACAGTATTTTCCACAAAGGGCACAATTCTGTGCTTCATTCGAAATCTATAACTTTTTCTATACCGTTTATTTATTTATTTTGTTACCAAGAAATTGGGACTGTAGTTCCCCTTTAAATTTTGTTTCCTGGACAGCTAGCAGAACAATGATTAAAAATACTATGGTTTGGATGAAAATGGCAGAAAAACAAACTTTTGTACCAATTTGTACTGCTGGACTGAAGCAGTCCAAGGGACGCCACCGACTCAAAAGTAGACTGGCAGTACCCCAACTCGGATTCAAACCCACATCCTTTCAATTTCAACCCCAGAACAGCATGCCACACTGCAGCCCGAGCTAAGAAGTTGAAAACCCCTCTTTTTCAGGGCTCAATTACGTTTGCTCTGATAAAGAAAGCCTGAAGTGCAGGGAAGTGAGCACAATGAAAAAGGTACTTCTGTTGAATGCCTGACTATATAAGATAAGATCACTTTATTGGCCATATACAAATTCTTGCATTAGGAATTGTTCTCCATGAGACACAGACAGGGAGAAGCTTTATGCGCTAAATGAAACAAAGCAGTCAAATGTCTTTGAGCAACACTGCAGCAATAAGGAAGAAGGAGTTGGGAGGGAAAAAAAAAAGTCTTTGTACACCATGTTTACGCTCTGCTTCAAAGCGCATTCGATTTCCTCCTTTGAAACAGGAAAGCAGAAGCTGTTAAAATAAGTCAGGCAGCTCAGACTCAAATGGTTATTCCTGGGTTGCCCCACGGCAAAAAACATTATACGCCTAGCACGATTTAGACCAACAGAACCCCGGTGCAGTACCTGACAAGCTGGGCCCTCGGGAGGCACAGACCTGATCGTTTTATAGGTCACTTGCTTGTAAAGAGCGGGAATGACCGCATCATTAATGAATTAAGCCTTCGGTTAAGTTTAGCAAACTCCAGTCCCAGGCGCGAGTAGGTCTTCTGATTTTGAGCGTTCACGATCTCCTCTTTATGATTTAAGGGATCACCCACCTGACCCGACTCCGACCTTTTCAGGTCTGAATCTATGGATCGCGACCCGTAACTCCGGCTCCCCAGGACCAGCGGAGGAGAAAACCCACCACCCCCCCGAGTCCGGCCGGCGTGCACACGACCTCCTCGTTCGGGACGGCCGGGGTGGGGGGGGGGGGGGCACGGCACCCGGGCCTCCCTTCCAGAGGCCGCGCGCACGCAGGCCGCCCACGGCGACGATCGCCCCAGCGAGGAGACGTACGTGAGGCAGGGGGCAGCAACCGTATCTGCCGGAGGGGCTCGGGCAGCACGTGCTTTCATCTTCGCACAACCCCCCATCAGGACACCTGAGGGCCGAGGCCAGGGCCAGCCAGCACAGGCAGAGGACTCCACCCTTCAGCATCTGCAGCAGGGAGAGGGAGCAGCCGTAAGCACAGGGACACAGCCGGTGCACCTCTAAAGGCAAGAGAAATGCATGGTTATTTGCACAGACCACCAGCTACGCTAGAGGAGCTCAGAAAGCTGACAATCCGTTATGAACTAGATACGCAGAGTTCGGTTTGTTTGTCATGGGGCATATTCGTCATTTCTCAGCCAGCAGCTCTGTCACCCTGCAACGCGCAACTGGCACCTCACTGGAGCTCAGCTGGTGTGAGCCCGGCCAGTAGCTGGATGGGAGACTCCTGGGAAAGCTAAGGTTGCTGCTGGAAGAGGTGTTAGTGGGACCAGCAGGGGGCGCTCATCCTGCAGTCTGTGTGGTTCCTAATGCCCCAGTATAGTAACAGGGACACTATGCTGTAATAAGGGGACGTCCTTTGGATGAGATGTAAAGTCCTGACTCTCTGTGGTCATTAAAATCCTTGGGTCAAATCCTGGCCAAATTTCCAATTGACTTTTACCAATCATGGCCCCCTAATAATGCCCATATATAAATTGGCTTCATCATTCTGCTCTCCTCCCCACTGATAGCTGGTGTGTGGCGAGTGCGACAGCAGCCATAGTGCGCCAGTGCATCATCCAGGAGGGGGCTGCACACTGGTGGTGGTGGAGGGGATCCCCATTACCTTTAAAGCGCTTGGAGTGGAGTGTCCAGAAAAGTGCTCTCTAAGTATAAGGAATTATTTGCACAAGTGCAATAACAGGCTGATTAGTATGTATGCTCCAATACAAAGACATTAAGGAAACACCAACTTGAACACAAAGCAGCAGCAGCAATAAAGTTAAATAACACTCAACTTAAAAACTCAGCACAAGCAGTGTGTAAAAACAATTGTGGAAGAAAAGGCTGTTTTTGGCAAGAGGGTAGCCCGCAGAGAACGAGAGTCTGCCCATCATTTTAATCTTATTAAGGCTGAAAGGAAAGCTTATCGCAGGCCGAAAAGTTGAATCACACACTAGGAATTTCAAGTCAGGAGATATAAATAAATCAAAGTCACGCTTTGTTCTCATTTTCACTTCATGTTCTTTCATCCTGTTGTTCACAAGTGAAGACCGTTTCAGGAAGTGCTTTCGAGCACACTAGCTGTCAAACAGGTTTCCATAAATAAACAGCAGCACAGCTAGAGGAGCAATGCTCTATGCAGAAATGGCAATGATGCTTATTATTTTGGTACTTTGCTTTTCACAGTAAAGGTCTTGATTATGTTTCCCTAGGCCAACGGACTTCACTGGGACTGCTGAAAGAGGTCAACAAGTCAAGAACTGGTACCCAGGGCTTTTTATCCCAAACGGAGGCCATAACCAACACACAGAACCGACTTTTAAAAATGATTTAACTACAGGTGCAATCAAAAACCAGGGGCGAGCAGACTTAACCTCACTCAAACCACCTGGAAACCTTTTAACGCTTGACTCACTCTCACATGACTGCAAGAAGAAACTTCCTCTTTCACCCTCTACCATAGCCACACTTAACGCCAACACCTCTAAAGGCAAACCGATATCCTGAAGCGAGATCGCTCCTGCTATAGGGATATCTCGCTTCAGCTGTAATAAGTTAAAGAGGAGGATCAGAACATTAATCTCATTGCACAACCAAGGCAAAACTGGGCTGTGTGATCAGAGGCACATGTTCCTGCAGGACTTTTTCCCCCCAACAACGCCCCAGTGCCAGCTGCACCTAACCTACAGTTCATCGATTCAGCAGAAGCAGGCATACAGAAAGTACTTCTGTATTCGCTTCTTCGTTCCATTTTTTCAAGGAAACCCCCTTGTCTGAGAGCCAAAAAGAAAAGTTCCCCCAGTCACAGTGAAAAACTAAAACCACTATTTAAACAGTCTGAGCAGCGCTGACAATGAGGGAGCTGAGCACTGGATCGGAAAACTTTCAACACCACTCACATTAGCATTAATATGCAGTGCTATTTCTTGGACTTCATTATAGTTTGAAAGCTGGTGCGGGAAATATCACTTGAGCACAGAGAGGTTGCAGCCTAAACCATACTCCAGACAACATATTTCAAACAAAAGTGGAACAAAAAACAAGAGATGTTTCATTTTCCACCACAGGCTCCTTTCGCCTTAATCAGCTCCTTTCCCAAGTCTTTAGCGGTTGGAGGCTCTCCAGAGCCAGGACTGAGTAGCACTGGTTTATGATCTTGCTTAAGCAAATCAAGACAAAGGAAAACATACACAGTTGTTATGAAGTGATATCCAATTATCAAGTACGAATATGCTTTTGAATTATTGTTGGAGGTGGGACATTTCAGAAGGGCAGCTGAAGAAGCAGGAACTAGTATCGACATGCGTGATAAGAAGCACATTTGACTAACAGGATTTCTTTGAAAAATTAGAACACCCCTTGGCGACTCTGAAGGTCTCCATGCAAAACTTAACAAAATCCCCTTTAAGATGTGCATTTCTGCATTGCTCTGGGTACTCATACCAGGAGAGCAATCTAGATTATTGGGAAAAACAAAAGATTTGATTTCATCACTTTTCACTAGAATCCTCCACAGCAACTTCTCTGGAAAGTCCAGGTAACTCTGAAAACCACAACACAGGTTACACCCTCGATTAAAGCAATACTGTGCAATGTTAGTTTTTGTGACAATGTCCTAGACATCCACCTTACATCAGCTACTTATTAATGCCGATCAAAGACGGGCATTAGATAAAGACAGCATGTTTCTGACTGATGCATTCTTGAAAGCAGTAGTGAAAAACAAAGAGGCAGCCTTTTCCCCCAGGTTTGACTGAAAAAAAATAAGTAAAACTTAAAATGAGGAAGAGTACTTAGGCTGTCTGTTGTGTGGGTTTAGCCGACCTTTAAAAAGTTCAGTGATATCTTTATGAAGACTACACCCTATAAAACTTAAAAGTGTATATCACTGTATATCAAAGCATACAGTATGACAAACCAACACCAAATGCAATAAACTCTTATGTTGGAATTTTAAGTTCTTGGATTATGATAATTCATGGCATTAACATCTTATTTGTAATAAATGAT
The DNA here is from genome assembly GCF_055471065.1 of Atractosteus spatula. NCBI lineage: Eukaryota > Metazoa > Chordata > Actinopteri > Semionotiformes > Lepisosteidae > Atractosteus > Atractosteus spatula. The sequence continues at coordinate 8,708,962 of NC_142731.1, read as the reverse complement.
TGACATGGTTAGTTTTATTTACTAGTGTTAACAATTCACCAATTGGACAAAGTCACTGTCTCAATAGAGAAACATCACGCCAGACAACCACATCTTCAAATGGATATTTTCTGTGCTCCATTTTAACAGCAAAAAAAACGTTTAGCATATTTACAACAAAACAATTCCCGAGTCTGGCCTACACACACACACACACACACACACACACACACACACACGTTTTTTGCATTTTCAAACTAAAATAAAAAATACCAACATGATTTTGCAGTGAGGCCAGACTCAGGAATTGTTTTGTTGTAAATATGCTAAACTTTTTTTTTTGCGCTGTTTTTTGCTGGTCCAACAGGTCTCGTTTTACAGGTAACCATGACCTAGAGACTTGGAACAATGCATTCGTTTCACTGAAATTAAAATGAATGTAACAGCCTGTAACAGAAAGCCCAAGCACCCCCCCCCCCCCCGACATTCAGATCCACAAATTATATCTCGTGTAGAAATTCAGGCGAGTCACAGCGATGTACTAAACTAACTGGTTGGGGCTGTCCAGGCCAGGGGCTGAAGTTAAAGAATGTCAATGGAGGTGCAGTACGAAAAGGAGCATTCAGATAAAGCAGGGATCCCCCCTTTCTGTCTCTGCTGGGATGGGGTCTCTTGAGGGGATCCCCCATTCTGTCTCTGCTGGGATGGGGTCTCTTGAGGGGATCCCCCATTCTGTCTCTGCTGGGATGGGGTCTCTTGAGGTTTTCAATGCAGCTGGGCTGGTAGCAAGCCGACTCTGCAATAGTTTCACTGGGCCACTTAAACAGCTCTTCAGGTGCTGCCGTCTTTAAAAAACACCTGGCAATCCTGCAGATAATGGATCTGGAGCTGCTCATTCAAGGAGGAGATCAAATGCAGCTCCTCTCCTGGATTCAGGCAGCTGGGTCTCTGGACCCTTACCTCACTAATGCTAAGTGAGTACACACTCCTAGGCCAGGGGGTAGCAGTCCTGGACTGGAAAGGCCAGTGTCTCTACAGGCTGAGTGCAAGTGCGTGCTCTAAAGTGCAAGTGCTTTAAACCAAACAGAGCTCGTTGTCCTAACCGAACCACGTTAACTGCTTCTCCCTGCTCTAAAACAGACCTGGTACACCTGCAGACTTGGGGGGAGGGGTTCAATTTAGACTGAAGCTCAAGTACAGAACCATCTACAGACAGGGTTACAGGATTGGCTTTACGAAGTTGATGGGGGGTGCCAATAAGCATGACTTCAGTCTTGTCACAGTTAAGATGAAGGAAATTTTGAGTCATCCAAGTTTTTATGTCAGAGATGCAATTAGATAGAATAGAGGCAGCCTTGAACAGCAGGACCACGACTGGACACCCTTACTTTGAAGTTTGAAGGCATTGCCAATTCAAGTGCTTAATCATCCCCAACTTCGGAATCAGAGTCTTTGGCGCTCAAGCCCGGAAACACGCTTCAGTTCTTAAAGCCTGTCAGAGCAAAACATTTCTTTTGAGTCCGGGATTGGATTCGGTTGTTCTTCTCTGGACGGACTCCCCGGGTAGCAAGATATTTCGTGGATTTTGAGCGCCATGGTACATCATAGAAATGCCATGTTGTACAACAAACGTTTATCCACTCGCACAGCTAAACACGTGTTGGTATGGGGTTCAAATAGCAAAAAAGGAGGTTTCACAAAAAAAAAATAGCACGTTAGTAGCTCGGGTGGCGAAATACAACAGCGGCTTAAATCGGTGTACTGCGGGACCAGAGGAGATCCACTTTCCCAACAATTAGGAATGGAAATCCACAAAAAAACAAAATGAGAAGCCGATAACTCCCGCAAACTAATTGGTCTCCATCGTTAAAACAAGAATCAGGGGAAAACTTGAAACCTGGGTTCAAATACACTGTTGGCTCCTTGCCAGTGATGGTTTATGAGAACATTTTAATGCAATTCTGTCAAGAGCTAAACGTTATCCATCTATCCCGAAAGGGCGATTATTCCTGCTGGTAGGTGTCGTGGAAAACTGCTGGACGACAGTGCAGAAACTGCACTTTAGCAACACCTGTGTGTGTGTGTGTTTTCCAGTTAATAATTAAAAAGAAAGGAAGTAACAGAACAGGTACAATTCACTCGCACGAAACAAACGACAAAACCCCGCTAACGTCCTCAGCCGCGAAACACATTTTATCTGCTTTTTTCAAAAGGCGTTGTTGATAAATATGACATCTTACCTCCTGAGGCGATATCTCAATCCCAAATCAACGAGCCGCCTTGCTTTCTCTTTCCAACTTATTCAACCAGCATTAATAACTGCCCCAGTAGGACCCGCCCATCTCACATCCTTATTGGCTACAGCGCTCACCTGGCGTTCGTGAGTGGCCCCGTCACGTTGTCAATCAACGTGGTCACATGACACGTATCATATGATGATGCTTATCGGGTCAGTCATGCTTTTAACAACAATAAAGGGTTTCAGAAATACGGAAATTGCGTGTTTGTTGAGCGGCAGTGTTATGTTGGATCACTAAAATACCGAATGGTATTTAGTCTATAGTGTGTGTGTGTGGGTGGAGGTTGAGATCAGTGGATTATGCGTTTTCAAAAATAAAAAGTTTGCAGTGTGTTTACCTCTCAATTTAATACATTCGTAACTAAGGACCGGGTTTCATGGTAAAGACCGAGCTTGCCGCTGTTTTGTAACTGGTTTGCCTTTATTAATTCCGCCGTTCAATGGTTTTGTCGGAGAAGCTCCAGGACGCCCCCTAACGGTTCTGCTTTTCAAACGGTTCAGCCGCCATGGCTTCGTGTCACGTGACTTCCGGGCTGAAAGGCACTAAAGGGAGCGCATTTTTAACCTTGTTTTTTTTTTCAGATTAGATGAGATTAGATCATTCTTTCTTCCCACACAACAATAGTTGGTGGAATTTGCTTTCGGCACAGCAAAGAACACAGATGAGACACACTTACAACATATACAGTGCAAGTTTAAATCGGACAGGAAGACAAACATCGTCACATAGATATGTAAACAACTATTCATGTAGCAGCAAAATACAGTGGAAATTCAGAGTTCAACGTGAATTCAGAGCTCGTGTGGCAGCGGGAAAGGAGCTGAGGTTGAAGCGGGCAGTCCTTGACAGGAAGGATTTGAAACGTTTTCCAGAAGGGAGAAGCTGAAAGAGATGATGAGCTGGGTGAGAGGGTTCTGAGGTGATTGTCTTGGCACGATTGGGGGTGCGACTTGAGTAGAGAGATGAAGTGGAAGGAAGATCTCGGCCAACAATTTTTGCAGTTTTGGACACAAATATTTCCAGTTTGCCTTTGGAGTCGTTGTCCAAGCTCCCATACCAGACTGTAATAGAGGTTGTCAGAACTTTGGATTATGGCTGTGTAAAATTAAAGAAGGAGTTGCCGGTTCACTCTGTGTTTTTTGATTTGCCTTAGAGTTGCCTTTAAGTTTTTGTACTTTTTTAACAATGTTGTCAGTGTTGATGCTCCATTTAAAATCAGTGTTTATGTATGTACCCAGAAATTTAAAGGAGTTTGTGGTCTCTATAGGAAGATTATTAATGAAGATTGGAAGTTGTGTGTTCTGGAGTCAATGATGATTTCCCTGGTTTTAGAAGCGTTGAGTAGGAGGTCATTGTCCAAACACCAGGCTGTTCTCCAGTCATTCTACTTTCGGTCACAAGTCTCATCATTATTCGACATGAGGTAGTGTCATCTGCATATTTGAGAATCTTAATTTGAGAATTAAGATCACCTTATTAGCCATATACAGTTTCTTGCATTAGGAATGTTTCTTTTTGCACACCCCAGCTTTTGTAATGGAAAGTTACTGAAGAAAAGTGTTTGATCCTAAAAATGTCGTTTACAGGCGGAGCTGTGTTGTAAAAGCTGCTGGATTCTGTGAACAAAGTGTGATTGTACCCAGCGAGTCATGGGCACGGGATGTTTTAATAATGTTTATCTCTGCCCCAGCAAAAAAGGCAGATACAAAACTGCACGTACCTGTCTTCTCTGTCCTTCAAGGCTAAGACCTATAAGGACTGGAAAATTGCTGTCTTGCCTGTCTTTGTATTACTAACCAACCATAATCAAGTAAACAAGTTGAGGTGTTGCATCAGCTAAGTGTATAAAATAAGGGACCTTTCTCTATTTTACTTTGGAAAATCAACTCGCTGCAAGTGCACAGACTAGTGGTTGCTGTCTTTCCCTTTTGCACAATATGAATAAATGCCTTACTGAGTGGATGAGAACACCTTTCCTGGCTCTTCTTTGATAAAGCTTCCACAACACTTTCCATGAGACACACAGGCACACAAGAGGCCCCAGGCTTCTCTGGGGTCAGAGCACAGGGTCAGCCATTTATACAGTGCCTTGCTCAGGGGTCCAACGGAGTAGGATTCCTCTGCCAGCCACGGGATTTGAACCAGCAACCTTCCAGCCACAGGCGCAGATCCTGAGCCACAGAGCCACCACTCCCCTCATGAATCTTGACAGAGTTATCCCGAGAGGTGAGGTTGTTTGTGAAAAGGGAAAAGAGCCGTGGAGATAGGACAGTGCCTTGGGGAGCACCTGTGCACCTGAGAGGCAGAGGGCAAGATGTCCTGTTATTCACCCTGACAAGTCTGTTGGCGATCCAACGACACATAGCAGGGTTGATGTCCATCAGTTTACTGAATAATCTATGTAGATTAATGGTATTGAATGCTGAGCTGAAAACCAAAAAAAAGGAAGCAGGGATAGGAATTTGCCTTCTCCACATGCTGGAGTGTGCAATGGAGAGCCAGGTTAACAGCATCTTCAACAGAGCTGTTGGCCCTGTAGGCAAACTGGTGAGGATCCAGCAGAGGAGATGTACAGTGCTGGAGGGGCTTAAGCACGAGACGCTCAAAGGCTTTCACAGCCACCGAATATAGTGGATATTTGAAACCTGTGAGGGACTTTCTGCTGAAGTGAAGTATTCTAAATGTTGGTAAACACAAGAGCCAATCGATCAGCACAGTAGCTGAGGGTTGCAGCTCACAAATTGTCTGGGCCTGTAGCTTTTCTTTTTTGAAGACTGCTCTTACTTTGTCGGTATGGATGGAGGAAGGAGGAGGCAAAGGGGTGGACGAAAATGAAGGTAATGAGGAGGCCTTCACATCAGGTTTTCCAAAGCGAGCAATAAAACTGGTTGAGTTTATCTGGGAGACTGGGGTCATCATCCAGTAAGGTGATGGGAGTTTTTTTTCCTTGTAGTTGGTCATTTCCTGAATTTTCTTTTAAACTGGTCTTGAGTTGTTGTCAGCAAATAGTTCCTCTAGTTTTTTACTGTAGTTACTCTTACCTTTCCTCCCTGCAGAGCGCAGCTCATATTTGGCTGAGATATATTCAGTCCAGTCACCCTTAGTTAAAGTAAGCCTTAAATTTGCATGATCAAACATCTAACAAAGATCTCTTTCTGTTTTTGAATAAATTGTTATATCATGTTTTTGTACAGTATGTTGATATAATCTAGATAGATCTGTCATAAATATACAGTCTGTGTGGCTCCTAATGCCTCAGTAGGGTGATGGGGAAACTATATTGTAAATATAATCCTTCAGATGAGGCTTAAAACCGAAGTCCTGACTCTCTGTGATCATTTAAAGAAGAGTAGGGGTGTTACCCCGGCGTCCTGGCCAAATTTTTTTCCCTGGCCTTTACCAGTCACGGCCTCCTATTAATCCCCATCTCTGAACTGGCTTCATCACTCTGCTCTCCTCCCCACTGAGAGCTGTTTACAGGCGCACCTGTAAAGCAATTATAGAGGATAGAATTAAACTGTGGAAATGTGTTTCTGTCTTTGACTTCTGCCATAGAAGTACAAAACACACAAGCAAAAACATAAAAGTCACATGAAGTACTTGAAATCACAACAACGGTATAGATAAATAATTAGGTAAGTGGGTGGACTACATTTACATGCATTCATTGAGCTGGTTTATCGCAGAGGGGACAAGAGACTTCTTATAAATGTATTATCATGTTATGTTCAGAAATTGTAATGCATTCGACCACTAAGGTATCGTACGTCAGTCACCCTCACAGAAGTCCGTCTTTTTCATGTACTTAAAAACAAACAAACATCGGTCTCCAGAACAGCCAGTCCCGGGCTTTGGGAATCAATGTCATTACTGCGGGAGAGCTGCGCCTCGCGAGTCGGACAGCGACGAAGCTTTCCGGGAACTGCCGAAGGCTGGGCGAGCGGCCTGACTGCGGCTTCGGCACATAAGCCCGGGCGGTGACGTGTTTGCGGAGGAGCGCGAGCCCCCCGAGTTGTTGGCAGGCAGACGCTGGCCGGGCGTGCAGCTGGGGGCGGCGCGAGGTCCCGGTGGGGTCCGGGAGCATGAGTTTGTTTCGGGTTTTAAAAACATGAAGGGGCGACAGTTACAAAACAGGAATCATCTCCTCTTAGACTGAACCGAGACCGAGGTAAGCCACGTCCGAGGCTCAGGTTTAAGGCTAGGACGGTAATATGGCGTTCAGGTTGTTTTTTTTGAGGTGCGTTTCTCGTGGCCCGGCCGTGTAAGGCGAGGGGGTTGCGGGTACAGTACAATCCCTCAAAACGGAAATCGAGTTTATTAATAAAATACAAAAAAACACAAAATAACTTCATTTTTTTAAAATTTGAAATGATAAAACGCTGGAAACGTGGGAGCACCATGTGTTGGCAAAGTTGAGTCTCGTTGCATGCGGTTTTTACTGTCCTTGAATTTTTGGCTTTTTTTGTTGCAGCTGGCAGTTAAAGATTTGAACGTGTAAATGCAACTGACGCAGAAAAATGAACGCCTTTTTACGTTTTTGTAACTGAATGAATGTTTTTCAAATAATGTTGCTATGGAGCAGCTCCTATACTATCCATATACTATACCTACACGTTCTGTGAAAACACAATCGCGCTAAGCAAAATTATATAAATAACCTAGGAATGTCTGAACGTTTTAAGATGTGATGCACAGAGAAGAATTTAACGACGGTGTATAAGAGCACAAGAATCGACCTACAACAATATCCAGATCTTAACATTTCTGGGGGGGGGGATGGTTTATCTTCTGCAAGATGGAATCCCTCTTCGTTTTCCTCATTGCAAAATGCACCGTCGTGTGTTCTTTTTCCCCCTTATGATGTATGTTTTTAGCGAGAAACCGGGATTAGTTATCTGGACGGAAACAACGCTTAGGTTCATGTTATATAAAACGGATGCAACGCCACTAAAATAGCATCGCAGTATTTTCTTCCAGGCGCTTCCAAATCAGCGGCTAATGATCTACTTGCAGTCGGATAGGAAGTTAGGAGGTTGTGATAACCGCGCTCTTTGTTCCTTGTCGCGGTTAGGAAATCTGTAGTTGGTCGGACAAACATACTATTGGGCTCTGAGGCTTTAGCTGCGTGCTGCGCCATCTAAAATTTGCAAGCCAGATTTTCCAGGGCAAGACCCCACAAAAGCGGAGAAAAGTCTTCTTGCAAAACGCATCCTGTATCCTGTTGGGGAGGTCGATACATTTGCACCCTAATTGCCCCTTCATGGCGATTGCTGAGCTGTTTTTGTCAAGTGCAAAGTGACTAACCCGTGTGATTTTATTAAGACATCCTTTGTCTTAAAACGCGCACCACGACAAGCCGGCATGGACTTGCATCAAATACTGTGAAGTCTGCAGACCTGATCGATTTCGGGTCTGCTGCATTCGCCCGTCTCTGACAGGAGTGCGATATTCAAGTCGGTCAAGATCTAAGGGAAGAGCCTGTTAAATAGCCAGAGTCGTGCAATTGAAAGACGCCCTGCAGCAGTGAACGTACGGACGCTGAGATGTGGCTGCTTGAAAGATTTCATTCCATTTTGCTGAAATACACAAAGACCCACAGCGTCGAATCCGCGGAGCTGTTGTGTTCCGGTTGGTGCTCTTCATTCATGGGAAACACGGCGCGCTGTTTTGCAGCGGGTGGACGAGCAGGGTGGGGGAGGGGGGGGTCTCACTGACGCTCAGACAAAGGGACAAAGCCCCCCCGTGTTCGTGGGTGCGCTCTCGGGAGAGCGCGGGGATAAAGGGGTGCCCCGTCTCCATTCCCGTGGGGTGGGAGGCCGACTGTCATTCCGTTTCACGCGTGTGCGAGTCTCCCTCTGCTCTCTGGAGTGGGGGTGGGGTGAAAACCCCTAGACAGCTGGTCCCCCCCTCCCCCGTGTGACAAACCCCCTTTGCGCTTGAACCTGACTTGTCGAATTGGATTCTTCCTGCACGTTTTAACCTGAACCTCCGATCAGAAACGGATATAGTCATCGTCGGCACGGGCTTCTGAACTACCACAATGCAAATGTATCAATCTGACAATTGCTGTATCGAATGCTATATATCCGTAACCCCCCCCAAAAAAAACCCGCGTTATTTGTAGGATTTTGTTACCATATGGTTATAAAGAAACGATTACAGTATCCCTTGCCAACATAAAGACCTGGAGTTTTTTTCGCGGTGTTTTCTCCAAAGCTGCATCAGGAATAGCAGCCTTTGTGGTTATACAAATTAAAAACAAAAACTGCTTTGCAGCAAATCATTTTGCAAAAAAACAACGATGTTTTGAAGATATAATTTTTTTTGTCGCTTATAGCTGTATCACATTCACGTGCATGAGAACGGATTTTCAATTGATAACTACATCAGAATGTGATTATAATAATAATGTCCCTGCATTTATATAGCTTATATATTTTCTGGACACAACTCAAAGCGCTTTACAGGTAATGGGGACTCCCCTCCACCACCACCAGTGTGCAGCCCCACCTGGATGATGTTCCAGTCCTCTCCCCACACACCAGCTCTCAGTGGGGAGGAGAGCAGATTGATGAAGCCAGTTCAGAGAGGGGGATTATTAGGAGGCCATGACTGGTAAAGGCCAGGGGGAAATTTGGCCAGGACACCAGGGTTAACATACCTAATCTTTTTAGAAACGCCCTGGGATTTTTAATGACCACAGAGAGTCAGGAGCTCAGTTCTGTGTCTCAACCGAAGGACGGTGTCGTTATTGTAATTTTCAGGGCTCGCATGCGTGCATGCATGTTTGAAATGGGCAGGGCTTTAGGTATCTGTCAGGGAAACATGTCCTTAATTTCTAACTGCACTGCTGGGCGTGGGTATATCCACACCCTCCTCAGTGTGGACTGAAGATAACAGTCCTGTCGGAGCAGTGTACTGCTGCTGAGCAGAGCACGATTCTTCAGCGTGCTGCGTATTGATGTTGGAGTTGAAATTCAAGTGGGCAGATCTGTGCTAATCTTTGTACCCTCATTCCACAGAACCCCCTCCACAGGTGACCTAAACCACTAAGACGGCCAGTGTAGTGTTCAGCCCTCACTTGCAGGTGTTTGCAGTGAGGCCCAGGTAAACTCCTCAGGGCTGTGCTACAGCTCGTGTTGTTCAGGCCCTGTACCTGTGAGAATCGAGGCAGCTTCAGAGACGCCTTCACCTTGGAAACAAAGCCTAAATAAAAGAGATCCAAACAGTGGGGGGGAAACAAAACTGGCCACAGATGAAAACGGCACTCACCCGAGTTCCTCTCCTGCTGTAAAACTGTAAAAATGTTAGTCGGTTTTCGGGTCGAAAAAACCTGTAACTGATTTACAGCGTGTCAGAACTGAATTTCTCTTGATTTTAGGTTAGTTGTCTTCTCTTTATTGGTTTCAGCCCATTTACCAGAGAACAGCTTCACCGGACGTAGAGCTTTCATGACATTTTCTTGCATCTCTGGAATTTTATTATAGGGGATCAATGAAGCTTTTAAGGATTCGAACATTTCCAGTAACTTGAACTTCAGGACTAATGAGTCTTTTTCACTGCGCAGATAACAGTCTGCTGTACTTCATTAATTATTGACAGCAGGTTACTGCAGGACAATTGCCTGAACCATTTTGTGTTTTCCTTGAGAATCACATAACTCCATTGACCTGCATATATAACTGCATACATGCACTCATACCGTTTCTAAATCCACTTGTCAGGCTAGGCTTGTGTGCTCAAAACAAGGCAACAGGCGTGATGTTGAAGTGGTTTATGTGAAGGTGTATTCCATGCTGAAAAGAAAAGAGACACAGGAGAGTTCTTTCACACCTGAAGAAGGCTCCACAGCCGAAACATTGTGTTTCTTTTCAGTGTGGAATAAACCTTTACCTGTCCTTTGCAACCTATGCCTGCTGACGCAGCTCCCTACTATAACATGACTTTCAAGTGCTTGGTGTAGACCATCGGATACCTTTATTAAGCAGATTGGCCAATTGAGAAAAAATGCATAGTGAATTACAAAGTAATTTACTATAATGACCTGGAGTGTGCATGTTTAAACAGTGGAGCATGTTAAAACACACATGAACGCGTCTGGCTACAGTTCCTCGCTTGAGAGTGTAACAGGAGTGCTGCACCTGAGATCTGGACCTGCATCCACATCCACACTGCTGCTCCAAAATGGGGGAAAAAAGCCTTGTGGCTGACATAGTCTGAAAGTCCCAGTCAGTGCACTGAGAATCTTAATTGTCTCCATTCATCCATCCAGTTTCTAACCGCCTCATTAATTCAGGATCGCGGGGGAGCTAGAGACTACCCCGGCAGGCAACAGGCCCAAGGCAGGATACACCCTGGACAGGACGCCAGTCCATCGCAGGGCACACAGACTCACACCGGGGCCAACTTTCTTAGAAGCCAGTTAACCTCCCAGTATGTCTTTGGAGTGTGGGAGGAAGCGCTCATTAGGGAAGCATTCATTAGGGACATTAACATGGGGGAACGTACAAAGAACATGCAGGAATAGAAGCCGGGGATCCAACGTTGCAAGGCAACAATGCTGACCCCTGTGCTGCTTACGACAGTAATTTGTGTATGCCCTTTGCCCTATGCCCTCCAAACACACTGTGGCTGCTCCACAGCTCCCTGTCTCTGATGCTGATGCTGGTGTCCCATGGTGTATTTCAGGTGTGCAGGATGGGGGACAGGGCTGCTGTGACCCCCTCAGCCAGCATCACCCCAGTACAGCAGATGCTGGCCTCTGGGACTGGGGCCCTCTTCACATCCCTGTTCGGTGAGTTTGGAAGTGAGCCTAGCTTGTCTTGTGTGTGATGGATAAGAGAGATCAATTTATTGGCCATATACAATGTCTTGTATTAGGAATATGTCTTTTTGCATACCCCAGCTAGCTCTCCATGAGACACACAGGTGGGGAGAGAAGCTTGGGGTCAGAGCGCAGGGTCAGCCATTTATATGGCGCCCCTGGAGCAGGTGGGCTGAAGGGCCTTGCTCAGGGGCCCAACGGAGTAGGATTCCTCTGCCGGCTGCGGGATTTGAACCGGCAACCTCCCAGCCACAGGTGCAGATCCTTAGCCACAGAGCCACTGCACTGCTCAATGCCCAATTTCTGAAGGAAAAGTAATGATTCAAGTCTTCATTTTAAATCGTGTTAACTAATCAGTAAGTAAACAGTAAGTAATATATGGTTAATTTAAGGAAATCTAAAGTGAGATAGAGTTCTGGGCTGAGGAGGGTGTACAATCTCATGACCAGTTCAACACACATTTCTTTGGGTAATGAAAAGGCAGGTCATGCGGACTTTCTGGTAGTTTCATGCTTGGCTCAGAGTTTCAGCAGGCGAAGATTAATACTAATCCCCACCTTCCCCCATGTAATAGCTCTAATGCTTTCTTTCTCTCAGCCTGGATTTTTAACTCTTCATCTCAAATTACATGTCAGTCTTTTTGAATAAAGACCTTCATGGCTGCGTTCTTAGTAGTGTCAGTTCCAGATACAAAGTCCCAGAGGTGCACTTTGTTAGCACATACAATTGTAGACCCAGCCCAACCAGCTGAGTTTGTTTTGTATTGTTTGACTTTTCTCCTGATGGTATTAAAAGCTGTTCTTCGTTTCAGTCACACCACTGGATGTAGTCAAGATAAGACTGCAAGCCCAGAGGACACCATTCTATCAAGGTGCTTCTTTGTTTCTTAAAAACATGATTGTTTTCAGACGAGTGTGCCTGTATCTGTGTCGTACCCACTGGCCTTTGCCAGGTTGCCTTTTTATAAGGAAAACTGGCTGGTCCAGCTTGCATGTCTTTTCGTATAAAAACACAGCTGTTTTACACCTGTGCGTTTCAGGAATGCAATGCATCTCCTTTGCCTGATACAAATATCCTTTGCATCTCCTCTGCCTGATTTCTGTTTTTAACTCTCAGCCCTGCACTCCAGCTTTCCCCTGGTTTTGCCCTCTCATCTTTGAATGAGACAATAAGTGTGGAAATATCAGTACAACCTAACAGCCTGAACTTGAGCGAAGTAATATTCCAAGCAGCGCAAAAGAATGGTCTTCATGGCTTTCATTCGATTGTGAAAGTCTGCAAGAGTGCTTAGCAAGGCCTAGGCCTATTAACAAAACTCGCCTTGCTGATGGCTTCTGCTAACCTCGCTGTTAAGAAAGCATGTTTTGGTTTTGCTTACCTATGCTGTTGTTTGTTTGTAGCTTTGGCTGTAGAATCAGTGCCCTGGAGCAATGTTATTCGTCAATCTAAGTGTGAGTATTTCCCTCTCGCCACATCACCCTCTGGTGATGCTAACACCAGAGTTCCTGCAGTTGCCAAGCTCAGCTCACACGCTAATGTGCAAAACACTTGTCGCATAGAGAGACTGCCTTAATAACTCTGCATAGTGTTCTCTGGGATTTTATTTAATGTAAGCACAATAGTTGTCTGCTAGGATTTGTTTAATTCCACATATAAACTAACACGTTAAATGGCATGAAAATGCATCAGAGATATACAGAGGAACATGCCTTATGCTTGAGGATTATAAACCTGGGTCATTGTGGCTGGATAGATGCACACTAATTGCACATCTCCACTGAAATGTTCAGGAACGTCTATAAACAGCAGGCAGCAGGAATTGATGGGCAAGGATGATATACAGTATAGAAACGCTGCAGTAATTATCAAAGATCCAAGGACAAAGCATGTCGAAATGTGGGAGTGCTTACATTTCCAAAGCCCAGCATGCTGTCCCAGCAACACTGTCACACTGCTTAGCTCAATTGTGCACTAATCCAAAGCATTATCTATACATTGTTAAACCAAGAATATGCAATACGAGGAAACTCTTTCCACATGTAACATCTTAAACCCTTCTGAGCTTAGGTTTTCGCTGTGAATGCATTCTGTAGTCTTAGTTCTGAATTGGTCTTTTATGCGCCTGTAAAAACAGCAGATGGTTATCGATGGGGAAAAAAAGTCTATTTGACCCACTTTCCTCTGCCATCTCACAAAGCAGAGCGTTTTTGTTCAGGGTGAGAAAAAGCCCAGTGCAGCCCCTTTCTTTATTAATTTTAAATGTGCACTAGTGTGATTAACAGCAATGTAGCCAGTGTAGCAATGTAGCAGTAGTCAGCTGCTGCATATCCTTCGAAGAAGGAGCCACAGCGTGGGTTTTGGAGGATGATTGCGTCATCATCATTAGCTCTACATGATATCCCATCCCTCCCTACATTCTGCTTTTTAAATTAACACATCTTAATGTAATCTGTTGCACCCGTTGTGTATGAATCTCGTACAACAGCAGGAGCACAGTCTTAGAACTAGGAAATTCAGATCTTTTCCTGAAATGTAGACATCTAGTAATATAGCTCTGAATATAACACAGTTGATGCCTCTTCTTCGTATGCAAAGGCTTTGTTTGATTTAAGAACTGGTGAACTGAAACAATTCATTGGTTAACCTAAACCGCTGCAAAACAATGGAACACATTTTGATAATGTGTTATCCCACTGTGGTTAATATCGTGCCTTTAAGCTACCCCCTTCTTTACCCGCTTATATGTGGCTGATAGGTAGTTTGAATAACCCTGACATTTTTATTTGTCTATTCCAGGTCATGGCCGATGTGCTGCTATTTATAGTGCAGTTAGGAACAGGCGCCGTCCTGATTGGCTGTGTGTTCTCTTATAAAGAACTGGATAAATAAAACACACATTACGTTCCTGGACCGAAATCTGTTGCTCGCTTTGTAGGGATCCCTTATGAAACGCGTTGGCCAAACCTGTTTTGTTTTTAAAGCCTTTCTGTTCGTTAGCTTCTGATCATGCAGAGGGGCGATAGAGGAGTTTTATTTGTACAATAAAGGGTAAAGGTGACCCCCCCCCCCCCAGCCCCCTTCTCCCTCTCTTTTTCGAAAAACAGGGCATTAGCAATCATTCTGATCTGCATTTTCAGGGAAATGTTTCCTGTATTGTAATGGCTTGATGGACCACCTCTACGTGTGCCGGAATGGAGCCAGCTGCGTCAGCTGGTACAAGACCCCCACGCACTTCCGAGGGACCCTGGTAAGGCCTCCTGGGGCTGTGATGCGAGTGCCGGGCTGACTTTTCACGCTTGGATTTCTGGGATTTTGAACGGATGCCCAGCGGAATGTTCCGGAGTTTTTTTTCTTTGGCGGGGGGGGGGGGGGCGCTACAGAAGAATTTCAGTTTCGTTACCTGTGGCAGAGGAAGGAATCGCTTAGGGTCAAAGCCTGAAATAACCTGCGAGATGGGTGTATGTATTTCCTCCCCCGTTTCCAATGCAGTCACGAAGTGCTCGAATGCACAGACGATTGAGCTACGAACAATCCCCGGGATTCCAAACAGCTTAGGATCTGGTCCCCAGGAAGGAATCAGAATTTTCCATGGCGGAATAGCAAATGCAGTCGGAGTGTACGGACAGCGGAATCTCACTCTGTGGTATTGCAGGGAGATGTGGGTTGGGAACCAGCACGGTTCTCTTTATTCCGGCATCCGACTTTTGCTCCGTGACATTGTGGTTATTCAGACTGTCATTTTTAGTTTCATTAGGCCTCACAATGCCTAAGGAGAGCAATAAAGACACCCTTATATAACCTAGAACCTTTGAAAGTCTCTCATCACATCGGACTGTAACAACACTAGTTACCACTGGGGCTTTGGAATACAGCCTGGGTGCATGTCTAGCAGACAGTGTGTAGCTCCCCGTTTGAGCAGTGGAAGGCAGCCTGCTTCCTCTTTGGCGCTGTGTGCCCTGCCTGCAGTGGGGTACCTCCGTTCAGCCTCAGGAGGTCGATGGCGACGCCACGCCTCCTGGGCGTCTGTCTCGATTCCAGCGTGGAGTCCAGGCTCTCATGCGGCAGGCATGGCTCCATTATGGATGCTTCAAGGAATGTGATGAGCAGACTACGATTACAGCACAGTGTTGATCTCAAAAGTAAAAAATGTGTAAAAAAAGAAGGGAATTTTCTGACTAATAAGAAAAGTCTAAAAGTGGGGGTTTAAAAGTATATATAGACAGATTGTCTGTTATTGGGAATAGAGCTGTGTAAGCCGGCAGTAGCCGAACCAAAACGCTTTTCCTTGCAACTTGTCTGTTGCACTGGAGGAATGGTGATGCTGCAGACCCAGGAAGTGTGCAGCCCAGGTGTAGTGGCGAAGGGTTAGGTAAGGCGTGCAGCGGCGTCTTTGGTGAAAAAGCGGGCTTAATTATCAGTGACGCGTCGCTGTGTGGTTCAGTTGCCCAGCATGTGTGTTCCAATTTCAGGATGCCTTTGTGAAGATCACGCGCTACGAGGGGATCCGGTCCCTGTGGAGCGGACTGCCACCCACACTGTGAGTTTAGAGGAAATAAAGCAGGCTGGCTTGATAGCTAAAAAAAGACATTTCAGTGGACAGGAAGTGGTGTTGAAACGCTGAAGGTCCCTTTCTTTCTAAAGCAAACTGGAAACTGGGCCGAGATCGGAAACAAAAATCCATAGAATTGACCTGTTGCTGGACCAACAGCTCCAGCGGTTAGAAAGTGATTATAGATAATAATAATATAATAAAAAACTTTATTTTATATAGCGCCTTTAAAGGTGGCTTCTCAAAGCGCTTTACAGGATGACAATAACAATAAATAAGAAGACTACAACAATAAATAAGAAGATTTCACAAGATAGGACACAATTATAATTACAACAATACAACAATAACAATAGAGGAGACCGTGGAAGGTGGTATTAAGAAGAGCAGAGGGGTGAAGAATGGAACCAGTTAAGTAAAGGCTTTTCTGAAGAAGAAGGTTTTGAGTCTGGATTTGAAGGAGTTTAGAGAAGGTGACTCTCTAATATCCTTGGGCAAAGAGTTCCAGAGCTTGGGGGCACAGCAGGAGAAGGCCCTGTCGCCCATACAATGTAGACGGGCTTGGGGGACAGTAAGGAGGGCAGATAGCAATGTGCTGAGCAGAAACATGCTTCGTTGTCCTGTTCTGCTACACCTGGGCAATGTAGGGGACATCATTTACAGCTGGCTGACATAGTTTAGGCCGTGACAGAGCCAGCACAAACAGAGCACGTAATTTAGCTGCAAGGGACCTGAATTAAAATGCTTTTTTTCTGTCATCACTGGACTTCATTAAAGCTTCAGCGAGCTGTAATGGAATTTCTGGACCAACAGTTGCCAAGAAAACTTAACAGTACCTAGGCTATTGCTTAAAATCCTTTTCAATCCACTGTACTTAAAATGGTTACATTTACAGAGGCAGGATTAGAAGAAGAAGATTTCTTACCATTACAGTAATCTCTCCACTCTCTGTACGGGACCACCTGTGCATCCATTTTAATTCTGCTTGTCCTGTCGAGGGCCACATACCGTACAGAGGTTAGAACAGTGAATGAGTTGGAAATAGAAGAGCAGTTACAAATATCGAAATCAGTAGTTTTCTGCACATGGCGTGCAGAAGTTGAATACAAACAAAAATCGCGCTTCAGTCTCTGTGCTGTACAAATACTCTGGCCTGCATATACTGCTGAAACATGAGATACTCGCATGCTGATCATGCAGCAGTGAGTTTACGTGGGCGAAGGCTGGCTTATGACCCTTCGCGCTGTGCTGTTTTTTTGCCCGCAGGGTGATGGCAGTGCCTGCCACAGTGATCTACTTCACCTGCTACGACCAGCTGAGGGACTTCCTCCGGTATGGCATGGGGTACCAGGGCAGCCACGTTCCCCTCGTCGCAGGGGGGCTTGCCAGATGTGAGTGGCGCGTGCGTCAGCGCTGGCGTGGGTGGGGTTCTGCAGTCCACAAACGGGTAACACATTTAGGTCCTCAGTTCATGTTACATCTAGGTATACTGAGAAGGATACATGTATGACACTCTTGCTATAATGTGACTCTTCTGCATTAGATTATAGGCAGGGGGATCTATATTAATATATTATAGTGGCAAAAGCGGTAAAAAGATCAGACCTGATCACCTTAACTGTGGTGGTGTTATCGTGACTGACATGCCTGCGGACTCAAACTAATGAAGACTTGATAGTAATAAATTATACTGCCTAGAGCTTGAGAGATTTTTCCTGCACATATTCCTGGACAAGAAGAGACTGTCTTTGTACGCAGTGTCGCATTCATCCAGCAGGCTAAGCCAGCCATTCCTACCATAACCGGAAATGGTGTAGATTTGTTGTGCCGCAGTTTTGTGCTTACCTGCCTGCCGTGTTCCTGTGTCACAGTGGGTGCCGTCACTGTGATCAGCCCTCTGGAGCTGGTCCGGACCAAGATGCAGTCCAGGCAGCTGTCATACCGAGAGCTGGGGGTCTGTATCCAGTCGGCGGTGGCCCAGGATGGCTGGCTGTCCCTCTGGAGGGGCTGGGGGCCCACTATACTCAGGGATGTGCCCTTCTCAGGTAGGCCTTTGTTCTCGAGCAAAGGGCGCCAGACGCGTACAGCTCCACCCGTCTTGCCAGGGGCACCACTTCTGCAACCGCTGTTCTCTGGCTCTGGCTCTGTTGATTGCATTCTGGTTTGCCCACCTCATGCCACCTTCTTACTTGACCGCTGCTGCAGCAGTTAATGTCAGGGGCTGCTTGTCTTTTGCCATCTTCCAGAGCGTTAACTGTAAAGGTTTAGACACTCCTCTAAATCTCCTGACTTGACTTCCTGTGCAATGAAGCAGTTCATTGAAGGGGGAGGGGTGTCCATTTGAAGGCATAAAAACAAAAGTAGTTTTGCCCAGAAAGTTTTTGCATAGAGTGTCAATTACAAGACAATCAGTTGCCATTGCCAAATTTCCTTTACACAAAGGATTGTGGGTGTCTGGAACAAGCTTACCAATGGAGCTGATGCCCTGGCTTCTTTCAAGAAACAGCTGGATGAGAGGGAAGGAGCACGAGCTGTTAACACTGATTTTGTCTCTCTCTTCACAGCCCTTTATTGGTTCAACTATGAGCTGGTTAAAGCCCAGCTGTGCAAGGGCTACAGGGTTCATGAAGCCACGTTCACAATGAGCTTCTCCGCTGGGGCAGTTTCAGGCGCTGTGAGTATACCTCCCCGTGCACTGCCTGTCAGATCAATGGAAGAGCCAAGCTGTGGCTACATTCTGACGGGGAAAACTGGGAGAGGTGCAGATTGTGAGCCCGTTCAGTTCAGTTTATTTGTCACAGGCACAAGTGCAATGAAATGCTTATTTGCATGTGTGCTCCAATACAAAGACATTAAAAGAATCACCAAAGACAAACACAGAACAGCAGCAACAACATTGGGTTAAATAACATACAACTTACAAAAGAAGTCAGACAAGCAGTGTGAGAAAAGTATTATACCTTGTTATACCATATACAGTGTTCGTGTTATATACAGTGTTGTACCTTGGTATTCTGAAAGATGCATGTGATGCACATTGAGAGATGCAGGGGCCCAAAGTCCAGTAAGCTCCAGTTTTTGCACAAAACACAGTAGTACATTTTAATTAGTGTAACAGAACTCCAGTCCCCTGTTGCCACTGTGCGATCGGATCCAGATGCTTTTCCGTTTCGAACTCGAGCAGGGCTTTAGCGATTCTGCCAGGGGCAGTGGCTAAACGAGGCTGTCACCCGGTCGCAGGTGGCAGCTGTCATGACGCTCCCCTTCGACGTGGTGAAGACCCGCCGGCAGATCGAGCTGGGAGAGATGGAGACGCTGCGAGGTAAGGGGGCGGGGGGCGGGGTGACACCAGCAGCAGCACCGAGGTGCACGCTGTCTCGCCAGCTGCCTCTTCTAAACTCTCTCCCCACCTTCTGCTACACCACAATTTAAATCTCTCCCGGTTTTATCCCCTTTCTTGGAAACAGGACGACTCGGGCTGGATGGTCTGGTGTGATGTAGTGTGGGGGGGGTGCTGAGGGGATCTGGAGTTGTACTTTCCCCCCTCCTCTCAGGTCGGCTCTCTCCTCGGCTCAGACAGAGGCAGGCTGCGGCGCGAGACGGCGAAGACCAGCAGCTCGACTCGGCACCGTTGCTAACTAGCTTCACGGAGACGGTCGGGCACCTGACCT
This sequence comes from Atractosteus spatula, assembly GCF_055471065.1. Lineage (NCBI taxonomy): Eukaryota > Metazoa > Chordata > Actinopteri > Semionotiformes > Lepisosteidae > Atractosteus > Atractosteus spatula. Next base: position 8,689,639 of record NC_142731.1, on the reverse strand, counting down.
CAGTGCTGCAGTGCTAGATAAGACTGCTGTGAACCCACTGGATTCATTCATGCAAAGGCAGCGATTTGTGGCTTGCGTGTGGTGTTTTTTGGCAGGCACTAAAGCCTGTGCTCATTTCCTTTTTTCTGGAGGGGAAAGGGAAGATTTCCCCTGGACTGACCACCACCTCAGGAACGATGACGCTGCTCCTGACATTGGACACTCTGGGGTGTGGGGGGGGGGGGCGGGAGGGGCGTTCAGAGAGGATGACAGTCAAGTCGTCTGTTGTTGTCTATTGCTTCCTTTTTTTTTCCCAGCTAATAACTGTCATTCTCTGCCTGTGCTGTTCCAGAGTCTACAAAAGGGATAAAAGAAGGAATCGAGCTGGGAGACGAGAGAGGCTCAAGAGTTTCCCTCGAGCTGCTTTCTTGCTGTCTACGTGCTGGGCTAAGAGAGCTGAGTGAATACCCAATTTGATCTTCCCCTTTCTTACAGCTACAGCACCGAAGCCGTCCTCCACCTGGCTCATCATGAACAGAATCTGGGCAGAGGCTGGATACCGTGGGCTCTTCGCAGGTAAAAAGATGTTAAACTAAGGTCCCGATGAATTAGTCATTAGAGGATCTCAGGGCAGTTTCCATGAGAGTAGGGGGTGTGAACGCCGATGTCCTGGATAAATGGCAGTCTGCACCTAAACTGGTGCGCTTAAGAAGCAGGCTGGCCTTCGTGAAGCTCCCCTTTCATTCATTTGGTGATGTGAATGCTGACTTTCCTACCTGATCTGTTGTGCATTTGGTCTGATCGCCACACATCACCCCCGTGGAGCTTCAGTGATCAGTGATCTATGACGTGGCTCCCTTTCTTGACGTAAAACACTCTGGGATCCTTGAGCATAAAAAATATAAAGTGTGAATGCAAGGAAATATTAAAGTCCGATGCATTTCTGCCACAGGTTTCCTACCGCGGGTGATCAAAGTGGCCCCGGCCTGCGCAGTCATGATCAGCACCTACGAATTTGGAAAGGCCTTCTTCCAAAAACACAACCAGGAGCGGGAACTGCAGGGCCTGTGAGGCCTCATTCCGGCCACGCACAAGCGGAGCACCACGCACACAGACGGCAGAAACGCACAAGCAGCCTCCACGATCCAGGCGGTTTGAAACACCCCTAATTCCTGACCGCAGCCCGTGTCCCTGTGTGAGCTATTGCTAATCTCCAGAGAGCTACAGTGCAGTCTGGTGTACATTTTAAGAGAATTTCTAATCCCAAACTAATTAGTTTTTCAGGAATTCCAAAGATTCGTTAAAGGCAGAAAATTCCTACTTTACAGATGTTTTATTGGGTGCAGGCTTAACCCCTCCAACCCCACTGCATGGTGTATTGCCGACTCTGTGCTGCAATAGGATTATTGATATCCATTGTTGGCTATTGTGTAGGGCTACTGCTTTTAACAAGCAGGTGAGCATCAGAAAGAAAATGCTTTCTTTCCTTTCCCCAACACAGAGTGTAACATGCAGTCCTGCATTGGATAGACCAACCCCCCCCCATTCCGTAAATACTTCTGCACGTTAGCTGTCACAGTTCTGTTTTTCAAACTCTTTGGCTCAGGTCGTTCTTGGCTGCTAGATCAACCCTCCCCACCCAGAACCCAGAGGACCCCCCCTTTTTTGATTTGAGTTGCATCGGCCAAGAAATGTGCCTTTTTTTGGGGTCACTGGTGCGGTCGGCCTTTAAGAGCCAGGACAGTATTTTCCGTTTGCTTCTGCCGAACCGCTCGACCTGCGGTGGGGTTTTGGAGGGGGAGTTGAAAAGTTGCCTTGGGTGGATGGAGGAAACGGGGGGACAGACCTCCTCAGAACAGCCCCCTCAGCCTGGCCCTCCCTGGTCCGGGTCTGGGCAGTGTGCTTGCAGGAGGTCATAGACTCTCTGATGAACCCCTTCCCCACATGCACGTGCTGCAGGCAGAGGACAGTGGACACGGCTTTAGGTAGTAACTCTTGCAAGAGCCTGGCCAGTGCAGAGGACTGTTGAGCCCTGTGGGTGCACAACGGAAGGCCACAGAAGCACTTAAAAGCGTCAAGCCAGGTTGAGGTGGGGTGGAAGACTGCCATCACACAGGCATGCTGCATTTCTCCTTGTAAAGCAAAAATGAGGCAGAGCCCTTGCACCAGGTAAGTTCACATTTCAGGCTTGGGGGACGAAAAAAGGGACTTGCATGGATTTAGGAGTGGAGAAAAAACACATCAGTAAGGTCACACAAGCCCTTTTCAGTTGTGTTGCACCTTTTGTCTTTTTGTTTTCCTATTTAATTTTCCTGGGATTAGTTCATCTATATCACTGCTGCCAAGTCTCACTGCCCACTAGCCATAAAGCCAGGGAAAAGCCCAAAACGCTTTCGTCTGGACTTGCCGTGTGACAGTTTGTGGTACCTAATAGTAGCTCACATTCCATGCAACCCTTTCCTCCGTCCTTTCAGCAGAACAGGTAGTCCAAAATGTAGAGGGCGGAGTATTTAAACCTGTTTGCCGCTGAGCTCGATCTAGCAGTGAAACAAACACGACTGGTTTGATACTCACGGTCTCCTTCGGCATGTGTAGCACGTCTTTGATGGAAGTGGGACAGTGTAATTGAGGAAGAGCCAGGCCACAGCATGTACCCGATGAAGCCTGAACATGCTGTGCGCCTGTATCCCAGTAAGCCTTCGAAAGGGATGAGCTGGAAAGGGTTGCAAAACCAGCCGCCGACGAGCTGTAAAAACAGGGAACAAGCAGGGTCTTGCAAGTCCGAACGTCACTGCTGTAGCTGTAATCGGAGGTAGTGATCACTCGGACGCACATCAGTTACTCTGCTTCTGATCACATGGGATAAACACTCTACTGTGAAACTGCAATAACTTTCACACGATTGTAAGAATACTAGTGTTTTGATAAGCTAGAGGTAACGGCTTGTAGCCATCAGCACCTACTTCACTCTTTACCAAACTCTATATACATCACCTTCAACTAGAATCTGCTACAGGTTTTAGCAGAAAGTCAGTATGTCAGTGTGTGCACCAGTGCATAGTATGTTGCATTTGTGCTACGTTCTTCATTTCCGACTAGTTTTTAGAAAATCAGCCTACAAAACTACATTAGATCAAAGCAGGTTGGGTATTAGTTAACTTTCTAACATTTAATGAAATTCAAAACAATTATGTTTGAAGACACAGCATGTTCTGAATGGCTTGCAATCAGGTTCTTATTGAATTGTAGACTGTGAATCTTCTCTTAATGAGGTTGGAAATACACTTGGTGGTTGTATTTTTTTGTCAGACCGTTTTCTGTTCAGTTTATACTTTTATGTTCCCAATACTTTGTACTTTACCGTTACCTGAATGTAAGAAGCAAAGATGAATAAACACTTTATTTGATCTGTAGTGTGTTCGTTTCACAAGATGGTGAGGTGGGTTTTGTGGTAATTTTAACAAAATTCCATTTTATTCCACCAAAGGTTATATTTGTTTATACATTGCTGTGCAAAAGTCTTGGATAACACCAGGAGTTTGAGGCTGTGTGTGTTTGAGGCACATCAACAATTTAAATCCAAGATTTCCTCTGTCTCTTCTAGGATTATAACTGTTTTATGAGAAGGAGCTAAGCAGGTTATTTAGCACTCTACATATTGATAAGAACCTTCATAAAATCGATCACAACAAAGTAAATCATACACAAGCGCTATGCAGTATTGGAGCTGCTCAACCACCCCCTTTACCTGTTGGATCAAATCATGCAGTAAGGTGTCATTACTGTTATTCTCTACCCATCCATAAAGCTACAAGGATAAGCTGTGAATTACAACATGCAGGTCTGTTGGAATAATGTTAAAATGGGTAACATTTCTGTAGAGGATCACCACAGAATGTTGCTTTCTGTGTAAAGAACATGTAACAGAACACTTCTGCCATCATCCATTTTCTAACAGCTTCTTCCAGTACAGGGTCGGGGGGGGCAGAGCCTATCCCCACAAGCAATGGGCACGAGGCAGGTTACACCCTGGATGGGACACCAGTTCACTGCAGAGCAGACGGATGCTCCCTCTCGCACCAGAGCCAATTAACCTACCATTATGTGTTTTGACTGCGGGGGGAAACCTATGCAAGCAGGGAGAACATAACTGCATGTAGCAGCGCAGGTCTGGAATTGATCGAAGGGCCCCAGCACTCCAAGGTGGCAATGCTAACCACTGCGCCATCACGACACCAGCATTTCTGGTGTGTATTATTACCAATCTGCGGACTACAGGACCTTGCTGCACATTCGGAAACCCACTCGACAGCCTCAGTTTATCCATTTCCTGATTTCGCTCAATGCCAACTATAATAAAGCTCGATAGCGCACAAAACAAACAGCCTACCTGTTAAGACACCGCATTGTTAATAAACCACAACACCGGCATATGTCAGTTCTGGTAGGAAGGAAAGAACAAACTCATCACTTGTTAAATTCTTTAATCAGCTTTGTATATTAATATCATTAAGAACAAGCATAAAAGATTGCACAACAAAACAAAGGAGAAAGAAAATCGGAGAAACAGAAGAAAATGGCATCTTTCAGTCAAGGGGGTGGTATGTTTTAGTATGAACCAAAAGAAACTACAACCTACTACTTAGCCACAGAGGAATGGATTTGCTGCACGTTCATTACACACAAGAAAACAACGGCCTCGAGGGATGATGTAGCATTTCTCAGCCCTGCTTATTCGGCCTTGTCCATCATTTACAAACTGCTGCCGCCTTGTGGGGAGATTAGATGCTCGACACCAATCGCTAAAAAATTAGGCCCCTTTCTAAGGCGGTTGGTTAAAGAAAGAAGCAACCTCAAAAAAAAAAAAGCCCTGGGGAAACAAAATTTCAACAAAACACAAAGGTCTCAGATTTTTTTTCGGAGTATTGTGCGATAGTACGCCAAATCACACTTCTGAGAGCATCAACTGCGTTTTGTTCGTGTCCAGCTTCATGCAGGGCAGTAGATTCCTGGCAGAACTAGAGCATATAGGCGTAATACCCACTTTGACATGTGACTGGCTTTATTATTCATAGTCTAGCAACCTCTTCCTTAAACTCATCCATGTGTGCCGACCCTGAAAGACTGCTGGAGAAACACAATGACACGTTGCGAAGCACACACAGGGTTAAAACTGGGTCAGACGATGGCACAGCAGTCTTGCCAAGACTTCCACGCGTGTGCGCCAAGGGGAGAACATGGCTGGACATTAACACCTGAGCCACACAATACAGGACAAGGCAAAAGGAAATTTGACCCTTTTGTGCGATCATGTTTTAAAGGAGAAAAATCACCCCAAAGTGTCTACGCAGGATAACAATGGACGCCTAAGGAATATGCACGGAGCAGAGCTAAGGCACAAATATTTCACAGTTGTGCATCATCTAGAAGAGCATGGGCTGGTTTTTAAGACCTGATTTTAGCCATAAAGTGACAAGGAATGTTGTTATCCTTCAATCAGGAGACCTTGAGGTGGGATTTTTGTAACAATATACTGCAGCTCTTGCAGGGTCTGGTCATCAACGTGGCTTTCCATTAATCGCAGCCCAAGGTAAATCCCGAGGAATGACTGAGGGTGTGGTCAGTGGGACGCGCAGAGAGGAAAAGCAGATCAGCGAGGAAGCTGATCCCTCACAAACCTTTGCTATGGCGAGCCGTGGAAAAAGAAGCAAAGTGTAGTACACTGGGACGCGCGTCTCCAACGTCATATGTCAAGCAAGACGGGTAGAAAAGAATACAAACTGGCAAATAAAACACACGAGTAAATACCAGAAGAATAAAAGCACAGGGAATGAATTTAGAGAAACAGGCATCTTGGATCTAATCCCAGCAAATTCTTTGCAGTTCCAAAATCTAACAGGCACCTAGAAATCTTCTAGTCTCATGTTCAAATACTGCAACTGAAATAAATTTGTCCAGCTTCAGATCTTTTGTCACGTCGAAGAAGATCAACTTCAATAGGGAAATGCTCCAAATCAAGTATCATTTTGCTGGTCTGCATTGTTTTTGAAGGTAGTCTCAATAGAATACATACCTCAACAAAGATACCAAATCTATATTTTACCTATTGGGTTGCTTCTTGACACCAAATGCCTCTCAATCAAGGTCAAAAGATTCTTTAAGGCAGAGATACCTCAACATGGGACGAGCAAACAGATTCTTTCAAAGTGTAACTACTTGGGATGTCAGCAGGGCCCTGTAGACTGGACAGCAATGTAGTCGAAGGCTTTAATCCTACACTGATTTACTGAAACACTCTGAGAACCCTCCCTTCTGCTTCTCTTGGCAAAGGATATCCCAAATGGAAAGAGTAGGAACAGGTCAGTGATCTGCAAATGAAATCATAATTAGTACAAATTGGAAAAAAAAAACAGATATTGTGTAGCCAGTATATAAACAAAGAGGTGTCTTTGTTTTTGTTTTATGTACATTTTACTTTATTTTTTTATTTCCATCTTAAAATGAAGGCTGACCTGTTAGGGCCAACACTGTCCCAAACACCCTATGAACTGAAGGCCTTTCCTACAGACTAGTACACAATGGCAGTGGCTTCACAACATCTTTAAATAAACCAGTTTCCTCTCAAAACTCTCAATGACTCCGCACAGCAATAAGCACTGATTATAAAAAAAAACTAAAGGGATGAGGTTTGCTTTCAATATAAATCAGAAGTACATTCTGGGTAACAGGTATAAACCCAATGCTGGAGGAATAGTTCTGAGATTAATTGAGCAGGCAATTATGGCTTAAATGTAAAAAGAACATATTCATATTCATTTTTACTTATAAAACACAGAGACATGGTAGCAGAAAGTGTGAGGTTCAGCCTTTTTTAGTAAAACTGGCAAATAGTGTTTCAATAAATTGCAAAAACAAACCTATCCAAAAAAACGAGGATAATAACTCCATTCACAGAGTGAGCATCCTTTTAAAAGCATTTTCATTTTGTCATTTTCATTTCATTTTTCATTTTGTGTAGAGTGGTCATAGGCAGTGCTGTTGCTTATTGTGCAATGGAAGTTATTATACTTATACTAAGGAAGATACTTATGTTTTTGTTAAGAAAATAATTAAAACAGCTTTGTCGTCCTGAAGGACACTGAACTGGTACTGTAATTTAAAAAAAATATTCCCATACAAATTTATCTTCAAATTGACACTTTCCCTCATCTTCACCAAAGACATGTCCTATACCATTTTTATCTCTACTCTACCGAGTGCATGCAAGATAGTACTTTTTTATAATTCCATTACTTTTTTTCTTCTCAAAAAACGTTATCACATAGTTTAGATTTTGGAAAGAATGCAGGTAAAAAAAAGCACTTTATAAATTGGGCTAAAGTCAGTTGGTTTGGCACGTCTGCTAAATCTGTGACCTTTTTCGCAAATATGTAGCCATGAACTGACATGTTTTGTTTTACCGATGAATTTTTTTTTTTGGTTGCAAAAAACACAAAATCAGTTCACTGCATGCTAGAAAGGGCCTTCAGAATCCAGAAGATCTATGCAAAGAAGGCACTTGATTAAGATCTGTCTTCAGCAAGCGGATAGCGAGAGGGATCAGGTGCAAGCTCTTCCTCCACGTTCATTTACATGTTATAAGCAGGGCAAAAAGCTGATTCCTCTGACCTCACACACATGTACAGCTGAAAGGATATAGGCTTCAATGCAGAGATGTTCTACTCAACGTCTCTACACAGGCTGCATTGACTAACCAGTTATTCTGGTTTCTGTGCACCTTTCTCATTGATCCTAATTAATCCCCATTCACTATCTGCCTAGAAACAATCAGTTAAGTGAATGTGCCTTGTTGTTTGCAATCAGGAGTTCATTTTTAGTGATTCAAATATTTTTTGACTGAGTCGAACGGAGAACCCCTGCTTTCAAACCTACAGAAGTAATTCAGCTACGGACATTTTTATATTGTGCTTTAAATAAATGCATATGAGAGGTAGGGACAACTGTTTCTTGAATCTGTAATGCTCAGCACAAAACCTTTATCATCTTTACATTGCAAGGTTTGCAATAGAAACTGCAATCTACCAATCATATTTGTTTTGCTGAATTTTTTTCACAATCCAGACCTTACAGGATGCATTCCAAATCTCCATCATTTGCAAATATGTTTCTCCTGGAGACGGTCAACAATGACATAATGCAAATTTTGCACTGAACATAAGAGCTGCCCTCTTATAACATGTTAATGAGGCGCCCCTTAGAAACACTGCCTACAGAACGGCTGAGATGAGCTGTTAAACATTTCTTTTTCAGTGTATGCTTTAACAAAGGTTATATTACACGCTGTACAGTCTAGTCATTAAATCCACAGGTTAGAAAAACTGCTGACCAAAAAACTCCAAACAGCCACACGGTTCATTCACAGCACTGCAAAAAAAAAAACCCCGAAACAAAATGAAACAAAAAGAATCCTCTTTTGCAACAGCTGCTGAGATGTAAGAAGAGTCTCTCCGTCCCTTTTCCCCTGCATCCTTCCCAAGTGGCAAAACACGCCCAGCTGCAAAGCGCCGAGCCGCTCCATCAGGTCGGGATTCAGCAGCCCAGGCGGGCAAAAAGAGCAACTTCCTGGAGACAAACAGTGCTGGCTTCTCCACGGAGAGGCTGTCCTGCTGAGGAGGGCTTCCTCTGCTCCAAATAAAATGAACGTTCACCTACAAAACAGAAGCGCCCCTCTGCACGTTGCCAGTCCAGTCCATTCTATTTCCTTCCTTTTCTGATCTCGTCCCCAAACTGGCAAAGAACGTGCTGAGAACTGGTCCCGCCCATCCGACTGCCGGGCTGTTGCACCTGGGTCCGACCGAGAGGAGGAATCGAGCAATATTTACACCACGCCCGCGCTCTGCCCTGCCTCACCCCCGGTCCCTTTCATCTGCTTTCCATAGGAATAAAGCAGTTCAATAAAACCTGCTGGATCATTCCAAAAGTCAATACAAAATGGCTCACCGTAGATTTTTCTGGTAACAGGAATATATTAGGACGACAGTCCTTTGGCAAGCTGACGAGAGAGGTTCACAGCTCAGTACTCATGGGCACAAACGTCTCCAGCCGGTCTTGGCCTTGGTAAACGACACCCCGAGCTGGTTAGTCTCCCCCAGGACGCGGCTCTTCTGTTCACGTCTGCTCCTGGAGAACTCTCTGCTCGTCTCCGGCAAAACCAGCAAGGTTTCGCCCTTTCAAGTCCAGACCAAATGCCAGGGATGCCATCACAATAATCCACCCCTGCCGAATGAATGTGGATTAGAAGTACTAAGAAGGAAATGGAAACGTTCACTTTGAAACGATGGAGGCGACTATGAACATAGCGGGTCTCACGCGGTCTGTGCCCAACTTGTGCTTGTCCCTGCCTTTTACCCACCCCTCCCCCCCACAAGGATGTATAGTGACGCCGGTTAAGGAAATGGGTTGGTAACTGTGTCAAGGGATGCGACCTCCCCCCTCCCCACCGCTTCTGGAACAGGAGAACGCCAGGCCGCCGGGCCTACTTGACGTTGAAGACCATCAGAGGCCTCTCCTCTCTCTTCTGCCAGGGGCTCTTCTTGTTCTCCCCTTGGTCGTCGCCTTCTCCCGACTGATCGTTCATCTCGTCCTCGGGACTCGTCATGGAGTCTCGGCGGATCTCGCTGTTGCTGCTCCTGGAGCTGTTGCCCCTGCTGCGCCCCTTCCTGGGGATGGTGGCCCCCCGGCTCTCCAGGCTCTCGTCCAGGAGCGGGGTGAGGGAGTTGTCCTCCGGTGAGCACATGGCCGTCCGGCTCTCGCTGCTGCTCTGCTCGGTGTCGTCCATGTAGGCCAGTTTGGAGTAGGCCACGCTCCCGGGGCCCGCCCTCTCCCGGTCCTCCTTGAGCCTCCTGTGGGGCTTGGCCTCGTTCACATCCACCCCTGAATCCAAGCTGGCGTCGTTGCTCCGGACTCTCTCGTTGCCCTGCAGGTCGATGTAGGAGTGCCGCACGTGGGAGTTGGAGCGCCCATCCAGGGAGACGAACCAGGCCCTGGGGTGCGGCTTGACCCCCAGCTCCAGCAGCTTCTTCTCCGTCAGCGCCTGGAGCTCCCCGTTCATCTGGTTCATGGTGGAGTCGTTGAACAGGACGGGGATCCGGACGGGCCCCGTGGAAGGGTGGGGCGCCCACCCCCGGCCCTCGGGGTCTTCATTTTGCTGGCTGGCCTGCTGCTGCATCTGCTGCTGCTGCTGCGGAGTCAGCTGGTGGGGCATGGAGAGGTTGACGTGGATCCCCTCCATCTCCTGCTGGTGCTGCTGCTGCTGCTGCTGGTCCAGGCCCATCCCCATGGCGTGCTCCATGCCCGAGAAATCCGAAGACAGTCTCATGTAATGCGCCGGGATGACCAGAGTGGGCATCACGCTTCTGTACATGTTGTCCTTCATCTGGTCGATGGACCCACAGAAGATCAGCTGGCCTGGCTGGGACAAGGAGGTGGGTCTGGCCAGGTGGTCCGCAGACTGGGATATCAAGAAATCCGGGGGCTTATTTTCCACCTTGTGCCCCTGGTAGTGCTCAAAAGGTGGGGGCAGGGGAGGCGGGGAGGGGGGGTCCTGGGAGTAGGCTTTGTTGTCATTGACAACATGGCGCCGATGGCCTTCCCCACTCTTGTCCTCCACATTCTGCTGGCCGGCCACGGAGCTGTAGCTTCGCCTACTGTAGTCGTCCTGCAGAGGAGGGTCCAGGTTGTTGGGGACCTCTGCGGACCGGGCCACCTTCATTTGGAAGCTCTCCACCCCCCGGCGGGTGATGGTGTCCGTATTGAACTTGGAGTGCCTCCCCTTCTGCGCCGGGATCTGCTTGAAGAACTCCTCCCGGGAGCTCTGGAACTCCCGCGAGGAGGAGAAGGCCGACTTCATGACGGGGGTGTTGGCGTCCATGTCCCCATTGGAAGAGGCCGTCTCGATGTGGCTGCTGCTGATCAGGTTGATGTGAGAGGTCGAAGTCCCCTGGTCCTTCTTGGAGCTGTCCAGGGTCGAGGAAATGTGCATTTTGCGGTGTTGCTGTCGGGGCTTCAGACATCTCCTCCTGGGGGAAAAAAAGAAAACAGAACGACATCGCTCATGCGGAACGAACATTCCCACAAGGACCTAAAACCTCAAGTCTGCAAACGTGTTAGCGCACATCTCTGTAACTCAAAAATCGAATTCTCTCACATTCAGATAAACTGTCAGCTGTGTTTTCTGCTTGGAGAACAGCAACCTGTGAGTCACCAAATCACTACTTTAGGACAGTTAAGCGTCTTCCGTTTCTGTCTGGGTTCCTACCCTGCATATTTTACAGCTGAACTATTCAACTTTCAGTCCTTTCAACTGCAGCATTGTGCTACATTTCAATTATTTTGTTGTTAACTAGTAGAATCAATTTAATAGATAAGCTGCTCAATGCATTAGCTTCCTTAAACGGAGCTCAAGGCTGAAGGTGTACCTGCAGTAATACAGCAGCAGACAGAGCAGGATCAGGACCAGCAGGGCCATCGAGCCCAGGATAGTGAGCAGGAAGATGGTGTGATACGTGGTGATGTCCCGCAGACCTGAAGGGTTCAGAGCCATGCCTGCAAAACAGGTGGGTCAAATAAGGGCTTCAATTCAACCTAATCAATTTAAACAAGCAATCAATCCATCAAAAGGAAACATGAGGGAAGAAGAGCAAATCTCAGAACAGGGCATCGCTTGCTGCAATAATCAAGACTTAAGAGAAGGAGCATGTGATCTCTGGAAAGTGCAAATTGACAAAGGGGAAGACTGGATCTATTAATGAGTAGACGTTCATTTCCCAAGTAGAATTTAATGGCTTTTGCAAAATGTTCGGGGTGAGGTTCCCCTTACGGACATTCTACTAGTGACACTAGGCCCCAGGTTCACCCCAATTCTCTCTGCGTTGCCTCACCTCCTGTGGTGGAAGGGACAGCGGCGATCCAGTAGCCGAGCTGAGGGGCTACGAAACTCCAAGTCAGCTGGGCTCCCTCTTTCTTTATGTATCCCGTCCCATTCCTGACCCAGACCCCTGCAGGAAAACACAGCCGTCAGAACACCCTGGACGCTCGCATCAGGAGTGCTAAGAAACCGCGATGCCACTCGTCTAGCCTTCCTGAAGACGATGCCCCTTTTGCAGTTCCGTCTTTCCTTCCTCCTGCCAGGGCAAGAGGAACAAGGGACTGATGTTCTGTCTGAGGCAGGAGACCTCGTTTCCATTTCAGTGTATTCACACAGGATCTGACGAAGCGGGTTTAACTTTGTTGCTGCCACTTAAATAGCGAAATAACCGTCTGGGCAACTGGTCAGTCATGCTGAGAACATGTAGCCTAAACTTGCTGGGAAAACCTGTCAAAGTTCATGGTCATTCACAATGCCTAGCTGGCTCACAGGGCCTGGGCTTAGCCCAGCGATTGCAGCGTTCAGTGAGCAAAGAGCACCAGAGACACCCCTTCAGATGGCATTTCATTTAAGATCAACCCCACATACCACTTCTTACCCCTGGGGTTGACTAATGCAATCAGGACACTGCACCAATCTCAGGAAAAACAACACCACCTCAACACAGAGAGGAACCTAACCACCCTCTGGCAGACGTGACATGCGCGCCCCGCCTCCCCCGAATTCAGAATGGAACCAGATATCGGAGCAAAAACACCTGGGAGATCATCATTACAACAAAGAGGAACCAACACAAGCAATATCACAGAACATTCTCTGAGCTTAAAATTACCCAAATCAAAACTTGATATAGCTGAACAGACCTACCAAGAAGAAAAGGCACTCGGTCCCGTCACAGTTTAATTTAAGCAGATGGGAGCCAGAGAAGATTAGATGCCCCACAGGTAACGGCTGCTCCTGCCTGCGTGGCGCGCTCTGTGGGAGACAGGCCCTGCTCTGTTTCTGATCGGTATTCCTCGGTGACAAACAAGGTCACATGGCTGGCGTTCCTGTCTCTGCCTTCAGTCAGCTGAAGCAGCCGCATGGGAAAACACAGCCTCAGACCAGGGCTGCCGGTTGGCTGCTCCTAATGAAAGCATGCAATCGTCTTCGCCTCTCCAAACCAGACCAGATAACGCCATTCCCATTCTGCAGATGCAAAGGAAGACGCAGATGTCTGCACGCTTCCCCCCCACCCCCCCCGGATCTTCTGATATCGCTCAGCCACACTGTTAACAGGGCTGTGTGTCTGCGAGCATTTTTGGCAAGAGGATTTTAAAGTGAGAAGGATAAATTTAGAAAGTGAGGGGAAGAACAGAGCTGTGCCAATACAAAGGGCTTGGAGAAACTAAACTTTATAAAAGATCAGAAGTCTCCCATCTTATCCTACAGTATAAAAAGCAGGTGATAAGTAATGGGCTTATCATTACTTATCACATGGGAGTCACACTCTGTCTCACCTGCCCAGCCCATTCCCTTGAGCTTTCTTCCGATTTCCTTTGTCTCGTATCCCTGAACCTTTTCTCTCTCTCTCTTTCTTATCCGAAGAGACTCCACAGCCTAATCGTTGTGTTTTATCTTTCTACTTTTCAGCATGTAATTAACCTCAGTAATGATAAACGTACTAAAACTCTATCATGGGCACAGAAAAAAAAAACTTGAATAACCAAAAAACAAGACCTGAATCAGGACCAGATCTAGGTCTAAACCGACAGTGATCTGGCCTCAGGTGCTGTCGAACACAGGAGAGGGCTGTGCATCCAGAGGGTATTTGTCCCAAGATATTATCCAGAAGCTCTTGGCAACAAAAGATGAAATATGTTAAATACTGCTCGAGTTTTTCTATTGTTCTGTGATAAAGCAGAACCCAATATACCTGGTGCAAAGGTGCATAGTAAAGAGAAGGTCATTAATAAGTCTTAACAGTGATTGTAGTAAAGATCTTAGCACAAAGCACTCCAACTGAGCCAGGAAATGGTTTTAAATTTATTGCAGTTAATAGCTGTTAAGTCACAATGGCCCTTCTTTTCCAAGAGGCAGGTAAGTTAAGGTTGCTGTTCTCAACCAATAGAGCTGAGGCCATGATTCTGACTGTGCACAGTGACAGGTAAGAGTTAGTCAGCAATGCCAGGAGGAACACTGTAGAAGAGAAACAGAAATAAAAAGGTAAAAACAAAGTGGCAGTTTCTTTTAACAACAGCCATTATTAATAATCGAACTAATCCAAACGATCTCATCTATAGGAACAGATTCAATAAACAGCTGCTACTGAGTGTGTATGAGAAAAAAAAACTTTTGCCGTTTTGAAATGTACACTGTCTTAAGAATGTGATGACTCTATAGTAGAAAAGTCGTCTCTCTTTAAAGCAAACTGAACGCAGGCCATGTGATCTCAGGGGTGGAATTTAGGTAAAGGTGGGTGTACTGTGGATGAGTCTCAGGGAGAACTCTGATTGACTCTATGGCTGCCCCCCTCCCTGGTTGAAAATTAGCATCCATATAGCTATGAAAAGGAGACACCATCGTTGCAAGAGCCTTGTCTGCTCTCCCCCAGCCAGCCAGCTCCACTTTCCCCTAATCTCAGCCTTGCTTAAGGAACAGTGATGGAATAGAGACTGAGTGCCCTGCCTCAGGATAACAGCAGTTCAGGTGCAACTCTCCGAGAAACACTTCAAAGACAGAATGGAAAACGCCTGAACAACACAACCAGAGGAACGATGAACATGCTGTACTTTGTCGTTCAGAAAGACAAGAGCACCCAGGGAGTTTTTGTATTTTAAAAATAAAACGTTTTATTCTTATTCCAACGTATTTATTTCAGAGAACGACTGATTTTAGAAGAAAAACTGAAAGAAATGGGACCTGAGCTCACAGACAAAAAAAAAAACAGGGTGAAACCATCCAGGTTTTAAAAAGATGGAGCATCTTTACAGACTGCACTGTCCCCGTTTCGGCACTAGTAAAATGTAACCAATCAGTACTTTTTTTCCCAAAAGAAAAATATCTGCAATCTATCTTACCAAATGCGATTAAGGTGATCCTGTTAAAAAGAAACTCAGTGAATCAAACCATGCTGGACGATAGGATACATTACATTGAATCATAAAATGGAAAATGTTAGAATTTTGTTTGTGAAAGACAGTGAGCAAATGAATTTCGAACCGTCACGATTTGTATGTATTTTTTTTAACTATAAGGCTCCTGCACACATCTTAACAAAATAAATTTGACTTAGGATGAGCGATGCCTGTTAAGAAAAAGGCAGAGAGAGAACATGGCCTAACCATAGAATCTGAAGGCGCAAGAGCTAGCAGTCAGCCAGGAATTTCTGAGGATGTGTCTTGTAAAAAGATGAGCAGCAGCTTAATTTGTATTGTCAGGTCGCCCTTGTTACAGTGCTTAAAGTAAATGGAGAACATTAATGTTACTTCATAAATACTTGACATAATCCATTTGACAACGCATAATAACTCATTAATAAAATATAATTATGTTCCTTTATCTTGTACTAGAAAACCTGTCTTGGTGCTTCTCAATTTCCCAACACCTACTTTTAAGAAACACCACTAAAGGCCTGATAGTGCAAAGAACAATATTGTTTTGCATTATTAAATCAGGAGTGGGTTTTATATCGGCTGCTAAACGCACATCTGATCTCATATGATCACTCACTGTGGCTTTCACAGTGGAAAATCTATGTGCCAGTCTCCTCAGATACCAGACTGTCTCCCATCCACCTACCGGTGAAGTTTCCCTGTCTGAGACAATACAGCCCCTACAGGTTCCCTGTCTGCGAGATCAATGCAATTAACTCGCCATAAAAAAAATCCAGATTTATAATGAATTTGGCTCAGGCTGCTGACATCTCCCCTGGCAGGAAATGGTTAAACTCCTCCACCCACTCCCCTAACAGCACCGCAATCATTTCCAGAAAAAAATAAAACGATATGGAGGCACAAATATCTTTCAGTGTGATTCCGGCTCCTCTGGCAAAGCCATCATTAATTTTTTTTTGCAATCAGCCCAACAGTTGCAGGCAGGAGTGCTGGTCAGGCCGGCCGTGTGCAGAGGAGGGGCTGTGAATATGAAGTGTGATCTAGAGAGCTGGAACTTGACAGCGGTTTTCTCAGTCGGACACCGTACCGGAGAAAGGACAGGTCCTTTCACTGTGCTGTAGGAGATATAATAAAATACAATTGTTTCATGCATGAAAGCATTCAGCCACTGTCCACTGTATTCTTCATAGCATGTGTTTTTAGCTGAAACTTACAATCTCGAAAGTGAATAAGCCAACTCAAAATTATATACAACAGAAATGTAAAATAAACCCAGGTGCATGCTTGGGCTACCTGTATTGGTGTCTGTAGCCACTATGTACGTCATACCAGATGCACTCTGAACAGCAGAACCACAGACTAGGCTTTTTCACACCCTCACTGCTCACACTTCTGTTGTAAAGGCAGACTGGCCACTAGGGACACTGTTTTCCTGTGACTGCGCCTCGGGTCCAATCTACACACCTTCACAAAATGTCACTCTTTTTTCTGAGGTGTTCCTAAACATTGAGAGAATACTTCTTTTGGGAGGAGAAAAATATAAGCTCTACCTTTGCAGAAAGGGCAGTCTTCTTCAATTCGCCATGACCTCATTGTGGCAATACAGTAAAAGAATATCTCCCAGTGTGAGCAGGAAACCATGTCTTAGACCTATGAAGATGCTATGAAGGCTGCTATTTCAGAAACCCACCACATGAGGGTGCTGTGCACCACTAAGTAGGAAGCTCCTTGTCAGCAGAAGCCAGGGGTTTTCCCAAACTCTTCCGGTACTGAATATCTTAAGGACAGGCCTAGGTTAGATCTTTTTCCCTTTGGCACAATCTGTGCTTGCTCAAAGAAACTGCACAAAAGCTTGCCTTCAGATGACAGAGGCAATGTGAGTCTGCCCTTAGTTTTAACTCTGTGGAACACAGAAAGGCAGTACACACAAGTCGACAGAGAGCTCCCTCTACTGGCAGAGGAGTGGTAGTGGCTCAGTCAGAATTCAAGGACCTTCCTACCTAATCTTTATCGACTCATACAGAGCATATTAATATCCATTTCAAAAGATTATTAAATGGTGGTGGCTTTCCAGAGGTATTTCTCCAAGCCTACTGTTTCTCATTTCACCTCTGACGGGATTGATCACACTGATCTCTCCGTCTGTGCTCTCAAAGATGGTTTTCCTAACTCCCACATCAGAAAGACTGCAGAAACTAAAATTATCCTGCAGCTAGGATCACACCTTTCCCCTTCTCTCAACGACAGACTAAATTCTCTCTATTCATTGCAGGTTTCATTTCACACCCCTCTCCACCTATCCTGACTTCACACGACCTGATAGGCCACTCTTGTCTGTCCCCTGCTCCTGCCTCCTGCTCCTCCTCTCTCCCAGCTCTTGTTCTCCTGCTACATTACCTCTGCTCACTGCCCTGTCTTTCTCACACCTGAAGAAGGCCCCACGGCCGAAATGTTGTGTTTTCTCTTTTCAGCATGGAATAAACCTATTACTTGTTCCTTTCCAGGAGTATTGCAAGGTACTGCACCACTCAGGTTGGCAGTAGTGCTCCCTTAACAAATGAGGTATAAAAGGAACTACTTCAAACTCTGCACTAGGCAGGAGTGTAGAGTAGTGGTTAGGTCTGTGTACTGTAAAAGGGGCAGGTGTGGGTTGGAATCATGCGCTGGGTCCTGCTGTTGTGTTTTTAAAGGGATTTCACTCAGACTGCTCCAGATGTGTACAGGTTTCTAAGGGGGGTTGACCCCTAAGCAGCACATTGATGAGAGCAAGGGAAGCTGGAAGAGATAAATACTTGCATCAAGTATTTTTAGCTATAGCACATAGATTGCTACAAAGAAAACCCCCAACCAAAGAAAACTTGATTGTTACGGTTTCAGAGATTTATGAAATGGAAAAATTAATCAGTTAAGACTCCAGAAGGAGGTCTTTGAGAGATATTGGGAGAGGTGGATCAATTATATTACCTAATTACAATGATTTTGTTTTTTAAGTTTGTTCTTTTTACTCCACCCTCCTTTCTCCCCAGAACTATACCCTCTGTCACAATGGAAAACAATGATAAATGACATTATACTCATTTATATTTGTAATACCTGATGTTTTGAGATGACTGTCGATTGCTCTTTATTTCTGACTTGTATGATTATAAAAAAATATAAGTAAAAAAAAGATTTTCCATCTGGTGCACCTGGTATGAATTATGGCTAATCGATCAGAGGATGTCACCCAGCTGTGTCCTGAAAGAAACCAGAGCTTCAGTTTCAAGAACAGATCTTGTTCCAGACCCCCGCAACCCTCTGTGTAAAGAAGTTCCCTCCCTCCCCCCCCTTCTCCATTTTCAATGCCATAAAGTCCATCTCTATGTGCTCTGGTTTATGTTTTGAAGAAGCCCATCAGGCTATCTTTGAGTAATAAAAAAAAGCCATCTTTTTATTCTGAATAAGGCCAGACCAGTGAATTGGCCAGCTAAGTAGTTTAGTTACTGAAATGCAGCAGCACCTGGCAACGTAATTATAGTCCCATCTAGCATGTGCTGTGCCGGTTGTAAAAGTGAAATACCAACACACAAAAAAGTTAAACACCATAACATAATGACAATTTCAATTCATTACTGTGCACAGATGTCGCTGTGTGACGTTTTGCAAAGTTGTAATTAAAGTTTCAAACAAGCTTCCCCCGTCTCCCTCAGCTTTCAAGCATGTGTGCAATCCTGCATGTCTGGGAATTCCTGTAGGAACCCTAAACCACAAACAGCTTCCAGAGAAGAGAGACCACCAGCTGCAGCTCATCCAGCTCAGCCAGTTCCCCAGATCTCCTCCCACACAGAGCGCAGTCCTGGAGGAGTCCGTCTCGGCCTGCTGAACACCGCCAGGCGGCTGGCGAGGCGATCCGTGCCCGGCGCAAACCCCGCGCGAGATGCCTGTCCCCCCCTCCCCTCCCCCCCAGACTCCCACCTATCGCCCGTCTCTCTCATCTCATACAGCGGGAGTATGGAATATGCTCAGATGTATTCACTGCAGCTGTTTCAAACACAGCTCAGCTGGTTCCCGGTCTCCGAACTTCAAGTGGAGAGAATAAGACTCAGTTGAACTGTCTTCAAACCTCAACGTTTTAGAATGCACTGGAGCCACTGCAGGAGATGGATGGATTATGCAAGCATTCAGTGGCCTACACACAAGTAACGTTATGTTTCTCAGGGTAGATAGCAGGACGAGGCACATACTCGGTGATTCCAGCTCTTCTGCCCTTGGTTCTGTGACTAATGTTTTGATGCGGAAGAATACTTGTTCCTGCTGTCTGGCTTCTTACAGTTCTTCTTTATTCTCTCTCACGCAAGTTATTCATTTGTACCAAACAGTCCAGTTGAACCCTTTGCCTGTTCTACTTTCCTGAACCCCCCACAAAAAACCCGCACTCGTTTCTGCAGACAAACGACCATGCTGTCGGACAAAACGTGGAAAGTCAGCCTGCAAGATAATCCCTCTGCAAATACATTTCTTAAACAATGGCGACGTTTTGCATTGAACCTTATGTTATCCGGCCTCTCGGATTTGTACTTTGCATTGTGCTATATTTCTTACCTCAGCAGGATGTGATTCCTACACAGCCATGTCATAGACACCTGCCATTAGCTCATGCCCACCATTGTTTATAGCTGATAAACAATTCACTATACCATCCCTCCTGCAAATTCTAGGGACGCTTAATTTATTGATCACTGTCTAAAATAAACAACACCAAAATACACATTATATTCAGACATCGGTTAAATTATGTACAGAAAAAATGGGTGAACAAAATGTTTGGATATATACATAAAAGCATAGACTTTATAGCAGGGAAGGTTATTGACATAATATACAATGGAGCAGTAAGGCCTCACTAAGAATACTCTCTACACACTGGGTCAACAGGTTATAGAAAATTTATTGCTGCTCTGGAATCAGGCCAGAGCTCAGCACACATACTTCCAGGGGGTTTAAGGTTCAGCTGTTCTGCACTCACATCCTGAAATAAAAGAACCTGCTTAGTCTTGGGCACAAAAGACAACGAGAGAAGCTGATACAAGCATTTAAAATCCTAAAAGCAAGCCAGTGACGAACCCAACAGACTTCTTCAGAGAGAGCAGTGAGAGGTGAACCAGAGGACACCAGTGAAAACTGCACAGATGTATGCATTTACAAGCGCGAACAGTTGTGTGGCACTTCTTTACACAAAGAGTCGTGGGAGTGTGGAACAGATGACAAGCCATGTGGCTACCCTGGCCTCCTGCAAGAAACGGATCCTGGGATCAATTAGCTACTATCACACGCCCAGCCTGCCAGAGTCCAACCACAGTCCGCTCCACTCTCTCATCTCATCTCCTGTGCAGAGCCGGTTACCTCAGCAACAGTGGCCTATCTAAAAGGCCTGCGCTGGAAGAAGGCAGACCCGAATATCTGGGAACGACCATATACACGTGATCTTCCTGCGATCTACACAACATGTTTAAATAACAGAGTGCCCCGGCTGTTAATCAGATTGATAGTCACGTAGGGCGAACTGCTCATCACCTGTTTCCAACAGTAACTGGAATAAACAAGCCCAGCGTCTCCAGGAAACCTGAGAACAACAGCAGCTCTCTGATCCAAATTCTACAGGTCTCAGTAAACAGATGCACAGATGGAGAGTGAGAGCACTACCGATGGTCTTTCGGCAGAGCCTAATTTGAAGCCTAAGTGCTTACATAAGACAGCTTTCAGACTTGCGAACGCTCCAGGCTGTCTAAAGTTAACTCTTCAAAAGGACAGAAGCAGCTCCCCTTCAAAACTATAAATATTCTTCACGCACCCAGGATTTAACGAAGGTTCTTTGATTATATGATCCTGTCTTCCACTGGTGTTTTTATTTTTATGAGTTTAATAAATTTCCGGAGCACAGGACAGAGTCAAGACATTGTGTGTTTCCAGCTGTCTGCGCGGTAAATTGAACTGCTCTGATCCCCGCAAACAAAATGGCAAAATGATCATCTCACTCCCTCTCACAAGATCAAGTCAAACTCCTCACGTTATTCGTGCAAGTTTTAGGCTGCATTTCAAGCGCTTCTTCTGTTTTTTCTTTTACAGATCACAAGATTTCGGCAGTCAATCTAAAACGAAATTTAACCTTGTGGAAGTGCGAGGAATGTTCCTGAATTTGGGTTTCATCTTTTCCGGAGGCCAAGCTCAAAGAGGTTTTTAAATAATCTAGCCTCCAGGTAAGAGGAATGTAAAGCAGGGATAGAAGCGAGAGGAGGCCATGTGGAACACCCAGCCTGCACTGCACCTTTTTGCATGGTTTCAGATTTCAGGAAACCAGGAGCAGACCTGACTCTGCAGCAAAACCCTCTGCGCCCAGCTCCGTGACCTCTGACCTACCTGTCTTGGAGTCGAACCTCCAGGCGGGGATGCTGGTGGCCACCCTCACGGGGCTGTCGCTGGGCATGGGGATGGAGATGTGGACGGGGTCCGACACCTGGATCAGCGTCCCATTCCGGGTGAAGAGGTGGGCGCTGACCGCCGCTACGGCCGTCAGGTCCAGCCAGCTGCCATTCCCCCCTGGATGCACAGAGAGGACAAGCAAACCCATGCCAGAAGCTTCCCACAATGCACCACATGCTAATCACCGTACATTCACTGTCACGCCCCACACTCTCCCTCGCAAACGCCGTTCCATTCACTGTCACGCCCCACACTCTCCCTCGCAAACGCCGTTCCATTCACTGTCACGCCCCACACTCTCCCTTGCAAACGCTGTTCCATTCACTGTCACGCCCCACACTCTCCCTCGCAAACGCCGTTCCATTCACTGTCACGCCCCACACTCTCCCTCGCAAACGCCGTTCCATTCCCAAACCCACTGTTTTACAATCTCATTCCTAATTGAACCCATCACATTCCCACATGCACCATATTCCACAAATTCTCACTCCCGAACCAATTATCCAACCACATCCCTTTCCTTTCAGTATTTAAAGTTCCCTCACACACCAACCCACGCTAACTGTTGAGAAGCCCCCAGTAGAATTCTCTTTTCTTTTCGCGTTTCTAAGCCTTTTGACTGATCTCCTGGTACCTAATCTTTGCTCCTGCCTTTTGACCATGCATTTTTGGATTTCATTTTTGGATTTCTCTTGTTAACGGACTCTTTGCCTCCCTAATTGACCAAGCCCCTGGATTTCGTCTTTTGGATCGTCCCTGTGCTACTCCGCATTCTGTGAGATTCACGGTCACGCATAAGGATCCTCCAATTCTACCAATTGGTTTCCTGACATTCACCCCTGGATTCCTGTGAATGCGTCCATTTCATCATTCTCTCATTGAGCTGCCTACATCACCCTCTTACCAGAGCATATACCACACAGCATATGGGGCAGTCAGGATTCTAGACTTGTAACTGGGAGGATGTGGGTTCGAATCCCAGCTGAGGCACTGCTGTTGCACCATGGAGCGAGGTACTGCACTGGAAGTCCTCCAGTAAAATAATCAGCCGTATAAACTAGGGCAAAACGTTAAGTTGCTTTGATTAAAACCGACAGTCCAACACACTTTTAAACAGAAATATCAGAGGGGGGCAGCTCCAGCCATCTTGGGCAGATTTTACTGGTCCTTTTTTATAAGAAAAAGATTAAGACTTAAAAACTGTGTGCTGGAATTTGTCTACTTAATCGTTTGCATGCATGTGCAAACCATCTGTATCATCTAAGATAACTATTTGATTTGCTCGGACAGAGGTCGGGAAAGTAAAAGATGAACTGATGAGTTTCCGGAGGGCTGTCGCTGCAAGTGTGCAGCCCTGCACTGTAGCTGTACTCTGCACCCCCCCTCCCCCCCCCGCGCTCTTCTGCACCCCCTCACCTGTGCCGTTGCTCTCCTGGCCGAGGAGGTAGGGGAAGCCCCCGATCTCATACTGGCTCTTGGCCGAGGTCAGCACCGCGGACAGCTCTGTGTAGGTGGAGTTGAGCGGCAGGCGCACGGCCTTCCTCTGGAACTGGACCCAGGGCTGGTTCCTGGCTCCTGCGAAGGACAGGCACAGGGCACTCAGACGAAAAGGCGAGGATCGCAAAAACAAGCACAGACGAGCACCCGTCAACACTGTGCAATCACCCCGTTTTCACGTGTAACACAGCGAGACACCGGCTTTCTGTCTGCCCACTCCCAACCGGCCCCGCGCCGTGCTCCAGGCTGCTCGACCCAACACTGCTGGCCTTGTTTTGCTCAGTTCTGTGCTTGGTGTTGTACTGCATGCACGAAGGATGCTCACTTCAATCTGACGGAGCTGTACAATACAGTGACAAAGCAAGATGATTACTTCTACAACAATCATCGCGACAGCCACTGTTGTGTCCTTGAGCACCTGTACAGACAGGTACCAGGAGTGCCTGGGGGGTAACCTTGCAATGGACTAGCATTTTGGTCTGTTTAAAGGTGACAAATCCTACAAACCTGCAATGGTTAATCCTTTTATTCCCCCCCACCCTGGACTTAATGTAACCTGCACAGATAGGAGAGCCTAAAAATATACTCTATCCCGACTCACTCCAGGTTGTCCTGAAGATTTACCATTCAGCGAGCCGGCACTTAATTCAGCCAGACAGTGGCACCGCCGTGTGCCAGCCGTGTCCGAATGGCAGGAAGGCAGTGTTTTCAATCGGCGTCTCTCTCTCCCCTCTCTGCGCATCCAGAGAGCTGGGAAGCAGCGATGTGGTGACAAGACGAGGCCGTCGCAATGGTCGCAATGACAGGGTAGAGCCCGCTGATCGGAGAGAAGTGGCGGTTGAGTTCTTGCAACTACTAAGACTGAGGAGGGGGCAGGAGCTGCTATGCCTATCGCACCCCCACAGCTAGCGTGGAGGGAACATACCGAAAATTCAAACAGTAGCGATAAGACAAGAAAGCCATCCAAACACTGCTTAGTATTTGCTATGGTATTCTACACCCTCAGTCATTTTAGGTCAAGCATCTCAGATCTGTTTCCCAGCTGTGACACAGAAAGCATCTTAAGCATTTTTGAGAGGGGGGGGAAGGGAACTTAAGAGTGGGCTCCAACAATCCAATCCCTTTAGATTTTGGAGGATTAAGCCACATTTGGGTTGATCCTCCGTGCCGAAGAAGCGATTACCCTTCAACACCTCTTGATTAACTCTCGCGGGCTGAGCGCACGGTGTCACCTGGCACGGAGCGTCTGCCACCCAATGGGGAGTCAAATTTCCAGCTCCAGGCCCAGCCCTGCATTTTTCTGCCACGCGCTGGAAACGCAACACAGTCTCGAGCTGTCGGGTGGTCCCGGCGGGCTCGATCCCGAAATCGCAACCCCAGAGAAGAGCACCTTCTCAATCAAATCCGAATGCCGCCACCTCCTCCTAAAGTGGTGGCCAATTTTTTCCCCTGCTTCCACAGAAAATTGCGTTCAATCGCACGCGGCGCTGGGCAAGATTGTTATTTTGTTCCCTGTCATTACAGCTGACGCTCTCGAAGATCAAACCGCAAAATTGCTGGTTGATACCGACAATTAGGGTTAATAATGAAAACGAAGATGATCGTTTCGTTTGCTAAGGCACTAACCAGAGCCATTTTCCAAAGCCTCTCTCATTGCTTTTCGCCAGCAGTTAGGTGAAAAGCCTGCCCACTCATCAAGCGTTTCAATGCCTGTCTTCACAGCCAAAAATCAGCAGAGCGGCATACAGTGTTGATTATTATTCTGGTCAAGTCCGTTTCCAGCTCTCAACTGGCATTTTTGAGTTCGCTGTGTTTTTCCCCAAGAACCCGAAAGACAGGCTGGGTGGCGCTCAGCTTTCTTAATGAGAAGTCCTGGAAAAGACACCCCACCGCAGAGGGCAGACGTGATCTGGGTCAGCAGTTCCCCCTCGCTCCACAGCAGAGAAAGACCCCGAATGGGGCCTGGTTCTGCGCCTGCTTTCCATGAGTGCATCCGGACAGAGCACCCCTGTCCACCACCAGCGTGCACTGGAGCACAGCCCAGCCCAACTCCCAGAGGAGCTGGCAGGCTGTCTAAAGAAATGCTTGCAGGGAAAACGGTCAGACAATCGCAAGCCCCCTCACTTCTCCGCTGGTCTTTGAAACAGCCAATGGGGCAGAGGACCAGCCTGAGAAACACAGCACAATCCCAAAGACTGGGCTCTGTCGAAAGGGGGAATGTCATGCAACAGTGTGAGTCATCAGGCTTCAAAATGACCCATTGTGCTTTGTGGATTATGAGCATCAATGGGGGTGGAGGGGGTGTCGGGGGTGGTATATACTATTTGGGTACAAGATCCAGATCTTATCCAATAGGCAGCACCTTTAATGGGTACTTTCTTTTAACAGATCAACAAAAGTTCTCTATTTCTTTATTTTTTTCTGAATTGATCAAAGAATCCCAAAAGGCTTTAATCAAAAAACGCACTCAAAACATTGAGGAAGGAATAGGAAATGGAATGCCTTCAACACCTGCGGCCTTCATGAACGCATGGCAAACGCTTTTGTGAAAAGAGCAATTTGACAGGCTCCCAGCCCGCGCGTCTTGCAGGCAGGCCGATGCTCTGCACTTGAATCTGACGAGTCTCATCCAAACCACTTCCTCTTGTTCCGAGGATCAGTCGTTGGGCTTGCTCAGTGGCTGGGTACCGGCCGAAGGTCAACGTCAATCTAGGGGACACCCTGCTCGGAATACCAAAAGAAGCCCACTAATGAAACGCGTTCCTCAGGCACGTTAATTACGGACTGTGCCAGTGAGGCTTGGTAGGAAAAGGGCTGATATCCCCCCCACCCCCTCCACCACTTCTCTCCAAGACCTGGCTAGTTTGTTCAGATCATCAGCAGCTGATGGGTGAGAGGCAGTTTCTGGCTTCAGGCCAGGCCATAGTGGGTACTGGGGCTTTTAATATGCTAGAGGCACCACTAACCTCCTAGCCTCTCTCTCCCAAGGGTAGTGATGAATGCTGTAGACCCCCACCACACTAACACGCACTGCTCCTCTGGGAAGCAGGCTCCAACATGATGCAGATTCCTGATCCCTGTGTTATCCCCACGGAGAGTTGGGGAAACACGCCACACAGCCGATCCCTTCACCCCCCACCCCCGGCTGTCTCCGAGCTCATCCATTAAGGAGGCCGGGGAGGGGGCCAAAACGCGGGCTCTTAGTGAGCAGAAGGAGAGCTAATCGCACGCGTTTCCAGACGGAACGCTGAGTGCTTTATATGAGAGCTCACAGGGACACAAGGGTGTCGTCTGTTTTAAAATGTGAGAAGCATGGTCTTTGGGTCCATTTGTTATTTCAAAGAGGATGTCAGTCCCATGCTGTTTAATAACTTGCTGTAGTCAATATGCCCTAGATATGGGTCTCTCTTGTGCATTTGCTCCACACAATGATTAATAAATAACCAGTGCCAGAGCTCCTCCAGCTCAGTGAAGACAAAGACGGAGTCTTCTCTCAGTGCAACGCCGGGCTGCACAGGAGTCTGAAAGTCTAGAGAGCCCTGCTACTGGAAATCACCAAGCCAGTTACAAGCGCTCTAGCTGTTGCTGAACCCTCACACTGGGCCAACACACTTCCCAGCCAACGTGGCACGACAGCTGCAGCCCAAAACAAAATCACAGAAACATCCCGTGAAAACAGTGTGGGTCCCCCACTTGGCAATTCAAACAGCGCAGAGAGCAGGGATCCTCACTTGAAAGTCGAACACAAGAACATCACCATTCTAAATTAATTTTATACTTCTTTGGGGAACAGATAAATAAGAGATTGTTAAATGGAAATTTTGGAAGTGTGACCGAAAAGCAAAAAAAAAAGGCAATGAAATGAAAAGACCTAACAAAAAGTCACATTTTTGCATTGTAAAAAACTAATACCCTCAGCAGCCCTTACTGCCAACTGCTTCCCAACTGCAGCCTCGGGGAAAAGTAACAAAACCTGACTTGTCACATGAAGCTCTTAGGAATGAGGTCATTTCAAAGCAATCCCGTGTCTTCCCATCATTTGTAGGTCACTGTACAAGCAGAGATTTAAAGCTATCATTTGTAAATCAAAGCTACAGGAATAAAAACAACAGAAAAAGAACCATTCTATATGAACTCCATGAGCATAGAAAGAGGAAGAATTAACACTGGCTTTGTTTAATGTACTGAAAGGAAAAGGTGATCAGCTATTATTATTAGAGATACTTTTTTAGATGTGCTGCATCTTCCTTTCTCAATGCTATGCTTTTCAGTATTAAATCCAGAAATATTAACCATGTGCTTTTGGGGCCAATAGCTCTAGTGTTAATTACTATCAGATGTGGCAGACAGGATAACTTATAAGCATCTGCCCATCCCCATAGTAATTAAAAATTAATGGAGACTTCAATTTTTTTTATGAGTGTAGTCATATTTACACAGTACCTTATACAAGACTTACAGTTAAAACAATATCATGCACTGTCTTGCACAGTGATGTCATACACTCTACATACTTCCCCGTTTCCCTGACACCATCACCATGGCAACGGCTGTAGAACAGCACATCTCCTTATCAACTTCTACCAATCCCTCTTGGCTTCAGACACTTACTGGCTCAGGAACTGCACTTTACTCTTAAAGAAACGGATTGTGTTCCTAGGCCTTATTCGGGCCGCGATCAAAAGTCACACAACACTTGCACCCACGTGAAATCTGTGTGTGAGAGACCACTACACACTAAGACAGAAAACAGACTTCAGTCTCACCTTAAAAGGGATGAGAGCTTTTATTAACCTGAGGAGTGTGGCCTTAGCCTGTATGGGAACTTCTTGCTTACTAGTAGTGAACAGGGAAGAAAAACAGAGGGATGGATGTTAACACATCAACAGGGTGGTGTACTGTAATGTCTACAATCTGTCTACATTGCGTGGTGTTGTCTGTTGTAATGTGTCGTTTGCTGTACTGCGCAAGTCCCAAGAGATAATAAGAATCCCAATGTACAAGTACATATGGCAATAAACTCCTCTACTTCTCAAATGTACTTCTCTAAAGTCACAGTCTTGTACTGCCTTGTAGTGTGGTCACTACTGGTAGCAATATGCTCTGTACAAGTGGAGGTCTAGCAACCAGCCCTCCGGATCTTGCAATCGGTCTGTTGGACTCAGTGATTTACGTATTGTTCTGCATGATGGTCACAGACGCCAACCAGGGCGGTCTACCTAAACCCTTGATCCATCCCTGAAGAGGTCTCACCCACCCTCTCAATCATGTTTTCATCAAAAAAGACATCCCAGTGCAAGAGAATCACAAAGGAATCCACTGTAACATACATAACCCTGCAGGACGCAGGTTTTCAGCTCGTTCATTCTCCAGTGTCCCCAGTGCCACCTACAGAAATCAGGACCGCGCATCTGTTCAGACAGCACGTCCTCAGTCACTCTTGACACCGTACTGCACTAAAAGCAGAGTGGCAGTGCAGTTCCCTTGTTTGTCTCACTCAATGGAAACATGGCATGCGTGCCAGGTGGCAGTCTGCACTGCTGCTTTGCTCCTGCGCAACCTGTATGCGCCCGCAGATGTCTTGGCACTCACGTCTTCGCTTTGTTTCCACGTGGTGTAAGAGGACCAGGGGAAGGGTCATTCGTAGCAGGTATTTTCGGAATGACCTACTTAAAATACTAGATATGGACCTAAGCAAAATGGCTGCCAAGAAGAATCAGCTGACCCGTATATGGAAAGGGTCTACCCTGAGAAACAATGAGACACAGCTGAGCCTCATCAGGAACCGAAATATAAGTGCCCCGGAGGCAGTGAACAGGGCGGAAGCCGATAAGGTGAATGTGGTTTGGAGAAAGAGAGAGGAAAGAGAACTGTGTTAAAGATCGGACTAAAGAATAATGGACTACTGAAAGGAGAAACGGCTTATGGTTTTCGGACTGCGGATTGTGGATAAGGATACATCGTGGATTGGCTTTATTACGGACTTTTGGAACTCGGATCGGATCAGGATTAAGAGAACGAATCACGGACTGGATTTGGAAGATAATTGGACGGAAGAAACGCCACAAAACACAGGAAAGAAAAGTGTGGTGTGAGTACTTCTCTCATTTACATAAACTTTCCCCCGGAGACAAGCTCTTGAGTTACACTTTTTTTTTCCCAGCGTGCCCATTAAAAAGAGCCAGCCAGGGAGTGCCTGCCACCTGGCGCCTGGCAGAGTGCACATGGCTTTCCTCAGTACTGCCCTGGTGTGCCAGCCCCCCAGGCGCAGCTGGGGCTACAGCCCTGTCTAGACCCAGGTAAGATCTGATGCCACCACCGCGATCCATCAGGGGCATGGCCCCTCCGAGCGCCCGTGTCCTGAAACGGTTTTAGATACGAGGAAACTGACCTCAGGATTAAAGCAGAGGCCTGTGCATCAGAAAGCTACGGACACCACATTTTCCTTTCAGTCGACAATCGCACAACACTCTAAACTCTGCTTAAACAAAAAAATCCCTTCCAATGTTCAAGGGCAACATCAGGTTTCCCCACCCCCCCACACAAACCCCGTGTGCTCAAACTCTTCCTAAAATAAGCGCCCCCATTTTCTCTCTTGTTAAGGGTAAGCTCTGCCAAACCAAAAAGGTCAACGCGGTTTTGTTTTTACCAGAGGGTTCTGAAAGATGGGCGAGCGGGTCTTGGGTTGCCAGCACCTACCTGGGGATCCTAGCAGAACCTGGACCACATCGTCGTAGAGGATGAGAGTCGCCGGTCTCTGGGGAAGGAGGTAGAGACTAACAGAGGCGTACACTGCAACAGAGCACAGGACAGGATTGTCAGCTTCCACGCAATTCGTCAGTCAGAGTGCGACACGGATCACTCTGGGGCTAACAGCACCGGCCGTGGAGAGTCAGGCTGATCCACACTGATGGCGATTCCAAAACTGAAACAAAGCAGTGCAGCAGCCAAACAAAAGCTTGAGATTAAAAGTTCTTCTTGTTCTGAGGAAATGCTCCCACCCTCTTGAAATTAAAGTTTTGAAAATCAGCTGAAAGTTATAAGAAGGAGATGAACCCAAACTACCCCTCCATGATCTAACATCACTTGTGAAATAAAATACTGTGTCTGAAGTTTTTTTAAGGCAAGTTAACAAAAATAGCAGAGGCATTTGTGGGGATTTGACAGCTGTTTTGACAGCTGCAGCATTTCTTCAAAGCTTATGTATTGCTGTTGGTACCAAACAACTTTGCGACGGAGCCTTCTAAAACACATCTGGGCATCTTGGGTCGTGATATCTTTTTCTACAGCAGTAAAATGCAAATTCGACAGAAGAGGCATCAATAGTTCTGCTCTATATACAACAGACACCACAGCAAAACCCAAGACATTACCCAGAAACCACGTTTTTAAATGGAAAGTAATTTTAATAAAGTCAAAGAAAGTAATCTGACTAAACAATCTTTTTTAAAGCCGATTCTTCAAGATAAAATTCTGCAGGTTATTCCTAAGGGCCTACAGCCCTGGCTCCCAGTCTCGGTCCTGGTGCCCCACACACCTGCTGCTGTTTGTCATTCCGGCCCACCTGCATTAGATCACTGGCGCCTTACCTGAGCTAAGACGTTGCTTCAACTGAATATTTGCATTTTGTTTCCAGTCACATATTTGGGGATTTTATTTCACTTACAAAATATAACAGTATATAACAGTTAAAGCACATGATTGAACAAGTTGAAGAGCTGAGAACAAACAATTCAAATGAATCTTATTACTAATTTCCTGAAGGGTTTGATGCTCGACTAGAACAAAACCCAGCAGGTATGTGGGTCACCAGGACCAGGACTGGAAACTACTGGTGGAAATGGTATTTTTCCTGCCGTATCATATTAACACACATTTCCTTAAAGGAAGAACTGCAACATGTTGTCCACAACTCCATGTAAGCAGACAGGACTTTAGAGACAGTGGACAAAAGAAAACTAGTGAATGACACCCAAGACTAAACTCAGATAAAGCTGACTCAAGAATACCATTTCAGAGGTGAAGGGAAAAAAACAAGGATTTAACTTTTATGGTCTTAAATATAGGGTTGAAGTGAGTAAGACGATAACTCATAGTCTCAGCCTCACAGCTGTGCAAACGTCCTATCACATGAGCTCTGTCATGTCCAGGGAGATCTTCTTGCTGTTAAAAGCCTCACCTTGCGGTGTGACTTTACAGTGAAATACAATCTTCAGGGTTTTGGGTTCATATCAATCAGATCTGTCTGTTCTGTGCCTCTTAAAAACACCACTGGAAAAAACACTGAACATTAATTTGATGATAAAATACTCAGCTAAGGCCAAGACTAGCTAAGACCTGTGAATGAACTGCCAAAAGCACAAGTGACAAAATCAAAACCCTGCATCCACATGACACTTGGGTTATTCCTAAGAAAAACTGTCGGCTTCACTCTTTTTGATTTTAATGAAAATTTCCAAAATGTCTGAAGCTATGAGAAATAATTTGACTGTGATTTCTGGACCTGGATGATCATCCATTTAGGAAACAGAGTTACTCAAAGATGACCCTTCATTCTACTGTAACACAATCATATCCTCACCACTGATCAACATATCAGCGTGATTTCAATACTGTTTTAAACAGTGTAATATACTTTTAAATTGGTGTTGGAAAATAGCTATGGAAATTAGGTCATTCTGACCTTTGACCTCTATCTCAAAATTCATGCTCATTTTTTTCATTTTTCAATGTCACAGATAGACCATTGTTTGCATCTCCTGAATTGTTGGCCAGTTGTTGTTAAAATCAAAAGGTGTGAGGTCAAAAACAGCCATATACTGACTGATTTCATATGGAATTGCCCCGTATGCTAAGAAGAATCTTATTCTCAATGAAAGAGCCAAAATACGTCCAGGATTTATAATTTGCTGCTGGCAAATGGGTCCATGCTTTGACTTCACTTGAGCCTAAATAAGAAAAATGGATAATTGTACACATAAGATTGCTGATTTTATGATGAAATTGGTTGCATCTGACTCATGCATTTTCAGCTCTTTATCTAGTCAAAACGTGTTTCTTGGAAATACTTAGCTGCAGTGTGTGATCTCAAAATCTTGATGACATGACTCCTTTAGCCAACAGTTCAATGACGGAAAGACCAGCCCTTTTAGCGTCCTGCTCAATGGGCTGGACTAGCATCCAGTGGATGAGCAGTGAAGACTAAAGACCGAGATGAAGCTCAGAAACCTCTGCATGTGAAAGTGGGTTTGAAAATGGTCGTGACCATCTCATCTGAAGAGCCTTTAAGGTGAAGCTATCCAGAAGAGAAAACACTCCCAGATGGTACTCCACAGGCCTGTCCAATCCAGGTCGTAAGAAGCTGTGAACTTGGTCCAATTAATCAGTAACCAGCTGGTTTTGCTTCTTAAGTGCTAAAATGGAATGACAAATTGCAGGCACACTGGGCCTCAAGGACCAGAGCTGGACAGCCCTGCACGAGAGCAACCGTAGCCCTCACTAGCAGGACAGAGGAGGAGCGTGACTGAGGGTAAATGACATAGAAAACCAGAAAGGCGACACGCTTATATTAGCAAGGCTTCTGTATATACAAATGGAAAGTCTCTGAGAGGCAATAAAAAATGACAAGTGTGCCAAATCAATTCCAGTGACGACTGGAGGAACAACCACTGCATTTAGAAGATTATCCCTTCCAGTGCAGCTCAGTAATTCACAGCCAGTCACATGGGGATGATCCAATCAGCCACAAGCAACTTCAACCAACACATCCGAACAGGGGACTATAATCCGTTTACGAGATCCTTGCGTCCTGAACTCTAGACTAGTGAAGGAACAGGAACAGTTCAGATCTGGACCTTCAGCGGTCTCGAAGAGGAACGTTTTTGGACACTGAGAAACTCAGATCACTGCATGTGGGAACCCCACCATGCAGCTGGTCAGCTTTATTTCCACCCTGAAGGAGCACGGGAGCTCTGGGACTGCATGAAGATCTGTCTCGCTTGACCATCAGGGTATAATGCTTTGTACTGCAATACGCATGCCTAAAACCCTGTCAGCCCTGCTTTTGGAAAAAGCATCTTGCCGTTATCAAATACAGCCAACAATATGACACCTTTTTTCCCCACACTTCATTTCACTCTATTTGACATTACAGTCTCCTTACAGTACTCATAAGAACACAAGAATGGTCACATTCATTTTCTGAGAGGAGGCCGTGCAACCCATCTAGCTTTGCTTTGTCAGCAGTGGATTGATCAGAGGATCTCATCCAGCT
The DNA here is from genome assembly GCF_055471065.1 of Atractosteus spatula. Lineage (NCBI taxonomy): Eukaryota > Metazoa > Chordata > Actinopteri > Semionotiformes > Lepisosteidae > Atractosteus > Atractosteus spatula. Next base: position 8,656,410 of record NC_142731.1, on the reverse strand, counting down.
GTTTCCTGAAAGGAATTCAACTACATGGCTGGCCAGCTTGCTCAGACCCCCACAGGGGAACAAGTGCCTGCTGTTCACAGTTTTACACACATTTCCCTGTCGTTTTCCATCGTATCCACTAGGCTGAGTTACTGTTCTTTGTGGCTGCAGTACATTTCATCCCATCTTCACTGTGATTGGTTATTTGAATTAATTTGAAGGCAATTAACCTGTCATCTCTCACACTTACTGTGATACCCTAAATTTGTTTCAGTTTAGTTTTTTGTTGATTTTGATAGATGGGGGAGATGCTGGTACTCCACAAACTTTATTCTAAACCGAAGTGTCATAATAATTTATACTAATGTTTCCTTAGACTTCCATAGTGCTTTTCTGGACACTCCACTCAGAGCGCTTTACAGGTAATGGGGATCCCCTCCACCACCACCACCAGTGTGCAGCCCCACCTGGATGATGCGCCAGTACTCTCCCCACACCAGCTCTCAGTGGGGAGGAGAACAGAGGTAAAGGCCATTGGGAAATTTGGCCAGGAAGCTGGGATAACAGCCCTATTCTTTCTGAGAAATGCCCTGGGAATTTTCATGACCACAAAGAGTCAGGACCTCGGTTTTACATCTCATCTGCAGGACGGCGCCTTTTTACAGTATAGTGTCCCCGTCACTATACTGGGGCAATAGGACCCACACAGACCGCAGGGAGAGTGCAACTTTAGCTTTCCCACCTGCTGAGCTTCAGTGTGTTGCTAGTTGAGAGTTGCAGGGTAATATAGCAGCAAATACGCAAATTTGTGTGCAAATATGTTTCACAAGCAAAGACTGGTTTCAGTGAAGTGACCAAAGACTGCAAGTAGCAAAAACAACCTGAACAACAGACAGAAAATTGAAAGAGAACATGTTTCCACTCACAGGGTATTCTGCTGGCGTGCCAGGGCGCCGAGTTGGTGACGAAGCCTTGCCTGGAGGCGGTAACAATAACCCACGTCCCCGGCCGGTACTGGAACGTGACCGCAACGGCCCCATCGCCGCCCGCCACTCCAGACGCCAAGGTCGACTGGTTCCCATAAACCTCCACAGCCGCGCGGGCCAAGGGTGAAAGGTCGCTGTTGTCAAACACTTGCACTCTGATGAAGACCTCTGTGGAGCAGAAGAGGGAGGAAAGAGGAAAATGATGGCCTGTCATCCATTTAATTGGTTTTACAGGTAAAATAACACAGCGTCAAACAACACAGGGGTCAGCGGTCCAATAATTCAGAACTGCTTTTTTTTTTTTACAATTGCATCAAACTAATTCACTGCTTCTTAAAAGATTTCTCTATATCCAGCTTTTGAAAAGATGCCCTGGTTTAGAGGTGTCAAATGAATTTTCGTTGTCAGGCTTATCAAAATGTGATAAGATGTATGTCTAAAAGTTCATGTAAGTTCACAGATGTCGACAAAAGACAAGAAGACACTCATTACTGCTCGATTGCAATGATCACACAGCAGTCCAGCACCTTGAGGTTTTTGTTTTCTGAAAGTCATCTATTGTAAATAATTGTAAATAAATTCATTTATTTGAATTTGAATTGTAAATAATTCATTTCTCCATCTTATCCCATAAGTCAAACAAACCTGAGATTTCTTGCATCTCCAACCTATGTATAAAAACACATCCATCACAGAAGTTACGCAGGTCCTGCAAATGTAATTAATGGCAGCGTAGGCTCAGCTCCTCCTCTCAAACATCTTGCTTCACACCTGGCTCATTCAAACGGAGACATTTCTGGCACAGATGATGCACGTTTCAGCTCTCTATTTATCTCAGCCTGTCCGCCTCCGATGACTCCGATGACCATTTTAGGGAGATTAAAAAGTGTTTAGCGCTGTTCAGTATGACAGAGCCCCATAAAGATCAAGAGGGAAACAAGCCAGTTGCTTCTATTGATTTGGAGGGTCTAGCCAATGGAAAGGTATTGACCCGATTTGGCCATTCCAACTGTGTGCTGGTTACCGTGGTGACGACCTTGCTCACCAGGACAGAAGCCTGCTGAGAGAGGATCTACAGCTTCCACTGAACCCTGTGATCAGAGCTTTTCAGCTGAACAAGATTTTGCCCGTAGTTGGTAAAAAGCCTTACAAAAAGTCTGAGACATGTCTCAGTTTCCCACACTGCTGGGACATGTAATGCTTTTAGACTACAATCACTACTTTACCATTAATGGACCCACTGATTTCTGCTATCAGGCTCTCATGCTATGCTGTTTATCGAAGTCTGTTGGTGCTGATTTAAATAGGCCATCACAAGTCTCCATGGATACGGGAAGTGTTTCCAGCTAAAGAGGAAATAAATGAGATGCCAAAAGTGCTTGTTCTTGGCTTGTTAACTTGTATGTAATGCTGTTTGGACCATAAATTTAAGGATAACTTTTAAGACAATTGATTTTAGGACAAGACAGGCTATTTTACTATTTAGTTATTGTACATTATTCTGGTCAAAGGGGGTTACAGTTACAATAATCTAAGTCCCACAGCCAAACCAAACATCACTACTCGAATTTTGAATTATACACAAAATCGTGAACATATTAAAGTACTGTAAACTGCCATGTTATTGCAAACTGGCATTCAAGTTCCATGATGCAACGTGATGCAGCCCTTCCTGCTCACTAGTCCCGGTAATGACTAATGTGACGTAATGTACGAACGTATAAATACAGGTTGTGCAGCAGATATTTCGCCTCAGAAATGTTCCAATGTGATCTGCACGCAGAGTTAATGAGTAAGTAGTCTTTGTTGGTAAAACGGTCTCTAAATCAAAAAGTAATATTTCTATTGGATTAATAGAGATGTATTTACAAGCCTGCTCGTTTACAACGTAATGGGGACGTCACTGGATGTTTCGTTGGCTTGTTCTGAAACTCAGAATATGGTGCTGTGCATACCCAGAAATGCCATCTCATTTGTGATGTAAATCGGAGGTTTTACAAGTTACTGTGTACGTTACTTTTATTGTGGTTTGAAATGCACTCATCAATGCCGATTCCTTTTAACCCCAAAATAAAAATAGCATTGCAGTTCCCCTTTGAAGAATGCAGGTCTTCCCTGTCGACAGCGCCACAGTGCACCTCACCAGAGAAAAAGAGGTTTCACACTTCTTCATTTCCAGCCTTACACTGTAAGTTACAGTGGTCTGCTAACAACTTTCCTGCCTTAACACTGCTCCATGTCCACTTAAGAAAATTATTTTAAGACAAAAGTAGGAAAAGGGGCATGAAGCCCTCACACACACCTCCAACTGACTAAATCAGGCTGGGTCCTACTGATGTGGGCTAACTGTGCTTTACTCTGATATCCAGTTGTGTCTGTGCCAGTATATGAATGGAGTAAACCAGAGAGCAGGGATCTCTTGCCACTAAATACCCAGCACTGTGCCATGTGATAACAGAGCCCTGAAGCACATCACTACCACAGCAGCACCATGTCCGAGGAGAGCCTGACCACAGTGTGAAAAGAAGGACATATCTTCCAAGGATGCTGGACCAGTCAGTGAGGATTATTAGACTTAATCTGTCACCAGGAAAGATCACAGCTGGCCCACCTCTGTGTCCAGGAAAGGGAGGAACAGAGCAGTTACTCGACATGGATGATTTAAGAGGAGGAACCCAGCTCCAGCCCGGCCAGCGCAGGCCCCTGTCCGAATCACGTCCTCTTGACCCGGAGCTCCGAACGACCAACGAAATCCTAAAATCCATCGCCATTCCCGGACGTTGTCCGAGTTGTGCGAGAATAAACACGAGCCTAATCGGTTAAATCCCATTGGTTTTCAACAGACCAGGGAGTCAAAGGGAGATCAGCTTGGTAGTTCCGTACTAACCACCTACTGCCAAATCAGAAAATTCAAAGATTAACCGCTTTAAGGATCCTACTGGAATGAATGGATGGGGTAGTCTAGGACCACACTGGGCCACACTGGGTGTGAGTTTGCTGAATAATAAGACCTAATGCCTGAGACGCTGACCGGACCTGAGATTCTCCCTCTGTACCTTCATACAGACTAGGCCTGCACTGACCTAGAATAGACCTCCATATTGCAACGTGCATATTTTTGTTTTTGCAAAAGCCTAATCCTGGATCATTTTTCTCAGAGGAAAAAAAAGCAGCTGGAAAAAGGTGTGAAGTCATTAACTGGATTACAGTGACTAATTCACAGTGTAAACTAATGAACTAGTTCAGGGAACTATCTACATTATTCCAGGCAGCCAATGAGATGGAACGGTGACCACTGAGTAAAACAAGCACGAATGAGGAAATAGCTGATGCCCGAATCGGAATCAAGCAGTGTGGGCATCTTTTAAAGAAGTGTTTTCCTAGACACACACTGTTAGATTGGAGTCACCTAGTCAGAAAACACTATACTAGACCTTATTCTTGATCTAAACAAATTGCAGATGTTGAATCCCCAACCCTATTAAAAGTAGCATGTACTTTCTGTGCTAGAAAACAGCTATCAGCAAGAATATTTTCCACTGCATGGGGAATTCCACATCAAAGACCAAAGCACAGCCGCCTCAGTCTAGCCTGTAGTGGCCTTACAGCACATTGATGACAATAAGAGACACAATACAGTACAGCCATAACCCACTGGAATAACTGGGAAACTTCCCACAAAACGTAAAACTTTCATCACCTGGAAAGTCGGCCTTGTAGGCGACCACTTCAACACAGAGGTGAGGGTTCCTTCGCTAACGGGTGCAGCAGATTATGGGAAAACGATTTAGTTTGCATCGTTCCTGTCTAGAAATAATCTATTAAAATGTTATTAGCCATGTTTTAAAACATTACTACATACCCTCACCTTAAGTTTAGGCTTAAATGTCACCCTATTAATATGTACATTTCTAAAACACCCAATAAATGGCATCTACAATGCCTGAAGTACTGTACTCCTCACAACTGGGTGCCTGACTTGTGCTACGGATCTTCATTTTGAAATAGCACTTCCAGTGTTATGTTAACATACAGTAAGTTTTTACCGTAGGTTCATTTCAGGAGCAATTGTACAACAAGGTGCCCGACACACCCCCCTGCCTGACATTCCTTCAACTGAGCAACACCCTGTCAGCTGTGGATGCATGAGAATAGGCCAGACACCACAGACAGCCCACACAGCGCACGCCTTCTGCACACGCAGGGGATTCTTAACAGCCAGAAAGAGCCGCCATCCCAGAGTGCCTCTGCTAATCCACTGACCACTGGTATTCGCAGTTGACACAGCCGCACAGCTCCGGGACGGGAACTTCAAAAATTCCTTCCCTTTTCTACGCCCTTCCTAGTGAAACATCCCTGGGTTTAAAAAGCCGTTGGCGCGGGTGTGTTACCAGAGGCTTTAATTACCGGAAGGAGCTCTCTCTCTCTCTTTCTTCATGAGCACTGGGTGAGCAGAGCTCGCAGCACCTTCTGAACAGATGCCTAGTGGTCTGAGCTGCTTCAGGGCTTACAGGATGCAGTTGGCCTGACAAAGCAGAAAATTATCACCATTTTTTCCCCCACATTTGAGCTAAATAGCTGAGTACGCAAATCTTCTAAAAACAACTGGATGAGATACATAGCAAACTGGTGTTGACATACTGTACTGTATATAAAAGAGCCTGAGGCTAGTAAAAACTGAAATAACTCAGACTGCTGTGAAGTGTTAGTTTCAATAGCACCCCCCGCACGAACAGAAAGAATTTCGCAATGGCCGATGAAACAGAAACCCCACAGCCGAGCAGAGGACGCGAGGGGCTTTTCGGACTCGTGGCAGTGCAGTATTAAAACGCGTCCTGCCCCCGGCTCGGACTGCTGGATTCCCCCTCCTGGCTGATTGCTCAGGTGTCCCCCCCAGTCCGTCCGCAATCCGTTTTCGGAGATCAGCGCGGAAACGGATTCTAGTGGATAATCCCCCCTTCTCCGCGGGGAGATAAAATCACCTCCTTTCCTGGCACGGAGTCGCGGAACCACAGCAGGAATTTTCTCCTTGTCCTCATAAACACGCCGCCTTCCTCCAGATCCCAGAGCTAACCCTGCTAGTTCACCACGGAGAGCTGGTCATGGTTTTTTGCACACATGTGGTCATTTTGACCTCACTTCTGCTGTGGTTTCCCATGAGTGAAATGCCTTTATTGTGCCATCTTACACTGGGTCATGAGTTAAAGCTGGTGCAGTACCACAATCTCTCCTTAGAAACTCTTTATCACGAGCTTCCTGTGGCCCGGCCTATATCCAGCATGGTGAAGGTGTGTTAAAACCATAGTAAATCCCAGCAAAAGTGAGGTGGGTCAGTAGTAATATTATTTTTTGCACTGTAATATGTTTGCCAAGAAAAACATTTTCCCAAAGCTCCAGTCCTGTGTCCCGTACACAGCAGCTCCAGAGAGCCAGGCAGTCTTTTGAACATACGAGGAAGAGGAACAGATCCAGGTTTTAAAACCCAGGGCTTGAACTGTTAGGCAGACACATCAGCGCTGAGGGGCAGGGCATGCTGGATGAAAACACCCTGAGCGTGCAGCAGCCAGGACGCCAACTCATCAGGCTGCCCAGGGCCACAACCCAGTGACATTAAAGAGGTGTCCTTTTCTCACCTCAACAACCTTGCACTTAATTGCGCTCAAGTGCAGATTCTGCAGACGTGTTTGTCTCTCTTTTATCTTATACCTACTGAAGACTTGGGAAAGACTAAATAATTATTTCCCCCATTTCTATAGCACTCTCTTTCCCAGAGGATCCCAAAGAGCTGCACATACAGGAGGGAGCCCACTCCTGCACCACTGAGGTGCAGCCCCAGCTGGGCGACACACTGACACTCTGCACCAGCAGCCCCCTACTGGGGCACAGCACAGGGTCAGGAGGAGGAGTGAGAAACTCAATCAAGAAACTGAATTAGGGAGCAACTGGAGCGAGGACAGATTCTTCCATCCCAGAGTTGAAAATTCAACCATCACTCTGGAGGTCACACCTCTACTCTCACAGAAAGCGTCACAGGAGCTTTAACATGCAAACTGTCAGGAGCTGGATTTAACGTCTCGTCTGCAGGACGGCACTCCCTGCAGGACAGTGTCCCATTGACCAGGTAAAACAGATGGATGGAAGACATAAAACCCACTCAAACTCCAGCCCCAGCCCATAGCTTCTCTCCTACACCCCCACGAAAACACATTACGTGAGGGAGCTCATTTGTTTTGAGAGACTTGGTGGTTCTTCTCTCACAAAGGAAGCGCTTGCGTCTGCGAGAAGCCTGCCTGACAGGCGCGTGCGGGGGACTGGGATGTGAAGCAGGCTGACTGACTTCAGGATCTGCTACTGAAAAGCAACGGGCTTCTCAGCTCATGGTCAAAGTTGTACTCAACAGGGACGGGCAGGCCTGGCTTTACTGACAGACAAAGAGGAAATGGTTGGGATAAAATACTCCAACACGGTAGCAAGAAATAATTAAATTGCGCCAGTTCTACAGTTCCAACCTGCTACGCCCACCACACTTATAAAATTATGATTGAACTTGAACAATCGTGGATGAACTGCAAGTGGGACAGACCTGCACTTGGACATTAGTTTAGGTGAACACAGCCTGGAGGAGGACTGACCGCTGCTTGTGCTTTGTCAGGTGTGCCTGAACTCGAAATCACCTGCCAGCTCTGTTTTACTGCCAGGCTCTCACAAGCACACATGCTGACAACTGAAACTGTGCAGCTTGAGCATACTCATCTCAGTAACTCAGGGCAGGACAGAAGTGCCCTTTTCTCACCTCAACAACTTGCACTTAATTGCACTTAAGCTAAGGCCGGTTTCGGGTGCTTGCTTTGCAATGTTACTTAAGAAGAGTAAAATATGTAGATCAGGCGATTGGAAGCGAGTAGGACCAGCACTAGCATGAGGGTAAGCTTTACAACCTGAGAGCAACACGCCTCTCCCTCTCACAGTTATAGCCCAGGGGGTGAGGAGAATGTGCTACATACATGCCCAACCCTTACAAAGAGTGATGCAGATGTTGCCTTATCATCAGCCTAGGCCAGATGTGGTAATGTTGTGGTGGTGGGGGGGGGAGGATCTAAAATGAGCTACTGTTGCTCAGCCAATCGGCATGCAGATGTGACTAGATGGATTTCTATTCCTGAGCAGCCTTTTGGGTAGTTCCCAGAGAAAGGATTTATAAGCAGCTGGTCAGATATTAGCCTTACGACTGAATAAATAATGAGACACACTACAACAACCTCAAACTGTGACCACCCATGGCTAAACATCTGGCACCTTTCCCTGGATCAACACTGAGCTGGTTCATGCTAGACTCCACATCTTTGCGGTAAAAAATCTTCTGGCACACTCTCTCTATGGACTTACTTAAAGGACATATAGGAGAATCTCTTCCCTATCCCGACCTTTGCTCTAGATCTGAAATTACTTTCCACAGGAAAAAAAAAAACATAAGTCAAGATTTTGAATGCAGATTAAAAATCTAAAATAGGATTTGGACTGCCCTGCAAGCACATATGTAACCTATGTGAAAGCCAATTTTATTCTTAAAGGATCGGATGTATAGTGTGGGGCATTAAAAATAAATTATACTGAAGTAACCAAGAACCGTGACACTTGTGTGTAATCGTGGCTCCCTAAGTAGGCCAGACCGTAGTTCTGGGCCCAGGCATTTTGGAATGTTAGAGCTTCTTGGTACCAACTGTGACCAAAACCAATTAAAGCTGATCTGCCTCAGGCAGGCGGACACCAGTCTCAGCCCCTCTGTTTTCCCTGCACCGGTAACTGACAGATCAAGGCCAGGTACACATATGAGCAACTGTATGTCAACACTGAGGAGACTGTTTCCACTTTTAAACGTTAGCCAGTTTGACACAAGTACTCCTTCGCTTTCTAGCTTGTTAGCACGTTTTTTCTTTTGCGAAGTACTGTTACTGTTATTCCTGGAGCGTGCTTTTTGCAAAAATCACCTAATGTGTAAATATCCTGTCCCATCTAACCTCACGTTTTGAATGGCCGAAACATTGAAAAACTTCTGAATCAGCACTCAAAGACAACGCAGTGTTATCTTCTCTTCCTGGCCAACAAAACTTGCAGGAGACAAGATGCTGAACACCTTTTGCTTTCCAACTGAACAGCTTCAGGGGTTCATTTTTTTATCATTTTTTGACTGTGGCACATGGATTGTAGATTCTCTGTACGAAAGAACAAACTGAACTTTACCCGTCCACATCGGTGCTCCCTGCTTGAGATCAAACTTGCAGGGAAGGGAGACCAGACAGGATGTTGAGGATTTGACATTTTATCATTTGATTAATTTTGGCAATCCATGACACCTAATTAGCTTCACTGTACAGACTGCACTGTTTCCCAAACACCTGAATAAAAACCATCGGCACTTGGGTACAGCGATTTTAGCTGCACTGCTAATACTGAGGTAAGATGGACAAGCAACTAAGAGTAACTGAGTGACTGCTATGTGCACAGGCTGTGCATGTTGTCTAAGTGTCTATTTGAGCACCTGCTTTGTCCAAACCTCCATCATCATCTGTCTGAAAGGGTGTCTGGTGTCAGCAGGCAAATTCTTTCCAAAACAGCTGGTCGAATTAAATTCCCCGGCAAAAGGCCAGCTTTATTTTTACTGCCCAGCCGGGATGAGCCGTCATAATCTAGGGTCAGCGTAAACTAACCGGGATCCAGTTTTTCCGATTAACAGGCATTGTCCTCTGCCTCTTTAGTGTCTGCCCTCTCTGGGAGGGCAAAACTGCTGCTCATCGATGGAGGCACATACAGTAGAGACCAGTACTCACAAAACTTCAGATTCCAAAAACTATTTAATCAATCAATCAATCAATTAATAAACTCAGAAGCACACAGAAGCAAAAAAAGATGGAGTAGTGAGAGTAGCAGATTGCAGAACTGTTAATGTTCTCACATCCAAAAGGAAATGCCCCCCCCCCCCCCCCCACACACACACACACACACAGTTACATTCCTGGGGTCTCCCAAAATCATCCATCGATTTTAAAAACATTTACAAAATGATGGGATTTTTGTATAATCCTGTTTATCCCTCCATCATTTTCTAACAGCTTATGTCCAACGCAGGGTCACGGATGAGCCAGGGCTTATCCCGGCAAGCAACGGGAACAAGGCGGGCTACATCCTGGGAGGGACGCCAATCCATCCCAGTCTTGCAAATGCATCACGCAGAAAAACCTTGCTAGATTATGAATGCCTATGAAGTGAATGGATATTTCAACCAAATGATTACAAAACCACTTCACAACTAACTACTGAGAACTTTTGAGAGCTGACTGGCCATCTAACTGCAGAGAATGGTCAATATGGCCCAGAAGATCATCGGCTGCAGTCTCACCGAGATTAAACAGCTCTATGAGGACCTTTGATTGCACTTTTTTTTGTTATTACTATTATTTTTTAAGACCATCGATAAAGTGTCATGGTAGAATTCTGGCCATCACAGAGGACAGTCACCACCCCGGGCATGAGCTCTTCACCCCACTGCCCTCAGGCAAGAGATATAAGAGCATACGGACAATTAACACTAGATTCTTCAATAGCTTCTATCCACAAGCAGTGAGACTGGCGAACACATTTAGCCATCCCCCTGGGACCACACCTACACCATCACCATCTACCTCTTTATGATTTCTTATCTATTGTACATCTCCAGTCACTGTTTACACATCTGTATTGTTTACATTCAAACTGTCTACATGTTTACTTGCACATTGTCTATTGTTTGTTTGTACATTGTCTTGATGCACTGTTTGCACTTTGTCTTGTTTTTTACACTTGTTTTACAATCGAGAGACTTTCTGTAAGTAAGAATTCCATCGTACCAGTACCGGTTACATATGGCAATAAAGTTCAAGTTCATCTCATTTCGCTGAGTACACGGCACATAACTTCTTTAAAGGAGCTGACAATATGAGCTCTGCAGCTCTGACGCCCACCTCGTCCCCGGTACCTGTCCAAACAGTCCGTAGGAATCACAAGGGAAGACAAGTGACAAGAAGTCAGTCAGCTGACAGTACTTCTCCAGACTCCTTAATTCAAGCCCTGGAGAGGCTGCAGCGCCTGTCAGCTGCATCCTCAGCGCTCATGTGATTAGCGAGCCCAGTCCAAAAGAAAGGCCTTCGAATTTTCACCATCCACCCGGGTAGAGCTGTGGAAATAACTGCTACCATGCTTGTCAGGAGATGGAGACAAAAACCCTTAAGGTTTTTTTTGTTTTTCAGCTGACGAGAAGCAAGGAATCCAACTGGGTTACGACGCAAAAAAACAATTTTCAAACAGGCAGCGCCCCAACGGCTTGGGCCGTCCCACAGAGCTGCAGATTTCCTGAAGTGAACGCGCCAGTGGGGGATGCGGAACGACTTCTGGGTTGAACTCACGCGCTGCTTGTCCAGGTACCGTCTGCTCCACGATCCCTCACAACTCTCTCACGTGCCCCTCGGACAGGAACAGGTGATGGCTCGGAATCTGGACTCTAAAATAAGCCTGTTGTATCTGCCACTGCATAAAAATCCTAAAAAGAAAACAGCTAGCATCTTTAACGAGGGGGAAGTGCAGCTGAAACTGAGCGACAGGGATATAATAGCAGAAGGAGCACAGCTCCACAACAGGGTCTACAGTCAGCTCGTAACCTATGTGGGGGATTAAGCATTTAGGAAGAATCCTTACAAATAATTTATAATATTATATTGTACAAATTGTATATGCAGTATATAAAACTATATCTATAATGATATATTATATATAATGTATTATTTTAGGGTTTTATTAGAAAAACATCTGCTAACCTCTTACGGTAATTTAAGATATGATAAGTAAATAAAAGTAAGATAATGGTATACAGGTAGACTCACTGACCAGCTCTTGTAGGGGGGTTACTTGACGAATTTTTCAGACAATAAAGCATTTTTTCAACATTTTTTTATTTTCTGGAGCCGACCGCGCATGTTGTGAGTGGGCTGCCATCGCATTGCTTGGCTCAGGTGGTGGACGGGCGGGGGGGGGGGGGGGTGAGGTCAAGGACAATAACACAAACACACCACGTCTCTCCTGACACAGGGGCCCCAGTGCTGGATCTGCCCCTGCAGACATCAATCAGGCGCAACTCGGTTCAGCCTCAGCTGACTGGTGTTTCCCCACTCGATCCTGACTAGCCCTGCCCTCCGTCTCCGGGTCAGGACAGTCCTCTGGGTCTAGCGCGCTTTTCCAAAGCGACTCCCCGTCAACAAAGCTGAGGTCGAGCTTCCAGCGTGATGCCTAGAGCACTCAGGCACAGACGCTGCTGTGATATCCTGCCATGAGATATCTCCCTGGTCCTTCCAGAATATGACTTTGAGCACTGCTGTCCCAGCAGAAGTCTTTGCATGTGGAAGACCTTCTTCACCCCAAAGAACTGCGCCTGCAGGGGGGACCCCACTCCCACTGGGGTGACGCACTGCAGCCATTCTGTGCAAGCAGCCCCACTGTGCCACAAACCAGGTGGAGCAGAAAGAATTTTGTTACACTGATAGAATCGAGGAGGAACTTTAGCAATGACTTCAGCCTGAACGCCTGGGTTACTGCCCATAGTCTTACAAACATGCCACGGCACTTTAATGAACATGCATTCAGGAACTGGATTTAACGAGTACTCAGGATGTCAGTTTAACCTCTCATCCGAACAACACAATGTTCTCAGTCACCATACTGGGGCTCTAACATTCAGAATTCTTGAAACTCTGCTCCAGAGGGGAGGGTGCCTCCTACTGGTCGCCACCACCACTTACAGACACAACCTGTTTAACCTGGAGGTCTCCCCTTCCAGATCTCACCAGGATCCAGGTCCAACCATAAGGTGGTAAACACTGTAGTTTTCAGGACACGACATCACTGTGGAAATAACATTTCTTTCTGTTGTTTTGGTTGGCGTTTTCTCACTATACAATACAGGACATTTCCTTGAGGTCTCCCCAAATTCTCATTCCTAAATGACTCTCATCTGACACCCACCCACTACTTGTTTAGCTAGATTTAGATTTTTTTTTACAGCGCACTCATTTCCACATCCCCGAGAGCAGTGGGGGGAGGACTGAGAAAAACAGCTGCTGCAGTTCCTGAAGGTTCCTGTGAATTTTTTTCTCTTCCGTTTTCTGCATCGGCTGAATGCTCCTCACTGGGCGCCCGAATTTCAGGACTGCGAGATGAGAGAACTTCTCTGGCCGGCCTCAGCAGCCCTGAGGTGGACGTGGAAGCACGTTACCCATCAGGCAAAAACAAATAAGTGTCCTTTCTCAGTGCAGCATTTAATGAGGAAGTGGCATCTCGGTGCCAGTTTCTACGAAGGCACTTTTGACTCCTCTACAGCAGCTCTAAGGAGGTTATCGTCCAAAAATAAAGCTTTACTGTAAGGTATGGATAATGAACAAAGGAATCAGTCCCCTACACTCCTCTTTCTGCAAGGACACTATTTAAGAGAGGATTTTTTCTCAACAGGCAACATTCCAAACTCACACTGTTAGTAGGAAAAAAAATGTATTTCAACAGCAAATCATTAATATTTATGGCCTGATTGCTAATGGAGCAGAAGGCACGCAATTGTATATGTACAATTATACTCGTGGGAGGGGACACAAGAATTCGAAAACCTCTCTCAAACACTCGAGCCATTTTTTCCCCGCATGGGGACTCTTAAATCAAAATGCTTCTTTCTCCATTCAGAAGGCTTCCTCTGAAGACATATTTCAACATCTGACGCTTCAGCATTCATTCTCCTATTGCCTGCAATCCTTATTTCAACCACCGTCATCCCCAATTTTTCTTTTTCAATCCAATCCCATTTATTTTGGTTGCACAGGGCTTAACAAAATGTTGCTTATTAAAGCTGTTAAAAACAGCCTCAGTCCACAGACCTCAGATAAATCTCTTGACTACAATAAAAATGACAAAACCCATCTCACTTGCTGATGCATTCTAAAACAACTCTGAAACAGAATGAAGTCACGCCTGTTGAAATAAATATACACCTATCTACACCTGGACAAAAAACTGGAGATGGGTGCAAAGTATCATTCTACATTTCAATTGGGTCTCAAAATACAGCTTTTGAGGTCAAGAAATGGCTTTGTACTAAGGGAGAGCTAACCCTAACCCCTGCTCAGATCTATCCTCAGCAGTTCTGGAATCTGTCTCCCCTCATCAGAGTTGAAATCATCCTTCAATCACATCCAATACGAGCCTAAAATAACCAAAATCACACTTTGAAAGTGATGTAAATGCATCAAATGCATTCCTGCTGTTGGCAAGATTTCAGCCATTTGAAAATTTCATTTTCCAGAATCCATACAATATTTCCTAGGAACTGGTTGTTTAAAAAGCTCACGTGTCCATCTGTACTTAAGGAGAAGAGTTAAGCAGTGCGTGATGGGACAGGTAGACCTCCCACAGCACTGTGCAGACAGGGAAGACAGGACAAAGGCTCAAGACAGCAATTAACAAGAAAGGAGCCAATCTGAAGCAAATCCGGCCCTTGCATTAAATCTCTTAGGAGACTTGACAGTTTTGCTGTTCAATTAGATATTAATTTAGAAGTGGGAAGTGCTTGCTGCCACTAAAACATTAGAAGTCGAGCTCTTAGCCATTAAGCCTCCTGTTCATTTTTTCCCCAAAGATGAGAACGGAACCAAGCTGCCTGCCTGACAGGAAGTCGGGTGTGTGATTAAAGCTGGCTGGGGGTAAAATGTACTGGTTGTGCCACCTCTATACAATCATGCCCAACTCAAACCAAAGAACAGTGCTGAGATGGCACGGGCTTATCACTGCCTATAAAAGGAGTGAAATCAAGGTTGAACCTTTAACTGACCTGCCTGCTGCAAACTGTACTGTAGCTGACAAGGAGTATTCAGGAACAGGCCAACAGCCCTGCCTTTAACACTGTAGATCCATCCAGACCAATCACCTAATGACCTGGGCAGCAGCACCTTTCTATGCAGATGCTGGATTTCCTGACTGGCAGACCACAGACTGTGAGGGTCGATGAAAAGCTTTCTTCCACGCTGACCGTCAATACAGATGCCCCTCAGGGCTGTGTGCTGAGCCCCCTGCTGTTTTCCTTGTTAACCCACGATCTTGTGGCCAGACAGCTCCAACTCCATCTACCAATATGCTGATGACACCACCATCACTGGCCGAATCCCTGCTAATACAGGGATGAGGTCAGGACCCTGGTGGAGTGGTGCACTGACAATAACCTCTCCCTCAATGTCAGCAAAACCAAGGAGCCGGTCATCGATTTTAGAAAGCAGGGTGGGGACCACACCCCTATATACACCAATGGGGTGGTGGTAGAGGTGGTTAGCAGCTTCAAGTTCCTGGGTACCTTCAACACTAATGATTTAACGTGGTCCCAGCATGTAACTGGAGCTACAAAGGAGGCAAAACAGCACCTTTACTCCCTCAGACAGCTGAAAAAATTGTGGCCTGTCTTCAGCTGTCCTTACTACATTTCACAGGTGCGCTACTGAGAGTGTGCTCACGTGTGGTCTTACAGTGCGGTTTGCCAGCAGCTCGTTGTCTGACCGGAAGGCGTTACAGGGGGTGATCAGGTCAGCCCAGTCCATCACTGGAGTACAGCTCCCCTCTACTGTGGACATTTTTACAACCCGCTGTCTCAGGAAGGCTGGAAGGATCTCTAAGGACAAGAATCATCCCCATTTCTCACTTCTCTCTCCCCTTGCCTCTGGTGAGCACAAACCTACAGATTCAGAGACAGTTTCTTCCCGCAAGCTGTCAGATTACTGAACTCTGCCCCTACAGCTGACTCACACTGATGTTTTTTTCCTCTTTTCACACTGCTTGTCTGACTTGCTTTTTTAAAGCTGCATGTTATTTAACTTGTTGTTGCTGCTGCTGCTCTGTGTTTTTTTGGTGATTTCTTAATGTCTTGGTATCGGAGCACACACGTAAATAACCATTTCATTGCACTTGTGCATTTGACGGATAATAAGACGGTCTGATTCAAGTACACATTGTCTTAAAAGCACTGACCCATCGGAGTTCTCAACGTACCCTCAAAGTCAACCCAATGGACTTCAGAATCAACACCGAAATACACAACAAAAGAGAATTTCGATACGTGGAAGCACATTCAAAAACTGAGAGGACGAGGCACTTCTTTACACAAAGGGGCGCGGGAGTATGGAACAAGCTATAACAGCCACGTCGCTGGACCTGATAGCCCGGTTTCTTTCAAAAAAACGCTGATAGACATCCTTAGATCAATTATCTACAAGCAGGCAAAGGGACTAGATGCATCATTTAAGCGCTTTGAGTGGAGTGTCCAGAAAAGCGCTATATAAGTGTAAACAATTATTATTATTATTATCACCAAGCCTGTGCTTGCTGGTAGCCTTTCTTTCTCATTCCTGGTGTTAAAAAATGGAGCCTGTGGCACCATTTATTTCACCATTTTATTTCCCAGGAGGACTGCCCACCCACTACACAGTATGCAAATCTTGATTTGTCTCCTGACTGCACACTGCATTGCTATTCTACAGCTGTTCGGTGCTCAGCAGCCTCTCTGTATCACAGGGCAGAACATCACCCAGAGAACAGAGGAGTGGGAGAGGAGGTTAGGTCAACATCAAGGACTCCAGATTCTACAGTCAGGACAAGCATCAGAAAGCTCTCACTCCGATCCTTAAACTTCAGTTCCGCACAAGGCTAGCCCACGAAAACAGATGCTTGCTTAGCGACGAAGGGGCTTCAAACGCGCGTTTTGAAGACATCTATGCGCTGAATAACAAACATGACCGAATAGCGCTGCAGCTGCCCATAAAACCAGACACCGTGGCTAATGAGGGTCAGATTTTTGTACTTCACCGAGTCCGAAACAATGCAGGCTATAGGCTCACCTGACACCACGGCACGGTGCCATAGCCAAACCGGCCTAGCTCCTAGCTCAAGCAGACACGATCTCCCTGCCTGTGCTGTGCCTTCAACGCGCTCGGCTTTGCATGTGGGCGTGAATGTCAATAACCCCCTTATTGCGCCCTGAACAAGCAACACCGAGTGCACTACTGGGGGGGGGGAATCGTGCAGTAATAACAGGGGTGGGAAAATGTAACCCTTTTACAATCCATCCGCTGTAGGTTTGTAGGATATTCTTTGTAAACACATATTTTGCATCGTGTGGAAGATTAATTTTTTTAAGGCCAAACGCACGTTTCGCATCGGTACGTGCGTCATTTTAAAACACCGGGGGTGAGACACAAGACGGGGCATCGCAAGCGGCGGCTCCGAAGAGAGACATTTTCTGCGTGGAGCGGATTCACGGTGCGGTGTCGAAAATCCGTGCCTGACACGCTTCCCCGCTCTTTGGAAAAAAAAAACACAACAACAAAAATGACGGCGAAAACGCAAAGCCGCGGCTGTATTATCGCCTTTATCAGGGCCCCCTCCCACCTCCAACCTCACATACAGAACCCGGGAGGGGGCGGGGGTCCCGTGGAAAAATCCTTTGTTTCCAAACTGAACACCGATGGGGGGGGCAATGCTCTCTGAAAACGCGTCTGGTCCCCCTTCGTGCTGCCCGGACCGAGGCGGCCGTGAAGGCGCAGCCGGACCGAACCGAGCCGTCACACCGGGGGGGTTGCTGGTACATCAGCCGGGTGGCTCAATTTCGGTTAGCATGGGAGGGGTCAGATTAAACCCCTCTAACCCACGCCGCCCCCACCAAAAATCCCCACAAAACCTCGCAAACATGCACCTCGGAACTCACCGTGCGTCCCCTGGTCCGGTATGGATTTGGGGGAAACCTCCCCGAAGTCGCCGAGGAAAAGAAAGAGCAGGAGCAAACGAGGGGTGCGCAGGGGTGGCATTTCTCACGGCAGCATCACTATCCCACCGCTAAGGTAGCCGTTCTTCCATGTTGCTGGCTCTTTTTTTTTTCCGGGCGGTATGTCTGCCGTCTCCCCTCGCACGCTCTCTGCCGCTAGCACCACAGTCCCATTGTCCTCGCATTGGGAGGAGATGCTGGGGGGGGGGGGGGGGAGAGGGAGATTTCGGCTGCGCGACCGCCCTCTGTCGGCAAAGACGCGCAACTGGCGACAAATCCACTCCAGCCCTCTGCTTCCCCGCCGGGTCTCCAGTCCATCAGTGACTCCCCCCCATCCCCCCCAAAACACTTACTTTACCTTCTAGCGTTTCTCATGTCACGGAATATATAGATATGTATATATCGCAACGTTTTATTTCAAATATATATACACATTTTAAATAAAACTTTTAAGAGCAACGTTTTTTTTTTGTTAACTGCGGCCTGATATCCAAGAAAGAAAAAGGGATGTTTTGTGCTGCATAAAAGGGTTTTACATTTTTTTCCTCAAAAATAACATCAGTAGGTTTCGAACCAAAGCCCTTCTTCGGCCTTTTAGATAAGTTCTAATTGATCTTTCTCAGTTCCCATTTCTTTCAATTAAGCAGAAGCACGTAAACAATGTTTTTAGTGTTGTAAACCTCATGTAAAACCTTTCCTTTTTCAACTCATGTATTTGTAGTTTAAAGTTCATTCTCCTCCTAACATATCTATAAAATATCCTTCTGTCTAATTCCTTCTATTTCAGAGGGCCAGTCCTGCTGTCCTTCGGAATGCTTGGGGACAGGCTACAAAAATAACACAAAAAAGCTTTAAGATGCATTTCGTGCAAGTGGAAACCGAGGACAAGTCGAAAATCACATCTCCTACCTTTGACCACTGAAATAACAGGAAGCACACCCAACGTGAAAGATTAGTTGTGCCATTTTCTCTCACAATGGCTCTTGAAGGAAAATGGGAGCAGGCTAATGCCAGCAAGCAAACACAGATTTCCTTTCCTTTGGAAGAGTAAATAACAAAGCTTCTTTTCCTTCCACAGACCTGAGCTTTAGGAGGAAGAGAATGTTAATTGCAGGGCACAGGATGCAAGGATTTTCTTAGGTTGCAGATATTTGTTTTTCCTTAAGGCTGGGCATTCCAGCTATAGTAATTAAATACAGAAATGTAACGAACAATGTTTACTACACTTCACAACTATTTCTGAATTAACTGGTGTCAGATAGAGGCAGCCACTCACAGTTTTAACTCCAGAACTGTAGTATATAATGGCTTAAACGGAGTTGTGCATTCTTATTTCTTGAAATAATTCTACCTGGTCCAACCTTGATCATGTTAGGTTTTCATAAACAAGGTGTTCACGTTAAAGAAGTTGCATTTCAATCTCAACACTTTTTCCTCTGATCAAACTTCAAAACAAAACTTTCAAAGCAAATTCTAAAAAAAAAAAAACCTCAGCAAACCAAGACAAAACCCTCTGAAGGGCTTTGTTCCTCTTCTGGTCTTAAAGATAAGCCTTTCAAAAGATCTATCCAACAGAACTTTTTCTTTAATCCTTTTCCTTTTGGCTGCTCTCAGTGCTGGATGCTGCCTCTATCTCAGCAGACCTGCGCTTTGTCTGAGGAACAAACAGCCCCTGTCCTCTGCTGGTCAGGAAGGTGAGAGAGTGTGTTCAACATGGCCTGCATGCAGTGACCCAGGCTGTGTCTGTGCTCTGAAAGTAGGGGCACCCTACTTGCTTACTGTACTGTTAGATGACAATGGACAGCTGTTGGAATTACATTATCTTCGCCATGGAACAGAGCCAAGGCACTGCTGAATTCCCTAAGAAAACTCCCCCATCCCCCCTGAATTCTTCTCTTCAAAAGTTTACCACTTCCATAGCAACTCAAATCCTGGCTACAAAGGAGCTCCATGTTTTATATCAGCATTCATTCATTAAGCAGCCACTTCTAGCGTGGGACTCGAGTGAATCTGGGAGCACTGCTCAGTTTTTGTCAAGTTAAGGTAGTGCTGCAAACTGCCCACGACACTACTAAAACCGGTGAACAGGTCACAGCTGTGTCTGGGGAAAAAAAAAAGTTGTCTTTCCAAGGAGGTGAAGGCTAAAAAACAAACCACTGCCAGTTCTGTAAGGCGTCTCCTTGTGCAGTTGAATTTTTGCCTGAAGGAAACAATTTCCAAGTGTGTCTTTTGTACAATCTAGCAAGGGGCTCTCTAAGCAAAAGAAAAAAAAATTGCAATGCGATTTCCTGTTCTTTGTTTCAAACCATTTAAAACAAAGCAGTAGGTGACTTGAATTTCCCCCATTCCAGACATTTTTATATGTTAACCTTTGAGTTCATGAATATGAACTTTAACACACATTGTGAGTTCACATGAATAATAATAATAATACATTTAATTTATACAGTACATCATACAGTATAATAAGAATCAGGGCTATTCAGACTTGAACGTTACAGAGAAGTGCACTGATCACAGCTACTCGAGTAGATCTAGCAAAACCTTTAGACTCCTTATTGATGCTGCTGAATACTCAGGATTACTCTTTAATAGACAAACCAGGAGACAGCTTTTGGTAACGCAAGGCTATCATCACAGTGCAATTAAATGCTGAACTAATCTACAAAGTCACAAGGTGAGAATTTAACAGGCAACGTGTTCGACAGCAGATTCAATTCATAGCATTATGAAGGTGACAGGTTAGACCTGAAAACATAACTCTTCACTCCAGAAGCCCACTGGATAAACTTCAATACGTCAAAATACTTCAAAATTAAAAAAAAAATCTAAAATATTTGAAAACCTAGAAAAGTAAAATATATTTTTAAAGATAACATTATCAAGAGGATAACTGTGAAAGAGCACATAAGGTTATAAATTCTCGGCATCAAAACGTACTGAAAGCAATGTGAAGCAATATGTATTTGCAAACCAGAATGAACTGTAATATATGAAGACTTACAGAGTTTAAACACTGTGATAGTATTACAGGAAAGCATCAGAACTTTTATCTTTTTAAAGTGTAACTTTTAACTTTTGACACAAAGGAAAGGAAAAAAATGAAGAAACATGATTAGAGCCCATGAGTGGTGAAATGTGGCTTTTTATTGCTCTGTATGCAAGTTAATATATTCTATAACTGTTCAGAGTGCTGTCGGTCTGTGTTGTGGCTGGATACTGTAATTCTGAGAAAGTCAATGGCCCATCAAATCCCATTAGTGTGCTCCTGCTCCTCACCTGCCTTCTAACTGGTTCTTGTGAGGACTGAACTACGCGTCGGGGAGCTCGGCACCCTCTTAATGCCCAGACTGAGGCATCTCTGCGTACTCCGACTGCTCAGGTTTGAGCTCCTGTGTGTCTTCCTTCGGGGGTCGGTTCCGTTTGAAAAAGCCAAGCTGAAAACAAAGCAGAGTCAGTTCTGTTCCTGCTCTGGAAAACAGGCAGGTACCATCAAGATCAAGCCAGCAGCCATATCACCCTGCAACTCACAGCTGGCAGCCCACTGGAGCTCAGCAGGGTTGAGCCTGGCCAGTACCTGGATGGGAGACCTCCTGGGAAATACTAAGGTTGCTGCTGGAAGAGGTGTTAGTGGGGCCAGCAGGGGGTGCTCACCCAGTGGTCCATGTGGGTCCTAATGCCCCAGTATAGTGACGGGGACACTAGACTGTAAACACCCACCCACTGCCCATTCCTCAGTCAAATTTACTCGTGGTCCCTAGAACAGCACAGCACTGCTTCCTGACTGCCTGCATGTTTCTACAGGAACTACAGAACCCATGCACACTGTCTTGTTCTTGGATCAAGCACGCACTCCCTACAGCTTTCAAAAAGCCCCCCAACGGACCGACTTTAAGTACCTTCCAGAAGATGAAACTGAACAGAGCCAGCAGGAAGAGCCCAGCGACGATGGCCACGACGATCCACCAGACTGGCACCTCCTTCTCCCCCTCCAAAGCTTGCCACTCCACCGCTGTCTGCGTCTGGAACAACATCAGCCCGACACCAGCACTTGACTGATGCTAATTTATATGCAAACCTCCCCGATTTCGGTCTTCAACACCCTACCATTCTTAGGGCTCATCACCTCCACTTCTATACATTTATCCAAAGTTATCAACAATCACATCCCGTTAAGATGCAGAAGGAACAATATAAGAGCAGTCCATCTGTCCATCTGGCAGGTGATCCAGATCTGGGGAAGAATTAGCAACCAGCTCCCAAAAATCTGCAAGGAGGTGCAGATAGCCTCCTCCAGTCTGCAGCCCTTGCTGATATCTGTTTCTGCTAGACTGAGTAGGACTGAGGTTAATAATCCCGGTCCTGCAGACCCGTATACTTGCTTGTTTTAATTCCACCTGAATGCTCAGTTAAATTATTAGATCTTAATATGCACAATAATATATTTAATTTACCCCCACTCATTTTTTTTCAGGAAAAAAACCCATAGTGGGCTGGTCTTTCCTAGTGTGCTAAATCTGTCCTTATGTGATTCCTCTTGGCACACCTGCTGAACTGTAGCTGTTCTGCGACTACCAGTCGATTGGTTTTTGTGCTTCGAGGACACAAGCCATGGGGATGGATTCTTACACTCTAACATGGGAGCTGTCGCCTTTCCACGGTTTTCAAGCAAGTCTGGGATACAGAGGAAAGGGAAACTGAATTTCTCCCTTTCCTATTCAAGAGAACATTGTGTTCAAGAGGCTTACTGTATCCCACACCTTGTCCAGATAATCCGAAACGGACAGACACGACTTACTTTGCTAGTTCTTGTTCTGATTTAATTTAATTTGAACCAGGAACTCGGTCGGACACAGGCACCTCGATAAAAAATGTAGCTGTCTGCATCACAGACATGACAGCATAACAGATTCTATGCCGTGCATGTTAAGACACTTCAATACATTTTTTTAAAGCATGAAGTAAAATCTCATTTTCCACACGGGCTCCTTTCGTCTCACCTCTGCAGATCCACTGGGAAGCACCTCCGGCTTGACCTTATACGGCATGCTGTGCACAGTGTAAGTGGCTACGGACTGCAGGAAGAAGTCCTCATAGGGTCTCTACAGAGGAAACCGTGATGCTATAGTTACTGTAACATGAAGTATCATCATACGTGCAGTTAACCAAAGAACGTGCTTGATAAGGGGAGGGAGGTTGGAGAGAATACTGGATATACTGTAAATTGCTAAGAAGACCTGGCACAAACATTGTACGATATTTTCGAAGAAAAAAAACTCAGTTAGGATTACAGCATTCACTGTAAAGTGCTTGCAATTCATGACAAATCCACTAATGAATGTCGATGGATGCAGCTGGCCTTTAGGATAAAAGAAAACGATTAATTGGACACATTTCGAATGACCAAGCTGTCCTGTTCAGCCAGCAGGCCCCCTCCTCACCTTCAGAAAGCTCTGGACCCAGAGTCTGGACATGATCTTGACCACAGCACTCCTGCCTCTCTCCAGCCCCACGGCCTCGCAGGAGAAGGTCAGGCACACAGCAGTGGAGCAGTTCTGTCAAGGGGCGAGAGAAGACAGTCATCCTACCCCCCTCTGTCTCAGTGAGTCTCAGTCCTGGACCAGGGTGACCCCAGTTTGTTCCAGCTTTTGCTCCAAAGTCTTACTCGCAGGCTGATTAATGTCGGTTTTCTATTTGGGGTCGTATTTTAAAACGTGCTTGCACCTCTCAAAAAGCGGAATGAGATTTGTGACTGGTATAAACGCTGTGCTAATTAGAAAGTTGCAGGACTGAATTCATTCAGCTGGAATGCAATGAATAAGGCTTGGAACTGTCTGATCCAGTGATGGCCTAATCACCTGAAACCGTTTATCATCAATTGATCACCTATTAGGAGCTGCTCAGTCAGAGATAAGGGAGCAAAGTTTTAATTAGCAAGTAGAGGAGAAACTGCCATAAAGTTCTATGTGCAGAAGCTGATAGCAGTTAGGCACTTCAGGGTATATTGGATACCAAGGACTGAGTGCAGAAAAAAGTATAAACCAGCAAGTAAATCTGCTACAGGCTACCAGTTAGCACTGGCCATTAAGGGCCCAGTTGGGACAAAAACCAACAAGCACTCAATGGAGAACCACTCTTCTATACTGTTCAAGGCCTGACAGCAATTTAAATAGTAAGCCTTAATTTTAGAGGAGGCTGTCTCCCTCTTGTGGCCCATCTGAAGAATGACAGCAATGTTTGATGTGATGATTTAACTGTCCAATAACATCGTTTGAACTGTAAATGTCTGAAAATGTTGTGTTAATTGTATCTGCTTTGACAACACTGTTATTCATCAGTCATGTCAATAACGCCCTTTGAGTCTGAAGTAGTGACTCAGTGATTGCAAGCAAGCAAGTGACTGGGCAGTGCATAAGCACTGAGTAATTAATTGGCCAATGACTAGGTAGTGAGAAAGTAACTGGCCAGCAAGTAAGTAGTGAGAAAGTGACTGGCCAGTCAGTAAGTAGTGAGTAAGAGATTGGTCAGTCAGTAAGTAGCGTGTAAGTGACTGGCCAACCAGTAAGTAGCGTGTAAGTGACTGGCCAGCCAGTAAGTAGCGAGTAAGTGACAGGCCCGCGATGTCCAGCTCCAGCAGAGCTCTTGAACTGGGCGGTGGAGTACCACATGAACAGGGTCCTTGCGCTGAGGCCCAGGAACCTCGGCCTGTCGCTTGTTGATGCGATGAGGGTGATCAGCCAGGGTTTTATTCAGAGGAGAGGGCTTCACCAGCTACAGCAAAACGACACACGAGACAAAAGTACTATATTAAAATACGTATTAAACATAATCCCTTTTTCCAGCAATCTTGAGAAATACCCTAAATTCCACATTTATGAATTATTTCTGCACTTCTCCTCCATGCACTTTAAAATGATTCATGGATGAATATTTTGGCCTAAAAGGCACGTTTGTGCATGAGTATATCATTCAGTTAAGGCCTGAGTGAACAGCTTCCAGAGGGGAAAGGAATGTCGTTTTCCACTGCGGTAAGGCAGAGAGAAGTCTGGTAAATGGGCCAGGTTCTAGATGAGCTGGCACTGTGGATCCAAGGCTCCCCCAGCAGTACCACTGAGGTCCCCCTCTCCCCGGCAGCCAGATCCCACCACGGCGAGCGAGAGAGAACACACGGCCACCATCTTTATCTCACCTGCCGACCTATTTGGCATGGCTGCCGACAACATCTGGATCGGACCCACAAAGCCACGCACAGCAAGCACAGCAGTGGACAAGCTACACACAAGGCAAAAGCATGAGGGAGCCCTACAGCTGTACACTAGATCTCTTTCCTGTCCAAACACAGCGCATCACAATCACCAGTACCATCATTACGCACAACCGAACGTCCCGCAATTAGAGTTCCGGCGGCACAGATGACACAGTGATACGGTAAAAAGGTCTGTGTTTTAAACAGGGTGTGGCGCAGTGCAGGTTCTCACTTTCAGAGTGTCGATCTCGGGAGAGGATGAGAAGCACGTCAGGTGCTCCTCGGAGGCGTTGGCAAAGACGTAGAGCAGGAGCTCGTCCTGGTAACGAGTGGGGAACTCCACCTCCACTCTGGCATTGACTGTGCTCGGGCCCAGGTTGTGTAGCTGGAAGAGACGGCAAAGCGATTGCTGGGAATGTTGAACTAATGCAGCGCACGGGCCCGTTTAAATCCCATCTCCAGCACAGGACAGCACAGTCCAGCACAGGACAGCACAGTCCAGCACAGTCCAGCACAGTCCAGCACAGGACAGCACAGGACAGCACAGTCCAACACAGTCCAACACAGTCCAACACAGGACAGCACAGGACAGCACAGGACTGATTTTGGCAGCAACTCGGACAAGAACGCCATCCTTAACCCGATTTGTGCAAAGTTCATGACCAATTTAGTTACCAACAATAATATACTCACATTCTTATTGAAACGTTATTGTCCTATTTCTACATCCGACTTACATCTTCTGTCACATCAGTTATCTTTATTAGACTGCCAGATATATTCTTTGTCTAGATACAGATATTAACTATATCCAAATCTTGACTATGTTATTAAAACAAATATTTTTACACCATTTAAGCAATGTACAATTTTGTACATTCAGAATTGTACAATGCATATAATTTTATAAAGTTTGCAGATCTGTGTGTTATCCTTAGTTTCTTGAACAGAATTACCTCTAAAATGTAACCTCTTTCTGTATTTTCTCTACCTTGGGTTCTTTATCTTACCTGGGGCAGGAGGTCAATATTTCTTTCAGATACTGTAAATATCACTATGTTTCCCATCTTTGTTAAAACTAAAATAATCAACATAGAAAACCAAGGGCTAGAGAACACAATTGGAAAGCACACCATTGGTGCACTGGAACTGAAATCAGGAAGTGTTTTATTATGCAAAGAGTGGTGGGTGTCAGAAACAAATTGTCCAGTTGTGTGGTTGAAGTTGATTTCCTAGGAGCCTTCAACAAAAACAGCTGAACAGAATCCTTGGATTAAAAAGCAGTCAAATGGCCTCCTCTTATTTTGGTAGATTTCTTTCTCTCCTAGAAGTGTTCACTACGGGAAACATACTTCATACACATGCTCCACCAGCGGTCCGATGTCATCAACAACTTGAGGGGGTTCCTTTGGCTCCCACTTTGCTATTGGCAGGACCTGCTCAGCTGGAGAAGAACCCCTGGAAATCACAAATTGACGATGAAGCCATTTTAAAAAAGGGAAAAGCCTGGTTTCATATTGTTTCTCACAATTAGCATAGAAAAGCAAACACTATGGCTGTTCCACTTGTCAAAAAAACAGCAAAAGCCACACATCCAAATAGGTCATGTGCAAATACTTTAAACGCTAATGTTTAATACTATTACCTTCTTGAATTAGTCGTTTTACTAATAAATTAGTTGTTTTCTCAAAAATGACTGGTAAAATTTTAAATTATTGTAAGTGAAAAATGGTGCTCTCTCTGGGCACTAATGATTATGAGATGAAAATACTAATGACAGCTCGCAAAATCATTCAGGAACAGTAAATGTTGTGGATAACAGAGAATGTTTTAAACCTCTCTTAGTTTTATTTTCCAAGGCCAGGCTTCCACCAGTTCCAGATAACATTTCTAAATTAAGAATACTGTCTTCAAGGGGATGTGAAGTGCCAGGAAACTGATCCTGGGGAGAGGGCTGTCAGCCTGTTGCTGCCATGCTATGGTTTTCCTCCATATAGTCTCCATGGCAACGGGCCTAGTGACTCCACCAAGCCTGATCTTAAAGAGTAGCAGTTTATTATTTTTAACAAAACACATAACTGCTTTCAGAATTACAAATCCAATCTCAAAAATGTAAAAAAAAAACCCCATCCTACAATTCATTTAATTTTTCTGCTTTGCTTAAACATGTCAAAGTACTGCAAAATGAAAAGAGACAGACAAACCCTCGTAATTCCAGATGGGCCACTGCGCTGACATTGACTCTCAGAGAGACCATGTTGCTGTTTGGACTTTGACTGTTTTTGCTTGAAAGACAGTTCAAATAGAGAAAAGTTAAGATCTCACCTTGCTTTCCATTTCCTCTGTAACACTTTAGAGATGTGTCTAATAAAATACAGATTATTACATATGTTTGGCCACAATAAGTAAGGCTTTTATCATTAACAGATTAATACATGGCAAACATTGGGATACTTGAAATATGAACAAAAACATAATGAGTATGTGTTCTTGAAATACTGTATTTTCACCATTTATATTGATTTAAAAAAGAACTACAAAGCATTTTCTAAATCCCCAAAAATATTAAACAGCATTATAGGCTTACCTGATGCTGTTTTCATTGAACAGAAGCCTCTATTGAATAAAAGGATGCCAGCAAGCAAATTTGAAACAAGCATTTTGGTGCTGGATCAGATCTTTGATTTTAACCCCACATTAGTTCAGGAGGGTTGAACCTGCCTTTTTATCTGCAATTGAAACAACACGCTGCTCCCCGCCTCTTCCAAGTTGCCGACACTGAAGTAGAGACCCGCGTTCAGCTGGAGAGGAAAACACAAAAGAAACAGATTGATTCTTCGTGTTCCAGGGCTTGTCTTATTATTATAGTGTCTCGATAGTTCACAAGCACCATGATAGGCCCCTCTATCGACCCACTGTTCACTCAAGTACATGAAGTATTCTCAGATGGCCCAGATCCTCTAGGCCATTGAATTACCTTCTCCCCTGTTTTCATTGGGTTCCCCAAATTGCACATCACCACCACCGTCCTGTTCTCCTTCTTCTGATTACACATCAGCCCGCTGAAACCCTAGAAGACAGATAAAAATGCGTGTACAGCAGTACATGCTGATCAGCATCAATTATTTACAATTCAGTTATGCTTTAGAGGTGGAAAAAGTGGTCCCTGGACTGTCATAGGCAAGCACAAACAAAGTGAGCTTCTCCTTTGAAACATTAAGTTGTAGACAGGCTTTGACAAATCCAAGGTGTTGTGATTGTTTGGTGTGCACAATGGCCAGTATCCAGCAACACAGCACAGAAGGGTTAACAAATACACAGCCCTGTATGTGGGCTTTTGAGAACACAGGAAGGGCAGTTGATCATCTGGTTTGATCATTCCTGGGACTCTTTGAGACAGGACAAGACTTTCAAGTGGACCCTGAACTAAAAGACATTAGTTTTTCATTGCAAAGAAGTTGCTATCCCTGCCGATCCAGAGCAGACAGCTCATTGATTGCTATTACTGGATTTGTTTTTACTTGTGAGTCAGCGAAAAACAAAGTTGATACATTACTATATAACACAAAAAATTGGTTAATCTGTTATTTCACAATGATTGATCATGATGATGAAATGATTGTTTGTATAGAGAGGTATTCTTTCTCTACAAGGTATGTGACCAACAATATGCAATTTAACAAGTAAAGGTTTATTCCATGCTGAAAAGAGAGAAAAGAAACACTGGCTGGCAAAGAAGGCTGTGGGTGTCACCTGAAAAGGGCTCCACAGCCGAAACATTGTGTTTCTTTTCTTCTCTTTTCAGCATGGAATAAACCTATTACTTGTTCCTTTGCAGCCTGTGCATGCTGACGCAGCTCCCTCCTCAAACAACATTCCATTTCGCCAACTGAAATGGTAAAATGCAACTGACAGCAAACTGGGATGTTGGTCAGTTCAACGTTTTTTCAGCCTTAGGCTGGCTGTACTGTCCTGTCCATTCTCATAGGACCCCAGACCCCGATGGTATCCTCTAAATTAAGGGGACCAGAATCAGGAGCAAGCACCTCTCTTTGCCTTAGCACGCCCTGGTAATGTGTGTGAGGTGGGGGCCAGATGTACAGCTCTGCCTCATAGGCTCCCTCCCCCTGGTTCTCTGCGCCGATGGTCAGCAGCACTGGGTTGTCATCTCCGATTAGAAGTCGCTCCATCTGCCTGCAAAGAAGTCAACTCAAGCATCAGGAGTTCAGGCCTTTTCCTGGTAAGCTAAGAGCCCTCTTCCGTGAAATAAGAACCACGGATTTGGCTATTAAGAAATCTGTGAATGTTCTTGTCTGAGGCATGAGACATCTGCAGGTTGCCAGAATCTAAGAATGCTATGAGCTGGACAATGCATTCAGTTCATTACGTGACTGAGCTGGAATGAGGATGCACAGACCATGTGGTCCAGGACTGCAAAGCTTTCCTAAAGCAGCAGCACGGACCACAAGGAACAAGGAACAAGATTAAGGAAGTCCTACTCACATGGCAGCAGAGAGCCTCAGGTCTGGAATGCAAATGTTATCAGGGCCGCAGTCCAGGACAATCCGAGTCTGTAACACACAAAAACATGCATCTGTGCTGAAAGCAAAGAAATTCAGGCTCTGCGGGCAGGACCTGCACTGAGGGGTCATCATGTATACTGTATGACACAAATCAACAGCTCTATTGTATTTGCACTTTATCCTTCATGCTATGATCGGGGGGCAGTGGGGGGGACTACATCCGATTTAAGTTTCACATGTGCTTCCCTGTCGTTTCCATACCACACCTCACAAAGCTTTAGGGTGCTCTTGCCACTCTGCCTAAGCGTGTTAAATTTTTGCGTAAATCAAGGCAAAACTGATTTTTGCGTAAAGCAAGCTTGTATAATGGCACACTGGGAAAATACACATCCAAGCCATCAAGGGCTCCCAGCAGACAGCATCAAGACTTAGATCTTTAAGTATCAGGTACAGCGGCTCATCACCTGGACGACTGCAGCCTTCTGCCCATGCAGAACGGCCACTGGCGAGCGCGAGTCTTCAACGAAGCTGTAATTCAGGCTGATGAAAATGGGGCTCAGCTTGTCTCTCAGCTCTGACTCGTCCTAAAGACATAGAGATGGGGAAGCTAACATATAGGAGCAAATACGATGATGCTTTATTTTGTTTTCCCAGTCAATCAAACGTTCAGGCCGTGTATAATATTCAATTCAATTAATTTTTTTATAGCGCCTTTCACAACAAGGTTGCCCCAATTAATATTGCAGAGTTGTGCCCCCCCAAAGCACAGGGACCCAACAAAGGAGGTGTTTCACACAGTGTTGGTGGCTCATAATTAAGCATGTGTTACTGCTGAATTCACACGTCCACTCACATGGTCCCATCATAGTTCTCCACATGGGAGCTCATTTGCCACAGTGCGATGCCAGGCCTTTCCCAGGTGAAAATCCCCAAGTGCCTTTAGAGACCCGGAGGTTTTCCAGCAGATCGTGCTTGTGTTGCGAACACCAGTAATCGTGCTGGGGTCTGTACTGTGTGTGAGAAGGCGTGATAAGGCAAGGAGCAAACAGGCCAAGGCCTACCCTGAGGTATGCAGTAAAGGTCTTGCACATCAACCCAGTGTTTCTCTCTATAGACATATTAAATCGATCCTGTGGCTGGTTAGAGTCCAGGAACAGAGTCCTTCTGTGCAATCTCTGTTTCATTCGGTCCAAATTGATCTCCGTGTCCAGGTCTGAAAATAAAAAGCATTTAGAAAATGTTTAAAATTGCACTGTGCTTCAGATTGCAAAACTCACAAGGATTGCAATACTGAGTGGAATCCTTAAATTGCTTCAACTAAACGCACAAATTGAGTACAAATTCAGAGTTGGAGATTACTTGTTTTAAAAACAGAAATTGCAATTACCTATCTGTTCTGGTATGTTTTTCCCTGACACACTTACACACATCCTGATGTTAAAACTGAAATACAAAAAAGAGAGAATCAGCTCTTGATTTCATGCACATAGGTTTTAACAATAGTGTTGGAAGATTCATAAGTAATACAAATGAGGCATTTCGAGCTCAGGAGAAGGAAGAGCTTCTTAAATAGCACTATTGATTGGGATCTCCTTCATGTGCAATTGGCCTGCATTTTTTAAAATAATAAACTATTTTATACAGAACCTTCAGGTGCAACCCCCTGAAAGTGCTTTAAATAAAAATCCAAGTGCAATAATCTGTAATTTGGGGGAAATAAAACACTGTAAGGCAGGTTCAAGAGGGAGGGAGTATGATCTTTTTCTTTCTTACCAGGACACAGACATGCTGGTCTTTGGAAGATGGCATATCTTTTCTTCAGGATTGAGGACGCTGGGGCTGAGGGACAGGGTGGCTTTGGCCCTAATGACTGCCAGGGATCTATGAAGGAGAAGACCACAGCAGGGCACACAGTTTGAGCAGGATGAAAACTCTCCTTCTTAAATATCAGAGCTCCTTCTCTCAATCTCTTAGACCACCTTGCCAGTCGCTTTCAGATTTCCAACAAGAGGAATTCTAGGTCGTATTCTGAGGAGTGTGAAGGCATGTCACACCAAGAAGGAATTCAAGACATTTTCATGTTGTTGCTTGTGTTCCTACCTGTACACAGCAACTCTGCCAGCACCCCACGCTCCAACAACGAGGTCTGTAAGACAAAGTAGCCCTGCATTTAAATCGAGCTCTTCTCATACTGATAGTGATTGCTTGTGCATTTACATGACTGATTGTGGTAACTGCGTGGGCTGACCATGAATCTATGTCACTGCACTTCTTTTTCATGCTCTGTTTAAGGACTGTGTGTTACGGACACTGGGAACAATTTATGTCTCTGAACTCCTGGTCACCGTTCTAAAATGAGAAATTGAACTTTGTTTTTGTACCCCAGGGAAAATGAGCGATCTTCACAAAAACAAACCTCTACACTGTAAAAAGACAAGTTGTGTCACAGAAGGCCCCTACAATCCCATAAGAACGCAGTATTATTTATCTAACTTGTCAGTTAGAGTTTTTCAGACCTGGGCTTTTGGTTTGACCTTCTGTGTATTTGAACCTGAAATCATTGGCGGAATTGTTGAATTACGTAAACAGCATTTACTTGTCTATAAAACCCTTTCAAATGGTCATCCCTAATTCCGATCTGATGGGAAGAAGTATTTCTTCTTCTGCAGATTAATACTTTGATTAGTGAGAAATAATCCACCAAATTATTCCACAATAATTTTGGATAAGGCAATAACCGTACTTGGCGCTTTTTAACTGACTTACTCAGCAAAGCCTGCACAAAAATGTCTGGATATGTCTCGGGTTCACATTAGCGACACGAGTGAGACTGGAAGTCGTTCCCACCTGGGTAGCCGTTGTCATCGATGTCAGTTCCTCCCCTCAGAGCAAACCCAAATGCTGCAGGCAAAGCATGTGAGGGGAACGGGCTCTCGAGCAGCTGAGCGTACTGCGCCCTCAGTCCGTCACTCTGACCCATGAAGATAAACACACGCCCCTCTCCTGCAGAAAAGGGGGCCCCCACAGCTATATCTAAAACAGAACAGCAGGATAAAAGGCAAAAATGATAAATACCTGCTCAGCGCTGCAGAAGAGCAGAGCCAGATCACATGGATGCTCTGAGAAATGCTTTGTTGGAACAGTAAGCCAATGCACCTTGGAGCTGGACCACTGCAAAGAGCCTGACCACTGCAAAGAGCCTGACCACTGCAAGGAGCCTGACCACTGCAAGGAGCCTGACCACTGCAAAGAGCTGTACCACTGCAAGGAGCCTGACCACTGCAAAGAGCTTGACCACTGCAAGGAGCCTGACCACTGCAAAGAGCCAGACCACTGCAAAGAGCCTGACCACTGCAAGGAGCCTGACCACTGCAAAGAGCCTGACCACTGCAAAGAGCCTGACCACTGCAAAGAGCTGTACCACTGCAAGGAGCCTGACCACTGCAAGGAGCCTGACCACTGCAAAGAGCCTGACCACTGCAAGGAGCCTGACCACTGCAAAGAGCTTGACCACTGCAAGGAGCCTGACCACTGCAAGGAGCCTGACCACTGCAAGGAGCCTGACCACTGCAAAGAGCTGTACCACTGCAAGGAGCCTGACCACTGCAAGGAGCCTGACCACTGCAAAGAGCCTGACCACTGCAAGGAGCCTGACCACTGCAAAGAGCTTGACCACTGCAAGGAGCCTGACCACTGCAAAGAGCCAGACCACTGCAAAGAGCCTGACCACTGCAAGGAGCCTGACCACTGCAAAGAGCCTGACCACTGCAAAGAGCCTGACCACTGCAAAGAGCTGTACCACTGCAAGGAGCCTGACCACTGCAAAGAGCCTGACCACTGCAAAGAGCTTGACCACTGCAAGGAGCCTGACCACTGCAAGGAGCCTGACCACTGCAAAGAGCTTGACCACTGCAAGGAGCCTGACCACTGCAAAGAGCCTGACCACTGCAAGGAGCCTGACCACTGCAAGGAGCCTGACCACTGCAAAGAGCTGTACCACTGTAAAGAGCCTGACCACTGCAAGGAGCCTGACCACTGCAAGGAGCCTGACCACTGCAAAGAGCTGGACCACTGTAAAGAGCTGGACCACTGCAAGGAGCCTGACCACTGCAAGGAGCCTGACCACTGCAAAGAGCTGTACCACTGCAAGGAGCCTGACCACTGCAAAGAGCTGTACCACTGCAAGGAGCCTGACCACTGCAAAGAGCTGTACCACTGCAAGGAGCCTGACCACTGCAAGGAGCCTGACCACTGTAAAGAGCTGGACCACTGTAAAGAGCTCAGAGGAGACAGAGAAGCAGCAGTCTGAACCTTGCAAAACAGAAGTGAGGTGCATAGTTTTTGTTTTAAACTTGGAGACACCATTTTTTATTATACACACACACCCAACATGGACAGCCGGGAGAGACCCGGATGACTAAATCCAAGCCCTACTCTGAAGGGAACCAGAATCTACCAGAATCCCGGTGACAGTCTTGCGTTCGTGACGCCCTAATTCAACCTGCACTCTTCGAGGCGGGAGCGCCCTTGCTGACAGAGCCCCCCTGGGTGCCCCCTCTTCTGTGATTGCTTACGTTCCGCTGTTCAGGTTTAGCACATGGAAGAGCCGGGGCCTACAAGCACAACAGCTACAAAAACCTGGGCTCTCACCGTTAAAGCCATCCTGATCGATATCTCCCAGGGGGGCGATGGAGTTCCCAAACCGGCCGTACACAGCCCCGCCCGTCAGCCTCTGGGTGGGCTTCTCGGAGAAAGCGCCGAGCTGCCGCTGCAGGAACAGGGACACCTGGCCGACCTCGTGCAGCTTCTTGTCTGACTGGTGCTCCATGAAGAGAGGCGCCCCGATCAAGACGTCGTCTCTCCTACGGCAAGCAGGGGCACAGGGGTCACAACTGCGCCCTTTTAAACTTCTGTCCTAGATCCTAGATCAGATCTCCGGGGCAGAAGGGTCGAGCTTTTCGTCCCTGCGGTTCCCAAGGAGATTCTCAGGTACTGGAGGAGAGGAGAGCCATTTCATCCAGTACAGTAGTTCAAGCCTGGGAGAGAGAAGGTGGCGATGTCGCTGTCGTCTGAAATAGCGCAGGATTGCTGAAGGGCTGCAGGGGTGCTGTCAAGGGTACTTTTTCAAGCACAATGTAGTAAAGGTATGAGTAACAAATGAACATGCATATAAAAAAATAAGAGAGACTTCGGAGTTACAATGTACACACAATAGGCAACATCTGTAGATGTTAACAGCAAGCTGTTTCAGGTGCAAAAGCACTCTAGCATAACAGCAGATTTGCTGGGTGCTTGGAGGAGGGAGAGAATGGGCTATTCATGAATCTGGGGAATGTGGATTTTATCGCAGTTTAGCAGAGCTTCAGCAAGACATTATTGTCTCACAGAATGGCCAGGTCACTCCAAAAAGCACACCAGTCTTCATGCGTGTTAGCGCATTACTTGCACCATCACCTCTTACCAGCAGAGGGCACACTCTTCACCCATTCTTCCTGCCAGACTTCAATACAAAGGGTTTAAACCAAGAAGAACTGGCACATTACAGTGTCCTGTGCCCATATTATAATTCCTTTATCCGAAAGAAATGAATAATGGAATATCTTTCCATATACAGTATGCAGACGTACATGTAAAGTTGGCATCAATTTCAAAGACTGGGGCTTGATGTGACCTGTAAATGTATAGAAAGATCTAATAGCCTTACCCATCATTGTTAATGTCAGTCACAGCCACACTATGACCAAAGAAGGACGCTACCTAAAGAAAGAATAATGAAGATTTTTTTTCTCTCAATGATTACTTGTGCACCAGAATCGCACAAACTTCAAATTGTACAGATCAGTAACACATATATACAGTAGTGATCAGAATAATGAAAGGGAAATAGAGCTATTGCAAACACAGATTGGAGGTTGTGGGAAAGTTACACAAAAAAACCTTCAGATTTCTGCAGAAGGATACTGTTGCTTTAGTAGAATATTCTGCCGGTCAAAGACGACGACATCAGAAAACAGTAGCTTAAAAAAGAGATTTTCATAAGACCAAGGCACGATTTGTAATTGATAATCAGTTTTTACCTGGGTGCCGTGGAAAGTGTGGATTATATGCAAAATGTAAGATGACATTCCATTGTAGATTTTCACCTGGAAGGACATCATACAAAAAAGTAAGATTCTCCTTTACAGGTGGCCAGATACAGATGCAGCCATTCAAAATGCATGGTAAAACCCCGTACTGCGTGAATATATCTGCAGCTTAGCGCTTTATACTGCGGTATGTGACTGGCTGGCCAAAATGACCAACAGGCGACACTCGCGGTGCATTTGTTGTTAGTGAAACGATTGCTTCATTTATTCTCTTTACCGTGCATGTTTAAATCCGCTTAATACGGAATTTTACAACTAAAGGGAAATTTTGGTAGCTGAGCACAAAACTAACAGGAGCATAACATCTCTGAACATCATAATTATATTAATTTAGGACTATAAACATTGTGTAAGCTGTATATGGCTGGTATTGGTAGTTTAAATAAAAAATACACACCAGTATTCCACTTTCTTCATAAATATTTTAAACATCAAAGTCTTACTTACTGTGGTTATTTTGGAAAAGTTTTTATATGCTCCTTCTGACTATATTAAGTTTATATACTTTTTAAAAAGTCATAATGTTATAACCTTTTCTATGAATACTTGCGCTCCTTATCACAGTAAAACAAGCATTATTTTAAGAATTTGATTAATAGGGAATATAATATGGAATCGCATATATAAAGAAATTAATAATGATATTTAAGGATTTATTTATTTTCATATAGCTCAAATAATTACCATAGTCCAATTTCTTTGTAAACATGGTATGTTTTGGTATGAGGCTGTATGTCCACAGTGTCCTTCCTGAACAACGACCCTCCTGAACTAATGCTCATTTTAAATGGCTGGATCTGTATGTCCCCATTAAAGAGGTCTGAAGCCGAAGGAGTGAAGACACTTACAAAGCACCACAGACACAGCCCTTTACAGCCACTCAGTACGCAGAAAGACAAATTAATGGACAAAAAAGAAGGGACTGTGTTTGTCACAGAAAGAAAAGACTTACAGAACCAGCTGTGTGTCTGTCATTTGGAACGCCCACTACATAATCTGCAATGGAAAACCAACATTATAGAGTGTCCAGAAATGAAACAAAAGGGAATAAAAATGGGCTTGGATGACATGAACTCCAGTTTGACCTCCCTAGGATAACGAGGAGTTTAATTGTGTGTTCTCTCTACCTGCTTTTTAAAAAAAAATAAGCTAACGATCACTTGAGAAATTCAGATTTTTGTGTGGCAAGTAATGCTTTGCTATTCCTCCTGCTGGGAGATCTTGAGTGTGGAATGTAATGTCACCAAATGCATATCCAGAAACCCAGGACATGTACGTGTAACTGTAAAATGGACTTCAGGAGCTTACCTGGCGTTGAGTCCCCTGTGAATTCTCCTACTGCCATGGAGTAGCCTTGGAAAAGAGGGAAGAAGGGATTTAGAAAAAGAAATGTCCTACTAACCCGGGCACTACTTCGCCAACAATCAACAACATGGCTGTTTGTGCTTATCGAATACACAAGCCCCTGGGGGTCCTGCTCAGAAAAGGGTCTTGTGTAGTAAAGGGCTCCTACTGAATGAGACAGGTGTATCTCCAACTACATTTGCAAATCAATGACAGAACTATACTGCATGGAGTTTGTACGCCAGCAGCCATATCACCCTGCAACTCACAGCTGGCAGCCCACTGGAGCTCAGCAGGTGTGAGCCTGGCTGGTACCTGCATGAGAGACCTCCTGGGAAAGCTAAGGGGCCCTTAACCTGCAGTCTGTGTGGGTCCTAATGGCTCAGTATAGAAATGGGGACACTATACTCTAAAAAGGTGCCGTCCTATGTATGAGACGTAAAACCAAGGTCCCGACTCTCTGTGGTCATTAAAAATCCCAGAGTGTTTCTTGAAAAGAGTAGGGGTGTTACCCCAGTATCCTGGCCAAATTTCCATCTGAACTTCCATCATGGCCTCCTAATAATCCCCGACTCTGAACTGGCTTCATCACTCTGCTCTCCTCCCCACTGAGAGCTGGTGTGTGGGGAGTGTACTGGTGCACTATGGCTGCCAAGGCATCATCCAGGTGGGGGCTACACACTGGCGGTGGTGGAGGGGATCCCCATTACCTGTAGAGCGCTTTGAGTGGAGTGTCCAGAAAAGTGCTATAGGAGCGTAAGGAATTATTATCAATAATTATAAGATGTTCTCCCCATGATCGCAGGTGTTCGCTCCCGATGCTCCAGTGGCAGGAATCCCACAGTCCAAAGATATACTTTAATAGGCTTGTAAGAAAACCGGCCCTGGTGGCAGTGTGTGCCCTACAATGGACTGGCGTCTCATCCAGGATGTACACCCTGTCCTGCACCCACTGCTTGCTGGGACAGCTATGGGCTCTGCCGTAACCTCGTTTTAGATCAAGTGTTTAGAAAATGGATGGAGGGACAGAACTGTACAACCCCCCTCCCTCCCCGCTCATGCTTCTGTAAGCAAGCACAGACATCCCCATCACAGGTGTAGTGGTCCACCTTGACTTCTGGCAGCCCTACAAACCGAACCTTACCGTAGTACTCATCGTATTCGCTTTCACGGTATTCCACGGAGAGAGTCTCTGTACTCATGGTGCGGATCGGATTTTGAGGTGAGAAGACTCTGAAGATCTCCGACATGTTGGCAGCAATGATCTGGCCTTTCGTGAAAGGGAAGGAATTGCCAATTTTTATTTTTAATCCACCGGACAGTTTGAAGTCTTTGAACATGAGGCGCAATTTGCTGTTTTCGCCCCCTCACATAAATCCTATTCATTTTTCAAGCAAAGAAAGAAAGTTCAGTTTTGCACCTTGTAAACATGACTGCGCTTTAAATAGTTTACATACAGAATTCGGTGTAGGAGATCGCGCTGTCCTACACACACCCCGTCACGTTAAGTGCATTGCTGGAATTGTAACAGCAGAGGGCGCTCACGTCACACGATAAAGGCGCTAGGGAGGAGGGCGAGAACTTGCATTGATCGTGAGTGAAGGATGTCTTTGCTCTCATAAGTGGTTTTTAAAATTACTCCAGAATTAAAGGAAATTAACTCTAACTCGTTAATTAATACATCTTTCCTAACTGATACCGGCACTTAGGGAGCCCATTTTGGCCGTTTATTATTTGGTCTGGCTGCTGTTCAAGGTTTATATCTTCCATTACTTAACTCCATACCTGTTCTTGTTTCACTCTGCACTGTTTCCCATTTTTAAATAGGGACCCATAGGCTATTAATTAACACCAGACAAGTGGAAAATTCAATTAAGCTATACGCTTTCACAATAAATCATTCAAAACACATTTTACACTGAATAAGAAAAAAAAACACCTTAATAGTTCTACTGCAATGCCTCAACCTGTTAATTAAGCCTTAACGGTCAATTAAGTAAAGAGGTTAAAAGTACAATTTCCACAGTCGTGGTAGGATCTCCCTGGAAGAGTCCCGAACCCGGCAGGACTACTTTACAAGACATGGGAACCTCCCCTCAGCAGTGTCAGCACGTTTGGCAGATGCAACACGCTCCCAGTCGTGCTCCCATGGTAACCACGGAGATGACCCTGTGACCTGACCGGTCACTTGCTGAGCCCTGCAGGCAGGAGATGGAAACCACTGGCCACTCAGTAGCTGCAGCGTGTCATACGTACCTTGAAAGAAATAGCCCCCAGGGGCCCCCAGTAAAATCTTTCCATCCTGAAAAAAAATTAAATTCTTATAGAGAGCAAGAGAATTCCTCCGGTTTTCAGTCATTTTTGACATGTATTCCATGCACTTAAAAACTTAAAAAGTCAAATTAAGTTTTTGATGGAAGTCAGTTTTCAGCATGCATCTCCCGACTGCTGTCTAACAGTGCTGTATAATCATAATGAACAAATATAGAAGTGATACCTGTGTAATATCAGAGCTAAACCCAGCTTCACAGTATCGGCGGTCTCCACCTGAAAATAAAGCACGGTCAATGATTCATGTCATTTTCTTTGATCGTTTTCTGTCCATTTGTTGGTGAGAAAAATGTACCATAAGATTAAAAAATGAACCTATTTATCTCCCTTACTTCCCCTCCTCCCCCCCCCCCCACATTCCCTCCCCAAAAACAAGGAACACCCCAAAATCCTCAGGCACAGGAAAAAAAACAATAGAAAAACAGGCTCATTTTCATTTCTAATGATAAGCATATAGGATGCATGGTCAGAGAAGGAACATTCTGTTTTTCATGGTGGTATAAACGAATTGTGGTGGTGTAAATGTAACGGACACTTTTATCCAAAATAAAATACAGCTGGAACAAATGCGGGCGACGTTTCTTGCTCATGAGTACAGCAGCTGTATCTCTCTGGAGACCAGAAGTCCAGATTCAGTGGTCAAGTGTCAGTGACATTTCTCGGGATTCACCAGAGTGGCTCTGTGGCTCAGGATCTGCGCCTGTGGCTGGAAGATTGCTGGTTCGAATCCTGCGGCCGGCAGAGAAATCCTACTCTGTTGGGCCCCTGAGCAAGGCCCTTAACCCCAACTGCTCCAGGGGTGCCGTATAAATGGCTGACCCTGCGCTCTGACCCCAAGCTTCTCTCCCTGTCTGTGTGTCTCATGGAGAGCAAGCTGGGGTCTGCGAAAAATACAAATTCCTAATGCAAGAAATTGTTTATGGCTAATAAAGTGATCTGATCTTTATCTTATTTTTTCCACAGCAGAGAGGTCTGGGAAGATTAAGGGAGCTTGTGCTGCTTACGGTATCCGTTGCTCTTGTAGAACGTTTCTGTGTTGGTCTTCCTGCAGGGCGAGTAGTCCGCCCACGTGTTGGACTTCATATCCAGGATCTGGCAAATCCCCACTGGCGTTTTTCCTGAAGTGTCGCCCAGATCCTCGACGTTCCATTCGTAGAGCGGAGCACAAGCCTGCCGGAGAGAGTACGGAGGAAGGCTCACAGGACATGTGAGGAGTCCCTGCACAGCAAGATGGCTGCCAGAAGGCTTTTAGAAATCCCGTGCTGGGCCGGTCAGTGTTGCCCCTGGTGAGTAAAATCGTGTTCGCTGCTGCTGGACATCTTCACGCTGCGTCTGT
This sequence comes from Atractosteus spatula, assembly GCF_055471065.1. Lineage (NCBI taxonomy): Eukaryota > Metazoa > Chordata > Actinopteri > Semionotiformes > Lepisosteidae > Atractosteus > Atractosteus spatula. The sequence continues at coordinate 8,615,649 of NC_142731.1, read as the reverse complement.
GGCTGGCACGGTGGCCGCCGTGGAGAGAAAACACAATTCGTCACCACGGTTTAAACTCCCTAGCCACAGCTGCAGATCCGCCCAGGAGAGAGAAGGGGAATTTCAAGGAGAAATCTGGAAACCAAAGATTATCAAGGGAAGCACATGACATCAAAGAAAATGCGTCTCGTGTAATGATAACAATATTAAAACGGTTTTCCTGCTGTTTGAATCTACCCAGCTATCCAAGTAACATTTTGGAGCCTACTTACCGCAATGAGATCTTGTTTGGATCGCACACTTGCTCCAAACCACTGGTGGGATTTATGCTCTGTTAAAGTCAGATGCCCAAATTTGTAAGTTCCATCACCTGTTGAGGAATAAAAACAGCTTGGTGGGAAATTCTTCACTCGGGCTGCAGTTTGAGTTTACTATGGAGCTAGACAGCAATGCTTAGAAATTCCTGCACTGCTTCCATGAACATTTTCAAGCCCAAAATCTTATGAAAATCTTAGGAAACTACATTTCCTGGATATTTTGCAGTTCAAAACACTAACCAATTTAAGGATGAATCCAGCATTTTATTACAGTAAAAACATTCAACTCTTAACTTCCTACCACACCCATTTAACTACATTTGTTTTTATTTTTTTGCACTGATGACTGTACTGTGCTGGGAGGATGAGGAGGGGCAGGCATGCTCCTCTGACACACCCACAGAATGAGTCATCGGTCATGTGACAGACTGTGAGCACCACACTGCCTCACAGGAGGGTCAAAGCCAATTGGAGGAGCAGCAAGTCTCCTGATACACCACAAGCACCCAGGAAGTCACAGGGGCATTTTTGTTTAAAGAGATCCCTGCTCAACTAATCCCAACTCTAACCCCCCCCGCCACTACCCCAACAATCCTCTTCTAGTTGTACACTGCTGCTCGTGACCCGCCCCCAGCTTGAACCTGCAGCCGCTGGGTTACAGAGCTCTGAGCCAAAGCCTTCACTGGCTGAGCTACTGGGGCACCAGCTGCACTGTAGTTTTATTTATAGAATAAGTGTGTCAAGAGGTTCTTTGTTCCACAGCTCAACAAGGAAAAAAAAAAGTCAACTAAAAAATAATAATAAAAGTAAAAAAAAAGTCTATAAAAGTGAAAAGCAATCAGTCGAGACATTAGAAGTTTTGTAGCCGAAGTCACGATTCAGCTGCGTGACAGTACATTCGTGCTGAAGACTTTTACCACATTACCTTTCGTGTCAAAAGGCAAAACATCACATGTTCCTCCCTGTGGTGGCCAGGAGCAAAGGAACACTGAACCACCCTCTGTCACGCCAGGCTGGCTTGTGTTGGCCTTGGGAGCCCCAACGACCACGTGAACTCTGCCGTAGGAAGAAACGGAGAGAGATAGAGAACGAGAGCTCAGGTTTTCAAACCTCGAAACTCTCCCAGAAGCGTCTGCTCCAGTAGAGCACCTCTTTGGTCTTGGAAAACATGTGGGTCAGCTCAAATACTGCTCCTGAGCCAGCTGATACCGATTTCAGTGAATCAGAACTGAAACAGCGTGCTTTTGTTTATTGGAGTGGGTTAAAAACCCACGTTAACAGGTAACAGAGACCCACTGACCCAAAACAGACTTGCAGCAGGGAAGGGGGGAGAGGGGGCTGTCCTGCAGGCAATCAAAAACAAGAGTGAGATTACATACAAAACAACCACCTCATGAAAACAACAGCAACAGAATAAAAACATACCTGCATCAGAGACCTCAAGGCATTCTTTTTCATGGCTACAAAATGGATTTCTGAGGAACCCTTGTAAATGTCTGTAACATGGAGGATGCTTTTAAGGTGAGTGCATGTGCATTCTATAATGGTGTATGTTGTGAGAGAGATGACATTTTCTTCATATGATGACACTGGTGAGCCCAAGGGAGCACACATACTGTAGATTAATTTTGTTAGGATGGTTATACAGTTTCACTAATGGTGGTCTTCTTTCTTTGCACAGACCGCACTTGAAAAACCTGGACAAAATTATAGCATTCGGAGAGGCGGACCATATTAACTTTTAAAATACCACATTTTAATATAACCTGTAGTTATTTATTCACCTGTCTGTAGCTATGGGCATTAGAAAGGAGACGGTATTCTAGAATGAGACATATATGACACACTGCGGCCTGAGAGTTGGCACCTCCCTGAGCGACAGTGACTTCAACTAGGGGTTAACGTATTTCACATACACTGTTTATTATTCATTTTTTTCACTCACACACCATTGCCTTTCCAAAAATAAACCCACTGAATCTGTAAATATAAACCCTTTTGGTTATTTAAGAAAAGACCAGTTTCAATTAGACAAGGGGATCGTGTTAAGAAATTCTAACTCCCATTATTGTATTGGGGATTCACAGGCTTTTCCTTTGCATAGTAAATGAAACATATACAGTAGGAACAAAACGGCTGAAATATTAAAACCATCATCTTGTGATCCCTGAAAAAGTCCAAAATCGGATGAGATTTTGATTGCAGCAACCAACCCAAGCACCTGCTCTTGAGTTGAACTCTTCTATTGCACTGTATTTGCCGAGTGATCGATGAGGGAATTTTTAGGACTCATTAAAACGTATTTCCTGAGCTCCTTCACTTCAGTTTTATGCGCCGAACAGGACAGCACAACAGGACAAATTTTCTTTCTAATCTGCCTGCTAGCAAGTGCCTTTGCAAACTCTGTCCTGTTCGTGCATTTCTATCACAGGCTCTCATTTTAAAGCACAAATGAAGAAACGCAGCTCGAAGAGAAACGCTGAATTAACCTTTAAAAATGAAAAGTAGCTTTTACCATACAACCTGGCACATCCCATCCCAAGCATCTTAATGTTCCATATGAAAAAAGAGGTGGCACTCACAAGTTGTTACTTTTCTGATAAAAATCCACCGAAAACCCAAAATAGCTCCCCTCTGGCCCGGTGTAGATAGATGGGGTCTTGAGGTCAATGTTTATGCCGGAGGTTGTGTAGAGAAGAGCTGCAAAGAGCAGGGGTCCTGCGGCACAGAGGAGGTGCCCGCCCTGCGATCGATAACCCTTACACCCCCTCACCATCTTCAGAGCCGCGCCGCTTGGCTTCGATGTCTTGAGCCTTCTGTCTTGGAAATTTACAGTCAGCTCTCAGTGGTATAAGACCATTCGCGGAACTTATCTGAGGGGATTTCCGTCAAACAGCTGAATTACTAGCAGAAACTGCAGGCACCCTAGATACGTGGCTGTGATAGGCTTCTCCTGTGGTTGGAACTTGTCACTTAAACTCAACAATGACAAATAAACATCTTATTGGTTAATTTTCTACAGCTAAATTGGGCTTCAAGCACTGTGTTTCACCCTAAAATGTGTGCAGGCTTTTTTGAGAACTTTCTACAGTATACAATATATCCAGTTAAAAAGCTACAAGTGTAGTAACAAAACACTGGAAAGGTCATCGATGTGCCCTCCCTAAATAGGTACGTTCTGAAGCGATGATGGCTGTGTATTTTGAAGCAAGCTAACTTTTGAAGTCCAGGAGCAAGCTAGCTGTTTTGAACCATGGTGAATACATTAATATAGACCGCAGATTATCCAGGTGCAGACAAGAGTCTGTTCATGGGGATTTTATGAAACTATGCATTTTACAACTTACACCTTGTAACTCCAAGGATATCAAGAAAAATTGGAAGGCTGGTACAACCATGTTCTAGGTTTTTAGTCAGAAAAGGTTGTTTAGGTTTTTTTAGTTTGCATATTGAACACTGTTCCCATTTAATTCTGTCTCCGCTTTTTAAATATTGAAAATCTCCCTCTAAAAGGAGAATTTGTTATGAAACCAGATGTTCAACTGGGGAGCTACGTCAGCCTCAAAAGAACAAGTACAGGTGGAGCCCACGCTGATAAATAAAATGGAGAAACAATGTTTCTTCAGGCACAGTAGAAGATGGCTCTTCAGCCAAAGCATTGGGTCACACCTTTCTCCACGTGTATTATGAGAGGTTCTGTAGGTAATGGAATACTGCTTTTAACCTTATATACTGTATGCCTTGTCATTTACTAAAGCACTTTATACCATAAGGTGTCGTGGGAAACCGAGCCTACCCAGCAAGCAGAGAGCGCAAGGCAGGGTACAGCCTGGACAGGGTGCCAGTCCATCGTAGTGCAAGTGCAAGTGCAAGCCCATCATACATGGGGACAATCTGGAGGCCACGGTAAAGGCTGAGGGGGGAAATTTTGCCAGGAAACCGGAATAACTCCCTACTCTTTTCCAGAAATGCCCGGGCATCTTTAATGACCACTGAGAGTCAGGACCTAGGTTTAAATTCTTATCCGAAAGACGGCACCCACTACAGTATAGTGTCCCCACCACTATACTGGGGCATTAGGACCCACACAGACCGCAGGGTGAGCACCCCCCACTGGTCTCACTAACACCACTTCCAGCAGCAGCCAGGCTCAACCCTGCTTTGCTTCAGTGGGTAGCCAGTTGAGAGCTGCAGGGTGATATGGCTGCTGGCAGTCCTTATATATGCATACTAATAGAATACTGAAATATTACAATAGGCAGAACGTATACATTTCTAAATGATCCTGAAAATCCCCAGCTCATCACCGTGCTTTGTTAGCAAGGCTCTGCTGAGCACACAGGTTATTCCTGGTCCCAAAGGCACAGGTTTGCCAGCTTTGTGAATCCAAGAAGTCTCTGGAAATGATGGAGGAAAGAAACAACTAAAGCAAACAGCTTCCAGTCTCCTTGGTACTTGAGGCCTGAACAGCCTGACTACAACAGAATACGAAGACATGTGTTGCCTTCATGTCAGTCTCTCAATGCAGCAGCGAATACTAAAAGCCCTCTGATAACAGATATTACAGTGATGCAATACAGAGAGCTGGGCGAACCAGATAATTAAGACACAACACAGCTCTTCCTAAAGAAGGCTGATAAGGTTCCTTGGCAAGCTTCACGGAATTAAAAATAAATTCAAGGAGGGAAAAGCAAAATATTCCTGATCTCAGAGCAACTGTCAGGCTGCAGTGTCATGAGTGAAATAACTATTACTGTTCCAGTAATAGTTCTGAAGCAGTACTTAAACTACAGCATCAATAATAACAATAGTTTATTTTAACATCACCTTTCATGATACATCATTAATCGATTTTTATCAAAAGAATGTTATGCATTACAGCAGCATTTTATTTTAGTGGTACAAATAATATTACATCTAAAGAGGCAACTAATATTATCCATCTGTAAGCTATACACTACCAGGGAATATAGTCTGTTTTTGTGTTGTGGTGCACTATAAGTATAGCAGCTATCCCAGGACGTATATATCTGTTTTAAAAACAGCTTACAGTTTGTTCGCAGACATGTTGCTTATTAAATTTATGAGACCCGGTGTGTGAAATCATTTTCTGTCAAGAAAAAAAAGATATCTGGACATGCTCCAAAAGAAATGATTAAGTAAACTAGTTTTAGCAGCTAATAACTTACATATTTTATTCCTGACAAGAGTTTTTCATCACAAACTGCCTGTTGCACTTCTAAATACTTCATTCCGTCTGCCGTGTAGAGAGGTAATGGTGGTCTTTGGTGCAAAAAAACCGCTCTAAATGTAAAAGGCTTAAATATGCATCTCTAGAAAGAGAAGGTTTGGTGTGAAATGAAAACATATTTCTCAGACTGGTTTTGGAAAGGGAGGCGAAGAGATGTAGAGTGAAAAGATGTCTAACAAATGTCCTGCTTTACCCGTATTTTGAAACGTGGTTCACGTCTACCATTTCCACATTTCCAATATAGTGAAGTCAGACTTAAAACTGTAACGCTCGCCCTGTTCCTTATCGGAGGAGCGGCGTTTTTCCAGAACCCTACTCCGGCTCCCTGGTGCCTGGCTGCGGGCGGCTGTCCCGGAGGCAGGACGCTCTCATCTCCAGCAGCCACCCCTTCCTGCCGCTCCACCTGGGAAAAAGGATCAGATCGTGCATCAGGCAGGCCAGGACAGCGCCTCCGCAGGGACCAGCCCAAAACACCTGCAAGACAAACGGTCCCCAAAAAAAAGCTTAGACAGTTCTGGGCTAGAGTGGCCTCCTTCTGTTCGTAACCATTCCTCATTCGTATTACAGTGCATCACCAAATCTGTAATACACCGCTCGTCAGAAGCCACAGCTGCCTTGAGCATGAATGATGAATGCATCTTCACCTTGACTCGAGGAAGGCTTATGCAGCAATTTCTTTTTTGATCACACTCACTTCAGTATCATGCCTGCCTAAAGGCTCTGAGATGGCATTTGTTTTTCCATGCTAGGCCTCATTCAGTCAGCTGATGGGAACTGGGAGTAGTCCCTAGGGGACAACCAGGATTATCCAATGAAACCCAATCATGCATGCCTTCGGGAGGCGAGAGGAAACCAAAGCATCCGGGAAAAGACCATTAAAACACAAAGAGGGACATGAAAATCCACATACAGTATACAGGGCCCCTGCTGTTATATCATGGGTGTTAACCCGGGTGTCAATGATAAATTCCACTCTGGGCTCGTACAGCCTGGCTTCACCACAGCTTCTCCTCCGTTCAAGTGGTGAAAGAATTTCTCCCTTTTCCACCTGATCTGCTGTGTAGTGGGGCAGCTGGTGCAGAATGGAGGTCCCCCACCATCCGCAAGGGATCTGCACTGCAGTGATGTGGAAGCAGGATCCCCTATGTGACCTACATTAAGGACTTTGGCATTCCTGTGTATTAAACATTGTAATTAATTGAAGACCAGTTTAAAAGGGTACCCGAAGACCCGCGGAAAGAACAGGGCTCAGAGACGGGGGCTCACCCAGTGAGATCTGAAGTTAACGGTCACCGCCGCAGGACCGAAAGACCGAGCTGGATTCATGCTGCAGCCCGTGAAGCCAATCTGGAGAAATCAGAAAAATAGGGCATGTGATCAGCTCGGGAAGAATGTGGCCCAGGAAGAGAATGCATGCTCATGCATTCATAAACTGGAAGCTGCTTATTCCTGGAAAGGGCCATGATGACCTGAGACCAATTAGAGAACCACAGGGCGCAAGCCAGTCTGTTGCGAGGCACAAACACATGCACAGTTTAAAACTAATGCACATCTCTGGGGAGGTGGGAGGAAATTGGAGCACCTGGAGAAAATCCATGCATCACGGAGGAGAACATGCAAGCTCCACGCAGAAGGTGCCTCCCAGCCTGAAATCAAACCCAGGATCCACAAGCTGCATCAGTGCTAGCCACCCCACTGCAATTTCAGTGAGAGCATAATAAGTACCTTTTCTGCTTACTGTCTAGTGTTCAGTAGATATAGTTACAGTTCTAAAAAAAGAACGAGAACAAAAAAGAACTGAACGAATAAAGTAAATCTTACAGCAACAAGATGTCCTAGAGTGACAGCCAGTCCTATCGCAAGAGGCGCCAACTTATGGAGGGCAGATTTTGGATCCAACGTGGCAAAAACACACAGGACAAACTGGAAGGTGACAAACATCTCCACACACAGGGCTTGATACTCGCAAACCCCTGGGCTCAGCTGAAAGAGAAACGGCAGCAGAAAGGGATCATTGCGACAGAGGACTTGTTTTCTATGACCAAACCGACGATACAAGACGTCCACTCACCTCGTTTATGCCAGTTTTTCCCCGGATGGCCTCCGGAGTCACCCCCAGAAGCACTGCGGAGGCCATCAAGGCGCCCCCAAGCTGGGCTAAGACGTAAAGGACTGCCCGCAGTGGAGACACCCTCAGTCCAGCCAAGAGCGCCAGGGTCACTGCGGGGTTCAGATGAACACCCCCACCTGACCTCAAACACAGGGACACCAGAGCGACCGAAATCCCAAAGGCGAGAGACACGCGGACGGGGTCTGGGGACGCTCCGATCACAACAGCTGGCGGGGCGAGCGTGTGCGCGGCGGAAACTGTCCAAGACGCCCCAGGGGTCGCACCCCGAAACTCAGCCGTCTGCCACAGGAGGGTGGAGGCCAAGCTTGCGAACAGGAAGATGCCGGTGCCTGCAAATTCAAAGAAGACGTCTCTCAGGAAAGAGAGAGTCCATATTTCCTTCAAAGCCAAGGCAAGCCTGCAGTCCCCCAGCATTTTAGCTTTGGGTTACCGTCTTAAGAAAGGTTGACTTCCACAAGAGCTATGTTTGCCTTTCTGACTGCCTTTCTGTATTTATAAGGTAACAGGTGACGCACGGCAGGGAGAATTTTTCTCTTTTTGTTTTTTTGAGACTTAAATAAGGGATCATATTGTAGTCTTAAGAAAAACTCAGCGGTGCAGTGTTCCGCACTCTCACGTTGCACCTTGTAAATGTCGGGAGGGGGTCTCCTTTCTCGCACGGTGGTTTATCGAGTGTCAGTGAAGTATGTTCAAATGCCACTCATCAGCCTGCCTTCTTGTCTGTCCATTAACCAGCTTGGCTGCCCGGCGCCTCACTGGGGTCTTATTTTTCAGCACGCACGTGCTCGACAGAAGGCTCTTTATTTTCGCTGCACAAAATCTGAAGTGTAGCAAAAAAACAAAATCCAAGCAGGAATTGAAAGGATTAAGGATGCTGATGCTTTAAGACCTTCTCTCCTGGGTGTGTGCTTTCCTGATGTGTGTTGTAAACAGTCTATTTGCCAGCTGAATTATTCTTTCTTTTCCAGAAGATTGTGAAATAATCTGCTTTTCTTGACCTTCGCTGTGCCTCCGTTATTTAATGTGGAGAACCTCTGAGACTTTTCCAATTAAGAACAAGAGGTTTTGCTAAACGCCGATATTGTAATGAGGCACTAAGAACAGCGTGCAAACTTATTCTAGCTGAAAGCATTAATTCAGAAGGAAAAAGAGGCTGAAACTAAAACATATTTTTGAACGGGGGCTTTTGTCACTTCAAAGAGAAATGGAAATTGTGTCTCTCTCTACTGCAACCCTGTTGCACTCACCCCAAGAAGACTGCGTTTTGCAGTCTGGAAAAAAAAAACATTAGCCTCTCCTTCAACATGAAACATGAAATGAAGAAACACATCCTAGAGCAAAGTGGTGCAAAAACCCTTTATGTTATGCATGCACTTTAAGGAATCAAAAAAGGCCATTTGCACATTAGTCGCTGAAGAGAGCTTCAGTTTCCCTATTTGACTAAAAATGACTAAGAGAACCTCTGTCCACAAGGGGCTGCTTTGCAACTAATGGACTGACGCAACTGGCTGGTCATGTTCAGTAACTGACCAAAGAAACTGGCCAGAAACCGTTTAGCGTGGAGCAACAAAATACTGTATAATTAAATTTACAGTATGATATTATGGTAAAAAAAATTTTTTTTTACTGAATATGATTTGCGTAGACGTCTGCACAGTGGCACAGTATTTAGCGTTCCTGCCTTGCAGCTCTGGGTTCAATTCCAGAGCTCGGGTGCTGTCTGCATGGAGTTTGCATGTTCTCCCCAGGTTCACATGTAATCCATCTAGGCACTCCACTTTCCTCCCACAGTCTGAAAACATGCTGGTTTAGACTAATAGACTTGGGAAAGAATTGGCCCTGGTGTGACCGTGTGTATTTGTGTCTGTCTGCCCTGCAAAGGACTGGCGTCCCATCCAGGGTGTACCTCTCCTTGAGCCCGTTGGCCGTTTCCCTGTATATGTGTTAGTAGAAGCTTTCTCCTCAGGTAGCACTGGTTGTTTGCATGCATGGAATGTGGGCTAGGAGGAAATGTACAGAACTGGATGATAAAGACTCTTTCATCACCGCATAAGGTGATAAAGGATTCGGGAAACGTGAAACCACCGAGACAAGTCACACAGGCCTGGCCGTAACAATACGAGCACAGTTGTGCAGGAGAAACGGGCCCACAGCTAGGCCCCCAAGGTCGTGGAAACCAGCCAGCTGTTGAAAACTTTTTAGAAATAGATTTTATTAAAAAGAGTTATGTTTCTACTGCCAGCAAAGAGGAGGACGTTTAAAGGAGATTTTGTGATTTCGTTGTATAACAGCTTATACAGGAAGTGGAAGCTACCAGCTGGATTTCAGCTGGTTATTTGTTTTTTCTATGACACTTAACAATTAAAAAAAAGGAGATCTCTCTGAAATGCATAACAAACTGAAGCCAGACATGACCTGGTGCCTTAAACCAACAGTCTTTGGGATATACTTTTAATGACAAACTGTTTTTTGATTCCCAGTGCAGCAGACGCAGAAGCGAGGACCACAGCACCACAGGAGTTTGCGCTCCCAGACGCAGGAGGAAAAAAAAAACACAGAAAAACTAAAAGGGAAAAAAAATAAAATCAGTAATAATAGAAAAAAAACATTCTATCCAAAATGATACTGGCACCACGTCATTTGAGCTGTATGTTCTACAGCAACAGTCTCTACAAACAAATGCAGCCTTTAAGGATGTTTTAATATCCTAGTCTGCTTGAATGGAATCAACGTAAGTGTTATTGTGCGTGTTAAACATTCCAGTAGCATTTTAGTTTAGCCTGACAAATTCCATTTCTACATTTTATAGCGGAACCCTATGGCTGATTAATTATCAACTACACAGTTAATCACAATTTAAGTTGTTCAAATACATAAATGCTTTATTAATAAATACAACAGAGTTATTAACTGTGTTGATGTATTTGTCATCTGCAGCCTCTAAAGTTTCACCGAACTTCCATGATCTGTTTGATCTAGGCAGCATACAAGCACAAAAAAAATCAATCTGCACTCTTGGACAATTAGTGCACAAAAAATATTTAATCACATAAAGATGCTAATTTGCGTCCATATACAACAGACATACCCTGCACTGGTGTTTTAAGCATCAGTAATACACTCATTGGTCTGTTAGTTTAGTAGAGATTAAAACACTCAGTCCTGAGCAGGGAGATCGCAGAACCCAACACGCACAACATTTTATTTACCCTTCTGCCTTCTAGAGTTGCTGATGAGCACTGATGTACAAAGTAATGCTTCAAGGCAATGACATACAGTAGCTGTGTAGTCATAGATTGCTTACTGGTGTAGCTGCAGGTACATGAGTAACATTTAGCTTCAGGGTGTGCAAATTACACTTCGCATACTGTACACATGACAAACAGGCTATGAACTCTCAACTATACATCTATATATCACATACACATTTTATGGCAATCAGACTATTGTTAATGAACATGCATTTAATCAAGGTCACGTCACTTTCTGACAATCTATAAGTGATGTTGAGTGAAGAAAGTACAAAAAACTGTAAGTGGAATTTGCAACCCCTAATCTAAAGTGTTGCACAGAATGGCTCACTCTTCACTCTGCAGCTCAATACGTGTCATTAACGCGCCTCCTGTCCCCCCAGGGCCCTGAATCCCCAGTGGGGCTCCACTGTTGTGCTGCTCATGTGAAGTCCTCCGAATTTGAGCCGTGGGGGCTCCACTTTGAATTGGAGGCCAGGAATGCTTCTAGCCACCATTCCCGGACACGGGATATCGCCTTTACCTGTTTACCTCCTCGTTTTATTGCGGCATTTTATTTCCCGGCATCCGAATCACACACAAGAAAGGCCTTTATTCCCCTTGAACAGACGGCAGTTTGTCAAGTCATGGGGCGGCCTCTGCTAATGGAAGGAAGCAAAAAAAAAAAGTGTGCCAGGTGTGGCGGCGGGAATAGTTTAAGATCTGAGCACTTACAAACCCGTTTTTTTTTCCCGGCAAGGTCAGAGCATTTTCCCTCGCCCGAGATAATTCCCTTTTCCCGACACACTCCACTGGCACCCATTACTGTCGCCCTGGGACTCTTCCTGTCCCTCCGGCGCGCTGGATCTTACCAGCCTGTGACCTACTTTTGGGTTTTAAATACATTTGTCCACCTAGTTTTATGCTCCATTAGCAAGAAGCATGTGGATTTTGTATCTAAGCCTGTTTGTAACACTTGATTAATGTGTTTCCATAGAGGACAGGTTACACTTCCTTGGCAGAAATAACACTTCACTAAGAATAACAACACAGGAATTAAGCATCCTGAAAGGATTTGAGCGTTTTGGTCACGATAAAATCTGGGCTTAACCTGCTTGGCTGAAGGGTGACCCTCCTGGCCACAGGGGCGAGGAGGCTGGGGACCCCCCTGCGGAGGGAGGGGTGACCAAGGGGCAGCTGCAGAGGGGGTGAGGGACACAGGCGATGCTGGCGAGTGTTAAAAGCGGATTCTGTACAGTATTTATAATGCTTCATGGGAGGAAATGACAGCAGCATTGTTGAATGACTGAACGCGGAGGCCGACTGAACATGGCTGATGTCACCCCTCCCAAACTTTTATTGGAAACCCCATTTATTTTTTACTCTGTAGCCTGAACACTTATTTTTGTCTTTTGTTGTACATTAGCCACAGACACTTCTGGAGTCACAGTGTGGGAACGAAGTCATTTGTGCTTTCATTTCTCATGAAAGGTACTTGCAACACAACAAACTACTGACAATTAAAGCACTCTGAATAGCCCAAAGTGAATAGTTCTGTTTATAGAACATCCTGTTTTGTCTGACATACTTCTGGTAAAAAAAAAAACGAGACTCATAACAGAAACTAGGGCCAGCGAGTGAATCCACAAAGTCTATGCTAAGAGCACCCTGTATCAGCACTGACTAGCTTTTAGCATGTTCATGGATTCAACCAGCAATGCAGGAGGTTTACAACTATTTTTTTAATGCACAGAAACCAAACTTGCACTCATTCTGCAGCTGCAAAACATGATAAATTGTAATGTTTTAGTGCTCAAAAAAGCTTCTTCATTAGAAAAATACAGAAATATATTACCCCCCTATCCCTATGCACATGCTCACTGCTACAATAATTTATGACATAAATAAAACCTATTTCACCAGTAGATGGTGCCATGCTTTTCTATATCTGCAGAACAAAGGAAGTTTTCACCCCACTTGAGTTTTACAAACAGACTGGAATTGTGAATTTAAACATGTTGACTTTTCCATGACCATCAAGAAACACTTAGCCAGCATGCATAAGGATGACATAAATTTAATTATGGGCCTTTTCACTAATAACACATGAGTTTTCCAGTTTAACCAATGAGATGTTTTCTTCCCTCTCACCAGTTCTGACAGATCCAGACAGAATTAAAACATAAGTAGGAAGAGGCCAGATGGTGCCTTCTGATTTTGAACTTTGAACTTCTTATACGTATGTTAATGCATTTCCCTTTGAGCTAACAAAGAGTCCATCACCGTTGTGATGTTAGGAAAGTTCTCAGTGTCCCCATCACACCAGACTGACCTGCATGATGTAAGTGAGTTATTAATTGACAGTGGCAGAACAAGCTTCATTTGAATGGTCCAATCTTTTCTGGCTGTTGCTTTCACAGTGCTGTTGCCTGGGAAACCATTAAAAACCCACAGTGACCGAAGAAAGTTCTCAGGGGGGAATGTTTTAAAGATTGTTTGTCAAACACATCACAGCCATTGAGAGCAAACAAAGAAATGAGGGTCCTCCTTAGGGATTGTCTGGCTGCACTCTGCAAAATGAATATCCAGACTTTACAGTTGAGGTTTCAAACTCAATTTTCCAAAGGGCTATAAAAGCAGAGAGCTACAGTGGTACGGCACTTGTAAGCATAATTGCTATTTTCCCATTTTGTTTCACAAAGTACTTTGCTAGGGTTTCAAAGGTAGCGGCAGCTCTTCTTTGTCACATGTGAAGACATCTGAAGCTTTATTGAAGTCCAGGGTGACTTAAGAGTCTCAATCTTAGAAGACCACCGAAAGTACACTTTAAATTCATTTCCCTCTAGATAATACAACAAATTAACTAGATACAATAGCACCCAAGAACTGAATGCTTTGTGAATGCTTGGAATTCTTGGTGAGAAAAGTTTGGTTTGACCTGCTTGGTTATTGGGTAGCCTCCTAGCCATAGGACAAGGAGGATCGAACCCCATTCAGTGTGACTGAACTCAGGGGCAGCAAGGTGGAGATGGGGTGCAGGAGGGATACTGGAGACGAATGTGAAGGGATGAGTTTGTGATCGATATATAGAGCTAATGACGCCCAATCACAGAACCTTGTCTCCAGCATGCTGAGGAATCACTGGTAAATGTTGCAAATGTCTTACGACTTGCCCGGAATCTTAGTGGAAAGGCATATCAAGGAAAGTGTCGGAGGTTTTGAGAGTGATCATTTTGCAGATGCGCCTTTCAGAGAGCAGATGTGAGAGCCGATTAACTTGGAAAGCGATCCTGACTTGCTTTAATTGGCTGTACCGAGTGAAAAATTAACAATGCCAGGTCAGCAGGTCTGGAATCAATTGCTTGTGCTACCCGGCTCACAGCAATTTACAGTGGTTCAAAAGAGAAATGACAGGGAGCCCTTGCAAAGCAAAGGCATCACAAACATCTGTGTCCTAATAACCTTGGTTTCTCAGTTACAACTACATTACAATTGTTGAAGAGAAAAAAAAGACAAATTCACATTTTGCCTCTAATGTTGAAATTATTTTTTATTTTCTTTATGTCCCTGATTTCTCCTCACTGGAGTTTAACACTGTTACTAACTGACTGCCCCCTCCAGCCTTTGATTGCAGTGGAGGAGAAATGCCAAATTCGCCTGCCTTGTCCTAAAATGTCACCTGATCTGATCGTACACCTTCATACTGGCCTGATAGGACTACTGTTTTTTTTTTTAATTTTCAGAATTTAATGGTTTGATTTCTTTGATTTGCATGTTTTTGAACGATGCTAATTACTACTTACTACTGGTGAAAATTCACAGGTTACTCAATAGATGGCGACATTTATCCTCTCATAACGTCAGTGGACCTGAAATGGCAACGTTTTAACAGCCCTGTGTTTTAATACCAATGGTGCAAACGCAGCTAATGCAGATAATACTGGAATGATTCATTCTGATCAAGCTTGTTGAGTTGTTTTAAATACATACTGATCAACATAAAGGTGAAGGGATGACAGCTTAAAATTTGGACAGCAATGGAGTACGCATTGGGTTGATTACACACTTATTCTCTATGTGAGCACATGCATTCAGATGAAACCCAAATCGGAAACATTTAACCCCTAATTTTAACACAGAACAATAACACCTCCCTACAGTAACACTGAACTCCTCTGTACAGCATTTCCAAATGGGAATTCGACTGGTTTCATGGGAACGTGGTCCTGGGTTGATTCTTCTCAATCGGCTTGTGTGGAAAAGTCAGTCCAGAGCCTGGCAGATGTGCGACGGATCTGATCAGTCTAATGAAGGAACGCTCACGAAAGGCAGGAGGCGGGATGCACTCTGCCTCTTGAAATTCCCAATTCCCAATTCCCCACGTCACCAGCAGAACTGGGGCTACGCAGCTGGCCCGTCTCATCCAAGCCAGAAAAAAGCATGGAAAATGAGGAATTTTTAACTCTGATTTCTATGAACAAACATGGTGTTTATAACAGTCATTAATGTTTTTTTGGTTGCCTTCAGAAAACGAGAAAAAAGGGAAATTTGGAAGTCTCATTCCCAAGGAAGAAGTTATTCTATTTGCCCCATAAGATGGTAATGTAGGAAAGAATTAATTCTGACTGCTAAGGATCAAGATTTCATCCACTCTCTGTTTCACTTACTAAAACATTTTAAAATGCCATGCGAGGCAAAAACAGTAACTGCACTACACAGACCAGGCCTCCCAGCCCTGAGCCTGGGGTTTGCCAATGTCTGCAGGTTTTCCCTACGGGTGTCAGCACAGTCAAGACAAACAGTCGTTCATCTTGTGAAGCTTCACTGCCAAGGAGAGCTTTCATCTGCGCTTGAACCTACAGACAATATCCCTTCCTGTTGCTGCATTTGTATTTCATATTATTTGATACCACAAAAAGTATGTGTCAATGCAGAGCAATTGAAGAGCCCAAATATATAGTCTAAAAATCATCCCTATGACACAGAGCATCATCAATAGGAAGGCAGATATTAATTAACAACACTGTTTCAGTCTCTTGGCTGTTTGCAGTTGTTTTACCAACTACTGACCCGAGATTTAATGCAACACAGACAGTAAACAGATTAAGAAAATCAATCCTTAAATCAGCAGTTTCTGCTGTCCCTTGATACAGACAGGAGAAATGCATTGTAAGGGAAGTTGACTTTGTGTCGGTTTTGAAAGTGGAGTTGCAGTCTTTAGCTGTAGTTATACTATGCAGAGAATGTGCATTTGCTTTGCTTTTCCTTTTTGTATCACACTATTACTATACTATTCTGTGCACAGCAGATTTTTTAGTTTGCTGTTTTTACCCTGGTACACTTGGTTATCCCACACTAAACCATGTAAGGAAAATCACCTTTCATACGAGTGTCATCCATTGGTCCAGCCTTTCTGTGCAAGCTTCCCACACATGAAAGACAGAGCTTTTTAGTCACAGTAGCTAGATCTGAACTGACACTCAGTGCTTTTAACATGATTCCGCACGCTTTCAGACAAAAACCCGTGGTGAGCCAGTTTCAATTTAAGAAATAAAAAATATTTTTTCTAAGTAATACATTTAGTGAGTTCTATTCTCCCTCCCTGATGCACAGCGATTCTCCATAAACTGTAACTCAGCTTTAAAATCAGGAAATGTGCATAAGAATGGAATATTCTCTGCAAATACACCTTCTTTGGAAGCTAAGTACCAATTATCTGTTCTAGGGTGGTTTCAGTCTCTAGTGATATTGATCTTTATCAAAATACCATTTTTAAGAACTTTTCAAATGCACTGAACAGTTAGCTTTCAGTTTACGTGTTTATTCACTACAAAACATTGATGGAGGATTAATCTCTCGCCAAGGAATGCAGTTATCCTCATGCCATTAAAACAGCATCAAACTGAAACCTGAGCAGAGGCTTTGGTGCTCATGTTTCAGAACCTCCAGACTAACTGTTCGCAGATCGACACACAGTAGTTCAACCACAGCCTCTCCTGTTCGGTCCCGACCCTTCTGTGACCTTTCCTGATTATGAACTGCCTGAATACTAATGCAATTATGGGGGGAGGGTGTTGAAGGCAGTTATGGCCTCTCTTCTTCAATTACCTGTTGTCTGTCAAGCGCTGTTGATCTACTGCAGCTGTACTGTTTTATTATCTGTTGTTTGAACCTTAGGGTCACATGGAGAAGGGTATATTGCACAGGGAGGACACATTTATTGTCATATATGGGCAGATGTCTTCACCACTTTGTTTCTGAAGATTAAGGAGGCACAGATATACAGTACAAATGTGGGGCACTAGCTCCTGATTAAAGGAGGAGAGTTTGTGTCTCCTGAAAGGTCTCATTTTTACCAGCTGTGTCAAGCAGAGCTTACAGAGCAAGCCCCCAACAGCCTGTAGACTTCCTAACAAACTGCAAAGGCTTCAGCAAATCAGGTGGTAGTTAACACTGCCGCCTCCGGGCTCATGGGATTTGGGGTAGGATCCTGCCCAGGTTTCTATTGCTCCTGTCTTCTCTGGTCTCCTCCTGTCTCCCTCAAAACACGCTGGCTACACCAGCTGGCCCCTCTGTATGTCCTACAGTATGTGCTTGTATGCGTGCGAGTGCTGTGATGGACTAGCATCTTGTCCAGAGTGAGATCGCTCCTTGTGTGCCGTGCTCCCAGAAAACGTGTCCGGGACCCTTAACTAAAAGCAATGCATGTAACAGACAGCTATATCCACGCACTCTGATGCTGTTCACCAAATTTTTATCCATTGTCTAACCGCTGCATTCAATTCAGGGTCGCAGGGCAGCCAGAGTCTATCCCAGCAAGCAACGGGAGCAAGGCGGGGTACACCCTGGACAGGACGCAGGTGCATCACACATCAAACCTAAACGTGATAAACGTTATTGAGACTAAGTCTCCAGAACTCCAGTATTTCATTATCTTTGCCTTAAGAGAATGAATGAATCAAGGTGCTATTAACTTTTTCATTGTTAGTACTGAACTTAATATATTTCTTTAAAACATGCATATGTTAGATTGATACCAAACGTCACTGCTTGTATTCTCTTGTGATATTGACCTAATTATGATATCTAATTATTACACAAGAGTACCATCTCTTGTGTAGTATTTAATTAATAATGCAATATATACAGCACAATGAACAGTCAGTCGTCTGTGATTTATTGAATTGACAGTTTGCCCTGAGGTTCCAAAACATTTCCGCTAGTTTGACCAGCACTAGCAAAGCAGGCTTTGCCCAAAGCAAATTAATCTGCTCTCCCAGAAAATTCAAAACTGGCTCATGGGTTTGGCAACTGCCATCACCATGGTTTGGTGACACTTTTTGGTGTCCGACACTCAAACACCTGACATGGGCTGCTTTATTAGTCCGAATACCAAAAACTGTGCTCTCCGGCATCTCATCTGTTCTCCAAAAGCAAACTTCTTTCGGGACTCTAAGGCGCAAATTGAAATGGATTTTCTGAAACCACCTGTCTTGGATGCAAAACAAATGCAGCTCATGGCCTGGCGGTGTTTATGTGAGACCACTTGATCTTGAGCTGGGTGACATGGACAATTTGTTTTCAGGCTTCCCGTTTTAACTAATGGTTTTGGCCTGCAGGCTAATTCGCATTCACAAATGTGCCTGTTAAATGCGTTCCTTGGAGGCAGGGTAAAGATTTTGTTACAAAGTCATTTGCATTGTGAAATCACTCTGTTATTTTTTTCTTTGTGCATATATTTCATGTTTTAATATTCCCACTGCTATATAAACCCTGCTGTAGATGTGTTTTGTTTTTCTGCTCCTTTTGGAGGTGGGCTACCATTATATGGAGGAGATGTGGTGGGGGTGGGAGTTGGAATAGATTTTTTTTTGTTCTCATTTTTGATTGCTGCTGATTGTGAAACTAAATAAAAATACCATTTTTATTTAAAAAAAGAATTTGCACGTGATGCAGCCGGGTTATTGTGCGGGCAGCTGGACTGGATTGTGGAGCTTCCTGGGCGATTAGCTGGCAGGAGACTGGAGATGCAGTTTAGTGCCCCGTCTGCCCATCCTTCTCGCCTCTAGACTCCCGACCAGCTGTGAAGCAGAGGCCGGACGGAGTCAGGAAGAGACTTTGCCTGCCCTTGAGAGACTGCCCGATAAGAGAAACAGATTGGATTTGCAGTATTTAAGTTTGTTTCTGTTTTCTTTGGACCCATGGCTGTTTCTGGCTGCCCAGCTTTGCCTCTACCATTGCATTTTCCTGCTTGCTTCACTAACAGTTTGATTGCCTATCGCTCACCTGCAAAGGCAGCCCCAACTCACACAAAGAGAACTGTATTAAGTTTCAAGCAAAAATGTATGAAACGTTCTTGAAGCCTCAGCTTCCATTTTGCCCTCCACCGAGCTCAAGAGTTTTGTTGCTTCAGAAACTGTTGTGGTGCACCAAGCCGAATGAGCAGTGGGCCACAGTAAACCAGGACAGTGGCTAGACGGAAATAAATCCAAAATTTAAATAGTGACTGACAGCATATAGGTATATTTGATTAAAACGGGGACACTCGTTGGCCTTAAACCCACTGCAGCACAACAGTACCATGAATTATAACTTTCAACCTTCCCCTAGAACAACTCCCGGGAGCTCCAATCAGAAACATCTGGCCACAGAAGCAATGGGATTATCATACCGCTGAAGAATGCTGGCACCGAAGCCGCACTCCATGCATCCTGAAGACAAGCCGACACACAGACACATTCATTCATTAACCTGCTGCCTGTCAGAGCCGGCACCACAACCGTCTTCTCCTCTGCCAGGACGAGACACGCCGAGGCTCACGGGACACAGGCTCGCTGCACTGAGGCCGCCAGCGTGGTGAGCAGCACAGCACAGGAGCCCCCCAGAGCGGCTTCAGCAAGCACCGCAGTGAAAAACCGCAGCACCAGCAGGCTCCAGTGCTATGTGCAGGAAAGAGTTTCACGCTTTGGCAAGGTGGGAGATGAAAATGGAAAAGCACTGGAAAAACTCATCGGATTTTACTGCTATTACGCTACTGTGAATATAACAGAACCAAAGCACGCGCTGAGGGAATGAAAGCATGATTGAATATTTTATTGCCTCAATAATCCCATTCTGCTGTTTTCTCAATGACTTCAGAAAAGCAAATTCAACAGCTTGGCTGGGGAGTTTGTTCCACATCTATTCCATCCATTACCAGACAATTCCTTGCAGCTTCCATCTGGGCTCTTGCTGATAGGGGGTCCGTGGGTCTGGCTGGCTCCTGTCAGTTCCTGACAGTTTACCTCTCATGAGTATTCAACAAAATGGAGACAGATGCTAGGGACACAGTTACTATTTGGAAACACTTCAGAAGAGAAGCATAATTTTGGGGGTTTCAAGCTCCACATGAAAAATGGAAACATAGTTAATCTGCCGAAGAGGGGAGACAAATTCGTCTCCACCCCGAACACCTCAAGCAATTCTGTAAGTGCACTCGAGTGAAGGGTGGCCCCAATAATTTTAGAACAAGAGAACAATTTACCTCTTCAGTGCCTCCCCTAGAGTAATGAGGAAACAATTTGGCGTGGAGTTGTTAAAAATTGTGATGGGAGTAATTTTAATCTTTCAGTCTGTTCCTGGCCATAAGAATTTAAAATTTAAAACCTTGTCATCTGTGAAGCGTTTGACGTCTCAGAGTTAAGGTGAGCAACACAATTTTCTCAATAAGCACAAAGGTTAAAATTCAGGACCCGTTCTGAGGCTACAAGGAATCAAGAGGTGAGAAGCTGCGATTGAAATGAACCTTTGAACAAAATAATGCCTCCTTTAGACAAGATCTAAAGTGCTCCCTCTCACTCCCAAACTCTTTCAAAAATATAAAAAAATAAACAGCACCTTTGCTTTATGGTAGGAGAGAGGATTTGTAAAGAAAGTGGCTTCCTTCAGGTATAACAGGCAGATTTTACTAATTGCAGTACCTGAAAGGCAGCATTATTGGTCAAATCATACTTTGTACTTTTCCAGGTCTGAAACCTCAAATGGAAAAAGAACTTCTCTCTGGTGTGATTAAACATCGCCTTATCCTGATCTCTTCAGTGTAATTCCTGAGCTGTCTGAATGGTATACGAGTTTAGTCTCAGATCAGGCAATCTTTATAATGATTTAAAATGACAGGCATTAAAGTAATTGAAATGAGAAGAGATTTGAAAGATGCACATAGCTGGATAACATATTACAGCTCTTGATCGTTTCAGGTTTGAAACT
Organism: Atractosteus spatula; assembly: GCF_055471065.1. NCBI lineage: Eukaryota > Metazoa > Chordata > Actinopteri > Semionotiformes > Lepisosteidae > Atractosteus > Atractosteus spatula. Next base: position 8,594,496 of record NC_142731.1, on the reverse strand, counting down.
CTAAGGAAAAATGCTAACCCCATTTTGTATATATGAAAGGCACTATGTAGTATCACGATGAGATTGTTCTTTTGAAAAAAATCCCCCAGCAGGAAAGCATGGAGCCTTTAATCTGTGACCTTGGCTTCTTTTTTAATGTCTCAACAACAGGAAGACAACAGGTGCCCATTTAAAAAAAAAAGGTGATTTCACCTTTATGTAGGGGTTGTGTAGCGGCTGCCGGAAGAGATCTGCACTGCCTGCTCTTATTTCAGCAGCGTCAGCCTTAAATGAAGTAGCCTGCTCCCCTCGACCTTCACACCTGCAGCTGTGGTGCTGAGCTCAGCGTTCTGCAGATCCAGACGCTCTGAAGAGGAGCCAGCGATTTCAGGCCAGGCGACATTCAATTTCTGAGGTGACAAAGTCTCTCTCGTGTACTGTGGGACACCCCGGCACAGCAAGCAGCACCTCACGACATGCAGAAGAGTTCACGGGATCTCAGTCAGAAAATGTTCAGACGCTCGCCGTCAGCTGTTTATTTTACACCAGAAAACCCGACGACTGGATTCAGCTTTCAAGCAGCCGTTAATCCAGCGTCATCTGCAGAGCTATTGAACGGCAACAACAAAGACATAATCCCAGCAGTGACGCTGGCCAAGACGTGCCAGCATATTTCTGAAAACATATTTCAAATCAGCCTCCCCAAACTCTTTAATATGTGGATTTTATATAATAATCAGAATTACAAGTAAAACTGCAAACAAGACTGCACTATTCGTTGTGCCCTGCAATGACATTTTGAAATGACATGTTTTAAAAACGATAAATAAATCAATTTTTAAACCAATTACCTTGCAATAAAACTTACATTACAAATTGCATTTTCAGCGAAGAAACCTATTTTCAATGTGTCCCTTAAGGTCTGCTCTGTAATTGCAGAGGAATGGATGGAGGACAAGATTGGCAGATACACATTTGTGTTTTCGAAGGATTTTCTGAGATGAGAACCAGAAATGTAATTTTCCATCCCCATAAAGGTGATACAAGAACACTCAAACATACAGCAGGTCATGCCAGTCCAGAAATAATTTCAGATCCACTGCATATGCCTACGCTAATGTGCATATATTAATGTCTTTCTACCTGTACAATATTATATGTAGATCAAAGATTAATCCTATTAGCTGTGATGGGAATACAATACCAGAACAATCAATGCAAGGCGATTGCGGTGTCTTTCTTCCTACAGCAGCATTAAACTCTGCAGTGCTCAGTACTAACATCGATAAAGGCTGCACGGCTAATTAGGGGGAGCTACTGAATAACCAGACATCACTGCCAGTTACTCAGCTGGTGCAGCAGGCTTTAGGGCCCATGTAACAGAGAAATATCCATGAGCACTTGGAGAGGGCGCACCAACACCCCCCAGAGAAAACAGTCAAACAGCTTTATCAAAGGCCACACCAAATACCCACCTCAGTTCGTGAGGTTTACAGTTACTCACGCTGGAAATGGGCCAGTCTTGAATAAGCACTCTCCTCTCACAACACATCCAGGGCTTGATGCGTATGTGTGAGTGGAGGCCCGCGCTCTTGTTCTGGGGGCTCCTACTTTGCGGAAAATGAGAAAACTGTCTGGTCTCTGTTGCTTCTAATGCAAGGAGCAGGCAGGAAAAGTGACATGCTCCGTTTCACTGGGGTGAGGAGAAGGGGGGGGGGGGTTCAAGAGTGTGACATTAGAAACCGACATTCTGTCTGCTGCACACATCCACGAATCGCAGGCCTTTTTTAAAGGAAGAGATGTCTACTCTTCTGGAACCCCAAACTCCTGTTAATTGGAATGTCTGCTTGTGGTTTACAGAGATTTGTTTCTCCGTAAAAAAAAGCTAGCATCCGTTTTCTTTTTCAGCACTCCAATTCCTACTGGTACCGATACAAAAATCGCAAGTTTGTTTAAGCTTTTTATTTTTCATCAAGGTTGAAAACGGACATTGATTTTGCGATAGTTTTTCCTGAAACACTAAAAGCAAGGTACTGGTTTTCTGCGTCTCAGCTGCTTGAATTAATACCAAATTGCTCGGCTCCACTTGCCTGGTTCCTCTTGTCTGGGTGTTTGACAGCTGTCACAGTGTATTTGGATTGCAAATACAACAGATTACAGCATGTCTGTTTCCTGCTGAAAATAACACGGATGCAATCCCTAGGAATCAGTTTGGAATGAGGTGAAAGTAAGGTTCAATTGCTGGATAAGATCACTGTGCTTGAGCAGCCTGAAACAATACCAACACTAGACAATGGATTCCTCTTTACAGCGGTAAAGAGTACCATATTATAAAAATTCACATCGAGTATAATGTTATAAGGTGAAGAAAACGATTGTCTCAACTTTAAAGGCTTTGCTGGGGAAATTATCTTCATTGAAGCATTTCCCCTTTTTTTTTGAATGTGCCACTTTTGAAATGGAGGCCAGATTCAGATAAAAACGTGAATTGATTGCAATTACGAACTGCAGCTGAGAACCTGACAGCCACTGTCTAGAAGTGGTTAAGAAAGAACGAGCTGGCTTTGTGACTCATGAGCAGCTCCAAACCTTTATGCGCTACAAGCCTGGTTCTGTCCCTTTACTGTCGGCTGTGTCTGCGAGCAAACTGTTATTTCTTTGACTGGAATTTCTTTTGAAGGAAAGAAATGACAGAAGTCATGAAAACATTCCTTCTACAGCTTTTGGTTTTTATCTGCCCCAAACCCCATTCCCCACAACTCCCCACTCTCCCCCAGGATGTGACATTGTGAGACTTTATGGATGGAAAGATTCTGGGGTTTCAGGAATCCAGGCTAGGGTTTCCAAACGAAAAACATCTCTCTTGGGCATTTTCTGTATTTTTTTTTACTAGCCTGCTCCGCTCAGCATGTTAAATGCAGAATGCAGAGAGCCCAGCGGAATGTGATCGTCTGGTTTCCATCATTCCGTAGGAAGTTTGCCACATCTTTCCCCATTTTGTTTTGTAGCCTTTACCTGACAAGCTGAGCAATCTGTCAAGCAGGGAGAGGCTGGTCAGCGAGTGCTGACTCCATCAAGCACCCAATGAATCAATGATGACTGCAACAGGGTCATGATCCTCAGCTCACTGATGTCATCACCTTATGACATTCAAACACTTTTGCAAAAAAAAAGTGGAGATTTAGATCGTTACTAACTAAAGAAATCCACCCCATTGTCATTGTAATGAATCATATTAGGTCCACTTGAAAAAATCCATTGGTTGAGATTCAAGAAGGCCTACCATGCTACTGCCTTATAGCTGTTTCTAAAATACATCTTGAGGGCTGAGAGAGTGCATGTTAATACAGGATGAATGCCTGGCTTGTAATATAAAGAGATACCTGCATCCTCTTCACATTTCAAGAGATGTCCCCTTTAGTGGGACATGTCAATAGCAGCTCTGATAAAAGCACAGAAAAAAAGTGAATTTTAGTGATTCGTAAATCAGTATGAGGAAACTGTCCCACTCTCCCAATTTAATATTGTAGGATGTCCCACCAGTGCAAAATGTCACAATGAGAATAGGGACTTTGCAAGTATATAAATTATTTTATGATATTTTGTCTTTCTGCCACCTCCCCGATCAGCTGGGATTTCCAACATGATTAGAGTATAGCATATCCATCTCTGATCATGTTCACAAGGCAAAATGAGTAATTTCTGTTTCACAGGCTAAAAGCTCCCTCACAGCCCAGTCCAGTTATGTCAGATAAATTCATAGTTTACTGCAAAATAACTATATAAATACTGCCTCGCAGATGGAATGTCAGAGCAGCTGTGTATGTCTGGAAAATTAAAAACTCAGAAGTTTTTCTCATTTTACAGAGCTTCTTTGCCATTATTCTCACAGAAAAAGTTTATAGCATCTATTCAATCTCCTTGGCTGGACTGAAAACGGACATCAACCGTGGTTCCTTTGAGATAGAAAGAAATGAGAGGGGAAAAATAACACAATAAGGCTAGTAGTCGGAATGGCTCCCATGCAGAACTGTGAAAGATCTTTGCACCCAACAGAGACTGGCAATCTTGAGACTTTATCTTGACCGATTTCTCTGTTCTGTAGCCCTGCTCTTCAGGCTGAGCAAAGCTAAATGACTTCACTTGCTCAATAACATTCTATGGTAGGAGACATCGGCACGTTTTCTACATCTTTATGAACTATTTCAGTTGCCTCTAGAACCTCCAGGACTGGGGCTCTCCAAGACCAGCGCTGCAGACCCCTGGCTAAATTGGAAATTGTCACTCTATAAACTCACTATGCAGTGTGCTGCATGTCATAGGAAACCCAAAATAAGCAGTACCATTGCTTGAGGTCCTAGCTGGGCACTATATACTGTACATCACAGGCAGAAACTGCAGAAGCCCACAGTTTGCTAGAAGCTATTTCTTGCACACCAAGTGTCCTTTTGAAATGCCGTTGTTCACATTTGGATCTTTGCCGATCTTTACAAGGTTGAAGACAAATTGATGGTCTTCCAGTGTCATGTTGATTTTTTAAAGAGTGGAAAAAAGCTTTGTGCATGGGGAATAAGTCATACTCGTCCTGTGGAGTTGTTAAGTTGCGTTATCTCTTGGCATGCATGTGTTGTCAATTACTGATTCTACCAATTTCATGACAAAAATGCCTCGAGAACAGATGTATTCCGCATGTGAACTGCAATAAAATTTTGTAATTAACAGCATTAACAATAACAAAAGTTACTGATTTGGTGATATGGGATGTTTTCACACTGGAGCTCAGAGCCTGTGAAATGATGGCATGTTTTTCCCTAGCGTACTGTCTGAAGAGCAACTTGAATCAGGTGTAAGAGCTTCTTATTTGTGAGCTTGAAGTGAGAACAAAAATAAGAAAATACACAGAACATCTTTCAGGTGCCGAGCAAACATTCATCATCAGCACAAGGAGCATTTCAGACAGACGTTCAAAGGCTCTTCGGGGAAAACCTTTTCATCTCAGTAATAATATCAATATGTCTTGCAACCATCAGTACTCATCTATTTGTAACCCAGAATAATTGAAACTGCACTGAGGATTACATGCTAAACAAGCCTGTGTAACTTAACATCTGATAGATTCTTGCATTTAAGATCATACACACTCCTGTGCTCAAAGGAAAAAGTTTGACTTGCTTCTGATGCACTCCCTGAAACAGAGGTCTGACTGTATAGAAAAAAAGCATTTTGGGGCAGTGAGGGGGAGGGGACAGTTTCTGCTCGAGCGAGGAGTCTTCATAAGCCATTTTTTCATTTTAAGTAATACAAATGTACTTGATGAGAAGGACAATACAGGGCAGCAAATCACAGTGAGCTCCTAAAGCATAAAGCAATGTCTATCTGCCTCGTACTTAATTCCACAGGACTATGCGTACTCGCATAACCAAGAGAAGCACCATAACAGTGCAGCAGGCAAACCTTATGTGCTTGGAACACCATCACTTGACACTATCCTGCAGTGGCAGGGTCCCACAGATACAGGGTTTTAACAAATTGAAGTATGAAATTATGCCTAATGTGTAACTGATGCCTAAGACTGCACTTAATAAACGATTCCCAGCTTCCGCGGAGACACACTGACACTGACAAGGGCTGTCAACACATGGTAAAGCAAAAGTCTTATTTCAAAATGTCATCATAACATAGCGTGGCGCCATCCTTTTATTACTATACCTGCTGGGATGAGAAGGGTCCAGTCTGCTGTGATATTCCTGAGGGAGGTACAATTTTTCCCATGTCTACTTTTAAAAAAAGTCTTCCAGCAATTTTAAGCTGGTTTTAGCTCTCGGCGAGCCAATACATATGGAACAGGTAACATATGGAACATGCTGAAACTTGAAATCACAAATACCATTTCAAATATGTATGTGTCTGCTTATCTATCTATTATGGACTTCGAGAATAACCCATCAGCACCAATAATCCTAATGATAATGTATTGGGAGTGAAGCCAGAAGGCTGCCGTTTCTATCCTTATCTCCTTGACCCACTGACCTCTCATTTCTTCCTGAGGCCTTTAACCCATTAATTATCTTCTCAATATGCGGCAATTATCCTGCATCTCTCCTGGGAATAAGGGGAAAACCACGGAGGAGGAGATGAGGCTCATAAAGGGGTGTCTAAAATAAGCAGGGCACCCCTCGAGTCAGCCCTCCTGTGCATCAAGCCCTTTGGGAAACTGACTCTTCAACATGTCTGTGGTTATAGATCAGTATAGTACCAACCCATTTTATTGTTCTTCTTCTGACAATACTGTACAAGGCTTTTTTCATACAGCTTTACTCAAGCATTTGTCTCTGGTACATCTCTACATCCCACTTCCCAGATGATGCCTTTTCTCACTGCTGCCAGCCCAAACCTTGACCTAGTCACCGGGGCCAGTTCTCTTGCCTTTTGTGTGGGCAGGAGGATCTGTGTGCGCTGATCTGTAGGCTGAATTATGAAAATAATTTTTAACAGAGTTGTCCGAATAAAACAAAACAAAGAGGAATGATTAAAAAGAAAATTAACATTCCTTGGGGAGCAGCCTATAGTTCTTCAGATCAGCAGCATGGATTAATGTGTAGAGCTCTTAGCATTTATGGGCTCTGTATAGATTTTCTTGGGATCTCTCTAATTTGTGCAGTACAGCAGTAGCCTGTACATGTGAGGTCTGACAAAGGCAGCATACAATCTGGGGCTCCACTTTCAGAATGGGGGGACGTGGGGCACTGCTGCTGCTCCCTAGAACAAGGGACTTCACTCAGACCGCTCCAGTAAATGCCCGAGAGAAAGACAGAAAAATTAGAATCCAAGCAATACTACTACAATTTTTTATTAACAAAATGAGGTGTTTAAGAGACTGCACACATCATTTCTGTCTCTCTTTCACTCCTAGTTTGAGGTGCTTTCTCGATATAAGCAACTATAGGCCACCATCTGGAAAACAAAGAGAAGCATCAGTCTACCTGCATTTGTGCCAAAGCAAACAGACGCCAATGTTTATTTCATCTGTCCTTTCCCGTTGCTCTAAAATCTCCTGATCAAATTTCCGATAAACAAGATTTTAAAATCAGTGACTGGATGCTTAGCCTGACTGTTCTGTGTGTAAGTCGCCAACGTGAAGGTTGTGCTGTTTTCCTACTGTGATTGGAATGCACTGCGATTCGGTGTCTTTATGCAACTGCCCAATGTGGAGGCTCTGCAAGTTAACAGTATGTTTGCACACATTGTACATTTTAGCCAAGTCTACAATTGAACTATTCCTGCACTTGTCTTACATCTACAGTACGAAGCAAGTTTGTGTGTGATCCTCCTACATACAAGTGTATGTTGCCTCACCTGTCCTTAAGTACGTCCCATAAACAGAGAGAGGGGGCTATCTTTTTACAGAGATCCTTCCTTGGCATCAGTAATGTTGGCATTAACTGGTACACTGGCACCGTCGTTACAATGCCTCTGGTCATTACCCTGCTTGGTTGAGATCAGCCCCTGGTACTTCCATTTTCTGCTTAGCTGTGGATTTCCCATCAGTGCATAATTCTGCACACACTGTAGCGTGTAATGTAACAGTGTTCATCGATTACTGCTCAGCGTCTAACTTAGAAAGAGTATGCAATTATTTACTACACAGAAAGGTGACCGCAGTGCTGACAATATCGTGATTAATGGCTCACATCAAGGCACTTGGCATTTACGAATTCGAATGAGGGAAGGTGAGAAAATGGATATGAGGTATGGCACATGGCTATGTTGAGGTATTGCTCAATCTGGCAGTAAGGAGGACTCCAGACCCTCAGTATAATTAATGTAAGATGAACTGAGATAAGCCAGAAGTCTTAAAGTCACACCGGTTGAGTTTAGAGACACAATCACAGCAGGAACTGTGGGTTATGGTGGAGAAAAGTGACAACGTTGAACACATGCTCAAGCCTCAGTCACAACACTCACTGATGGTACAGTGCACCATAATGAAAGCCAACTTGCCTGCAGTCACTGGCAATCTCATCTGAAGGCAACCCTAGCAGCTGAAAGGAACAGGCCACAAACATTGCTCATCCTAGAGGAGTGCATGCTATGTCTCGCTCAAACTGTCTACAAAGGCCAAACAACTCATTCACTGGGAGTTCCTAACAGTCTGGCCAGTGCATGCAGAAGCAGAAAGAATGATCTTATAAACCGCACTGTCTGCTGTGACAGTCCAAAGGAAACAGGCTTTTGAGTTTTCTCTCCAGTCAGATTATGTTACAATGTGGGAAAACAAGAACGCTATTAGACTTTGTTGCACACCACTACACAATGAGAAAAACTGCACAACGAGAAGATTCTTCAGAGCTGGCTTTGTTATACCGGGCAAATTAAGACAGAAAAAAAATAGAACTTCGGGAACTTCAAAGGCTGTTTGGATCCTTCAGTTACATGGACCCAGCAGGATAATAAGCCACCTGAAACAGCAGCACAGCAAAAACATTCTGCAATGTCAGAAAGCAGATGACTGCTAACCAACCAATCACTATATTTCCTAGGTCTACATCAAACAATTCATTTTGAATTCTGCACAGTAAGATACTCCTGCACCTTAGTGGAAGGAGACACATTAAACACTAGAACGCACACCACAGATCTTTCACTCACTTATCAATGCATCCTTTTGAAGAGCAAAAGAGATAAGGGTGCCTAACTTAGTCATTGCACCTATTCACCATAAACATGGCACACATGCACACATAACAAGCAGTGTTTCCAGTGCTGCTCTCTATCCAGACTCTTTGTACAGACTCTTGTAAGTGCATGATTATTCTTTGTGCACTTAATGCAGATATTCTGGATGGGAAGCCACCTGGCAGTAGATAATGATGAGATAAAGAGGAGACAAGGAATGTTGATGTTGGGTTGATTATTAAAACACAGACAAATAGACCCGCTGTACCCTTGAGCAAGGTACTTCTTCAGATTGTTCCAGTTAGTGCCCAGATGAATAAATAGGTGCAAATATTCGTCACTTTGGATGAGAGTGTCAACCAAAGAAAGGTAAATAAATAAGGAGTATGTGTTTACAGAAACTGCCAAACACAAATGCGCAAAAGGAAGATGCAGTACCATTTTCATCCTGCAGGAGACTTGCCTTCTACCATGAAGCTAATAGAATATGACTGAGTTCTTACCAAAAGATAATACTGCCTGAGGTCGGCATCTGGTCCTTTGGCTGTCAATTAAAGCAATTATTAATTCGACAGGTCAAATGCACTGCCCTGCACCACAACTTCTGAAAACACAAGCTTACTACAGAAATGAAGTAAGGTAGCCTCAGGCTTGATTTCCAATGCCCAGAGACACGTGCAGTTGTAAAAGGTCTCTCAACATTTCACTGATTTTTTTTATATACAGGATGTTTGCCTTTTCGATAGCTTGGTTTTACAAATATACAAATCATGCCTGCATCTCACAACTAATGAGTGCACTGCAGAGCTAAAACAAAAAAGGAATTTTAGATGAAACCTTTGGATCTGTTGAAGAACTGTTAAAGCAAAACTAGTGAACCAATAGTTTAGGTGATTTCTTAGGCTTTCCAATTTATTCCAGATAGGAACAACCCTTCATGTAAAAAATCCTTCTATTTTCCATTTTAAGTCCTAAATACATGAAATACTTCTTAAATTACATTCTCTTTCTGGTCCTTGTTGTGAAGTGAAATGTTTTTGAAAAGGATTTTAAAGGCATGCATCACCCCCCCTCAGTCTGTCCTTTAACAACAAAATGGACCAGCTCCTTTAAAAAGCCTTTTAAAACCAGGAATATAGAATATAGGGAAATTGAACAGTATGGTAGTGTTATAGGAGTGGCATAAAACATCTCAGCTCGGTCTATAGGAATTTTAAAGACAAACCCCAGGAATAGAAAGAGAATAATAACATCCAAGTCCATTTCCTATAAATTACTATAGCTCAGTGAGTCCATTCCCTGTCATAATTTATCAGGACTCCTCAAGGTGAGCTGGGCATCACGGAAAGGTCAAACATGATTTCACGGAGTCTCTTATGGCAGAGATGGTCCTATGATCCCAGCGCGCCACAGTCCAGCAGGTTTTATGGCTTTCTCTTTAAAAACCATCAATTTCCACATAATTGGAGCACACATTGATCACTGATGCAGGTTATCTGATCAATTAAGTTGTTTAGAGAGCACTTGAAATAAAAACAGCGATGCAATGTAGCTATCAAGGACCATATCTGCCAATTTCTGATATAACTGAACCTATTATCTAGCTAAAACTGATCAAAACTCATGTTTTTAGTGCTTCTGTAACAAAGTGTTTATGGGTAAAGGATGACCTGCAGGACTGGGGCTCCACCCCAGCTCCCCATGGAGCGAATAAGCATTTTTGACTTAGAGCCGCACAAAGTGGTAAACGCTGTTCATGCAGCAGGGCTGGGACCTGCCAGTTTTAGCATGACTTTCATAAAGATTTTGCCCTACAGCCAAGTTGTGTTTTTTTTTTTCTTTCCCTGGAAATTAAAACTGAGAATGCGTTTTCCTCTCTGGCAGGAGGTGTAATCCTTCATAAAAGCTGCAAAAGGTCACTGTTTGATTGCCACTTAGACAAATCAAAGTAATGAACTAAACGTCTGCCCTTTTCGATAACTTATTTTGTGTTTTCATCTTTACAAAAGGAAATGAAGGCTGGAGGGCAGCGCTGCCACACTGTCTCCTGACCTCCAGAAAGTGGTACTGTGGGATAATAACTCAGGATAAGGACATTGGAAAAGTGTCCTAAATCTGCCTGTCTTTACACACTCACTGCTTCGACTGCAGCAATCTCTTCAACTACTTCAGGCCCGCCAGACAACAGGGGGCACATATCCATCCTGGCACATGAAATCAGGGCAAAACTAATCGCACCTGTTCACACAATGCCCCCGCCACACACAGTCACAATGTTGCAATTTAAAAGCTGCAGCAGCTCTGTGGCTTTATATTCAGAAGGTTAAGTCGAGTTAATTTGTGAATTCTCTTCACCAGATACACAGTTGCAGAGCACTGCTTGAATTTCTTACACAAGACCACAGTCAAGAGCGGATTCTGGTGCTGCTTCAGGTAAAAAGACTGCACAGCCTCGTGCAATCAGCACCTCGTGTTTTTAAAGAAGTGAAGAAAGGGTCAAATACAGTATGATGTACCAAAAAAAAAGCTAGACCAGTGATTAGCAGTGTATGTGCTTTTTACAGTAAGCAAAGTGAACTTGTGACATACAATACATTTCACTAATACGACTGATGCACCGGAATTAGTCCAGAGAGGAGCATTTGGATATGCGGCTTAAATGAAAGTCCTAGAAATACTAGCCAAAAAAACTAACTTTTTTGATCAGGGAAAACTACAAGGGGATCTGATTCAAGTATTCGAAATTGTCAAAGGCATTAAAGAAGTGATCCCAGTAAACTCCTTTAGAAGCAACCAGAAGACAATTCCAAAACAAATCCTTCAATGCACCACACCATTGCTTCTAACGCACTGCAACATAGCACCTCTTGTACGGTACTTCATGACGGGGATCAGAATGTGGTATTTTGCTTCTATGAGTTATCTCTTTCAAATCTCTCAGATCTGGCAAAATGTCTCTTTCAAGCGCTTGCTCTCTATCTAACGGTGGTGCAGAGATGGCTCGTGTCATGGTTCAATCTTTTCTTAAAAGGACATCAAGCAGCCTTGCGAATGGGTCACAGATGTCTGTGGATGCACAAGGGGAACTGTGTGGAAAAATAAATGACCTATGAATTTAATCACATGCGCACCTACACAATAAATAGCAAATTCACTTTACTTGCTGACTTGCACATTGTTAGCAAGGACGTATGTAAGGTTAAACATGGGGAGGCCGTTCAGCCCATATCGCCTGTTAGCTAATTAGTAGCTGGACTTATTTCAAGAAACGACTGGACGAGATCCTCGGATCAATTAGATACCAGCAGCAACATGGTTGTAAAATGTTGGTTTTAAGTGTGTGTGCTCATAGAAAACAATATTCCAAGCCTCATTATTCTGGACATCTGGGTTTCCCACAAAGATGATGGATACGTACAGAGAGACATATGTTCTGTACGCCACATGCATTCTGTATGCAAATGTATGCAAACATTGTGAAGCAGGGATTTATTTTATGCGGTACCTACATAATCTTTCATCTCTTTATCAATTAAACATTAGGCTTCAAGAGAAAGATCTGGAAAGCAATTAAAGAGAAGCACAGGTCTTCTTTAATACAAACAGGTTCTGAATTGCCACGGAAAGATGAAACTGGATTACTAAAAAAAGCATAGCCCAGCCCTCGAAACCCTGCTCAAGGAGTCTGTAAAGCCTGATTGCCAGGTATCCACATCTGATGTTCCTGGGCTGTCACCGTGTTTCCAAGCACAGAAGATCCTGTTCCAGAACGTAAGTGCAGTTGTCAGAGCCTTCACTGAAAAGGTGCTGGAAGCCCAAATAAATTTCGCATTAACAGCCAGATAACAAGAGGCACCGTGCAAAGCAAGGCTGTGCTTAAAGCAGTGCTGCTGAGCATCTCTCACTGGTGGGATACAATGCACGGGGAATCATTTAGTTTGAAGCATTCAGCCAAATGCTGCTCACAACATTCAGGGATCTTTATAAGACACGCAAGAATGGATTCCTACAGGATTAAGCATTCGAGCTGGGAGGAAATCTGAATATGTGAAGAACTGGTGTCTACGTATTAACTGTTTAATTGGAAAGATGGTAGTAAATACTCCCCAAGAAGCCTGATCTGCCTAAGCCAGGCTTCACAGTGAATTGCACTCTTGCAGTTTTAGTGTATTTGTTGCAGGGAATCTGCAAAGGTTGCTGTTTTTTCATTTAGTGGAATGTCTTTTGAGGCTGTATTCTTTTATACTCCCTTTTGTGACCTACAGGCATAATCTAAAATCGTGTAAATGCTGCTTTTGGATGAGAGAACCCGCACGGACTGATGGGATGTGTAGGAATGGTGGTTGAAAAGCTGGGGGATGCCGTTGTTAGGTGTTGAAGGTGTTGATCTTTCAATTACTGTAGACCCTGGCTGCACACGCGTCCGCCTGGGAGACGCACGCTCGCAGTAAATTGGCAGCAATACACCAGTTGTCACCTGCGCTACAGAGAGATGCAGGGTTACCTTCAGCTCTCCTGATTTAGTGCTGCACTGAGACAAATGTCAATTAACAAGCGGGATAATATAGATTGCTTTCATATAAGTGACAGCCATTTGTTCAGGTCAGATTGCTGAGATGTGCCATACTTTGTCTTTTTTTAATGATTGCCAATAAATTTCCCGGCGTCCAGTCCTGGCCAAGGATAAGCAAATACTCAGGGGATTAAGCCTTCTGGGCAAGAGACAGAAACCGAATGATATAAAAACAAGGTGCCTGGAAGCTTCATGGGAAGGCCATTACTGCAGAACATTTGCTTTCAGAAACCAAAAATGTTACTTCTCCCTAGAGTCCAACTGAAAGTGCACAAAGGAGCAGTTTGTATTTTTTTGTTTTCTCAGCTAGATTTTTACAGTTATGGAGCAGGTGGATGGCGGATTTCAAATTCATCAATTTTTCCAATCTCTCGCAGAAAGAAATATCTGCTTTAAAAGTGAAGAAAAAAGACAATGGTTTTCCAGTGGCTGAAAAGGGTTTTTTAAATAAAGTCCTGCACCATTAAACAATGATTTTTATCTGTGAGCGTGAATCTAGAAAAATATTCTATTACTGCAAGATGAGGTTCTGTTAAAGCACTGGATAGGAGGTTCCAATCAACTCCTCAATTTAACTTCATGCCCACAAAAACATAGGGGAATGCCTTTGAGGAGGTGTTGCACTTCTTATACCACACTGTATGTCATTACTGTTCAAAATAAAGTGGGAGTTTGTGGGAGGGCTGTTCAGCTTTTCTGGTTTTCTGTATCTTAATGCTACATTGCAATTAGTGATGCATTGGAACTCATTTACCATTGTACTCTCTGTCCTGCCCATTACTTTAATTACAACTGAATAAAATGCATGCCAGGTGTAAACATTTACAAGTCCTTTTAGTGCAGCATGTAGTTGTACATCCTGTTACTATTCATTGTAAAGTCTAAATGAAGTGAAAAACTGTGCTCAGGCTCTCAGGCAATGAAAGAGAGGCATGGTACACATGTTTACAGTACGGCCAGAGCCATTTGCAATTGCTCTTCTTCTGTGTATGTAGCGTGCTCTGCTGTGACCTCACCTATTCTGCATATTAATTTCCTGGCCCCACCAGGCTGCCATACAGCAAAATCTTGATATTTGCAAATTGTACATTCACAATTTTGCCTATTTGTGTAAAATTATTAGTGACCTCTTTATCCGTTTTCATGGACCAATATCGCCTATTATCAGGCTATGCAGTAGGTGCGTGCATTCATCTTACAGATCTACTTCACCCGACCTGCCTCATTTTCTGTAAGAGACACACAGCTCTGCTAACAAAGAGTAAACATGTTTACTGTACATGTAGAAGTGCTTCATAGGTTATGCTTTCGTTTTTCCAGTTCTGTCAGGAACGCCTTAGACGTACATTGTGTGTACACCTGAAAAAACAAAAGGACACTGCGGGTGGTGATTTGTCAGAACCCAAGCACAAGAGACCGGAGAGTGAAAAGTGAAAGGTGATAATGAAATAATTGATTACTGGCCGGCAGAAAAGAAAAGAAAGGAGCCAGATGGATTTGAAGGGCAGGCTTGAGGCTGCTGAGACTACTACACAGAGCAAAGGCTGGCCAGAGGCTGCTGAGACTGGTGTGCAGAGCAAAGTCTGGCCTGGGGCTGCTGAGGCTGGTGTGCAGAGCAAAGTCTGGCCTGGGGCTGCTGAGGCTGGTGTGCAGAGCAAAGTCTGGCCTGGGGCTGCTGAGACTGGTGTGTAGAGCAAAGGCTGGCCTGAGGCTGCTGAGGCTGGTGTGTAGAGCGAAGGCTGGCCTGGGGCTGCTGAGGCTCGTGTGCAGAGCGAAGGCTGGCCTGAGGCTGCTGAGGCTCGTGTGCAGAGCGAAGGCTGGCCTGGGGCTGCTGAGGCTCGTGTGCAGAGCGAAGGCTGGCCTGGGGCTGCTGAGACTGGTGTGCAGAGCGAAGCGCTGTCTTCAAGCCAAAACTCCTGAGCAGAGCGAGGTGCTATCTTGAAGCTGAAATTGCTGCTAAACACAGTCCATCGGTCAGAAACAGGAAGCATCAGACACAGGAGAAACCAAATAGCGAGCCTCCAGAGAAAGGGGACAAAATGAGCAGGCTTCAGGCTTAAGGTTAAAAAACTGCCGCAAACCCCATGGGTTGGAAAACAAGGGAGCTTTGGGTACGGAAGAGAGCAAGAAAGCTTCCTGAAAAAGAGGACCAAATGGGTTTGCAGGAAAGGCTTGAAGCAATAACTTTTGTGCAGAGTGAAGTGCTGTCTTGCTCAGAGGAAATATGCGGAGAGTGGAAACAGTAGTGAGAGTGAGGTAAACCTCGGCCAATGTGAAAAATGACGAAGTACCGTCAAAGCGGTGCCTCGGCTTTAATTAGAAAACCGGGAATTGAATAATAAGTAGGGAACTGCTAATAAACATGGACCATGAAAAGGGGATCCGGTCAGAGCAGCAAACCCCGGAAAACCATGAGCCCCTCGTGAGAATGTGATGGTTTCCCAGGGCAACCACTTGCCAAAGGACGCCGCCATGACAGAAACACGATGACTGCGCTCCATGTCAAGACTCCCATTTCTCCTGACGGCACGAGGCTTGAAAATGGACACGGGACTGACCACATCCCTTGCCTGTACAGATGTCCATGTGGCAGACCTGAAGAAAGCTTAGTGAGAAGGACAGGACTGCCTCTGGCTTAGCCCGGAGTGCTTCTTTCCTCCTCCTTCCCTGCTACTCGACAGATCGCTCCATGTGTTCATTTCACAGCTAATGGGTTCATTAGAAAATGCCTGTACCTTCCTGCACCAAATTAACAAGGGATCACTGCATTGCGGCAGTGCGGACACTGCTTCAGTAACAGCTCCATACCTGTGAATTTCGTACAATTTCCTGTCATATACTAAATAATTAACCAAAAATTATAAATTAAGAAATGGTAGACTTGACATCATTATCGATGCTTGATCCATTACCTCCGGAGAAGGGCACCACTGTTCGGGGTTTAAGTGACTCGATTCTTCAACCTGCGAGCAGATTTTAATCTCAACAACAGAATAATGTCTATGACAGCCTGATAGTGACCTGATAAGGACTCCTTTTAAGAAGCAAGCTTAATGACTTTGACCTTGTGGCCAAGGGAAAGTACAGATGCCTGCAAGTTTCTGTTCTGCTTTTCAGAAATAAAACCACTGGGTGAACAGACCAAATGCAAGTGGTTCTGAACAAAGCTGAAAACAGATTATTCAAAGTGTGATGACAGAGCAGGAGTGCTCAATACAATCTAGGAAAAGTGCTTGAAAAGTGAAGTAAAAAGCATACTCCAGAAAATTATTCCATTGAAGTAAATGCAGTCAATTATTATTAACTGTGAGGGTTTTGAATAGCAAAATTATTCATACCATGTCCTTGCTTTGACAATAGCAGAAGCATCACCCTAATAAAAGCTATGTTAGTGACTACCAACAATCGCCAAGCTATTTTCACAATATTTGTTTTTTAAATCGCTCTCATAATCTAGCATTTGAATTTCCACCCTTTCTTAGCTTTTTAATCCAAACGAGAATGTCTAAGTTCATGTTTATTATTTCAGCTGTTAGCTGTCTGACATCTTTTGACTGAGAAGCAAGCTTGTCCACGTCTCCAAATTAAGTACAAAGCTTCACAGTCAAGCAGTAAAACTTAAAGATGACTCAGAAGTGACGAAACATCTTAGGATCTCTGTGCTATAATTGCTCTCTGTCTACATTACACTCATTGTTTGTGCTGAATCCTCTGCTCTCACCTGTTACCACTTAGGCATTTCTTAATGTAAAACTGCCTGTACTATATTTATAAATAGCATATTGTACATATACAACCTATTTTGAAAGCACTGGTTTGTAATAGCTTTGTGTGACCCACTTAGTTGATTTATAAGTAAAAGTCTCTTGGGTGTTTTATCGTCTCCAGGCCCTTAAATGCCACAGGATGCAGGTGTCTGAACTCCAGGACCAGATGTCTCTCCAGACTGGAGGAATAACTTTCTGTTCTCTATACTGAGCACGCTCTCCTCATAATTCTCTCCTGCCCTTCTGGCAAATGGACAAGCCATCAAGCTAAATTTGACAATGATTAGTCACAAGCAGGCCTGCATGGGGGGGGTTCTGAGCTTATAAAAAGATGGAACTGACAGCACAAACTGGAAGAGATGCAGAACAACACAGATGGATGGACACTCCTCCAGACTGCTCTTTAGACTTTCACGGGGCTGGTGGAAACGAATCTCATCATGCTGATGGCGAGAGCCTGCGGAGACCACAACAGTAATTCGTAGAACGAATTGAAGTTGTCCGCGCACACAGCATGCGTGTAAGTTTGCCCACATCTTTACAATCTTGAAATGTCAGCAGAGGTTGTTTTTTTTTTAAAGCCTGGGAACTAAGTACACTGCAGTCAAACTGACGCTCAGTCCTTTCAATCTTTCTGACCCATGTGCTGGTACATCTCTGTGTTCTGCGCCAAGGGGACAAGGTTCAAGTGAGGCTAAAAATGACTTCAGCTTTTTGGAACACAAAGCTGACAGCTGAGAAATCATTCAAAAAAAAGCCAAGAGAAGTAAATAAAATCACTTTGATAGTCTTAAAAGGAGTGCAGAGGAGCCAGCCAGAACACTGTTTGTTATAAACAGAATAAAACTTGCATTCATATTGTGCAAGTGTGAGGAAATCCAAACAAAAATAGATATTCATAGTCTTTTCCTTCTTTTATCTTTTCCTCCATCGTGCGTTACTTGTCTTCACTTATTCTGTCAAGGTGGAGAAAGGCTCATACTACACCTTTAAACACCAAAGACGGAATTTTAATGCACCTCCACAATCCATCATTTTTGACATTGTTCTTAAAATGCTAAACGCTAAAAATAATTGTGACGAGAGAGAACGAGCATCGAGCAGCCGGCTTCCAGATGATAAATCTTCTGGTTGCTGTGTGGAGAAGACATCCAGATGACATAAAACCTCACTCTTTCTGCTCTCTCCTTTATCCCACTTTCCTTACAATTTAACGCTCAAATTAAACATATACAATTAATCACATCTCAATAGATGGGCTTCTCAAGTCCAGGAACTCATCTACATACAGTACATACCACGCATATCTATCTGATTTTATTGCCCTTCTCTAATGGCATAGAGTGACCTGCAGTCAGTTAACTTCCTGCCTATTCTTCTACCCAGAGGAAGATGAAATCACCATGGTGGTGGAGTATGCACAGCACACAAGAGAGTGCCAAGTCTCATTTCACTTGTCGCGGATCACAGGGGATTGCTGAGCTCAACGGAGACAGCAGGCAGCACTGATTCCATCTTCTCTCAAGTGCACCGCCTTGCAAGCAATGTGACCAGAATGTTGCAACAGGGAACTTAATTACTAGAAGTGATAAGGGATTATCTCACCACAAAGACAAGGTGTTTCGGCAAATAATTTCTAAATAAGAAGCATGGCCCTCAATTCCAGTGTTTAGCTTTTGCATATGGAGAGACGTGTATTATCAGTTAAACTACAATGGGGGTATGCCACTAGCTCATTTAATATGATCCGCCCTTTAATATATTCTCACCAGCACTTGCACAGCACATGCACTGTTGTAATGTGTTTCTCAGGACTGTACAGCAATGTGGCAATGAAGGCACTAGCTACACACAGTCTGAAGCTTACCCTCACTAGAAGCTGTGAAGAATTAAATTGAGATATGGGATTTGGCATGTACAGTATTTCCACCACGGTACAATAAAAGAAACTATGAAGCTGTCTAGAGCCAATAATTTTATGTTATTTAACCATGTAAAGCAATTGTGCACAAACTCGTTTACAATGATGACCTGGAGACCCATTTATACAGTGGGCATTTACTGGAGTAGACAGCTACCAATACCCCAATAGCATTAACCACTGCTCAGAGAAAAACTAATTATGGACAACCACTTCAAAGTAAATTCTCATCGTAAATTAAAACTTCACACGAATGCTTCTTACTGGAATGTTTTAAGTGTTTTTCTTGAAAAACAGAGGGGGTAGTGAAGTTTAGTGATTCTAAACGTTAAGATTTCCCATTTTACTGCACACTAGCAAGATGAGTGTTCTATATTTATGCTGATTAGTAAGCTCCAGATACAAGATTTAGTACGATACAGTACAATGGTACACAATTAGGACAGTACTATATTCCCTTTTTTATAGAACGCTCGAGATTTAATAGGGTGATTAAAAGGAATGCGACATAGCTGTGACTTCAGAAGAGATGTCAAAGCTCGGCTTAATTGCTGGGGATGAAAACACAAAAACCTCAAAAAATACTTTCCCTAAACATCACTGAATAAACAGATGCGCCCTTTGACGCCTGCTGAACAAACTGCATCGCTAATTGATTATAACCATGGTAACGTGCTGTGAACGGGTCCAAGAGCAGATGAACTTGTGTGTGCATGGCAGCACATATACAGCACTCCAGAGAAAGAGCTGCTCAGAAAAGTGAAAGGATAGCATTCACTTGCTTAACAACACACTCAGCGCGCACTCACGCACCCTGGACCAAAACATTTGATCACGAATGAAATACAACCCACAGACAAGAAACCATTCACTTCCAGGGATGACAAAAGAGGACCTTAAATGAGACATTTCAGAATAATGCCAACTTGGTGCCCACTGCTTTGCAAGGAAACTGTAACCAGTTCACTGCAGCCTGAAAGAATTAAACTGCTAATGCAGAAAGCCTGAGAAAGTGACAGTTCGACAAACTGTGTAAAAAAGATAGGAAATCCATTTTGCCATTTCTTCTAGGAGAGGCACGTACTGTACATAATGCCTGCTAGAGTAAGTTGTTTGAAACATTTCTATTTCTTACATGAAAAGCACAAACACTAAATTTCTCCCAGTACAGCCACAGTTTTTTCTAGTCGTCAGGGTTTTCTGTTCAGAAATCCTCACAGGCAAGGATAAAGCCAACCCAACGGGCTCCTTTCAAATGAAAAGTGGAAAATGGGTACTTAAAGCCGAGAAACAGGAGGCACTGCTGTACACAAAGGGCTGTAGGAGTCTGGAACAAACTACATAACCATGTTGTTGAAGACAATACCCAGGCTTCCTTCAAGAAAAGACTTGATGAGATTCTTGGATTAATTAATCTTGTAACCTTTCTAAAGCTCTTATGACATTCATGTGAAAAACATCAGCCTAACCAGATAGTGGTATCAAAAACTGTGAACTACATCTGACCAGCTTTTGTTATCTAAGATTGCAAACGATTAACAACAAATCAGAGGTCCACACAAAAAATTCACCGGGGGAAGATAAAATTCACTGGAGGAAGTTTTCATTCTTGAGCCGAGCTGACATAATACACTCAGAAAAAGAAAATTCACTACAGACTTTACTGCAGTCCTAGTGGTTCACAAACAATTCTACAACAAAAACAAAACATGCATTTTGTTGAACAGGGGACACCGAAATCCCTCTCCAAAATATTTTCGCTTTGTGAAGAAGAGATTAGGGCACTGGATTCACATCTGGAAGGTTGTGGGCTTACATTTCAGTTATTGTACTGCCACTGTACCCTTGAGCTTTGGCACTTTAATGAAACTGCCCAGCTGTATGAAGGGAAACAAAGGTCCTTTAGGCTAAAAGCACCGATAAACTCATGTTAATATCTGCTGGGTTGGGTCATTTATCTTCTGGTAAGGGGATAGAAAGGAAATGAAGACAATACTCTCCGATCTCCAGCTGGTTCATTCCTGGGATGTCCTCATGTTGAGAACTGACATCCATTAACAAGAACACAGAACAGATTACAAGCAAGAGGGGGGTGATCTGGCTGGTCTAGGTGCTAGGAGCCAATTAATCCCAACTCATACAGATTCTACACTCTATTCCACAAAGAAAGACACGGGGTAAGTAACTGTTGCCATTATGCCTAAGGTAAGTGGAATGATATTGGGGAAAATAAAATTGAGCCACATTTACTGAGAAACCAAAAAACAGACAATTGCATGAAGCACAATGAAGATCTTAACAGCTGAGACAGGGTAAGCCTGCTCGCAACAGCCCAGACCAGTCTGGAATAAAGCCTGATAGAGCCATCAGCAGGAAAGAGGAATGCAGAGATGGCACCATATGCTGTCGGCATGTGGGACAGCGAACCTGTCACTTCTCTCTACCGGGCGACGTTTTTCATGAAATTATCTCATTAGGTACACATGCACGCATGAAGCTGCACATCATAGTCTTGAGTTTCTTCCACTTAATTGCAGAGAAACCGCATTAGATAGATAAATTCCCCACCTGGCATGAAAGATTAAATCATCCCATACAGCAGCCACCACTTTTCTGTGTTCTTCCAGGGACGATGAGTTAACTTGCTCCTGACTTTGCTGGGAAAATAAATGAGGGAGAAGATGAAAAGGCATTTAAGCCCTAGGTACAGTAAATGCCACTTCATCACAAAATAGAGTTTGTTTGCAAACTTAATACCAAAATATTTTAAGAACTCAATAAAACCTTTTTTCTTTCATTCAATGCCAACATTCAACAAGCATCCAAACACAGCAAAGAACTAAAATAAAGCACACACTTATGTTTGCAGCTACAGTGTTAGCAGCTGCATCTGAAACGGAGTCAGTTCATATTTGTTTAGTGCGCCTTCAGGAAGAATCCATATGTTCAATGACTTACGCTGCTTCCTGATTTATGCACCCTAGTGCTGTGGGCACCCCAAAACACATGAACCTTTTCGGGCATTCACACCCATGCAATGTGTGCTGGAGAAGATGCATCATCTTTCAGCACAGAAGTGATAAGAATGCATTCCTTTAATGAGCAGTGAAAGATAAACCAATGCCTCCGATACCACTGAACCTTGAAAATGTATTTGGAACATTTATATCAGTGTACATGAAAAGCATCTTTTTGCAAATGATCTGCAAGGTCTCTAGACATCCAACGATGCCTGAAAGATTCATTATGTTCTCTGTTTTGCATTAATAAAAAAACACTTTGAATACCAGCAACTCACATGCAATTTTCAAAAAAGGGTCAGAGGATTTTCACATCCTTCTCATCCAATATCTACTAAATTTAAACTACATGGGTTATGAATGTACCATAATGTACTTTTAAAACCACGGCCCTTTTAAACCAAAGTGAACTAGGATTTACTGAAAGGCAAGGCCAATCCTGCAGAGAGCTCTCTCTCTCATCCTAGCATTAATCCGACATCAGCAGGGTCCGCTTGTCGGCACACCAGTCTCCATTTGGTGGTTTGAACTAAATCTTTGAGCTGAAGTTGTCATTAACTGCGACCGAGAATACTCCAACTGGCGCGGCGCTCCGCCTGCCGTCGGAGTGGGGGGGGGGAGGAGTAATGTAATGTAAAGTAATGTAGCTAATTCTTAGAGGGGGATTATTAGGAGGCATGGGAAATTTGGCCAGGACGCCGGGGTTACACCCCTACTCTTTTCGAGAAACACCCTGGGATTTTTTAATGACCACAGAGAGTCAGGACCTCGGTTTTACGTCTCATCCGAAAGACGGCGCTTGTTTACAGTGTCAATCCTGCAGAGAGCTCTGAAGGCAGTTAATCAAGGTTAGGCAAGCAGCCAGGATATACGGAGACAGACACTGATCTCTTGATATTACAGTGCCATTGTAATACCGAGGCTTGAACACATGCAAGAACCTTTGAAGGCTGTAAATGAAAGGCACTCATTCTGCCCATCTTGTTGCTAGTAACTAGGTAAGCCGATGCAGGATATCTATCACTGTGTATCAGAGCACTTTATTGGGCATATACAATTTCTTTTTAGGAATTAGGAATTTATCTTTACATAGACCCCAACTTGCTCTCTATGAGACACACAGACACGGAGAGAAGCTTGGGGTCAGAGCGCAGGGTCAGCCATTTATACGGCGCCCCTGGAGCAGCTGGGGTTAAGGGCCTTGCTCAGGGGCCCAACGGAGTAGGATTCCTCTGCTGGATGAGCGGCAACCTTTCAGCCACAGGCGCAGATCCTGAGCCACAGAGCCACCGCACCGCCCCGAATCTCCTTACCTGATGCCACATTCACTTAACCTACGCCAGCATCTCTGTGATCTTTTCTCCCTGCTACTCTTGCAACCTGAGAGGCAAGACAAGCTGATAAACGGTACTTGCGTTCCTTCTTGATTTGAGAGTTGTATTTTGTATTCTGGTCCTGACAAAAGCTGCATGGCTGTAACACTTCAGAGACTTGAAGGAGCATGATGACAAAAGGTAAGAGGGCATACAGTACATGGAAATGTTTCATTTATGGGTGTGATCATTTCCCTTTTACATTTAAGTAGGCTTCCTGGTCTTAAATGGTTCAAAATTGTTTGTCAACCATAAGGGAAATGAACTACAGAAATACTGACCTATATTTAAACATTGGTTTTAAAGAGAACAGTATGATTCAAAAGTGTCTCTGCAATTTCTCTAAAGGCAACTTCACAGAACTACAGGAACAAAGCCTGACACTGTGCCAGGTATTAGTTGTTCTTATAGCAACTCCTGAAGACGCGGCAAAAGACTATTGGCACAGCACTTTCTTGAAAAACTGTCGGCAACAGGTTGCTTGGTTACTCAAGCCAGGCATGTTTATGAAGACACAAAAGAAAGCCCAGCAACGATGTGGCACGAAGAACTTCTTAGCACACATGAAAACATTTACGTCAAAGATTGTCCAACTCTGACAAAGAGCAAGGCCTTTCTTTCGCACCTTCCCCGGGCTCCATTCAAGGTGATGAGAGCTTTAGGTGCTGAAGTGCACATAATTTGATGTTAATTGGAGGTGTGGAAGTGATCAGGCAGCTGGGCTCAGACGCCACAGTTGACGTTCAACGTTTTTAATTCCAAAAACTGCAGTTTGCATCCCCTGGGCTTTTCACCTACTTATGGGGTCAACCTCAGACTGCATCGGCAGGGAGCTCGCACTTGTCAAAACCACTGATAGGCCGAAGATGACAAAATCTGGAGTTGTTGTGCGGTTGGTGTGCAAAAATGCCTTGCCTTGCTTGTTTCCCAAGATGCAAATGTTCCCCTTGCCTTCAGGGACTAATTTGTTCTCCCTTGGCTTGCAGCTGTTTCCAAGAGACACTGTAGGACAATCTGGGCCAACTGAAAACTTTTAGTAGCGGCCCATTTGTGCACTAATTTCTTATTCTTTTCCTTTTGTAGTTCCCATACAATCATTCATTGAATTCTCCACCCCCCCCCCCCCCCCGCCTTCTGTTGAAATGCTTTTAAAAATTCATCTAACAGTTTTTTTCAATGCATTTCCCATGGGAATTTGAATGACTTATCTGAAATGTGCACTGGGTACAATTGGAAAAAAAACTTCTAAATACATATGAACCGACTAGAATTCCTTTATATAATACTTATATATACAACAGACAATTTCCATTTGTCCATCAGTCATACATAATGCATGATATTAAACCTCTCTCTTCTGAATTTCACGCATTGCACAGAGCATTTAACCAACTTTGTGTTGCATCAAAAAGTAAATCAAATTTTGTGACAGGCAGTGAAGACGTGTACTATGTGTGCATGAACACACAGCACAGGAAGTGGTTAAACGCCACTGTAAGGGAAAGGAACGCCTTTGTGGACATCTGACTACTGTGCAAGACTAGGTACTCACTCTGTTGCCTATTCCTACTGCAATTACAACGATTCATCCAAAGTCTTATTGAAGGATGGCCTCTTTTAAAGGATTTGTTTTCTGGATGCTGCTTAGGGGAAGCACATTTGTTTTTTGCACAAATGTGCATTTGCACATTGTTCACCCCCAGTGCAGTTGTCATTCCCCATATATCTGTCACTGTCTGCCTGCTGTCAGGCCTTCCTGATGGTCCACACACATTTCTCAATACTTTCATATCTTCATTGTCTTCACCATCATCGGTGGATATAGGCCAGTTGCCCAGCTCCCCAGCTGCCCCCAATTTCAAGGAAGGAAAAAACTTCTGTATCTGTTTCTTGTGCAGCACAAGAAAAAAATCTAGCACTTCAGGCCTTGCAAAATCACCTTGACATTCTTGACTAGGAGAGACTTCTGTTAACCTTGAGCACTCAGAAATTCCATTGTCTGTCTTATCATGAGGCTATTAGGCACTACAAATGCATAATTCTGCAATGCTTTTATATTTAATCTAAACTTGGAAAGCATATTAAAAATTAAGATTATAGTTGCAAATATGAACGTACCTGCTTCAGAAACACCAATGCAACACTAACACTGTTTCTATTCAGGGTTAATCTCTCATCCAGAGAGAATACGGTGGCTATGTACATATTTAGGGTACACACATTTGTTGGAATGCTGGCTATAGGAGTGCTTTATCTATCTCTGCACTATACACATCATGTGGTCGAGAAAGTAATTCCTTAGGTTCCAATTCCTCTGCTAATCCTATTAAAGCACCTTAAAATAATCAGAATATCAATTTGTCACATACTCACTTTGTTCAAAAGCTCTGAACACTGCCAAATGTTAGCCCATTAAGTGATTACAGTTACTTGCGTTCCAGCTTTTATTTCAAGGTAATTGGTGTAAATATAACTCCCCTCCAATTACATTTGGTAAATCATCCCAATTAGAGATGCAGTGCGGCAACAGTCATCAAAAGTGCACGCGTCCCCGCTATCTGGTGCATCAACAACATTAAAAAAATCCATTGCACTCCTTGAGAAAGATATGCTAAGCAGTGTAGCCTGTAATGAATGTTAAGACCTTCAATCACACCCTAGCGAATTCGGGAGAGTTTAAGGCTATGAGATTCCCGAAATATATCCCACTCTTCCATAAGCTGTTCGTGCTGTGAAAATGTGGCCCCGCATTATTGCAAAGGCACTTCTGTAAATCCACAATCACGCATTCCACTTTAAGTGCATGGATATTCACTTAGGCAGAAATGAGACAGCACAGCAGAGCACTTTCTTCTCCATAACCAGAGGTAAGAATGCCCATCTGAGCCCCATTTCTTCTTTAAACTTCAAACTGAAAAAAAAAAATGAATGTGTTCGAAGATCGCCAGACCAAACATGACTATTTTAGCAAGAAGAATGGTGCTTCAACATGACCCAAAGGACTGTATCGTACTTACGCTGCATTAGAACTGCTGGTGCGTTATTCTGAATTATCTGCGGATAAGGTTTTTATCTTTTGCAGCTCTTTGGAAACAGACAAAATTCTGGTGCACCCCACAGAAGGCGAAAATTTTGAGAAAGAAAGAGAAAACTGAAGAAAACTGACCCCCCCAGCATAAAAAAAACCATAAGGGGGGGAAGCTCTGACAGAAGGACTGCACTTTGCTGCCGAATTAGCTACCATCGCAATCCCTTTCCACACTCCATGTTATGTGTCACTAACGTCTGCAAAAAATTAAACTTAAAAAAAAGGGGATACTTTTTGTCTTGACATTCCCTCTCTATCGAGGTGCCTGCTACTGTATTGACATTTATTTCCTGTTCAGAAAGTGTGTGCATGAAACAAGGCTTCACTGCTTATCTCATCTGTCAACAAGGAACTTTCCTGTCAAGGAAAATAAAGCACAGCCGACATGCTGCAGAACAGCCTTGGCTTCCTGTTAAGGAATTCTGGGTAGTGCTGCTTTAAAATGAGACTTTACTCGTTACTTCACCCAAGTCAGGGGAAATTTTTTAAAAAAACTGTGCATTCATCTACGCTGGCATTTTCTCCCTACCGCTCGGACAGGAGGCATTTGCTAAGACGTATTTTTCGAGGAAATTGAGCCTTGTTCAGTGCTTCAAAGAGAATTCTATCAGTGGTCTCCTGGTCAGTCAGGTGGTGCAGTTCCCTGGACTGACAAGGAATGTTTATCATCTGTAACAGCCGCTCAGTCACAGAGGCAGCTACAGAGTCTACAAAATACCTCCGCTAAACAGACTGAGGAGATAAATTTAGCTGAGTCCATGTCACCAGCACGTTTAATATCTAGGGCTATTTTCCTGACAACCTCAAGAAAGCTGCTTAATTTCAGGGGGAGTTTGAAAGATTTTTTTTTCCATTAAGAAATGGAGAAAAGACAGTATTAAAATGCCCCGCTGCAAGGCAGACGTTTACAGGGAAACATTAAGAACTGAATCCGATAGAAATCACGATAGTAATGCTTGGAATTCATAGTTTTAGGATCAGTTATTATCCAGTTCTGTTTTAGCACTTTATTATGGTAGACAGAACTGTTACACTTGACTTCTGTTTCCGGTGTATTCAGTCGATTTGTTTGCCTATCAACCCATCTTCAGAAAGCTGCTTTCTGCTAGTGTGGGCTGCAGCAGCTTCGAGTCTATCCTGGGAGAAGACAGCGCAAGGGAGGTACAACATCCTGGACTAGAAGCCAATTCTCACAGGACGCACACACATTTCAGGGACTGTAATTCCATGAACAGGAGAGGGGGGACTTGGGGGGGGAGAACATGCAAACACGCAGAAGGCATCCCAGCCTTGGATCTAACCCTGAACACTACACCTGTGAGGCAGCCCTGCTAACATTCATTCCTCTCTCCTATAGGTAAAGGGCTTTTAGAATGTGTAGAATCTGCACGGACAAACAACAGCCCACACCACAGTGAACCAGATACCTGTTAAATACGTTTTTGCACAAATATATTCGCGCAGTCTGGCCCTAATTTTACTGCGCTTACGTCTTTTTTCCACTGCTTTTATTTGGCAAAGCCTTGCCTCTAGCCAAGAGTTCCAATGAAGTCATCTGACTCCCCCACGAAGGAACAAAACTCTGTACGGTGCATGTGCCAACGCCTCAGCCCACATTTGCGAACTTTACTGCTCGAAACACTCAGTGGCAAAGCCCATCTGGAGTGACAGGGACTGCAACAGCTCAGATCCAGCCCAGCACATGTGCAGAAAGGCACCAGCGACTAGAGAGAACTCCCAGGGCTGAACCCAGGGGTGAAAAACCTTATCTGGTAGCCCTTAATTACTACAGCCTGTGCCACTGACAACTTTTCTTCATTTCGCTAAATGTATGGCACTAGAGAGGAAACAGGATCCCCACCCGGTCTTTTCTTTCAGCTCTGACTCGTTAAGCCTGCTAATTAACTTTTCATTCAGTGTTGAGCAGATCATTTCCTCCCATCTCCACAGCTGGCCCTCAGTCTCACCTCACAAACGGAGCATCTTGCTCATTAGAGAACAGAGGTTTGCTACTTTTGTTGAGGGGGCGACAGAATAAGCACTGGGGGAGACAGAATTACAGCCACTCTCAGGCCTTGAAGGCTTATCCAGATGAGACTGAAATATTTTTACTTAAATCAGGCTCAGTCAGGTTCGGAACGGCTTTTTTAGATTCTTCTAAAACATTTTTTTTTTGTGATTTCATCAGTCCAAAAAACAATGTGTCAAACACAAGCATAGCATTATTAGTCTTTAAGCAGCCGGCAGTGGTCCCAGTCATAGAAAACAAAGTGAACAGGTCCTCTTACACTTTTCTCTTTCAAATTTAAGATTCTGATTTCCCATCAGGTTTCGAGGGTACTGCACTTTGCATTTGAAGTGGGAAAAGCTAACTGGTCAGGAGTTCCAGGAGTAGGTTTAGGCATTTCCTTTATTAAAGCCACCGGCAGAAACGTTTTAATACTAATAATTCCTTACACTGATATAGCGCTTTTCTGGACACTCCACTCAAAGCGCGTTACAGGTAATGGGGATCCCCTCCACCACCACCAGTGTGCAGCCCCACCTGGATGATGCAACAGCAGCTATAGTGCGCCAGAATGCTCACCAAACACCAGCTCTCAGTGGGGAGGAAAACAGAGTGATGAAGCCAGTTCAGAGATGGGGATTATTAGGAGGCCATGATTGGTAAAGGCCAGGGGGAAATTTGGCCAGGATGCCAGGGTAACACCCCTATTCTTTTTGAGAAACGCCCTGGGATTTTTAATGACCACAGAGAGTCAGGACCTTGGTTTTATGTCTCATCTGAAGGATGGCATCTCTTTACAGTATAGTGTCCCCGTCACTATACTGGGGCATTAGCACCCATAGACCACAGGATGAGCGTCCCCTACTGGCCTCTCAAACACCTCTTCCAGCAGGAAGCCCCGGAGTCTCCCATCCAGATACTGAGCAGGCTCACACCCGCTGAGGTTCAGTGGGCCACCAGCTGTGAGCTGCAGGTTGATACAGCTGCTGGCTTTTTGCCAAAGACGATCCCCCCCCTCCCCAAATTTCTACTGCAGCCCACCCCCCCCTCTCTTTTTGCAGCCTCATCTGAGCTCCAAGCCAGGGCCTTCAGTCTATCTGCGGGTGAAGTACTGACAAAGCCCTGTGGCATGAAGGTTTGGTTCATAGATCCTTCTGTTACTCTGATGGGAAATAAATCACCCAGAAGACTGAGTTCATTTCATTAGTCTGCCTCTCCACTCACAGTCACTATTTACAGCCCTGCTCATCACAAGCCTGGCTCCAGAACATGCTTCACTGCAGCCATCCATTCTGACTGTCAACTTATTTACTGGTTGGTCATGAACACTGGGAAAGTGCGAGTTTATGAAGTGACTTGCTTCTTCTCTTTTTATGTCTGCATATAAACAGCGCTGGCATTCCTATTGGCAAACCCATGTTTTTTTCCCTCAGCCTTCCTGTGTCACACGGGACTGTTATCTACAGTCATTATTAATATGGGGCTAATTACAACTGCCCTGCATTCCTCATCACCGGCCACAAAAGTAGAAGAAAATCAAGAGATTATCCCTGAAAATGTTAACACTCGCATTACTCGCAAGCCTTCCATTACTGTGGCACACCTACCGAGACAGAAGAGTGTTCTGTGTGGTCAGTTACAAAGTTAAGTAACTCAAGTCTGACTGACATGAAAAACAAAAAAAGAGCAGATACTGTATGAGAGCAGCTAAGCAGAAGTTTCACCTTCATTAATCCCTGTCAGGATGAGAGGACTATGCACTTTAAGAAAAAATCAGATTAAGCACTGAAATACGCCGATTATAATACAATAGCCAGCAGCCGTATCATCCTGAAACTCACAGCTGGCAGCCCACTGAAGCTCAGCAGGTGTGAGCCTGGTCAGTACCTGGATCGGAGACCTCCTGGGAAAAACTAAGGTTCCTGCTGGAAAAGGTGTTAGTGGGGCCAGTAGGGGGCACTCACCCTGCGGTCTATGTGGGTCTTAATGCCCCAGTATAGGGACATTATACCGCAAAAAGGCGACGTCCTTCGGATGAGACGTAAAACTGAGGTCCTGACTCTCTGTGGTCATTAAAAATCCCAGGACGTTTCTCGAAAAGAGTTTTGGGGTTAAACCTGTGTCCTGGCCACATTTCCTCCTGGCCTCCTAAAAATCCCCATCTCTGAACTGGCTTCATCACTCTGTTCTCCTCCCCACTGATAAATGGTGTGTGGGGAGTGTACTGGCGCACTATGGCTGCAGTCGCATCATCCAGGTGGGGCTGCACACTGGTGGTGGTGGAGGAGATCCCCATTACCTGTAAAGCGCTTTGAGTGGAGCGTTCAGAAATGCACTATATAGGTTTAAGGAATTATTATTAATACTACTACTAATAATACTAATACTACTAAGAATAATGCAGTTGGGGTGGTGATGTATGTGTGCTGTAGCATTTATGATGTTTATGTATGCATGCCTTACGGTGGAAAAGATTGAGAAACATTGATCTGCTGGATATAAAGTCTGCAACACTGTAGTTATCGGTAATTATGTAGTACCCTGTAAAAAGTAATATCAAAGCAAAACAGCCCACAGAATACACAATAGAAGCAAAATAAAAAACAGCAAAATGACTTTAGGACCACCAAAAATAAAACTAAATTATACATTATAGGCTTTAATGAAAAGATTTAAGCAAGTTTTCAAAATGCAGACACTGTAAACAGGTGAGGGAAAATAATGAAACCGTTTTATGAGATATCCATTTTCTTATCAAGGTGGGTTTTTTTTGGTGGACAAATCAAATCTCATCACAAATCAATTCCCCCCCCCCCGCCTCCCCAATCCATCCAGCTCCTTTTTCTGCCCGTTCCGGTGCTTTCAATCCTATCTGTTTCACAGCAGACCCATCCTGGTAAATCACAGCCAGCTAGGGGCCTCGGCGGCTCAATTAATTCTGCTCACATTGATTCGGACATGACAGACGAGGCAAAGGAGCGCTTCTGTCTGCGGCCTTAAAAGACTCTCTGCGTCTCGTGGGAGCTCTTCAGAGCCCGTTACTGGCTCGGCAGTCCACTCCGCGCTGCTTCCTCGCTGCACGGCTCTGCTCCTCCCCCTCATGTCCTCAATTCTACAGGGTGAGGCACAGTGAAGCGATACGACGAGTGGCAATGACAGACACAGCTGACCTTGCCCGGCAAGAGGAGGTATAAGATGGGATCTCAACCCGTCTCCTGTTGCTGCAAGAGCTGCACCTTCTTGAAGCAATTCTTCCCAGTGCAAAAAAAACAACTACAGTGATTGATGTGATGTACTGCAGATCATGATAGAATAACGCACCGTGTATTTCTTAGTGTAATGTCTTATTGTTTTTGCTGTTTTTTTGTAATCTGGGCTGCACGGGAGCGAATTGCAATTAACTTATTGACATGGCAATAAAGTATTGAACTTTTCACCAGTAGCTACACACCTTCTGCACCCCCTAAAGTTAGTTAACTAATGCATCAGATTTCTGTATTTTTGCCCAATTCTGCTCTCCGGTTCTTTGACTGCTAACACCAGCTCTATCTAGGAATGCTCCATCCCAACCCTCCCATAGCTGCAATGCCTCCCAGAACAAATACAGAAAAAGGTCTAGCAGGGGATCTGGAAGCAGTAAAATGAAGATCCTAATATTTGCAGACCTTATCTCTTATCTTGTCTAGATTTCTCACCACCTAAAACTTTCTAAAACTTGGACTTCAGTGCTCTGGGGGGCCCAACAGAGACAGACCAAGGGCTTAGCTCCTGAATTCAGAGACAAAGCATTTATTACACAAATGAATGACCTGACTATTGCTCTCTAAAGCTGTTGATTTTGGAGTCCTCAGTAGGCTTTTCTTTAGAGGGATTTATTCAACTAAAAGTAAATGTTTCCCAATGAGAATTTTAAGTTGTAACACTTAAGTCTTAACACTTGACCATCTTCCCGTTATCCCATTATTATTCTTTGGCATGGCTTAAACCTAGCATTCTAGGTCCAAATGGTCATCTTTAAAAATAAACAAAAGAGGAACGATTTCTGGGCACAGACACTGACGTTGATTGTATTAGCAGTTGATAAATACTCTCCCCGATGCACTTTTTAAAAAGGACGTAGAAAGGCAGGTCCTGTTAAAGCTGTGTGGTGTTCTAGCAACCAATTTTCAAAGGGTTTCAGAGCTTTGATGGTCTCTAGCTGATCATATCCAGTCCCGAGCTGTGGTGTTCTTTCAGATGTCTCTTTAACGGATAAAGACAACCAGACCTTCTACTTCCAGCAGCAACTTTACTTTTCTTCCCCCTGCCTCGAGCTCCATATCTTATCTGAAGGAAAAGTAAGACCAGACCCAGTATCAGCCGATACTGATACTGGCCAGACTGGCTAGGAAGCCTGTTTGAACCAAATGGAAGGAGCCAAGTGGTAATTATCGATGGCAGCACATCACGCAGGTAGGTGAGAGCATGACAATTAACAGTCTCAAACTTTCATGGTGCCGCATTATTAGAACTCTGTGGGTCCGTTTCTTTATCAACTCTCATCTCTCTAAAAACCGGACATAAAAAGCATCAGATGTTTCGATAAAGGATAGAAAGTTACTGCAGGTTTAAACAAGAAAAAGGGATCCAACCACGAATGAATCACATGCAATATTCATCAGTGGCCTTTACTGTAATTACCCAAACAAACTGGGTTTCAACACACTTCTTGCTTTTGCAAGAGAAACTATTTTCAAAAATTAAAGGGCTCTGAAACAAAATCCATACATGTATTACTATAATTACAAAAAGCAAATTAAATTACATTTACTCACTCACGACGGTACACTAGATTATGATGTAAAGGTTACTTTTGCGCTTGTTGAAGATTTGGTGTCGGTGATTAATACTGAAAAGCAAACTTCAGATTCTTGACAAGGGATCACTGCCAAAAAAACAAACAAAACGTTTTTCAATGTAAAGTGACTGAGAAGATTCAAATATGTGCTGTAATCCTTTTCCTCCACAACTCACACAGTTTCAAGGTTTTGTTAAAAGCTTTTGCACTTCCAGTATTTAAGTATAAAGCCTAATTTCTATGAACAGGCAGACATTTGGTAAGATTTGGTTTACTGATTGCCTGCATAAATTAAGACTAACACACTACTATTTAAAAAGTAGTCTAATAAATGTGAAACCTTTCTCATAAATTCAAGAAAATTAGTATATTTTTTTTCTGATGGTATTAGATGATCCTCTATGTACACATGTTCATCTGCGTACATGTCAGAAATCCAAAGGTTTGTGCAATGGTGTGACAACAATAGCCTAATTTTGAATGTTAATAAAACAAAATAAATTGTTTTTGATCCCAGAACAGTTGGTGATCATGTAGTAATCCACATATAAGTACTTAGGAGTACACATAGACAGTAACCTGTGCTGGAATACTCATGTTGAGAGTGTTTGCTCCAAAGTTCAGCAGCGCTTATGTTTCTTGCTAAGACTAAGAGTGTTTGGGGTTCAACAGGAAATAATGCTACTCTTTTACCATACTGTAATCGAGAGCATTATCAAATATGGTATAACAGTGTGGTTTGGTAATTTATCAGTTCAATTAAAATCACAAATTACCTGTCTCATCCAAACAGCTTTGAAGGTCATGGGAGTGAAACAGCACCCCTCCCAGCAGACAATCTTTGAAAAAGCCATAATCAAACAGGCAGGAAAAATTAGATCAGATCCTTCCCACATCCTCAACTCTGAATACCGACTTCTTCCTTCTGGCAAACATTTTAGGGTTCCCAAATGTAAGTCAAACAGATACAAACATTCATTTGTTCCACTATCCATTAAAGCTGTCAAAGCAAATGGCCAGGATAAACACAATTTTTTACCTTTACAATCCACTTGTGTGCAATATGTTTTGTAATGTGTTATAAATGTTATATATTGTTATGTGTTGTACATGTGCAACAGAGTGATGCGCAATGCTTGTATTTTTTTGGGGGGGGTGTGTGCATTATATTTAAATGTACAGAACTGCTGTGTGTCCACAAAACATTTCCCTCAGGGGACAATAAATCTCATCTTATCTTATATTGCCACGAAATAAAACGACAGAAAAGATTTCAGTTCTTACTGCTTCCTGCATGCTAATTCAGACCTGTCAGAAACCGAGTCAACGTTTTGTCTTCTACTAATTACAATCAAACACTGCTGAGTAAAATTACCATGTTTAAAATGCAAACTTGACAAGTGAGTAATATGCCACTGACATTTTACAATGGCACTTTTCCCATGCCTGATGGACTTTAAGCACTGCTGTACAAGTGTGAAAAAGGACTGTACAGAGGGTGTTGCAAGCTATCAGATTCTTCTGTTGTTTGTGCTGCTGTTCAATGTAGAATGTCATCCCTTATGCAATAAACATAGCCAAACATTTTAAGATTTTCAAGCAGGAGGTCAAATTTAAATCTAGAGCTAGCTAACCTTATCTGTCACAATGACTTTTTGTCTTTATGCAGACTCTACTTAAATGAATGGTATTATGCAGTCAGAAAATCTAAAATGTTATCATCTTTTTGTGTTAAAAATCAGGCACATAAAGATCAACAAAAGAAAATGCCTAAAGCTGTGAACAGTAAAGATGATTTGTCATTAAACTCCATCCTTATGATCTCCAATCTGATTCTCAGAGTAATAGAAAGAAAATAGCGATCGATTGCCTATTAAATGTAATATTCCCATGCTAAGCTACGTGCTGAAGGGGATATTGAGCTTATCTGCCTTCATAGGCCATGTCTGACCCTCTCTGGTTCACCCATTGTCATAAAATCTGACGCCAACAGAGTGTGACCCCAAGTCTAAGACAAAACAAACTCACACAGAGCAAAGTCGCATTTAGATTCTCTCCACCATGTTCTCTAACAGTATTATCAAGCTCCAATACGATTACGCCAGCTTTAAGCAAAAAAGACATCCTTTCCAAGCAGTGACCCCAGGAGTCTGAAAAAAGGGGAATTAGATATGCTGAGCACAGCTTTTTAAAATTTGCTTGCAACCAAAAAAGTTTTTTTTGTTCTAAAAAAGTAAACTCAACACAACTATATCTCAAATTGAGCTGTATATAGGTGGTCAGGAACCACTTATTTGACTTTATTTTTAACACAGCATAGTAGTAATTCCTGAAGGAAAACTGCAACAACTAAAACACCTTATTGACACAGTTAATCCTCTATATGTGCTTTTGTGCTAACATGCAGGCTACTTGAACTTTGATTGACTGTTTCTTT
This sequence comes from Atractosteus spatula, assembly GCF_055471065.1. Classification (NCBI taxonomy): domain Eukaryota; kingdom Metazoa; phylum Chordata; class Actinopteri; order Semionotiformes; family Lepisosteidae; genus Atractosteus; species Atractosteus spatula. The sequence goes on along the minus strand of NC_142731.1, from coordinate 8,558,817 downwards.
TTTTGAGAAACACAATACTGATAACTGATTGAATCTTAGTGTCCATTTGCAGATGTGGCTCATTTAATATCTTACAACCCTGGCCAGGGGCCTACATGCATGTGACACTGGTGCTCCTGATTAGAGATGCAGGATAGTGACTGGTGAGCTGTGTGGCAGCACCGAAGAAAGGCAAGATATGACAGGAACATTTGGGCTTACACTCTATGCCTTCTGCATGTCTGTCAGCAAACGAAAAGACATTTTGATTTTTATAACCATGGTATTTTGGAAACCGTTTCATGTGAGCACAGAGAGGGACTCCGCTAGCAACATTTATTATAGACTCATCCACTAAGGAATCTCATTATGTCTTAGATCACAACCCCAGTCTGCACATGGGGAGAATGTGGAGAATTGGCCCAACAAGCCTGTTATCTCTTAACCCCTTGCACGTTTTGCAGTGACACACAGGAGATTTAGCGACAACTCGAGGAGAGGAATCCTTCACTGACATCACCACCAGCCCCTAAGCCCCCACAAAGTTGCCATCGATTTGCTGGGACCTGATGTAGCCCTGAAAATCTACTGTTATTCCAGCAGGACTGAGCTAAAGAACGTGCAGCCTGTGTAGCCATTCACAACTGGACAGTGCACAGGTCCCCAACTCCAATATTGAAACAAAAAAATAAAGACACAAGAACAGTCACGCACGTGATGGTCTTTTAGCCCGATTGGTAATTCATTGATCCAATCTCATCCAGCCATTTCTTGAAAGAAGCTAGGGTATCGGCTTCAACCAAATGTCTGGGTAGCTTGTTTCTTTCTCCCACCACCCAATGAGGTCAATGAGGTCATATCAGGTCCTGCTGAATCAAGGGACTCATTCAATAGTCAATCAGAGCTTGACTTTCTCACGTAAAGAAAAAGAACAAGAGGAGAAACAATTGTGTGTCTGAACCATTTCTACTGCATACAAGTGAAAATAATGCTAAAAATGCCCTCATACACACAAATAAATTCAGGATGGAGTGGGTTAATCTCTGGTAATGAGGAAACTGGAAATTGCTCTGAGCAAGCAGGTTCATGAAAGGCAGCCATGCAGACTTCTGACTGCAGAAGGAAAGAGATTAATGGTCACAGATCTGAGATGCCCATGAAGTTTTAATGCAGATGTCATGACTGGGAACTCCAGATTTTATGAATACAGGAGTGTAGACCAACAGTGTCATAGCTGATACAAGACTTCGAGTATCTCTATTCAATTGTCTCAAACAGCCATTTCTAGTCCTCAGCAATGCTGGTTCACATTGGCACAGCTAGATGTACAGCAGTGTCTACAGAGGTGATCTAAACCGTCCCAGGAAGGAGACAGGGGCAGTGAACATTACATGGCACTGCTCACATATCACGGGTGCAATCATCTGATACTGGGCTTCGTGTACAGTAAAGTCTCGCTCGATCTACCATGTGGAAAATCAGAAGAGAACCCCAGTGACAAAAAGCTTGCCTTTATCAAGGAGACAGAAACATGCCAGTGCGAGATGAAAATACAAGCTCTGCAGCACATCCAAACAGAGGTTCCCCACTGCACCGCAGGCCACATGCTACAGTTACATCACCCCCTTCTCCCCTTCAGATGCTCGTGATTCGGTACTGACTGTGACAGCCTCGATCTCTTCACAGAGCCCAGAGGACCGGAGAAGAAGGCTGTCACAACACATGGCTCACGTCCAGATGAATGATATCGGCACTGAACAAATCGCCGTGACCTCGAGGCTGAAGGGGGGCAATAAATCACAACACCGTGTGGAGAGGAAGAGCAGCGCTGACTGGGGGCCCTCCCGGCCAGTCAGACCCCTTGCCTCTGATGCGGCTTGCCGACGATGAAGAGGATTTAAATTTGGTGCGGCTCCCCTCTTGCCATTCCGCTCAAGGACTTCCTTTTGTTTGGCATCAGCAGGACGCAGCTCCCCGGACACAGCTTACCCTGAACAAATGCAATCTTTCACAACCAACTCTGTCAGCATGCGGCATTTCTGCTTTTTACATCTCTTTGTCTCCTTCCTTGTTACGGCCAGCGGAAGGAAGATGCCATGAATCAAAAGCCCTATAAAGGTGTTACACGTGCCGCAGTGCCGTGCTAAAGCAGAATAGGTGTCAAGCTGTAAATGCCATTATGGTAGCTTATCACAAGGAACCCAAGCTTGCTTGTTATTTGCAGTGCACCTTTAATTACAAAGCACTGCCTGCATAATCAGTTCTGCTTGACAAACGGACTGCACCTTATTTCTATCACCCTTCCCTCTGCAACTCACATGCATACCTGCTCACTTCTAAATCTTGCACAGGCTTCTCTCCCTGTCTGTGTGTCCCATGGAGAGAAAGTTGGGGTTTGCGAAAAGACAAATTCCTAATACAAAATATGGCCAATAAAGTGATCGGATCTTATCTTATCACAGGCTTAGTGATCTACAAAGCATTAGCAGTCGAAAAAGCTTCTGAACAACAATGTGGTCATTTTTCTTCCTTTACATTTATTTAACATATGTAAATACATAAAGATCTAAAGGTTTGTGCATTCGATGCAAGTGTCTGCTCATTAATTGCTTCCTCTATCAGTGCCATGTGAATTAATGATGGCAGGACAGACCCACATACTTAGTGTGCATGCAGTGCTTGGTAACTAAGTCATAAAGACACTCAATTAAGTCATACACGCTCAGTTTATTAGCATCCTATACACCTCTTCAGCAAACGGACAAAGAACAAGAAGCCTGTTTCATTTCCTTTTAAACAGCCACAGACATAAAAAACTGCACAAATTCGGGAGAGTGAATTTGCACGTGAATTACTTTCTCTTGGCAAGGCCCAAGAAGTTCGCTAAAGTTATGCAGCCAACCATGTGAAAATGTTTATGCAACTGTCCAAACATTATGCAAATGTATAAACATTACATAACATATTAGACATACCAGCGGATCTAATACGCATCGGCAACACAGCTAATGTAAGTACCCGTTTATTCCTCAATGAGCAGGTGAATTTCTCAATCCACAGGAGAAACTGCAAACCAGTTCACAAAATTCTACCTTAATCCGCTTATACAGAAAAAATGCCAAAGTAAAGGCTGCAGATAATAGCAGCTATGTCCTTGCTGTGCAGTATGAGTGGGTGATAAGTACTGTATTTCATTGCTGAATAAACAGCTTCTGTCATGAGTGGGGTAATTTTCCTTGTTAGCCATCCTGCCCCAGAGGACACCAAGCCAAGAAAGAATGGGATTCAGAGAGAATTCGCCCATGCTGAAACACCTAGCACAGGTGGCTCTTTGTTCTTCCCCTTTAGATTACATTTTCACTGTCAAAAACATTATTTTTTTCCCCTCACTATTTACGATTCAAAGCAAATTCATGCCTGATTTGATGTTGCCTCATTAAACACACTGGAAGCTTGATTCTCCTTGAGATGTCTGTGCAACAAAAACGGAACAGTGCTAATTAGTGCTAATAAAAAGGGAAAATTCAGTGAACCAGGGGTCCTTTGAGAATTTGAACACTTGCATCAACAGGAAGTTGTTTTTTAAGATTTAATTTTCTCAGAACAGGAAGCCAATGTGATTATTTTAAAAGAGATTATAGGAGCTATAAAGCCTTGGAATGAAAGTGACTTCAGAAGGGTTATATGGGAGGAAGCCCCTCAGCACATCTAGCCTGTGTGGTAGTTAGTAACTAATTGACCCAAGGAAGTGACCCAGCTGATTTTTAAAAGAAGCCAAGGTACAGTATGAGCTTCAACAGCATGGCTGTGTAGCTCGACCCACACTCCCAAAACCTTTTTTTTCACAAATTTGTTTACACAGCAAACTTTACAGATTGTGACATTCATTCATTTTTCCAACTGCTTCTTCCAATTCAGTGTCACGGGGGAACTGGAGCCTATCCTGGCAAGCAGCGGGCACAAGGCAGGGTACAGCCTTCCTTGAGAGGATGCAATCCAGGGCTGACACGCACGCACAAGCACGCACAAGCACGCACACCAGGGCCAATTTTCCCTGAAGCTAACGAACCTACCAGTATGTACTATCTACTGTGGGAGGAAACCGTGACATTTCCTTTTTTAATTCTCTTTTAAGCATTTGCTTTAAAACCAATCCAGGCCTTCTGTTCTCATTATGTTCAAAAGGCAGCTCATCTGAACTTTTTTTAAACTATTGGAAAAGTGCTGAAAAAGAATGAACAGCAATAAATATATTTCCTGCGGCTTGCACTGAAAAAGAAAATTAATATGATTGAATTAAATGATGCAAGCAGAGAGAGAGGCATCATCTTTCTTTTTTAGAGGTTTTAAAAGGCATCTTGAATTATTGAGTGTTCCTGCATGAGTTTTTAATACATTCTTCATCTGAGCATATTTTACTGTTAACCTATTCATCCCATCTCTGATGTGTTGGTGCTCAATAAAAGGCATCAAATAGCATTTCTCGTCTGCTTGCGAGGCTCGTATCAAGTTCCAGGCTTTATAAAGCAAAATGCTGAACTATTTTCTCTGTTTTTTTTGCCAATAATTAGTATACTTTTATGTTAATGCGGACATTAACTCCAGCAGAGTAATGCACAACCAGTGAAACTGGAAATTCCCAGTCTCGCGGTTTGTTGAGCTGTGACCTATAAACGCATTCACTAGAGGTATGAGGTGCTTAAATGCCACATTCATTCTTTATGCCACAACAGACAAAAGAATCATGCAAATTGCCGAAACTCAGGGGACCTTCATGGAGCTGCTGGTCAGGATTCAGGTATCGATCAGTATCAGAATCAGGTATCCAGCCCGTTCTCAAAGGAACCCAGGGTGTTGCATATGCCCCTTCTACCCCTTTGTGTAAAGATCTGCCTCCTGTTCTTCTTGTTAAAATGCACTTCCAAACACTTTCCACTGCACTGATTTTCAAACCAATATGGAAATTACAACATTGTATTTTTGTAACAGTTTTAAAAGGCTTTTTATCCTTTTAATTTTAACAAATTCGTCAGCACTGAAAGGTCAGGTTCAGCATTTGTTTCCAAAAGTCTCAACGAGCACAGATATAAGAATGAACTAAATGGCAAACTGCAGAATGACTTGAGGGAATCCCACACTTTCAGTGATGCTTACCCAGAGCGCACTGAGAGTGTGCTGGGCTTCACCTTTGTACAGGCTTCTGCAAAAGATTGCACCCAGTGGATAACCGAGTGTTATGAGACCCGATCTGTCCCATACATGTTCAGCTCTTGGTCTTTGCTGGTCAATTAATAACCAGCTTCCAGATGGCCACTGGTCCTTTCAGCTCCTGTTGATGGCCCCTGTCTTAGATCCTTCATGACTGACCCAATCAATTTGGTGATTATCCAAATGGAGACCAAAAGAGAGCATTACTCTTCTTCTAGCTGGATAACCATGCTGACAATATGATTCTGTCCCTAGACACAGGGTACACCGCCACAGATTTACATCAAAAGAGCTCTGTGTAATGGTTTGTAATGGGACTTTACAATAAAATATAGCAAACTGAAGAGAGTTGGCACAGCAGAAAAAAGATCAATCCTTTATAAACATTGGGTTGCACCAAATTCGTAAGTTTGTGCTTTTAGGAGAAAAATACCTAAAGTGCTTTTCTTATGACATCAGAGAAAAAGATGACAGTCATGTTTTTAAAGTAGGGATTGCTTGCCACAGCGTTTCTTTCATTAGGCTCTCTAACAGCAAAAATAGTGCTTTAAAAGCTTGAAACCCTCAGTGTGTACCAACGGCCAAATCTGTTCCTTTTTCTCTACAAATGACACGCATTTCCTTCTCATTTTGCAGCCCCACTCAGATTAAATCAGTTTAGACCTTGTCCACTCGAGGAGATACAGAAAAGGCCTGACTGCACGTGTGATTCACTGCGGTCGATGGAACAGTAGAAGATGCACATACTGTAGAAGTAGAAACTGGCAAAGATGAAAAAAAACAGCCACTTTGCCGTGAAACTGAGGGGGATGCAGTATGAACACGAAGGACATGAAGTGTTTTTATAATAAATGGCGCGTTCCAAGCCACCAGTCATGTTCTCGCACTCACAGGGCTAGAGGAGGCTGGTTTTGTGAGGCAGCTGCACTGTACCCAAGTCAAACACACATCTCCCAAAAATCAGCACTAACCCACCCATGAAGGAGAATGCTATGCACTGGCATTACAAAAGGTCAGAAAAACGTATTTACAGCTTTAATTTTCAGAAATGTGCTGTAAGGCAAGCATTTGCTCTTTCGAACTAACACACAAGCACTTAAATACATCAAGGACAGAAAATGTGTGTTAGGACTTATTGTGTGTCATCACCAATGCCAAAGGATCATTCATAAAACATCTAGTTCACAGGCTGGCATTAGTAAGCAGTACTTTTTTCGGTGGTAAACACCTAATAAACGTCATTTCACATTCACCTGTAATGAAGCAAACAGGAGAAGGTTTACAGATGAGTGAGGCCTTTTGGAACATCTAGCTCATCGGCTGCTGGTGAAGGTAACTGATCGGAGGATCTGATCCAGCTGTTACTTGAAAGAACCAAGGCTAACGGTTTCTACAACATGGCTGAGGAGCTGGTTCCAGACACCTACGACCCTTAGAAAAAGAAAGAGCCTCTTGGCCTCAGTTTCAATGCACACTTGCCCATAGTGTTGACCATGTTCTGTGGACACTCCACTCACAGCTCTTCACAGGTAATGGGGATCCCCTGCAGCACCACCAGTGTGCAGCCCCACCTGGATGATGTGACGGCAGCCATAGTGCGCCAGAACACTCACCACACATCAGCTATTAATGGGGAGAGTGATGAAGCCAGTTCAGAAATGGGGATTATAAGGAGGCCATGATTGGTAGGGGCCAATGGGAAATTTGGCCAGGACGCCAGGATAACACCCCTACTCTTTTGGAGAAACGCCCTGGGATTTTTACTGACCACAGAGAGTCAGGACCTCTGTTTTACATCTCATCTGAAGGATGGCACCTTTTTCCAGTAGAGTGACACAGCACTGGGACCCACACAGTGCCCCCTATTGCAGTCCTGCAGTCAAATATTCACATACTTTAATTATTTCCCTTCCTTTGAGCAAAGACCACAGCTGATAAGCAACTGATACAGCCTGATTTGTACCTGAATGTCAGCTTAGTTGTGATCTCACTGTGCTGATTGTATGCCAGGCAGAGGTGATAGTATCAGTGTAGGAATGGAGCTTTCACAGAGGCTTGTGTTGGCTGAATCAAGCGTACCCTGGGATTCATTCTTTGTATGTCTATCAGCTGCACAGCAATTTGTCTTGCCTGAGTGAACCAATGCGTGTGAAAGCAAGTTGCCACAACATGTTTACAATGTATGTCTTTGTCAGTGAAATCATTTAAAATGTCAGGACAAAGAGCTCCAATTATCAAAAGAGGACAGCAATTAAGATCAAGTGTGTTGCAACAGCTAGGATGTTATTTATTGGGGCGGAGCGGTGGCTCTGTGGCTCAGGATTTGCGCCTGTGGCTGGAAGGTTGCCGGTTCAAATCCCGCAGCCGGCAGAGGAATCCTACTCCGTTGGGCCCCTGAGCAAGGCCCTTAACCACAACTGCTCCAGGGGTGCTGTACAATGGCTGACCCTGCGCTCTGACCCCAAGCTTTTCTCCCTGTCTGTGTCTCATGGAGAGCAAGCTGGGGTCTGCAAAAAGACAAATTCCTAATGCAAGAAATTGTATAGGGCTAATAAAGCAACATTATTATTATTATTATTATTATTATCAGTAGAAAAACACAGAATGATTGTAGGTAAAATGGAAGAGAAAGCTGCGCAATCCAGTGGTTAAGAAAAAAGGACTTATTGTAACTTAGTTTACCTTCAAAGCCTCCAATTCTGTTACTGACTCACAGCACTATTGCTTAACCCACTTATATTCTGACCTTCTGATGAAATGTAAAACAGAGGCCAAGCTCTGCAGCAGTAATAGCTGATGACTATGCCACCCATGAGACTTTATACATCACTTTGGATAAAGGCATATTCTTTTACAATTAATAATAATAAGAGAAAAGAGAACAGAGGAGCCTTACTGCCTTATGTACATGTACATTGGAATTCTAAATGCACAACTGAAAAATTGCAAAGGGCATTATCCTGGCTGTTATAATAAGAATGTCAAAGTAAGTGAATTACCAGATGAAAGAAATAGGTCTATAACAATTCTCAGCAGTAAAGTCAGAACTTTATAAAGGAAGCTGGTATTAGCTGCATATGAAGGATAGTTTAGCCTTATTCGGAAATGGAAGAGTGTAACAGACCTATCAAATAAGCAGGACCTACACGTCGCCAGGCCCCCTGCTCCACTGATAGCCAGGTACAGCCGAACCTGGCCTGAGCGCAAATCCTTTCAGACAACCTGCTGTTTCCTTTCCTTGCAAGGCTGCTGTGAAGTTGTATTCCGAAAGAACCTAAAACCTCTCCAAAACCCTCCTTTCACCCTACCACCTTGGAGAATTTAGCCTCCAGCATATTCATTTTTCATTATAATGAGTTCTGTAATTCTTCATCTAGTAATGCAAACATACCTTGCTCAGTATAGTACTGTATGTCAGTGTTGTCTGTTTTTAGAAAATCCCTACTTTAAATAGAAAGTAATAAGACGTAAGGATGATCAGACTCTTACTGCCCATAGAAAAGACCCCTTAATCGTCCCTAACAGTGAGAAAGGAATCCCATATTGCTGAGCCAATCATTAACTAAGGAGCTAACTTATTTTACTGCACCCAAGAACTGAAGACCAGACATTAATCTGCTTTAAGCCGATCATAATTAATAAGCTGTGGGATTCAGACAAAAAAAATGAAATCCAGCTTTGCATGAAGCACCATCAAGTTTCCATATTTACAACCCTTGAGCCAAATCTCGGTCTTATTGGAAAATCCATTCATTATCACACTGGATTTTGGGAAAAGAATGCTTAAGTTGTAAAAGCTAAACTGCTGTGTCCCACTGCAGGTACCTTGATAATATTACGATTCAACCTGCATACCAATGATGCTGTCTGTAATAGCACATCAGCACTGGGATTCTGCTGAGCAATCCACACTGCGGTTAGCAGTGATGACTCTTTTTCGAGTTATTTAAGAGCTAGCTTTAAGTTATTCTGCTGAGTCACACGCTAACACATGGCAATGACTTCTTGCTCTCACGAGCTTTTCATGCTATGGCAGGAGGTGTGAACAGAGTACTTGCAATGTGCAATGCTACATTTTAAAACTACCATTGTGAGCCCACTATCTCTGACTCCAGCACACTTGGATAACGTAAAAGTGCCTAATCCTGCCCCACATACATTTCGAAGGCAGGCCTTAGAGATACCGACAAGACCAGGCAAGCTTCACATACAGAGACAACCATGGTTAGTCTTGACCCCAGCTGTGAGGCAGCAGTATTAACCACCAAGCCAACAAGTCTCACTTCTGGCTCTGGACTGTAAAACACTGACGCACAGCTTGTGTGGACTGTATAAATCTCAACAACTAAGAGAGTGTTTGGAGACAGTGTAAGTGATGGCTGTAATAAACTGAAGTCAGGGTCTGTACCAATGTGGCAGCATAGATGGTTTCACACTGATATTTAGGAAACCTCAGCTCAATTTCCACCTAAACCACTTCCCAAATAAAAGGCGACTTCCTGACTTTTTGCTCGGAGCTGATCCTATAGCACAGACACAATGGTAACAGGTAGAGCCTGAAAAAAACAGAGGTCTGGTCTTCTTGGATGCTCCTTGACAGCGGATACAAATCTGGCTTTGTAAGAGAGTTGGTGCTCTGCGTTTAGGGGGTTTTGTAGTAGAGGTAGATTCAGGGGTTCAAAGGCTTACCCATGTGTGGCTGTACAAATGTGTGCTCTTGCAGAAGAGGCTGAAAGACACTAAATCTACTGGATGTGCAGAATGGCAAACAGTTGCTTCTGAAAAAGTCAGACACTTCTACTAGCCTGAGCATGAATTTTAGGTGATCACCAACTGAAGTGTCCCACAATGACAGAACCCACCTGCTGTCCTGCCCCTCTTGTATGTGGAGCTGCAGGACCTCATTCTGTTCTTTGGAAGCTGGATCGGGGATGGCATGAATCATGAATATTGGAAGAAGCAAGGACCAGTTTTATCGTCTCCCATCATGAAATGCAGTCTAAAGGAAAAAAAATAAGAAAATAGCTCAGGGGTTCACAAAAAACACTTACCCTTTTAATCGGTTTTCCCCTCAAGATCTTCTTGCAATCAGCCTGAACCATCAGGGAAACGTAAAAAATAAAATTCCTGTCAACTGTGGCCTATAAAACTTAAACAATACTCCTCTGTTTAAAACGGCATAAGACATCAAGTCCATATATTTTCCACAATGCTACTTAAAAGCCGCAATATTTCTTTATACTGTATGTGTACTACACAAATAAAGATACAAGTCTTAAAACCATTTTTGGAAGCTTACGACATTGGGAGTAATAAAGGCAACATCTTCATTTTGACTGTGAAAAATTCTGAAGGTACAAACGTGTAAGAGGGGGAAAAAAAATGTCGGGATGGAATGAGCAGTTTCTGCAAATCTTTTACATCAGAAAAACACCGCCTCATCTCTGCAAGGCTTTGTGTGGAAAAAAGTCAAATGGACAGAGTGTATAACAAGAGTGGATGACAAAACACAAGGGGTTATCCTCTAATCTCAAGCAATTCAGGAACAAAATGCGCCCACACCCTGCCAAGACACTGTCACTTCACATTAAGCAAACCAGAAGCCGTATCTGTAAATGAGGTTGACGCACTGACTGATCCCGATAAAAGTATTTGAAAAGGTCTTTCTTTCTGATTAATCTTGGCCACACCAGGGATTTACCCAGATGTGCGCTTCTAATTGCAGATTTACACACGGAATCGTGGGTGTCGACAAGCAAGCGGCTTAGCATCTGGAAAGGGAGATAAATTTATAAAAAATCACTGAAGATGCTTTACTGCCAAGGCAAATTGTACAGCTGGCTGCAGATGAGGAACGATCTGGCTCTGGCAAATTCTATAAAGCTTTCAGCTCTTCAGAAAATCCAGTACCTACACTGCCATCAAACTATAAAGTGCTATAAAACTTATCTGAAACTTTTTTTTAATAAGAAATGTTTAAATGTTACACACTGTGTGTTAATTGTTGTTTCATAAGACAATTGCAGTCTCTAGCCAAAGGGAATGATTATATAATATTTCTTGCAAGCCAAATACTGCATGATGTCATGCTACTTAATAAATGTCTTGGGGTTGAGTTGCCCATACTATTTGACTATGATACTGTAAATCAGTTTCAGATTTTCATAATCTCTGTGATGTTCAATGTCAGACAGAACTCCACATCTTCAAAAAACACTTGGTGCTTGTCCCTCATTTAGAGAGTCTCAAGTGTTTGATGTTTATATTATTTCACTATAAAACAACATTTGCATTTTTTTCAGATCTTAGGCTCTGATTCCAAAACAAAGGCAATTGAAATAATAATGAATTACATTGATTTTAAAAAACAAATACAGTCTTCTTACAGAATACATGTGACCTCAAACACTTATGCACACAGCATAATCTCAACTAAACTTTATTAATCAATATAAGGGGCTTCTACCTAAATTCCCCAAAATGGGTAAAAGATTTCATTTTAACAAACAGCACAAACTCTCCCACGAAGTGTCTGCAGATGTGTGGGAAGTTAGTTGCCATCTCAAAGAGTGTAAATGAGTGTGTATTTCCTATTGAGAATTAAATCAGAGCAGAGGATACTGTTAATCAAACCCATCCCCTAAAGAGCTCTCTCTGATGAAGAGTTCCTGTGGGTTTTACATCTAATTATTAAACCACAGGGTATCTCTTAGCAAGGCTGCAAAGAGCTTGCAAACCTGAATTCTATAAAAAGAATTCAAGAAGATCCAACAGTAAAGTTCCTTACAAAACATTCTTTTGCCACACCTTGCAATAATCAGACAAGTGAAAAAACTAGTTGCTTCCCTCCAAATCGAAATGTCAAGTCAGAGGTATTCCATGTGAGAGAAGAAAACAATGTCATTCCAAGTGTTTCTGTTCTGTTATTAAATTTTCTTAACCTCTCTGCACTTTGTAAAGTTTTGCATGTAAGTGTGTTTCAGTAGATGTATCTCCAAATCTTTAATGGGAAGCCATGTTATGAATTCACCAATAGTTTGGTATCGAAAGACCTCAATCCTTGAATATTGCTGTCTCTGTTGAAAGTCTGATCTGAACCAATGCAAAGAGGGAAAAGTGTGTTAAACCACAGATGTGCACTAGACCCATAAATACACTTGGATACAAACAGCACACTCATTATTAAAAAAACAGATCTTCAGTGCTCTTTATACCACACAAAATCAACCTCATCCAGAGTAATCTCTACAGAGCCAGATGCACCAGGAAGTGAGAAAAACATCATTACTCTTCCCAAAGACAAAAACCATCCCCGAAGGAGAACTTTTTACAAGAAGGATACACTGTTAGTTAATGAGCATAATAACATCTCAAGAGCTAGCAAGCATAACGCCACTTCAAAAGATTAAAAAAATGTTCAGAACAGACCCAAATGTGGTAGTTCCTTGCTCCCACAGTTAGTGCATTTCCCAAAAGGTGCTGCAATGACTCGGTGATCTGCACAGAAATTATTAAGAAATAAATACATAATAAAATAAAATAAATAAAAATCGCTCTTCTTAATTACTCCATCGATAGCAAAACTGCAAAGGCTCATTATAAAAGCAAATAGAATTAGAAAAAAATTATGATCATCAATTGGGTTAACAGAACCAAAAATCAGTTATGCATATGCCCCATAGCTTTTTCAGCATGACTTCACAAGGTATCGAGATTCTCCACAGGTATCGTGAAGCTGCACCTATGTGAATGCAGAGCTCAAAAACCTACGACCAATGCAGTCATTGGTAAACTCCAATGATTTGCAATTCATGCAGTCAGGACAATTTGCCTGGAATATTCAAAGATAGAGATTCTCAGTTATTGTTTAATCCTTCCTAACTTTTACAGATGATCTCAAGCAATGCTCAACAAACACGCGAGGGAGACAGTTAAAGTCTCCTCCTGTTTCAATGTGTGCACCTGAACTGGGGCTTTGAAGCACAGACAGCTTTCCAGCTGAGCCCAGAATGATGCTGTTAAACTCATCTGGGAGGCGAGCCAAGTTTGAAAAAAAGTTTCAAGAATTTTTTTGAAGAGGACTAAACACTGTGTCAAACACTGCGATTTAGAGGCATGAACAAAATTAATGCTGCGCTTTAGGTTTTATGTTTCAAAGAGCAGACATTAAGGCTACCCTTTAGAAAAGATCACTGAATGCCAGGAGAAGAAGAGGTTTTCTAATAATTAAATAAGATGTGGTGCTGTGAGTGGTAGTTTACATAACCCCTTCTGTGACCAGGATGAGACCCTCACTAGCCTGCTGAGAGGCACATGGACATTGTGCCCACCTATCTTTTAGGGGCATGTGGGTACTTACCTGAATTCTGATGGACCATGCACCAGACCCTATGTGCATATGTGGTCCAAATGGCATCTTCTCACACTGGGCTTTGTGTTCCTGGAAAGCTCAAGCACCTGGAGTGTGAAAACTGGTGTACTTTCCGACAGTCCATTCATAGAGCCATCGACTCATCCATCCCCCCTCCTCCCATATCCAGTTAAGAAACCACCATTTTTTATTTAGCTGTGCTTCGTGCTTCAAAGCAGCAATTCTATTTCTGGCCTATTGCGTTTGAGTGGTTGCAAAATCAGTTTGATTGAAAATCAAATATTTGCATGCACGTGTTTAAGCTGTACCTGGGAAGAAATGCTTAACATAGTAATAAGCAATACAAATGCATGATTGCTTAACTGTTTTCTGTGCTCATATATATGCAATGCTGCAAATTAATACAAGATCCTTAATTTTAACGGCACTAATGAACAATACCCGCATGGCGAAACTGTGGATTTATACTGTAATTGATTATTGTAAACAATCGCAGATGGAGTTGGAGGGGTTGAAGATTTCCTTTCTTCCTGACATTTAAATTCGAAATTCATTTGACATGATATATTAAACATTCAGAAAAACCGAACCAAGTCCATACTTCCTAATTACATCGGGAAGTAAGAATGGTCTCTTTTCCCTCCAAGATCACTTTATTTTTTCATTAATCCTGGTGATGCAGCGAATATGTAGTCTTTGTCACATTTTAGCACAGGGGCTCAAATATTTTGCAAATGATACTATTCCATGCCATTGGAATGAGGATAATAAGCTATTTAGGGATATTCCATATTAGAGCTATGAAAGCTTTTCATCTTCAATGTTGGGAAATTCAACCACCAGTATGAGACATTCCACTTCTGTTGTTGACTGTGCAACATTTCACTTGTGCATCGTTTTCCCTGTCAAACCAGCACACAGAACTAGAACTCTTTGGTAAAGACCCTGATGTCACTGCATCAATTTGAATGGGAAAAAAAATGCTGAATACGATATGGCTATGTGTGTGCATGTCTCAATCCCACGCTGCTACCTCTTCAGAATCCTACAGGGATTGCATACTCAGGCATTTCCTGGGGTTGTCATGTTTTCCAGTAAGTAAAAGAAAAGCCAGTGCTCTCCTCTGCAGAGGAAAAGCCTGATGTTAATAGAAAACCCAAATCAAAAGGAAGCATTTAGATAATTACAAATGCCCAACTATACACGATGAACTAAAAGTAGGGGTGTAACCCCAGTGTCCTGGTCAAATTTCCCATTGGCCTTTACCAATCATGGCCTCCTCATAATCCCCATCTATGAATTGGCTTCATCACTCTGCTCTCCTCCCCACTAATAGCTGATGTTCAGGGAGTGTTCTGGCGCACTATGGCTGCCGTCGCATCATCCAGGTGGGGCTACACACTGGTGGTCGTGGAGGGGATCCCATTACCTGTAAAGGGCTTTGAGTGGAGTGTCCAGAACAGTGCTATATAAGTGTAAATAATAATAATTATGATAATAATAATAATAATAATAATAATAATTATTATTATTATTATTATTATTATTATTAAAACACAATAATAATATTGGGTCAGTCAACAAAGCATAACCACAACTGCTACTTTTTTCTGGTAGGTTAGTTGCAGTACAATTGTGGGGCTGAAAAATGTTCCATTTGGAGGTGCACATCCATGATAATCAAGGACATGCAGGTCAGCAAACTTAATGCAGTGAACAACAGAAAATAAGGAGGTACACCAAGGGAAGTTTACACTTTATACAGTATGAAATTCAGCACAAAGAGGATTCACAAGTTGCTATTTGTGAATCCTAAGATATGTAGAGTAATACAATAAGAAGAGATAGGACGCTATCTATCACAACTTTAAGTAGCTGTAGCCTAGGTTCAGCTTGGGTTTGTCTGTCCAGGCACACTGATTCCCAAAATATTAACCCTTTCTCTTAATTTATTTCCCTACCAAAAATGTGGTAGGTAGGTCAACCCACTAAAATATAATTAATCATAAAACCTGCTCATGAGGAGGAATTTGGTCATTTAGCTCTACACTTAAAGCTGAGGAAACAGGCTTTGTACTGTCCTTCTTAAAGCTGTCCTAAGCTGGGTCCCTTGATGTGCCCGCGAGTGCTGACCAATGTTAGTTTACTGATGATAAATGCAAGCTGACTGCAAAGGGAAAACACAGTGAACATTGTACCCAAAACTTCAAGGATATACAGTACCAGTCAAAAGTTTGCGTACACCTCTTTGAAACCAGGTTTTTCACAATTATCTGTGCTTTAAACTGCATAAACTTGTCTATGAACACTTAATATTTCATTAAGAACCCATTTTATAGTCTAATCAAATGGTTAGAACAACATAACAGGGCTTATGGTGAATGATGAGCCTGTTACTATGCTCCCTCTTTCTGTGGATCTCAAGAGCATTTCGATCCCTTCACCCTGCCCTTTGGCGCAGTGGGTTCGGAACCATTTGGGACCTGGACGCTTGGAGGCGTGCATATATCAGCCCAGGGGACACCCTCATCTGCAAGGGTGGTGCCTTGGATCCAGTGAAGCAGGTGGATGCTGGTCAATCACGGAAGCTGCTGCACAATTTAGAGAGTGACGAAGTGTAAAAAGCCTATACACTTGTGTGGATATAACAGTATATAACAGGTCTGCTGTTGTGGCACTGCTACTTGCAGGGTGGGCTGGGGAGCAGTCTCCATTCAAAACCTCATTCCAGAGGCCTGGCCTTTTGGTGTAATTAAGCACAAGGGTCCCGGAATACTCCATTCCAACCTTCATAAACGAGTTCTGCTTTAGAGCACGGCAAGTATTTTTTTCAGCAAGAGCAGACAGAACACTGAATGGGCTCGCACAACAGTGCGGAAGTCTATCCACTGACATGGATCCAACCGCATCTTCTTTGATTTTTTCACAATAAAAGCAGAACAGGCTTTGCTTTTCGATTATTTATGTTCCTGTTTGTTCTTTTCTTGAAAGTGTCATCCACGTGAAAATTGCCTATCATCTATCCATCCAATCACTGAGTTTTACAGCACCTTTCACCTAGAACGCCGTCTGCCACAGGAGAAGATCAACAATAACAAATCAGAGTAAAGAAAAAATCAGGACATCCGTTCTAATTGCAATCTTTGTATTGCACAAGTCCATAATACACGATTAAGTTCACAATTTTCAGTCTATCGATATCATTAATATAGTAAACTGTCAGCAACTGAGTGCAAGGTGCTTGAAATGTATTGACGTCTCTTAATTGGCCATTTGATCTCAGTCTAGATCTTAGTGCTGAAGGGCTGTTAAGCTACAATTACCTGACAGGGCAAGCAGTGTGTGTGACAGTCTTGCATCCTATGATCTGCAGTTATTTATCAGTGATCATCATGAACTGAGAAACAGTCAGATGGAGTCGTCATCTTCTGCAGACCGTGTGTTTCGACAAAGTGTGCAGATTTTGAAGTTGTCCGTTAAATCCTTTCATGTCAAGCATGGGGTCTAAAGTTAAAATACTGTCAGCAAAGTTAATGAAAAAAATCCAAGCTACTAGCGCTGGAGTAATATCTGAAAACTTCCTTTGTGTCATCCAGGTTCTGATGGAGGTACTAGGGTCACAGAATTTCAGACTCATACCTTAACATTAAGATGCAAGTCAGAACTGCAATTTCTGAGGCATTCCTTTGGAATTCTCCAAGACTCCCAGGCCTTCACCAGCATCTAAAACCACGCAGATCACTCAGACAGGAGACAAAAGCAAACTAGAGGAATGCATCTAGTTGGCATCTGTGAAGGCAAAGCAATAAGGCTGCTAATTTTAATGCTAAATTGATTCAAATGGTCAAAACAAGCAGAGCTGGGTTTGTGTTTTTCCAGTTGTATCAATAAAACATTATATATTTTACTAGCAAGGCACCACTCTGTGGAAGATACAGGGATGTTGAAGGAAAAGGAAAGCCTTTTGATACTTGGCCAGCTGCTGTAGTTTTGCACAGTCACTGAGAACACAGCCCTCTAGTGGCTGTTTAGAAGAGTACTGCATGTTAAAACACTTCATTCTCTAACCTCAACAAGCCGTAATGATCTTAGTTGCCAACCAGCAACAAGTTCCTTTTGAATGCCAAAGTCTTAACTGCTTCAGCATTCTTTTGAAATACTAAAGAAATACTAAAATTACTTTAATATACCATCCCAAGCCCCAGCATTCATCTGAAGGCAAAATATTTCAAATTTCACATCAGAATATTAAATCAGCCTTTTAAAACTAAGGTAAAAGATTGGGAAACATATGCACTAATACATTCATGAGAATAAGTTTGTGCAACAAATTCTACCGCAAAACAGCCCTATATACAGTATGTTATGGACTTTATGGAAAAAGGTTCACCTATCAAGATAAGAAAGCATTTTGAACAAAATTATTTTCTAACATTGTGCATTTCAGTTGTGTATGACTCATTAAATCATGTCAGTAATATATAATATAGGGAACAAGTAAAGGTTTATTCCATGCTGAAGAGAAGAAAATAATGTTTTGGCTGTGGAGCTTTCTTTGGGTGTTGTTTGGGAAATATAATATATACCTTGAATAAGGCAATGCATGCAATCCTTTGTTATTTTAAGAACACAGGTTATAAACGAGAAATAAATTCAGCCCATCTAGGTTGTCAGGATGCTAGTAACTTATAGATCTGATCCAGCCATTTCTTGGAAAAAAAAAAGGGTATTGGCTTTGATAATATGTGAAGTCTTGTGTTGTACTTTTCATTTATGGTCTTTGGCTTTCAGGTTTTGGGTCCACATATTAAATTATTCAGTAAAGGAGCAACAAAAACATTCATTATCAAAAGTATACTCAGTGAAAAACTCCATCTGATAATTACCCAGTGGAAAAATCCAGAAAAATCAGGACCTTATTATCATAACAAAAACAATAAGGAAGAAGCTACTTTATAGTAATGACTACGTGTATTGTGCTATACTGTACATGTAATCTGATTTCTTCTGTCCACAAAATCAAAGAGTTCTCCCTGCAGAGATGTTGGGATAAGGGAGATTAACATGGTTGTACAAATACAGTTGCTCTTATGTATGGTGTATGTCAAACTTTTTCCTAACAAAACCCTTGCATTTGAGACAATTATAATTCCCTTTCAGGTAAGCCACAATTATTTAACTATTCCTGTGAAGCATGGTGCAGCATGGTCACTTAGGATCAGGGCTGTGAACATCTGCTGTACAACTGACAGCTTTTATTACTATTATTACTGTGGTTGATATTATTATCATTCTAATTAGCGTTGCAATTACAGGGTCAAGCCTGGCACAGCACAAAATGGAAAATATCCATTCATTTTTAAAAAGACACTTGTCTTCATCAGGGTCATAAGGAGAGGCCACTGGTTCATCCAGGGTTACAGCAACCCAGAGTCTATCCTAGAAGAGCAGTGCGCAGGGTGGGGCATTTTTTTTTTTGTTTAGACCACTTTAACACCAGCCCAGTGAATCATGTTAACATGTTACCGTGCACTTCTATCATTCTGGCATGTGGGGCCAATGTGACTATCAAAACTTTCTGAATAATCGGGACCTGGACGAGACTGAGGAATCGATTGAAGCCAGATGAGCAAGGAGTCAATGACCGGGTCTCTTCATAGAGAAACGCTAGAAACATAGAAAAGGCTAATAAATCAGAGAACAACATCTTGCTAGTCTGGAATCATAAGTAACCAAACATTTCATGAGTAAAAAACCCTACCTCAACACCATGACTGACTGGGTAACTTCTTCCAGTCTCCAACAACCCAGTGAGAGAAAAATACTTACTGTTTTGAATCATAAATGCACTTCGTCTTGATTATGAAACAGCCTCCCAGCACATAGTCGTGCTCTCTAATATTCTTTATCTGTTTGCTAGGAGGCCAATCTTAGCCCTGTATGTATACTCACAGGCATCTCTTGGAGCACGGCAGCAGTTCCTGTGTAAATACCACTGTGGGCATCAGCAAGTACAATTTTAGGCTGCAGGCTTTGCCTTCCAAGTCAAAATCTGGAATAGAAAAGGGGGAAACAAAGGTTTTCTTAAAGTCATAAATTTTCCCCCTGGAGGCCAGTCCTGGTGGAGCACAGGAGCTTTCCTTCTGCAGATCACAGTGAGCCGTGCCATAACCTCCCCAGTGAGAGAGACGCAGAGCTCGGCACCACTGCAGAAGGTTTGGTTGGAGAAGAAAGAAGTATTCGGCACACGCAGAGGCGCTCTGACAGGGCCGGCCACCTGAATTACTCGAGCACGCAACGCTACGTAGCTGAAATAGCATGCTTGTGGACGTCTGTTGTTTGGTTAATAGCGGGACTGTACTGTTAAAAGCACCCGCTGCAAATCCACAAACAGCTTGGCAGATTCAACAGCCAGCCTGACTGCCAGGAGAGCAAGCTTTCAGCTTGAAGAGGAGATGGCTGCCTTGCCCTGCAGGCAACCCCTGAGGACACAGGTGATCACACGAGACATCACGGCCCAATAAGAGCAAGACTGCAAAGTGCACAGAAGCCAGCTAGACTGCGTTCAACACAGGCAAAACCACCAGAACTTGAGTCTCCGGTTGGCAAAGTAAGACTGTCTTGTAACAACCCCTTTTGTACAGAAGGACTGCATGCACTTCAAGTGATCTAAATATACTGTAACAACCCAACATAAAACAGAGCATACAAAACACAGCGGGAGGTTGGCCTGTGCATAATGTAGCAAAGAATGTATGTATATTTTGTCACAGGTGCAGAAGCTTGGTGCTTAAAGTGTTCACTTTAATATGGCAGGACTCTGTAGATGTGTACAATTTACAAACGTGTGACCATGCATATGCCCACGCACTACAGCCAGTTTATATAAACTGACATCTGCATTGCCCTGGTATTTCATTACAACTGTCAAGAAAGCAAAAGCATTAAATTAATTTGGAGGCGGCTTTCCGCCGTCCCAGTCGACTGCTCAAGCTTAGATGACCTTTCCCCCCTCTCTCTGCCGATTCCTGTGGATGTCCACATGAGGTCTGCACTGGAACATGCAGCAGAAATTAAGCGCTCCGTTTTTTCCTCTCCACCCCCTCTCTCACACACACACACACACACACACACACACACACACACACACACACACTGCTCCCAAAACCAGATTTGCTGCAAGGTACCAATTAGGTAAATGACAGCTATTTATTTCCCTCCCTGCAAAAGTCAATTCACACACTGACGTTAACTACAGGAAATACGCAAGGCAAGACGGTTTCAGGGTACTGTTAGACAGCCCTCTTCAAAAATGACAATTACTAGGAGATGAAAGTTAGTTCAGTGATGATTACAGGATGATTGGCTCCGAGTTATTTTCCCTGTCAGTTCCCAGGTGCTGTATCCATACTAACCAATTCTAATGAGGGAAAATAGGATAGGAACAATAGAGGAGAGAAAAAAAATGACAGGATTATTTCGTCTCCAAGACGCTTAAAGACATTTTCTGCTCCAAATGCTTTACAAAAGTGTAAGGGGCACACCCTTTTCCAGGTGCTTGTTGAAGCTTTTCGAATACTGAGCCAACAGGGTTTACAGGGTTAGCACATACACCGTATTCTGGTCTCGCACTCTCCACACACTCTCAAGGGAGCACAAGTCACCCCACAGTCAGGAGGAACAGCAACACCCAGGAGTTCAATGGATTTAAAGGGCTTATTCAGGACCCTACCGGCTGACCGAGGAGCGAACCACTGAGAGCCGCTGCACAGGTGGAGATGGGGTGGAGGAGGGAGATTCAAAAAGACACAGGGGAAAACGCTCACGCATGGCAATTTACGGCTTTTTAATTTAGGATGTGATGTCAGGAATACCTATCTATATCAATGGGACTGCAGGGGAGAGGGCCAGCAGTTTTAAGTTCCTGGGAGTTAACATCACAGAGGACTTAACCTGGACCCACCACACCAACATCGTGGTCGAAAAGGCACAGCAGCACCTATTCTTTCTCCGCAGGCTAAAGAAGTTCGGCATGCCGTCACATTTCCAGGCCAGCTTCTACAGGTGCACTACTGAGAGCATCCTGACTGGTTGCATCACTGCCTGGTATGGGAGCTGCTCCGCCCAGGATCGCAAAGTACCGCCGAGGGTGGTGAAGTCAGCGCAGCTCATTACCGGCTGTGAGCTACCAAACATCCAGGATATCCACTCAGCTAGATGTCTTAAGAAGGCCAGGTCCATTCTCAAGGACCCCAGTCATCCCAGTCACAAACTGTTTTCTCTCCTACCGTCCGGTAAACGGGACACCAAATCACCCGTAATGGCTACATGGACTAACAGTTTTCATTGTATTCGGCATACACCCTGGACACATAGCAGCTCTATTTATATTGAGTTTTGTCCGAGTTTTTTTAAATTCAATTTCTATTGCATTATTATGATGTAACCTTATTTTGTAACCCTAATTTTATTATTTTTTACCCTCCCGTGAGCTCATAGAAAAGACATTTCATCGCCAGCAACTACTGCTGCATGCTGTATTGATGTGCATTTGATCAATAAACTTTGACTGAATGATTACGAGGTGGGGCAGCTGAGGTGAACGGAGCTTGGCTTCCGACATCCCTCAAGAGCACCCATTTTTAACGCCCATCAAACCAGCTGTGTGGATTTGCAGGAGGAGAGAATCGAACAGCTCATAAAGGGTACGATGGACTAGAGATTCAATCAAGATGCTGGAGAATGTCCCATTTGGCAACAGAAGGAAGCATGTCTTAACTGGTGCATGTAGTCACCTTTTTTTTTCCAGGGAAGAAAGTAAAAAGGAGTTACAGCATTTCTTGCAACGTGAAACATGACATTTGACTGCACTCAGAAGGTAGAAAAAAATAGGAGATTTTAATAATAATAATACATTTATATAGCACTCTTCTGGACACTCCATTCAAAGTGCTGTACAGGTAATGGGGATTTCCTCCACCACCACCAGTGTGCAGCCCCACCTGGATTTATTTAATTTTGCTCTTGAGTTACATGCTAAAAACATCCTTTCAGAAAACCCATCCGGGCCTTATGAGGAGGCAGAAATGCTAACAATCTTACAGGAAGAGTTTTTTTTTAAATCAGTCTTCACATCTAAGCAAGCACATTCTTAACTAATGGAGCAAAACAAAAAACATCAACATGCTACCGTCTCTGCGGTATTTAATAAATCATAAAACCTACCAGGTGTCTAATTGGATTTACAAACCGCGGCTGCCATGCTTAGAAAAACTTATAAAATTAATCAAATAGCTATCTTCCGCTGTGACAGACTATGCTTCTATGGACCTTTGGTAAAGCATTTTACTGCAAAGGAGAGCAAGCATCATAAAAGGTTTGTTTTACACACCTGTAAATCACAGCACCTCTGCAGATGAAGCTGGGAATTCATCAATGGGCCAGGCATATCATAATGCCACTGCTCTCAATATCAAGAATTGTTTAAAGATCTGTTCTGTCTAGAGATCCAATTATAACGTGTATATATGACTTTGTTAATGTCTGATTTCTCAGAAACGTGTTTTACCTCCAAGCAGCTACGTTTTCAACAGACTTACAAAGAATACATATAAACATTACATTAAAAATGAATAACATTACATAAAAGACATCAACCCATACATAGTCCTTACACAGCACTCCTATAAGAATTCCCACAGCTTCCAGAACCTGTCTTTCACTGTGAAGTGAGAAAAAGACAAGCTCCCCTGCCACACCACAGTCACACCTGACAAGGCCCAGATACGGAAAGCGATACAGAATCGAAGCTTTTCAAAACATGCTTGTACCAGGAAAATAAGTCATTTAAAGTTTCATATTACAGGGCTGCAAACAATAAAAAAATTCTTGAGAAGATCTTTGATAGATACAGGCATTTATTTGTCATATGTACATGTAAAATGGGATTGTGATTTTCTCAGGAGATACACTCCTACAACAGTAGGAGCAGTAACAGTATCAAGAACAACACAGTACAACAGATAACACCATACAATGTAGACTGCACATTACAAAATAGCATATAATAGTGACAGTATTATTATTTTTTGTTTTGCTTCCTTATACAAACAAGCTAAAAGATCACTGATATCCTAACCAAACTCACACAATCCCCTTTAGCACTAAGACACAGAATCGGAATGGCGCACAAAAGACTCCATCTTACTCTCCATCCCTGTTAAATGATTTATTGTGAAAAGTGTGCATGCCAACAAACATACCCTCATTTCTCCCATGTCGTGTATTTGGTGAAGGGGGTGATTTGTCAAGGAATGACTTCATTGAGAATGACCTCCACCCTTGTTCATGAAATGACTGCCGTCTGAAATCTCACTGTCTCACTACACTGTCGCCATCACAGCAATACAAGCCTTTCGTAGATGAACCCCCTCCATAGGCTTTGGTCAGGAACACTGTGGTCACTTGGTGATCCCAATGGGTTGTTGGTTGTTCCGTTTCCTGATGCTTTCCGGGCAAAACACCAGATCAAATTCAATTCCACAACCTCCAGACACTCCGTGATAATCTTCAGCCCGCTGTAGGGTCTTTGAAGCCCCCTCTCTCTCATGCCATCTAGTTCTCCAGCCCTGCAAGAGCTCAAACTTTCCATCAGCTTTTTCCGGTGCTTCTTCAATCATTATGTTCACTACATTTTGGTTGTTCCTGTATGTAAAAAAATACATGTAATATAAAAACTAACGTTTTTTTTAGAAAAACAACATTTAAAGTTTCGTTCTAGTACAAAACCACAAAAATAGTGAAAATGAACAACAAAATTAAAACATTAAAGCTGCAGATGTGTGCACTGGGCTACAGCATGCTGAAGCAGAGGAGTGTGATGACAGCAACTGCATTAATTTTTAGGACAATTATAAAAACAGCAAGCACAAATGAATAATTTATGCATTGAAAAGCATTTAAAATGATGGCGAGCATAATGTCTTGAGAACCTCTTTTTTAGTGGTGATTTTTTTAAAAAATGTTTTTTTTTGTTAAGTTCAAGGTTAAAGTCTTAAACTAAACCCATAAATCACTCTGTCATAACAGACGCATTATAGAAAAACCCAGGAGAGTACCAGCAACCTCACAGCTACATTCAGGCATTAGACTGTGGGTCTAAATATAGAATCCCGGAAGGAACTAAATTAATGTAAAGTATCTTGTATATGTTTTTTAAAAAAGGGAGGAGGGTTAAAACTAAAACCTTGTTTTTAAATTGTTCCCATTTTTGATCCCAAGTGCTGTGGTTTCATTCTTCTCATGAAGTACAGTAAAGAGCGCATGTGTTCAGTATGCCCTGTTTTTTTTCCTCCTAAGCACAATAGCAGCCGTGCAGTCTGAGTCTCCTGGACGTTTCTTAAATGGATTCACTATGTATAAACGATTTCATACAGATTTTATGGTCTACTTTGATATTAATGTAATAAAAATGTTGATATTAATGGACTTTGATATTAATGGAACATCCAAGCTAATGAACATGTTCCTACAGTAAGTATTTAATAAAACATCCAATGGATATACCGGGGCTTACAGATAAAATGTATTATGCAATGGACTATCTGCATGTGCCATGCAGAGATCTCATTATACATTCAATTACAGGAGAAAACCTGTTACTCTTTTTTTTGCCCATGTACTTCTATAGGAGGCAATAAATAAGGTGTAGTAAAAACTCCAAGACTGATCTGCACTCCTGATCCTGAACAGCATTAGGGTCTTCTCATTTCCTGAGCTCTTGGACCAATCAGTGATTTAATTGGTTTTAATTGCCACTGGAGGGACAAGCAATTTAGGGACAGTGTTCTTCAGGACATGGAGTGGGAATCACTGCTCTAAGAACTGCTTTTGGACGCACAAAAAACCCCTAGTAAACTGGCTCTGAATCAACCCAAATTACAGCTTTTATTTAACTTTAAGCCCCTCTTTTCCTCCCTTTAGAAGCTGGCAGCTATACCCACACTATAATGCAAAACCTATAAAGAAAGTAAGATTACTAAATAGCTTCTGTGTCTGTGGTAAAATGTCTTGCACAAATATAACCATTTTTGTTTAGAAAAAGCACAAATATGAAATTGCAAAAACCAGCAGATGCATCACAAGAAGGCAGATGTTTCTTCCGACATACAAGCAAAATGCACTTTGTAAAAACAGCAGTGCTTCTAAATCATTACGGTAATCCAAGTGCTTTTTACTTTTTCCCCCCCACACAGTACACAGTGAGGTTTAGGATTATTGTAATTTATGACATTTAGTGCAATTTAGCAACATAGACAGAAGAGTGTTACATCACTTAATGATCTCATTCTGGGGACAATAACTTCAAGGAAACTAGATTCTGCAGAACGATCTTGATTCCAACATTATTTTACATTTTGCAGCTAGCACCATACCCATCCATTCCTTTTCTAATGGCTTGATCCAATTCAGATCACAGGGGTGCCGGAGCCTATCCTGGCAAGCAATGGGCACAAAGCAGGGCACACCCTGGCACAGGACACCAGTCCATCGCAGGGCGCACACACACTCACATCAGGGGAAGTCTTCCTGGAAGCCAGTTAACTTACCACTATGTCTCTGGATCGTGGCAGGAAACCAGAGCACTTGGAGGAGACCCAGGGGAACTCATTCAGACCTCCTATAGTCTGTAAACAATTATCTCTGGACCTCACCGTATGGATCGTTCTTGCACCTTAAACATTCACTTCCAAAACAAGCATTTCCATGTGTCTGAGGCTAAATTCAAACTTTAAACCAACACTCTCTTGTCTTTGGGCAGGGGTTGTTTCAGATTCCAAATGATCCGTTATTTTTTCAATAGAAATATTTTACTGCCAGCAGGACTCCCAATCCTATACCAGACTTGCATTATAGCCACCCTGGGGCTGGCTTTGACAAGCCAGAGAGTTAAATTACATTCCTTAGACCCACTGGGGTCTTCCGCACCAAGACCCACAGGGGCGCAGCGTCCAGGAAGCCAGTAAGAATTAGGCTTGCACTGGTTTAGAAACCAGTATATCCTGCAGCACCACAGGAGACTAAAAAAAAAGTACTCGCATCAGATGTATGCAATACCCCAGGAGCTGAAAAAGATAAGAACATAAAAGTTTTGAACGCGAGGAGGACATCTGACTCGTTTGATTGCTTGGAGGCAGTTGATCTGAGGATCTTGTTGTTGAAAGAAACGACAGTGTTGTCTTCAACCTCAAGGCTGGGGAGCTTGTGCCCAGCTTCCACAACCCTAGCAGGATTTGATATACCGCTGGGCTCTGTTTATAAGTTCCGTTTATTTTCCTTCAGTGGCCCTCAACTGCATTTTCTTCTTAATTTTAGGAATCCAGATTAAGAAAGTCACTAAAAGTGACTGCGAACGTGTAGTTTTGAATTGGACCCCAGATCTCTCCATTTAACATCGTACATTTCGAAAAAGGAAATGTTTCAGTATCAGAGATGCAAGTTAAGGTGGAGGTGTGTGCATCTGGAGAGGAGGCAAATGGAGTAGCCCCGTCTTTTATAAAGCAGTTATAGGAAAGGGTTATGCACTGTCCTGTTACTTTGTTCCTACTGCACGTGTTGTATTCGCTATTCTCAAATGAACAGAACCGGAGAATTATGAATTAAAGGAGGTTGCAATGGGGAGGCATTTTGCTGCCACAGTTTTGGGCCTTAGCACCTTGTGCAATGCTGATTAATTTTCCTTCTCTACATTCCCACCTCAATGATACGTACTGCGATGAAGAAATCAGCTTCTCGATATCTTTCAATGTGCTGTCCAGCAGGTTACAAAACAAACCACCCTTGCAAGAGACTACCAAGAGCTCTTGTTACTGCAGACTGCAAATACCAGCAGGCTTTTCAAACACACAATGATCATATAAAACCACAGCAACTCTTACCCTGATCACAGGAGGCTGTAAATGTACCATGACATCCGAATCATGCCCTGTGGGGTTCTGAGCTGCTAGTATTTCACTGTTCTGTGACCTCTGGATGTCCGAAAGTCAAAATACTACAAATCACAGAGGGCAATAAACGTTTATAGCCCTTCGGCTCCTAGATTATTATAATCATTTCATTTCTTACTCAATGTGATTGGAAACATTTCTGTCGGAACCAGGCCACTTGGGGTGCACGCTAAAGCTCTGTGATGCTAGTTTTAAAGTTGTTTGCAGAACGCCAGAGGAACAGGAGCCGTTTTCATTCTCTGTAACCTCATTCTTACACTTCCAAAAGCTTCTGGTTTGTTTTTTCACATATCATACCTGAAGGGATAAGACTGCTTGTACGCCAGTGGCCATATCACCCTGAAGCTCCCTACCCGTCCCTACCAGCATGAAACATAAATGCAAATTCACTGTGGTAGGAGCAGTACGCATACTGATGCTGTGCTAATCAAATTCACAGCCCACTGAAGCTCAGCAGGTGTGAGCCTGACCAGTACCTGGAGGGGAGACTCCTGGGAAAGCTGAGGTTGCCGCGTGAAGAGGTATTAGAGGAGCCAATAGGGGGCGCTCATCCTGCAGTCTGTGTGGGTCCTAATGCCCCAATATAGTGAGGGGGACACTATACTGCAAAAAGACGCCGTCCTTCGGATGAGACGTTAAACCGAAGTCCTGACTCTCTGTGGTCATTAAAAATCCCAGGGAGCTTCTCAAAAAAGAGTAGGGGTGTAACCCCTGGCCTTTACCAATCATGGCCTCTTAATAATCCCCATCTATGAAATCTTGATCACTCTGTTCTCCTCCCCACTGACAGCTGCTGTGTGGTGGGTGGTGAGCCATGGTGTACTCTGGTGGCCATCACATCATCCAGGTGGGGCTGCACACTGGTGGTGGTGGAGGGGATCCCCATTACCTGAAAAGCACTATATAAGTGTAAGCAATTATTAGTACTTTCACTGGAAACCTACAGCTTCGCCACGAGAATGTAAGCCTGAATTCTTATAGCCACTGCACATCAGTCCAGCTGTTGTTGTCTCTTTAGGGTCATCATTCAAGCCGGGGAATGGATGAAAAGCATAAAATGGGAACACTATGCTGTGCTCAGTAAATATAAATGCAACATAACTTAATTAAGCTGATTGTATTTAAAAGGAGAAATTAATTGGGACAGATGGTGGTTTAGGGTTTGGGTGACAGGGCTTGTGTGTGGATTGGAGTGTGTATTAGATACCAGCTTGGCACAAGCAGGCAATCAAATGAAAATGAACTTATTAATTAGTTCTCTCTCTCTTTCTCATTGAAAGAAGGAGGGCTGTTTTTTTTTCTTCATTCTTTCCCACAGAGTGCAGATTACTCTATACCACCTCCCACAGCTGTCTTGCAGTCTCAAGCATTAATCAACACTAATCAGTGGCACTCCAATCACCTCCCAGAAAATGTATTTCATACATGTCCAAGGCTCCCTCATGCTCGCAAAATAAGGCATGATCTCTTAATCGCGGGCAGTAACAAGAGGAATTCAAGTTCTTCCCCAGTGTAATATACTGTATCTTCTGAGCAATTACATCCCGGTAATTTATCTTATATATATATATACAGGCAAGACAAAAATACTATAGCCTAAATACTGAGCAAAGGTTTTAAATCTGAACTGGTTCAAGTGGGGAGCTGCGTCATTTCAGCTGTTGAGCCTTCTTTACAACAGAAGCCAGACGGCCCTCCAAGCTTGTTCGACGCTACCAGCTACTCGACCCAAAACATTATTAAAACCGACAGTTCAGTTCTTACTTTGTTAGCCAGAGTTGTCATTTAAAAGGCAGATCAATGAGAGGCTGGTGCACTTCCCAGTATGATAATGTATTATTGTCATTAGGTGTCGGCGGAGGGCAGTGGTGTCGGGTCTGTCCGTCAGACAAGCGCACTTGTAAGAAGCTGTGACCTTTTGGCACCTTCGACCTCTAACAAAAGAAATAAGCAGAAAGGCAAATAAACCGCTTGTCATGGTTGCCAATGGGGTTAATCCTCCGGTTGCTGCCTTGTTATAAGGCAATTAAACAGAGCTCCTTCAGTTTTCTGTTTGCTTTGCTTTTATAAACAAGCAAAATCACAAACTGTAGCACAAGCCTGTCCCTACCAGCACGAAACATAAATGCAAATTGGTTGTGGTAGGAGCCGTACGCATATCGATGCCGTGCTAATCAAATTAATTTAGAATTCATTCACTGCATTCTCCAGCCACATCAACCACTTAATCATGCGTGAAAACGAACAACTTTCACGCACAAATACACTCCTACCAAGCACTTCTTCAGTTTTCCCAGTTTTAGCTTCATAATTGTGTTTATGATCCATTACTGCTAGGCATACAGATAGAGGCACGCTGTTCAACAGACGCAGGAAATGTTTTCGAAGATAAAACATTAGCGTGACTGAAGAGATGGAGTGCACAACATTTGATTTTGTCTAAAACAAAAACTTTACAGGGCAGTGAATTTCCTTACAGTGTATTAACTTTCACTACCACTTTCTCCTCTCTCTCTCGCTGCCTTCTCAGTTTATAGAAGCATGGGAATTGAGATGAAAAGTTAAGGGCCCTTTTAACCTTGTTTTCTTGAAGGGCCATCTCTGCGTAAATAATCCCAAGCAACAACCACGGACTAAAAATAAAATTGTTTTTGCACTCTTCTTCAGCTGTCATTTAGACTCAGACATTTTACATACATTTGCCTTGTGAACATTAAACAGAAGCATTTGTCTCATTGAACTTAACATGGTAAATAACCCTAGTTACACAAAAACTAGTCCTTTGATAAAAGGAATGTGATCCTAATCAACAGGTATTCCTTTGATAAAATCAAGTCACTATATTAAACAACAGTATATTAAAACTCATAAGTTACTTCACAATGACCTGATCCTAAAACCACAGAATTCCATGCCAGGAATGAGCCATTCCAGCCTAGCTCAACTACCTAAAAGAAGCCTTAACTGAACCTACAAGCAGCCTGACTGAAATATTTTTTTTTCCCCCAACTTGAAAGTTCATAATGCTAACAGGCTGAGCAAGTTCTGTCATTGGGACTGATCTAGACCCCTTGGAGGTAGTGGCTGAGAGGAGAATGGTGCCCAAATTAATGGCCATAATGGACAATGTCTCCCGTCCCCTCTATGACACGCTTGTGAGAATGAAGAGCACGTTCAGCAATAGGCTGATCCAACCAGGGTGCGACACAGAGCGCTACAGGAGGTCATTCTTGCCTTCTGCCATAAGACTTTACAACTCATCCACTGACCTTGACCATTGACCTGTTTTTGGACTAAACATGAATTCTCCATTTACAGCTGGTTTTCCTGTTTACAACTGATTTTTGTGCAATATATTTATAATGTGCAATAGATCTGTTTGTGTACTGTACATTTTGGTTTGTATCTTCTGTACTGTGAGCATTTCTGATACCATTTTTTACTGCACTTCGCACTGACTGTATTGCATTGTTGTATTATTGTATAATTTCGTTACACTGTGCCAGGTTGCTGTTGCACTGCAATTTCCCTCACGGGATTCATAAAAGATCTAAATTATTATTCTACTTTTAAAGTTATATAGTTAAAATAGTTAACTATATAACTATATATAAGCACCAAATAGTTTAAGAGCTGAAAACAGTTCAAAACTGTCCTATTATTAAGCGAATTGAGGCTTCAGTTGTGTAACAGCATTTGGCTGGAACAGAAAGCAGCAGGTGTGTAGGCCTCCTGATGTAGCAGGAAGAGGATACAATGCTCCCTATTAATGTGAGGTGAATCAATTCAGCATCCATTCACTCTCTGAACTAGTTTAATAAGATGCCCAGAATTGATCTGAGGCTGCAGCACCACAGTCTTTGCCAGACTTTCCCAAACCCATCCCCCCCAAGGGACCTCTCTCCTCCAGCCTACAGCAAACTGAGCCTGATCAGACTGCTGCTGTGAAGCCACAGAGCAAGTCCCAGAAAAAAAAACCGATATGTTGAGACCACCGTTTGCAAACCTGCGGACTCCACATAAACAGCAACATGACCGTGTGCATAAGATCAACACCAGGAACACACACACAGCACTGGGGCATGGATTGTGCATGACGCAGGGCCTGATGCAGATGGTCAGGCAGAAGATCACAGGTGCAGTCAGACATGCACCTTGCAGAAAAACCGCAGGAGGTGTTTCATTAAGATAGCTCAAGGTCTTTTTTTCGACTGTTTCGGGTAAAAAAAAACTCATTCACGGTACAGTGACATTTCTTTACACATTTTGTGAGTGGGACTTTCATGACCTCAAAAAGAAAAGTCCCCAATTTGGCGATTGGTTCGCGCAAGGTTTAAACGATCAATGCCCTGACCGAAAAGATTTTTGGAACCATTTTAACCTTGCGTGCGACACAGAAACTCCCCTTTCATTTTTAAATCGTCATTCGTACGCCGCGGTTTCAACCTACACAAGATAGCCCGCCCTGCCAAAAGCTGACACCCCTCGAGATATCTGAAATATCCAACTGGAAAAGGAGAAGGCGAAATGTTTGCTTTACGTTCACCCGTATTGCCTTAGCGCAGCTCCGCCAGCAGACAAGTGGCCCATGAGGTTGAAGGCTACTGTGTGGAAAGGACCGGCAGACACCAGGCAGTCGTTTATCAGGGATAATTAGTCAAGGTTGAGCGGAGTTTCTGTTTTCGGGCCGGATTAGCCCGTTGATCAATCAAGCGCGCCGCACACCTCCACTGTTATACAAATACCGTTTGAAACTCCATCAAACGTGTGCGCCTCTGTATGTTAGCCTCCGCAGCTTAATCGCGTCTAATCGTCAAACTGTTTAATTCTCAGTTTCAAGCCATTACGCACGGCTGACGGAATATCAATTTAGTACAACGGTCTAATAAACACCTTTCACGCCCCGTGATGAAACACAAGTTCATTCCAAATAAAGTGCATCATAAACAAATTGGACCAACACTAAACTACGATATAGCCTAACCTTGTTAGTGAAATTGCTTTGGGGATGGTACTACCGAGGAAATAAATCTGATACATGTTACAACATACAGCGACTGCACCCCCCCAAAAAAATGAATTAGAAACATTGTTTAAAATCACACTCACTTTTAAAACGCCTTTCATCTTCCCTTCCTCCTGGCGAACTCTTCAACAACTTCATCAAAATCGGAGAACGCCGTAGTGCTGGTCTCAATCGTTTTTATGTAATGCAAAACGCATGCAGTTTTTCTTCCTTCTTCCTTGTTGGTCGGAGTTTCAACAAAGTTGTTCACAAGTTTCAGAGAAAAGGACACGTCTGCTTTTCTCGACGAGCCGGAGTAGTGTTCACTACTGTCCCTTAGGCCGAGCTTGTACATGGTCGATGCTGGTCTCTGCATTTCGAAGGGCAGCACGTACCAACCACCAAATACACAGACATTTAAACTGTATACGGAATTTGTCCAAGACACCTTGTGTTTTCCTTTGTAGCCAACAGCCACAACTAACTGACCGGAACTTGAGCGGCCATCTTGGCGGCGCTCAGTAGCAGAAAACCGCTGCTCGGCGTGAATCCGTGGGGAAAACATTTAATATAATTGTCAAATTATAGTTTAATAAAAAATAAAAATGAGCGAATAGCATAACCGACAGAGCTACGTTTTGAGCCCTAAGCACACTGCTAAGTTTGCCTGGCTCTGTTTGGCCGTTGCTGTCACCCAGCAAATCATTTAAAAACAAGATTTATTTTTTAAGTGCGCGATGGCCTGGTGTCCCGTCCAAGATGTTTCCTTGCCCTGTGCTCGTTGCTTGCTGGGATAGGCTCTGGCTCCCCTCATGACTCGAAATTGGACGAAGCAGTAAGAGAAATGGATGGATGGGTGTATTTGCCTCAAATCATTATCCAAGTTGACTTTACAAGAATTAGAAGGGGGGGGAGCAGCCTTCCATGCGATTAACAAAATCAAAGGTAGTCATTGGCACAAAGTTTCATCATTGGACAGAAAGAAGTTTAAAGGTGTGTTGCTAAGCAGTCATGTGACAGGAAGCCTTACCAGCATGACAGAGACTTCCAGCAGACTGGCAGCTGCTGTGAGGCAGGAGCAGCCGGTGTGACCCAATCAGTGAGGTTTAATCCGGCACAGGATGTCCGTGAGAGATAACTTGGTCCTGGAATTTGTGAGATGGCAGGAGCAGTGGGCCAGGAGGCCGGAGTGACAAGGGAGGAAAATTCTTGATACCCGATAGATGTACAGTTTGTCTCAATTAATTGTGAGAAAGACTATTAATGTCTTTACATTCGATCTCTAGGAAGAGATTGAGCAAGTGACAAGGACATCATATGTGGATCTAGGGACAGTATATCAGGGCTGAGCTGCTCATGTTTTGCTGAGGGGATTCCAGAAAATGAAACTCTGCACCTCCAAAAGGCATTTAGGAGAATTCATCTTTTTTTGCCTCCGCAGTCAAAAACCTTTATTTACACTGTGGAGTCCACATAGAACAAGAATGTGCTCTTTCCTCCAGGGGGTCAATGGATTGACTAGTTCTGGGTAGGTGGACAGGTCAGAAGTCATCGAGCTGCCTTCAGTGTCTTTTAATGCCTTGTGGATCATAAGAGCATGATGAAGGTTCAATCTGATCATGCGTTAGTGGGAGAGAAGTTTTTTTTGCACAGAGAGAACATAGGCAATTTGGCAGCGTGATCTTTATGATGATCCTGGTAGTTTATAATTGCTAGATTGTCATGGAGATGGTGAATCAGCATCGAGAACAACAGGACCATACTCCCACTGTAGACGAGCTCCAAGAAGGTCTGCTGCCTTCTGCCAATAATCCACCTCCACAACACTGCATTAGGTCATGAAAATGTAAGAAACAATTTTTGTTGCTAGTAACTTATTGATTTGAGGATCTTGTTCAGATGCATCTTGAAGGATTCAGGAGAATTAGCCTCAGCAACATGGCTGGACATGTTGTGCTGGATACCTAAAGCCCTTTGAGTAAAGAAGTGGCTCCTGTTGTTAATCCTCAATGCTATGTACTTTCCTCTCTTTCTCACGCCCAAGGAAGGCTCCACAGCCGAAACGTTGTGTTTCTTTTCCTCTCTTTTCAGCGTGGAATAAACCTTTTCTTGTTCCTTTGCAGCCTGTGCATGCTGACTCGCCTCCCTCCTTCAACTGCTATTTCCTCTCTCAGCCTCCTTTCTGCCAGCTGGAGAAAGTTACTTAACCTGAATTCCGGAACGGAACAGTTTTATTGAAGGGACAATTGTGTAGAAACAATCCTTGCCATGCAAGAGAAAAGGCTTCCCACTGGAGACTGTGATTCCCAGACCTTGGCAAAGTACTGCTGCAGACCTAGAAGAACAGAATAGCACTGCTAGAGTAGCACTCTTGTCTTGTGTATATTGTTCAGGCTATACATTTCACTAATAGAAACTGGATGTCTACCTGGAAAAAAAAACCCCAAAACAGAACAAGACAGCAAGGCCTTTTTGTTGTCGGGGCTAGGAAAAACAAACAGACTGATTGGTACAGGGCATAGGGTGATTTCCACATCTACATGCAAAGCTCAGAAGAGATCTGATCGCCATATTCTACAAGCTGCAATGCATTAAGATTACATTGGTTATTTGTCTTTCTTGCAAAACAAATACAGATAGAAGCAAAAAACCTTGTCTTTCTTTAACCACTTTTACAGAAACAAAAGTATTAAGTTTAAAAAAACCTTGGTAAATATGTTGGTAGGCAGTAGACTTTGGGCACACACAGTAACAATTCGCTATCCTGCAATTTCATTAACAGCCGGTGTCATCTTTTACTCACTTGGTGCTCTGTTTCCCTTCTCATTTACCACTGCCCAGCGCACAGTTCTGATACACTTAAGACAAGAAGAGCAGATCTTAACTGAAGGAGCGAGTCTCGGAATGCAAGTAGATGGGGGGGGAAGCAGAAGCCGACACCATTATTGTCTGTCAAAGTGGGTGAGGAAGGAGATTTCCAGGCTTCAGAGCCAAAAGGAGCAGATCTAAAATAGGATCTGAGTGAGGTTGTGGAGGCTCTCAAGCTGATACACTTCCCCTGGCTTCTGCAGCAAAACAAAAACTACCCCTCTCCTGCCATAAATCATACATCTCAAACACAGATCTCTGTGACAAAAACCAACACGAAACCACCCTCCGGTCTGTAAAAAAAGCATGGCTCTCATCTCTAGGTTCGTGTCTGATGCAGGAGAGGGGTGTCAACTGCTGAATAAAACTGCATGCCACCAACTTGTCATGCACAGAATGGAACGCTGCACATCTTGAAAATGGAAAGAATTAAAAAATAATAATTAAGCAAGCAGTTGTTCTGTTAAGGACCAAACTGAAAGATGCTTTATTTCTGTCCTCAGTCAAAATACACACGTACACAAAAGTTTAACTTTGTCTGACAAACAGGGTCTTTTCCTTGACATTTACAGATGGTGTGTTGGCTGAGTTCTGCACAAAACCTTCAGCTCATATATAAAGAGAAATGATGGGCATGCCAGAAACTGAATTCACAGTGCAGGATGAGTGTGGTGTGGAGCATTTTTTAGTCACGAAAGACTGGAGGAGGGGCAGAAACAAGTAGCTGTCTTTTAGCGCGTGGTGACTCTTGGACACAGAAATCAATAAAGATATATGACAGACCGAGAGCGTGGTAGATGCAGAGGACGGAAATGAATTAAAAAAGCAACAACAAATAACAAATACAAACTGAAAAGGAAACATACTGATCCACATGATTGATAGATCGGTGGTGTGCTTTTCTTTCTTCCAGGCACCGAAGTACATTAAGTATTAATAAACATTATTAATGCTAATCTGAGTGTCAATTGCTTGCATTTCATATTTTTAAATATGCATGAACTTGAACTCCCTCTGTAGAAGTGTAGAAGCCAAGTAGAATTTTTTTTTTGTTGTTGAGAAATTGGCAAAAAGGAGAATTTTGTCATTCAGTTTGAATGTCAAAATAGGAATGTTTTGTCAAATTAAAGCAGCTGGGATAATTACCTGGTTGCTCGTTTGTTTTATATTTCTAAGACGCTGCCATGAAGTCAGCACCTCTGCAGTACATATTTTACTTAATGAACAACAGTTGGGAAAGAAGGTGCTCTTTCAGAGTCTGTCACCACAACATCATCAACATCCACAAGTGCACAGCGCAGATGATCCTCAGACACAAGCAGAAGGTTTGGTGACCAAAGTTTTCTCTCTGCGGGTTTGCTGGAAACCCAGAAAAAATGGTTGGATTTCTCTTTTTTTAATCCGGAAGACATCGTCTATTTATTTATCTCTTCATCACTGATGAACATACTGGACCTTCTCCTTAAAAAGGATTGAATTTGACTCCTGCTTGATCACAGTGTTTGGAAGCCAGTAGCTGAACTACAAGGGTCTTATATGGGTTTCTGAAAGGCAGCTTTTAAGATATCTGCTGATAGTGTCTACCTTTATGTGGTTTCTGTAGGTGTTCATCTCTTTCTGATATATTTCAGAACAAGTCATGTCTTTCCTTCCATTTCATATCTTAACTCATTTCAGATCCTTTCGTTCAAGGTGTGTCTCGAGCTGTTCTCTTCTTTCAGACCTTGTTTGCCATTCAGACTAAGAACTGTAGAAGAATTTCTGATCTCCAAAGAGCAACCACAAGGCAGGATCCGAGGAAATGCTGTGCAAATGATAAGGTTTCGCAGGCCGGATGTCACAGTTTGTTACTGAAGGGCACCAGCGCTGTTACTGAAGGAACGCTTCCTTGCATTCAGCTCTGAGCTGTCTTGGCACAATCCATTTGTCTGCGTTGAATATTTGGGAAGAGTGATAAAAGCAAAATAAAAAACACACAACAACGAACACATGAATTTTCTAACTGCTTCATTCAATTTTGCAGGGCTCAAGGGATGCTTTGAACCTACAGTATCTCAGGAAGCAACAAGGACAAGGTAGGGTACACTCTGGACAGGAAGCCAGTCCGTCGCAGGGCAGGTACACCCACTCACAGCAGCGCCAGTCTTCCCAGAAACCAATGAGTCTATCAGTAGGTCTTTGGATCATAGCACCAGGAGTAAACCCACAGGAACGTGGGGAGAACATAGAATATCCACACTGTAGGTCTGGAATTGAACACAAGGCCCCAGCACTGCGAGGCAGCAATACTAATCTTCCGAGCCACCATGCCACCCACAACAATGAATCATTCAGTCAAAATTAAATGACAACAGTTCCCCTGAGTATTACAAATCTGCTGAACAAACTTGTTCTTCTGCAACTTTTGTGTCAATAAGAGAATGTCAGCAAACATTCTCCTCTTTTGGTTGCTTAACTTTGACACTTTGACTTTAACTTTGTAGTATGCCACTGTAGGTCACCTGTTGCACCTGAACGTATTTTACCTGGTGTGTTATGTGAATAAAAAAACTCCATTTTCTGAAGGCATAACCAATAATAATTACAACGACACAGGCATCTTCTTTAATAGCATAAGTTAAAGTAGAACTGCAATGCTACTTTTATATTTTGGGATTAGATCTGGGGTCAGCTTTGATGAGTGCATTTCAAACCACAATAAAAGTAAAATGAACACAGTAACTTTTAACACCTCCAATTTCTGTCACAAAATAGATTAAATTTCCAGGTATGTCCAGCACCATGTTCTGCAATTCAGACCGAGGTAACAAAACTTCTGGTGGCGTGTTGCGGCCCTATTACTTTGTAAACAAGCAGGTTTGTGAATACATCTCTTTTAATCCAATAGAAATATTGCTTTCGATTTCAAGATGGTTTTGCTGACAAATACTACTTACTTGTTAACTCTGCCTGCAGATCATGTTGGAACATTTCTGCAGTGACATGTCTGCTGCATAACCTGTACTTATTCACTTGTACCGCTCATTACATTAGTCATTACAGGGACTAGTGAGCAGGAAGGGCCACATCGCCTGTGGTGAGACCAGGGGCTTGAGACAACATTGCTACTTTATTTTGTTACTGAGATTTAATAACCAGACTTAGAAATTGGGACTGCAGTTCCCCTTTAAAATGTTAAAGTTAATTTCAGAATTCTGCTCATGTGTTTAGATATGCACGGTTTTGCACACTGTACAACTAGTGAAATTCCTTCAGCACTGCAGTTAAATAATGGATAAAATAATACTCTTGGAACCAGCTGTCCATTCCTGATTAACAGTATTGTGTGCTTAGCACATTGTGGAACTTTAAACTGTCCCAGAAGTGTAATACAGGATTAATGTCTGAAACAGAATAAATTGAGACTTCTGCAGGAGCTGATTATTCAACAGAAAATAATGCCTCTTTTAGTAGCACTGAAACACAACTGGGATAGCTAACTCTTCAAATACAGTATTCTCTGTTAGAAACCACAATGCAAACATGTTTTGGATTTTTATGAAGACATGTTCAAAGAGTTGGTATGCAGCACATTAGTTCTAATAACCCTGAGCATGTGCTCAAATGGAAAAGAATACCACTTCCAGAATTACCATTTACAAAACCTACAGGCCTTGCAGGATTTAAGGTACAATTATATGATATTTAATATATAAAACATATTTACATACTGCATAATTCTAAATATACATCCAAATTATGGTTGAGATCCAAGGGTTTAAACAAGCAGGAATTAAGTAAGACTGAAAAAGTAGAATATTATAAAGGAATAAGGAAATAAGGAAAGTAAATCTATCTCAAGGTAAATCTTTAATTGGCCTAACAGTTTCTAATAAAGTTCTGTCTCAAAGGGAGAACAACTATACAGGTATGGGAACAAGTAATAGGTTTATTCCATGCTGAAAAGAGAAGAAAGAAAACACAACGTTTCGGCCGTGGAGCCTGAAGAAGGCCTGAATTGCGCCCCGGTTTCCCCTTTGGACTACCTTAGGACTTATTCGCCTGAGCACCAGATCACAGCCGTCATGCCCCCCTGTCTGCCTTCCCGTCCTGCTCCTGCTGTGTCTCCCTTGAAGTCTTATTCCAGTTATTTCTGGATTATACCATCTGCATGGGGTCCTGAACTACGCATCGTGACACATTGTGTGTATTCTGCTCTCTGGACAGCGTTTTATATTTATATAAAATTATATCAAAACTGCACTGTCATGTTTTGCGTCCCCCCAACGGCGACTTTGGGCAAGAGTCTGTAGGCATTGTTGAAGGCTGTGACTGCTACGCTCTACTATTTTCTCAGGCTCCAAAAAATGCCAGCTTTGGCTACACGGAATCTGCCCACCAGGTTTCCTCCTTTTCCTCTGCCTCCTGGAAAAATACTTCCAGACACAAGAGAAAAACAGAATTCCTGCAGTGATACCAACACAGATGTTCCAAAGTGGGCCTTAAAGACATCACTGGTGCGCAGAAAAGGCACTAAGCAGTCTGTGCCACAGACCTAGGGCAGCCTTAAGAGCAATCAAGCTGAAAGCATCACGACACTCCTAATCACGTTAGGCAAGCACTTTCACACTTGGGGGGTTTATGAGAGAGGGCAGTGGCCTAGGGCAGCAGAAATGTGCTGTTCTAATTGGTAAAACTGTTTGCAGAATTTGAATATAACTGAGACCTCAAAGCACAAAAAAATGCAAGGTCGAATTAGGACCGTAACTTTGAATTATGTCCCAGCCCATATTCAAAGATGCAAGATGAGTAAAAATGTTGGCACCAGTTCAGTTCGCCCCTGGTCTGATTTTAAATCAAATCTGGAAATGATTTAAAACTGGCCTGAATAACTGACTACCTTTGACCTCATTACACACTGCAGCCAAGGGCATGTCTGGCAGTGCTATTGAATTGAATGGCCTTTCTCCCTCTTCTACAACAACGTATTTCAAACAAAAAACCTGGCTTTTGCCCACCATAAAAGGACCCACACAATTAGTGCCGGGCTTTCGTGTCTGAAATTCCAAACCATAAAAGAGCAGAATATTTAGATCAAACATAAAAAACACAAATTGTGGTTACGGTGAAAAATTTACATTGATTTTGGTTCCAAAACTCTCAAGAAAAGGTTGCACCAGACAGACAAATTTACTTTGTAAGACTAGAGTTCCAATGGCAAAGAGCTGGTAGCTTTTTTTCATGATTTAACTTACATAGTACAGTCTTTATATTTTTCCTGTCAGGGGGGTCAAGCACACAAGAATGTGCTTTACAAAGGGCAAAAAAGTGGTGGCACAGCTAATTGCAGCTCGTCTAACTTTAGGTTCCTCTGTTGTTTTCAGTGTGATGCGCATTTCTGACATTCCTACTAACCTGAAAGGCGCTGAGATCCCTTCTCCCATTTAATTAAAACAATTAGATAATTTGGTGTAAAAAAAAAAAGAGATCTCCGCCAGACAGCACTGGAAAAAGAATCGCCCCTGCAGGCTGGAGAATTTCACAGGCCCGGTCCAGTCACACAGCGTTCTGGCCTCAGGAGGTCTTGCCGCTCTTTTAAAATCATCAGAGTGAGCAAAGTGCTGCACTTTCACTGCAGGTAAACTCCCCGTTGATGCATTCTCTGCTCAGTCAAGAACAAAATTACTTTTTTGGTTTTTCATTATAACTGCTGTAATGAGCATATGAATATAATATGTCGCTATCAAGGTCTGATGAATGTTTACAGTGTGTTATGAACATTAACAATAGGTTTGAGAAGAAAGACAGGTTTCTTCTGGATGACAAAGGGTCTTTAGAGTCGGTTGAATGCAAAACTGCCTGTTTATGTAGTAAAACTCGCTGTTTACGTTTACGTAGTAAACTTACTATGTGAACCTTAACCCCCAGTCTGTTTTCAATTGCTTTTTATGCATCCAAGCCCGGATGGTGAGATATTCTTTGCCTGCACAAAGTGCACTGTTTTAGACAATAAATTACTATATAAAGGGCTTAAAGGGGAACTGCAGCCCCAGTTTCTTAGGTTATTATATCTCAGTAACAAAATAAATTCATTGACGTTAAAGAAAGAAAAATACACATTTTGAATGAAGCACAAAATCATGAACTTTGTTAAAGTACTGTTAGTGGCCGTGTCAGTGGGAAGGGATTTCCCACTGTGCCCCACTAGAGGGCCCCCTAGCTGTCCACTCTCTAATTAGTCCCACCTGGGTCTTCATTAGAAACCCTATATTACATTCTCACGCAATCTCCCTGTGTTCGCCTCAGACCCGCAGCACCAGCTGAAAGGCTGTGGACGTCCGTTTCTTCCTCTGAGAGAATTCTCTACCCTTGCGTAGATTCTTGCCATTTTGATAATTCTTCCGGCGCTCAAGAGAACGCATATCGGTGACTACACGTCGGCTCTCTTCCTCGACCCTCCACTGGTGAAAAAGGCAGCCAGAAATCGCCATGTTGTCGCAAAACTCACATTCGAGTTCAATTGCAATGTGATGCGGCCCTTCCTGCTCACTAGTCACTGTGATGACTAATGTAGTGAGATGCATCAGCGAATAAATACAGGTTGTGCAGCAGACGTTTCACCTGAAATATTCCAACTTGATCTGCATGCAGATTTAACAAGTAAGTAGTATTTGTCGCAAAACTGCCCCTCAGTTGAAAGCAATATTTCTTTGGATTAAAAGAGATGTATGCCCAAGTCTGCTTGTTTACAATGTCACAGGGCCGCAGCACATCACAGGAAGTTGCCTCGATCTGAATCGCAGGACATGGCGCTGCGGACACTTGGAAATTTGGTCTATTTTGTGATGCAAGCTGGGGGTTTCACAAGTTACTGTGTGCAGATTACTTTCATTGTGGCTTGAAATGCACTCATCAATGCTGATTCTTTCCAGCTCTGAAATAGAAAAACGAAACTGTTTCTGTTTCAGTCAGAGGTCATTTTTGTAGGCTGAGCCCTGTTGTCCAGACACTGGCGGATTGAGGTGGCACTGTAGCATTAGCCAGAACTGTCTGGGATTTTCCTAGCAGTTATCTAGTTGGGGTTGTGTGGGCATCCTTGCCTTGCCATGTGTTAGA
The DNA here is from genome assembly GCF_055471065.1 of Atractosteus spatula. NCBI lineage: Eukaryota > Metazoa > Chordata > Actinopteri > Semionotiformes > Lepisosteidae > Atractosteus > Atractosteus spatula. The sequence continues at coordinate 8,516,285 of NC_142731.1, read as the reverse complement.
GGCCCTTGAGACTTTCAAGGCATCTGTGAGTTTGCAGTGTTGTCAGGGAGACCCACATCACTCCTCCCATGTGTCTGTGGGCACTATGGACTTTCCCTTGGAGCCAAAAAGTCCTCATAGCTCTCAGAGGTTCATAATTCCAGGGGGAAGCAGACACAGGCTTTCATGTGCCCAGAGTGAGGCACAGGAGTCACTGCGGTAATGGTGGAGGTGATTCTGAAAACTAATGGGTGATTACAACTTTAAAAAAACCAAACTTTTCTCAGCAGAGGCCTTTATAGGAAGAGGAAATGAGCTCGCAGCGTTGCCTCACTTTTTCCTCTGGTTCCTGGGAAGGGAAATCCACAGGAGACACGGCGATCAAAGAAAACTCCGAAAAACAACACCCACAAAAAACTCTCCGTGAGCTGGAAGCAGGCAGGGAGAAGATGTGGAACAGCAGCCAAAAATGATTTCCCATCATACACCGTCCTGTATTTTGCAGTTGGTAAGGACACACAAAAAAACAAACCCACACAGGCCTTTCAAACAGTCCCGATTGGTTTGTGGATTTATTGAGCAGCTACTGTAAATCTCCTTCACCTGAACCTTATCTGAACTATTCTGGGGTCGGCGCCGTAGCACAGCTACACCAGGCTGTGCAGATTCATAGAGAAGGGGCCAGGGTGCTGCTTCTCAAACGATGTGCTGTTTAGCTTTGTGAAGCTTCTGCAAATCTTGGTAGAAAAACTACAGTGTACCGTACAAAAGAACACGATAAAGGTAACAGACAAGAGGAGGTTTTTTGGTCTGTTTAGCCCATTTAGTAGTTATTAGCCAATTGATCTGAGGATCTAATCCAGCTGTTCAGCTGGGTATCACTGTTCCACACTCCTACTCTTTGCTCTTTGCGTAAAGAAGTGCCTCCTGTTCTTGGTTTTAAATGAACTCCCACACAGTTACTACTTGTGTTTCGCTCTTTATTCTGAGGAAATATGCTGGATTAACTTTGTTGATAAATAGATCTTGAATTGCAGGTGTATCTGGTCTCATTGTAATCTTCTCTGTTCAAGACTAAAAAGGCACAGTTACTTAGAATGTAGGGCATTTTTTCTAATCCAGGGAAAGTATCTGGTTGTTATCATTCTCATGTCTTGCTGTGACCAATAGGAACTTCGGGTTGTTGTGAATGAGGAATGCCATTTTGAATTATCATTGGTAGTCAATGCTAGTTACCACAGGCAGCTTGTGAACGCAGATTTTCACAATTTGCTTTAGAATAACAGACACATCTTCTTGGGTAACGAGTAGCAAGTACAGCAGTGGTTTCCCCCTCTCATGGAAGTTGTATGATTCTGGGAGCAATGAATCTGAATTAATGGAAAAGGAGACATTGAATGGTCCTGTAGTTTTGATAACAATCCAAGTAAACCAGCACAGCTAAGAATAACCTGAAGAAATAATATAAGAAAGAATATATTGTAGACTCTCTGTATTTTTAAAAAAGGGTTTATTAATGTTTTTTATTATTACCTACTAATGTTTTATTAAACTTCAAATTTTCTGTCTGAACTGTGACCATCTGTCTTCTACTTTTATCACCGATTATTGGTCAGTGCTTTCCATTTATTAAAAACAGCTCTCCTACGCCAACAATCTCTTTTTTGGTTCCAGGCAAAACAGGCGCCTGTCTGTTGCTGACTGTATCATCTATTTTGAAAAGTCCTGATAAATAAAACATTGAACAAAATGAAAATGCACACAGAAGTGTCACCAAAGCTTATCTGTATTCCGTGGGATGGAGCAAAATAGTTACTTACTGTATGAACTTTTTAAAGATCTTCTTAATATTAAGTGGTATTAAAGTCAGTAGTAAGTTACATTTTTGTAATGAACCATTAAAATCAAAATACTTATACTTTATATAAAGCCCAATTCTTCTTCTTAAATTGCAAAACAATGCATGCATTTATATTTCATTTATTAATTTTAAGCATATAGCCATGGGTATTTTTTCTTTGTGTGATCCTCACCTCAACCTTAAACCTTTTCTTAAAGTCTTTGACAAGTCACTGCGCCACCATTCACAATAATGTGTATGTGCCTGATTAGTTTTTGTGAACTTCTATTACCTGCTCACAAGTGCTCTGATCCCAGTAATGAGTTCTTCTTGTTACACTGGCTGCTTTGAGTCCCCATATCTCACGTCCTCAAATTGCTTTGGCTCTGTCACGTAGCACAGAGACGCCACCTGTGCACTGCAGATGAACAAGAGAAAGTACTGTGGACTGTGCCGACACAACACTGCAGGAACAGCAGAGATTTACAGCTGATATTTACCTGCGAAGATTCCTATCTGGCACCAGCATGAGAGCCTGCAACCTAAGTGTCAGCAGCAGCATGCTTAATCTCTGCTAAAAACATATTGTATGAGAGGGAACTCAATTATATACACATTAGACTCCCACATTAGAACGATCATACGGCTGTATGCAGGCTGTAAATTTGAAATGATTGGCAGCTGGTCTTGACTAAATGTCATCTATCCTATTTTTATTTTTGGATCCTGCTGCATTTAACTGCAAGGCATACGTATCACTGCGCTGAATCCATGCACAGGACAATGAAGGAACATCCCTGATTGTTCCGATTTAGAAAGTGAGTGATTATAGCCGCAATTCTCTTGTCAAGCTTTTAGAAATATAGCTGTCAATGTCGCTGTTTAATTTTTCAGAGTGGGATGGTTCTCAAATCCACTTTTGTGTCTGAATAACCGAATTTTAACGTGTCAGTCCCAGAACGCCGGAGTGTTTCTTTACTCAGCTGTGTCATTGCTTGCAGCTCTGAGCTCTTAGAATAAAAATAACATTATTTTTTTTCTCTCTTTCATTCCACCATTCTGGTATATTAAACTTGAGTCTACAAGGCACCCTCTGTGCTAAAAGGTTATCTGTTCTATGCAATTTTGTTTTATAGGTTCTAATATATCTTCTGAGGAATGTTCTGTGTGTTTTTGAAAGGTGTTAGACCTTTTTTAACCATTTTCAGTTTTTCTCATTTGATACTCAGGCAACTTGGACCCTCTGACTCTCCCATCCACTCTTCAGTGATGCATTTTAAGCTCCACACTTGAGAGGATGGTTAGCGCCACCTGGTGGAGTGGTGCATATTGCACTGCAATTGCCCTGGAAGGATTTTTTAAAAATAATTTCAGATTGATGCATGCAGCAAGATCACAGTCTTAGAATGCAGTGAAACAAAGTTTTCAGAAAGGCTATCGCTCACCAAGGAAAGTACTTTCCCCGACACTGTTCATCATCGGCGTCCGAATTTAATCAAGACCCACAAATGAATAGTTCTGCCCTGCTGTCAGGCAACAGTATAATTTTTTCCCTAAATCATTTCTTTTAATCACCTTTATAGAAAGGAGGGCACTGCTTCATCTCACTTCACTGACATTTCAGGCACTTTAGAGTCAGCACAGTGCCTGGCACAAGTTCGTTAAGGCCTGTAAAATAATGCAACAGATTTTCCCTGAGGCAGAACCTCCTACAGACTCAAAAATTAATAAACTGTATAATTTACTCAGGGGGGGAATCAGAATAACCTTCCGCCAGATAATGACCAAAATGGTAAGATATACTAAATTCGTTTTGGAATACAGCATTCTCACTCCATTGACTGAATTATTGAAATGGACTGATTCCAGATTTCTGCAGCAGGTTTCTTTCACTAGCACAGAAAGAAACCGCCACAGTTGCTCTTCTCCAATGACAGACAGGGCACATGAATGAGGCGTGAAGTTAACACAAACCGCCTGTGGTCTGCCCGCTCCACCTGAGTTGAGCAAGCCTATATTTTTAGCTTAACACCACATCTGGCTTCATTCGAAGCCTCATCTGAAATCCAGTCCCCAACATGTCCAGCGCCTAAAAAACCGGACAAGATCGAAACCACCTGACAGAGGCTTCACATAGTACAGTGTCGGATTATTTAGTCGTTCCTTTTTTTGGACAAATAAACAACAGCTCAATGAAAGGAGAAATAATAATAATAAACTATGATTCAGAAAAGACAAGATAAGTCTAATAAAACCTTTAAAGAGCCACTGGACTTTGGCTGTCAGTCTGTTCAGAGATATGTGGTGCTCAAAGTGGATAAGACTGTTTTAAACATTAGGAAAAGTATCTAGGAATGTAATTCAGTATTTTTTGCTTTACAGCAGGGGGTAGAAAAGTTGTTCCACAGCTTGTGGGATCTAGGTGTGATTCTGGATGGCATGTACCTTCTGTGTGGAGTTTGCATGTTCTCCCCATGGCTGTGGGTTTTCTCAAGGTGCTCAAATCCCTCCCACCCACACACTCTAAAAGCTGTGTTTTCTGGGATATGTGGTGTCTCCAAATTGTACCCTGCATGTGTCTCCTGCAAAGGATTGGAGCCTCTACCCTGGGTGTAGGCTTGAAAGAAGCCAGGGGAGCCAGCTTAAAGTCCACAGCTGGGTAGGTTGTTCCACACTCCTACAACCCTTTGGGTAAAGAAGTGCCTCCTGTTAATCAGTTTTAAATGCCCTTTAACGTAACTTCCACTTGTGCCCTCTGGTTCGTGTTTCACTGTTCACACTGGGCTGACTTTATCAGCATCTTTTAGGATTTTTAGCACTTGTATCAGGTCTCCTTGTAGTCTTCCCTGTTCAAGATTAAAAAGTATAGGACATTCCTTTTGGCTTCGGAATCTGGCTGCTCCTCTCTGGGTGGATTCCAGGGCAGCAATATATTTTTTCTAAAGTGATGACCTCTTTTTTTTGTGTCACAACTTGTCTGATAAATGAATAATAAAAGCAATCCCTTGCATTTACAGAGCACTTTTAATTTTAAAGGATCCAATAGTGCTTTGCACATACAGTGGGTGGGACCCACTTCATAAACCACGTGCCCATGTGGAACAGCTGCACAGCAGACCAGGAGGAGGCGTGAGAAACAGAGCTTAAGGAAGGCTGGGTCTTTCAAGCCCGGTGACCAATGATCATGTCACTGGGGTGACCTCAGTTAATAATTAAAATGATTAAAGTATGGCTTTAGTAAAGTAAAAATTGAAAAAACATGAAGAAAAAAGGCACTTAAAAATCATAATTCTTATGGAGGCTATAGGACCCCATTAAAAAAAAAGTTATTCTAAAAAAGCAACACAAAATAGAATAAAAAGAGTTTACCAACTGAAGAATTAAACAGTAGTTTTATGAATATAATAAAACACCTGTGCAAGGCAGCATCAGTGGAGCCACCACTTTATCGCTACTCACTATGCACATCGGCAGTTCCCAGCTTCTAACCTCTAACCTCTAACCACTAACCACTGACTACTTACCACTAACCTCCACCCTCCAGACCTGGTCTGCTGGGCTAGGTTGTAAGCTTGCTCGGGGTGGAGCGGTGGCTCTGTGGCTAAGGATCTGCGCCTGTGGCTGGAAGATTGCTGGTTCACATCCTGCAGCCGACAGAGGAATCCTACTCTGTTGGGCCCCTGAGCAAGGCCCTTCACCCCAACTGCTTCAGGGGTGCTGTACAATGGCTGACCCTCTGCTCTGACCCCAAGCTTCTCTCTTCTGGGGTCTGCAAAAAGATGAATTCCTAATGCAAGAAATTGTATAGGGCTAATAAAACAACATTACATTATTATGCTCTTAGAGATGTAAAAATATGGTCTTTTCTATTCCAGCATAGACAGACAAAGCTTGCAGCCCACAACACTTTTTACTGTATGCACAGCTCAATACAGAAAGGAACAATGCACCAAGTAAGTGATGATATAACTGCCAACCTACAGCAATATGTACAGTATAACAAGTCATTGACCTAGTTTCCACAAAAGGTTTGATAGTGTCTCTGCCAAACCATTTGCAAAGAAAGCCTCACATTGTTTCATTCATTTTCTAGCCTCACATATTGCACTTCTGTCACTACCGCTGAACATTTTCATGCTCAAGGTCCTTTTCGCAGTTCAACAATATACTATCTTTCAGATAGTTATTTCAAAATGAGTTGAATTTCATAAACAAAAAGCTTTTGTTCAAAGGCTCTTATATGTAATTTGTAACGTCAGCTGGCATTCTGAGTACATCGGTGCAATATTCAATTATATTCTTGTACGTCGGGGCGACTCAAGAGTCCAGATATTCAGAAATAAAACATTATGGCCTTGTCTACTTCTGATAGGCAGAGATTAACATCTCTGATGAATAGAACTCAAAGACTAGGAAACAGATGATTTTTAGATTTAAATATTATATTTTTAATGCACGGTACAGGTAGGTCATTTTATTTCAATAGTGAGATTACCACAATGCCTGTCAAGGTTGATTTATTTTAAGAAGGCACTACTGAAATCTTTATGCATCTATATCTATATTTGGATGCAGGAAGCTGTCAACACAATTTCTGTTTATGTTTTCACCTGACGATCACAACTTTGATTATTCTTTTGAAACGTGATTTATTTTGCCAATTGAAAGATGCTCGTCACGCTGTAAGTAAAATTTACTGCCAATAGCATCAGCATTTTATTGAATGAGCAAAACATAACACTGTTTAAGTAACAAACCAAAGCCTCTGATACTTGTGGAAAATAAAGTTTAATAGCTGTCACAACACAAATCATAAATATAGCCTAGTTTATGTGCAAATGTAATTGGTTAATCATAACCAAGAGACTGTTAAAATCAGGGTCACACAAAAAAGAGCATGAGGTGGCTTTGTCTTGCAGTCAGACTGAAAAGTTGTAACTATTCTCTTATTTTTCAAAACAAAGACTCAAAGTAAAGAAGGAGTCACCATTATAAACAAGTGATGTTGTGTAACCTAAAAGGCCACTTTCCTCCTTTGCAGAGAGATGCTGTCCCTCATTTAGTAAACACAGAAGATCTTGCAGATCTCAAAAAGTTCTAAGTTAGATCCATTACTTTCCTTCAGATGGGTTTTGAGAGCCCATGGATCAATACCCAGGCTTTGTTCACTGTGCATTTACATGTACTACAGTATGTGGCTCAGGGGCTCATTTCAGCCCAGTAAAAGATAAAACACTTTTATGTTGATCCCCTTCCACACACACTCACTATCCGATTGAGATTAAAGGTTGTGGTGCCTACATACAACATCAAAACACCCCAGCTCTGCCATAGCACACTATTGTCTTTATGGAAATCTGGTCACTCACTGATACATTTATATAATAGTTTGCATTGGGCCAATATTTATAACCCTTTTGAGTAAACCCCTATTTGCATAAAAAGCTCTGGGTCTCAAAATAAAATACTACACTTCCATAATGTAGCAGGATCAATAAGGCATGATAACTAAAAAAAAAACAGCTGAAAAAATGAATACACCGCTCTCTATACTGAATGCATGTTTTACTCATTTGTATTGCTGGCAACAGCTCAACAGATTATGTTTTTACAAATTAGTTTTGTACATGTGATCTTTTAGGGTTCAGCTAATTCTTTGTACTGGTGTTCTCAAAGGCACTTGTTAGTCTGATACACTTCAGATAATTTCATTATTCCATTTTACCACACAACGTCAAGCACTTGTGACTGGATATCTAAGCAATGAAGCATTAGATATGGGCACACTGGGCCTGATTCAACTAGTGGGGCTTCACTCTGACTGAAGGTCCTGTTCTTCTAAATGCAGAAATAATGGTGCATTGTTGTGGCACGGAGAATATAGATGTCAGCACTGAGTGGAAGAACAGTTTTCTTGTTTACACCTTGATTTGTTCTCAATGCCCTCCTGGACAAGACCCTCGCTTGCTTATATTATATTACCCTGCTAGAAGTCATCCAGATGAGATGCAATGACCACCTCTGATCCACGTTTCTTCCAGCGTCCAACAGGTTTGGTACAAGATAAGAGCAATGCAAAACATTGCATGATCTTTTTTTACATCAAATGACAGTAGCAATTGTATTTGTCCTGCCTTTCATAACCATAACATGGTATCAGTTATGTATGACTGACAGTCAAGTATGTAAAACATAATGGACAACTTCAAGTCTATCCTTGAAGAATAAAGCTCAAGATGGGACAACTCCCTGGATAGGATGCCTGTCAAGAAGCGTCAATCAGGACCCCATGCAGACGGAAGAGAGTGAAACAGACACAGGGGAGAGAAGACTGGGAACGGGGCTGGTAGACGAACAGGGGGGCGTGAAGACGGTGGGCTGGTGCTCGGGGGGGAGTGGTCCAGGCGAAAGTCCAAAGGGAAATCCAGGGTGAGCAAAAGTCCAGAACTGGGTGATCCATCCTTGACAGACATGACAAAAGTTAAAAACCGGAGCGGGATCTGGTACAGGGACAGGGAGATAAAAGGCCAGGAGCTCCGAGCCCCGGACCCAGACGGTCAGGACACCGTGGTGAAGCCAATGCCGTCGGGTCTCTCCTGGACCCTATGGTAGGTGGGCTTCTGGGCGTCCACCTTCCAAAGCTGAGCCCAGACTGGTAGGAGCGTCTGGCTATGAAAGGGAGGAGCTGGATGCGAAGCAGGTGCACAGAATCCACTCAAACAAGGAAGATCCGGAGCGCCCTTAAGAGGAGGGACTTACGAGCGTGACAATGCCAGGCTATTGCAGGGCACATACACACACAGGCTCAATTTAGCTGCATCAATTCACCTATACAGCACATCTCCTAATTAAAACACTCCAACACAGCCAAATGTGAATCAAACTTGAGATCTAAGAGCTGTGAATCCTGGGTTCAATACAGAAAAACACTGATAAACATTGGTGTTTGATCGGCAGCCCCATACTATGATTCTAATAGTCTTTAAGTGGATTTTATAGAAATTCCTGTTCCTTTTACAAATTCCCAGACCACATGGTGTTAATCGCCCTGCTCAAAGTGAGGGAGGAAAGACCGGCGCTATTAGAACAAAGCGAACTAATTGCAGGGTTTGCAATGGGCGACAGTATTTGGATGGTGTTGCTTCCAGCCTCCTTTCTTAACCCAGGAGCTGTGTCGGCCTGGAGCCTTGCGAGAATTGGGTGAGGCACGCAGCCGGGGTGCCTCCCCTCTCCTCCGAGGTGCAAGAAAAGAGGTTCAAAACAAGCAGTAAAAAAGTGTTTTACAGTCCAGCAGACAGCAGGATTACAACATCGGGCTGCATTCCAAAATGGAGACCTTTCTAAAAAAAAGTACGAAAAACGCCAAAGATATATGATATATGCCCCAAAAGGTAAGGTGGGAGAGAAGGAGGGGGATGGCTTTTATATTGGAAAGAACTTGTAAAAAAAATAGCTTTAGAGTCTGTTATAAAAGACGATGACTCACACAATGTGCTTCTGATGGGAGCAGTGGTTCTATAATGGACTGTTTTCCAAATAAATACTATACACGTATGCAACTGTATTCTGACAGATGAAAGCCGAAGCTCTGCTCTTGAATCAGCAGGGTGTTTTGCAGATTGCAGATCCAAAACATCTGGATTCACTTGTGAATAAGCACGGGACTCAGCACTGGAGCTGAGCGGTGGACTGTGGTCCCATGCAATTACCTTGCGCGGGCTCCCAAGTGGCTCACAGCAGGTAGAGAGTGCCTAGGAGACATGGGTTCGAGCCTGGGCCAGGTCACCTGCAAATTGTGACCAGGGTTTCCCTGAGTGGGACTTCCCAATTGTCTGCAAGTCACCTTCACTAGGATGGGAACTGGTATTACAAATACCAGGGGAAAGAGGACAGTTGTCCCATCAATCCTGTTTGGTAGGTAGTAACTTATTCACCCAAGGCGAAAGAAGCCAGGCCATTGACTTCAACAATATGGCTGAGTAGCTTGTTCCAGACTCCCACAACTCTTTTGGTAAAGCAGTGCCTCCTGTTATACATGCACTTCCATGTTATTTTTGCCCAGAAATTACTACAGAGATGGGCAAAAGGTCTCCTGCCTGTCGCAGGTGTCAAAAGACAAATTCAGGAGCAGTGTGTGCAGCACTTTTCAATTCCCAGCTTCTGGTGGAGACCTCACCTGAGAGTATAAGTTTGGGCTTCTGGATGGGAGTCCACTCTGGTTTAGCTTTGCGAGAGTCATTGTGGATGTTCAAGCAGCGGTCCGGCCTTGATCCAGGTCTGCTCCTGGATTGAGGTCTTTGCCAGATTAGGAAACCCAAAGGCTACTGTGACCAATCAGGGTACACCGTTCATGAAGCACATTATGTGAAACCTCTGGCAGCTGCTGAAAATTAAACATACCCGAACCTCAGATTGCTGGGCAAACTTTTAGAGATTAAAAATCACTGTAATTTCTTTTTCGGTAGGATTAGAATTCCTACACTGTATTCTAGTGACTACAGTTCCTATAAAACGTGTTGTGCTTCTTCTTACAGTATCATCTGTCTTGTTAACATAGTTACCCATGACAAATATGTCCTACAACACAACACACCTCCCTATGGAATAACACCTTACACATTCATGGGACTCTCACAGCTGCAACTTACTCTGGTTTTGATACTGTCTGGTGAGCCGAGAGGATAAGGCATTCTCACTTTAATCCAACACAACCCCCTCCCCCAGGTCCCCTTTAAATGCCTGGCTTGACTGAAACAACAGTCACTGCCCCACATATGCAACCAATAGAGTTAATCTTGGACATGTATTGATTGGTTAGGATAGGGGAGACAGAGAGGTAAAGAATGAAGGCAGGATTAGAAGACTTGCACTGCTCTGTTTGTCTATATTCTTCCACGCTAAATATTTTCTACCAAGAAAACAGACCCTGATGCAATGACGGCGCACTGTACACAAAGCAGAGACCACCTGCTATTCTCAAAATCAACGCAACCGCAGAGCTTTAGTTAGCACTGCACCGAACACAGCTGTAACCCGACACTGGGTTTAACCTGACATTGAGGCCTGAGGATTTATAGTCGGGCCTCCTCCCTCTCTGACTGTCTGGGCCAGGTGTGAGCGCCAAAATGAAGAAGGGCAGCGTAGTCACCTTGGACCATGTGTGGCAGGGCACCGACAGTCTCTTGCAGGATGATATATAGGGACCGTGGCACAGCAGACACTGCAATATCACTTCGGTTGAATACACCGGGAAGGCTCCACGCTGGGCGCTGCCAATGATGGGAAGTGCTGCAGAGACAAGGGGGAGGTGTGCAGAAGGGACAGGGTTTACAGCACAAAGCAACGCTGCACAAGGTTATGCGATAAGGCAAACCGGAGCTCAAAAGGGAATTCTCAGGGGCAGCCTTGCTGCACTCAGCATTGAGCTGTTTACTTGAAAGCAACGTTTTGATCACTGTGAGATGCTTCTTTCTGAAATGGCTAATCTCCTATTGGGATGCACATCAGCGCCTATTCTGACGCAGCGGGGAGAGAGCTGTTGGTTAAACATACAAAAGAGCCGCGCAGGGAATTGGTTTGCAAGGGAACACTTCAGCTAACTCGGAAATAAAACAAAAGCAAAAACAATGTTTGTTAGTTGTGCCGAATAGCTTTCAAGCCATGCTGACGTTTTTATTTATGGCTTTATTCACGGGCCGTCAGTTTAAATGTACCAAGTTAGAAACTAGAGAAGCATGTGTTAACATACTGTACCGCTGTACAGCGTAAATACTTGAGCTGCACGGGGATGGTGACATTTCAAAAAAGTCTTCAAGATAACACTGAACTGGCTTCAGCAATGGCTTTATTGCTTCAGACAAGAGCTTTGTCAGTAGATCCTAAGCAGGCTGTTTCTATTTCCCTCTATCTGCTATCAGTAAGCTGCTTTCCTCGTGTGGGTTGCAGTAAGCCAGACTTGTCCTGGATGCATGGGGCTCAAGGCAGGATGGAGGACCCCTACTGCTCTCCCCCAAGGTTGGGACGCCACATGTCTCTGGGATGCGGGAGAACACTGGAGCACAAAACACATGTGAGCACAAGGAGGGCATGTAGGCTCAGTGTCTTCCTGTTTATACTTGAGATTGTCATTTTATCACAGTGCAGTGGAGGTCAGGCTACAGTATGAAAATGAAGTATCTTGTAAAGTCTTAATTTGTGCACACTGAATCTTGCAACCCGTATATTAACATCTCATAAAGATAAGTGATGGTGCCAGGAAAGTATTCAGAGTGCCACAGCAGCCAAATCAGTTATGGAAAAATAGGCACTTGTATAACCAATTGCAATATTACATAGACAATATTACATCTAACAAAACATTAAGAAAATAAAAGTCTTTAGAAGTGACTAATCCTGTTAAAAGATTGTGAGAATGGCTCAGCACGTGGTATGTCCGATGATTCCTGAGTGCTGTCAAATAGTTGCAAACTATGTGTTTTCCTTTGTCACTTGTGTGAAAGAAGGCTGGTTTAAGTGACCTCACAAGAGGTCTTAGTGGTGGTGTGGGTTCTTGTGTTACAGCGATGAAGGTAATAACAGACCTGGCTAATGTATCAATTCAGGCAGCCTCAAAATTTTACAGACAATGGTCTGACAGAGAGAGCAGTATATATTTAACAGATTTCAAAATAAGTAATCAATGCATTCACTTTTCTGGGAATAATTTTTTTTAAAAGACTTTGGCCAGGCTTAGTAGAAGGTACCCTCATGTTAAGGAATGAATGCATGATGGAGTTTATTTGCTCATGAAACCATGGTAAAATGGAATTTCCATGATTTCAGACATGAAACAGGATAGTGTAAGAACAAGATCAAATGTGATAACAAGATTCTGGTGTACTTGACAAGGTTCTCCCAACAGTGATTACGGACCGAGGTGGTATAGTCAGATTTTTGTAATGTGCAGTCCTTAATTCATGCATGAATGGTGCTGTTGAGCTTGTTGTTAAAAGTAATTCTGGCACTCAATATGTGTTGTTTACCACCTTGATGAGCTTTGTTTTAGCATGTTTAAAAGTGTCAGCCTTGTCCCTGTGCAATAGGAAAAAACATTCTCTGAGAAGCCAACTCAATTTAACTTATTAGAGTTTTAATACAGAGTTACTGGTGGTACATCACTTTTTTATCCACTGACAGAATCACTCAAAGCATTTTACTCCCTTGGAAAAAATGGCAGATTTTAAATAGCAAAATTAGGATTTTTTCCAGTATGTTATTGTAAATCAAGACTTTCAAATTCCCCTTATTCCTCCCCAAATTGTAAATAGAGCATTATTATATGCACATCACTCTCACCTTATGTGACATCTGATTGGCTTAATATCTTGTAATATGTCATCTCCGTCTTGCACAAGAGATTCACTTGTCCAATAAATCTCTTGTGCTTGATTGGTGAATGAATCAAACTCAGAACGAGGTTTATGATGTGTTTTAATGCTCAGCTTCCCAGATCTTTCTAATTCTGAACACTTCAGCTTTCAAAGTCAAGCTCTATGGATACTGAGACACAGTCGATGTTTAAAGGATCATTAATGTCTGGGCAAGAAACTACTGTACAACCTCCCTATGTCTGACTATTTTGTGATGAATTTATTCAGGAAGTTCCAAAGCGACTGGTCTGTTTGTCCCTCACAAATAGGCAGCATGGGATTTATCTAAAGTGATATTGCCATGTTGCAAAAATTGCTTAATGCAATTCAAGTTACTTTAAAAAAGACAGGAGAAAAACAAGCAAAAAAGACAGTGGTTGTTTTTCCTTTCTTTATCTTGTGCAGCATTGTGATAGCAGAACACAAAAATCTTGCTTTTTCCAGCAGTGGCATGTTCAAGGGATCGCTGGGACATCTGATGAAAGGGGGTACAGAATAAAAGAAAGAAGACTTTCTGAAAAATGCTTCATGCCCTAATATTAAAGGGCAAAGGGTCACTTAGGTGTTTCTCAGCCAAGCCAGGTTTTACATTCAGACACAAATCAGATTGCCTAATAATGAAAAGCCCCGTGCTTGGTCAGTATCACTTTCTGGTAAGTGTCATCAATCCAGCGCAATGATATTTCACTAAGCGCCTGAATATGCATGAATCCAGTAGAAGACAAAGGCAGGGAGAGGATCGGGAATTCAAGTCTTGCAGGTCGTTGAGTTAAAGCCAATGAAGTCTGAAATAATTAATAATGAAGCTGCTAAATTCCCTGTTGAAGCAATATTAACGCAGAGCTTTCAATCACGGTGCTCGCTGCATATTCCTCTGCAACACAAAAAAGGGAGAGGGACAGTAATTCCGCTCCCCCCAGATTGCCGTGCTATCAAGTCCAAAACTATAAAAGGTTTAATGGGCATATGTTTTCAAGCCAGCCCTCACTGAGCCCGGTCACTGCAGTCAAACACACACAAGTATGAATTATGTACCACCTGAAAAGAAACAAACTACGCTGCAAGTGTTCGCTTTGTGCAGCACACAGCATGAAACCCCTTTTAAGGCTAATGCACGTTAAAAAGCTCATTCCGGGCCTCTGGAGTGGCTCAAACAGAGGAGTTTGTTAGGAATGCATACTGAACCCTGGAGTCTAAATGAGTGATTCAGGCTTGGACTATACCTGAGATTCCCCAAGTGCCAGTGATCACCTGGGCACATACGCCTCATAGATTGCGTATCTTTGGCATGACATGTGAGCTTGAATGCTGTTGCTGAGAGAGAGTTGCGTCATTCTCTCTATATCTCTCCTTCTGTTCTGCAGGCACTGGGTCATGTACAGAGTATAAAATGGCTCAGCAGCCCTGACAAGTACTGTACACGCTCTGGAGAGATGGATGCAGGGTTAACACCCTCTCCCTGGCGAGAAAGCTGGAGAGTTCCAGTGGAAGGCTATAGAAAATCTTGCAAACTTTCAAAAAAGGAAAAAACGCCTGTACCGCTGGCTGGCGTTACAGGGTGAGCAGCCCCAGCTATGGAGAGCCAGCAGGTTTTACAGATGAGCTAAATGACTGAAGAGTGGTTCTCCCAGACCAGGCCAGCCTATACTGGGCTCGTGCACAGGAGGCAATCAGTCAAAATGCAAAAGTCGCTTTGCGCTTTGATTAACAGAATCACAGTACAAACCAGGGTGGAGGCCAGGTAGTTACCCCTCGAATGCTCAAGGTTATTCGGGCACAGGCCCTGCAGACTCCTGCATGTGAGTAACCCCCAAGAGTGAAGATGTCCTCCTTAGTTACTAGCCTGTTTGTGAAAGTGCTCATGGGCTTCTTAAATGATCTTCACACTCTCTTAGTTAGTACTCAGAGTATTATCTGTACTGGCATCTCTTTGCACTGTTGACTCACGACAACTGCCACTGGGAATATTTTAAAAACGAACCAATAAAAGTCTATTTTCAAGTGGTCTGCCTGAATTTAGACACCTAGGGATGGATGATAGGATAGGGATAGGATGTTTGTTATGTGTCATGTTTATTGAAAGCTAGATGGTTTTGGAAAGTGCCCTACAAAGGGTGGGTGGAAAGTTGTATTTGTTTTATTCTGATTACACACACTGGGGTGATCGTTTTACATTGCTCAGACACTGGTCATTGCATTGCCCCATACCATGAAGCCATCAACAGAGCCAAGCCATTAGAGACTTGGATTCACAAACATTTATTGCAAATTTATTGCATTTATTGAAGAATCAGGTAGAGACATAACTTAAATCTTCACCAGACCCTAAAATCAGTGCAGACCACTGACCAGAGATGTGTGTATGCACAGTATAATTAGTATCTTGTGAATTACCCTGGCTTTTGCATCAGTTAGATGAAATCCTTTAGTTAAGCACTAACATAAAAATCAGTTGTTCGTCTTTAATACATATTCTGGCCAATCATGTGAAAGGCATATTGAAAACTCGTGCTGGAATGGCTGCAATGGTGAAATGCATTCATGCCTTGGTAAATTTGATGCGAGCAGGAGACATTAAGGTGTTTTTAGGTTGGGGCTTCAAAACCCGGGTGAGACACCGCTGATATTCCCCCAAAACTTGTAAAATCACAACTGTATAAAGGAGTGCTAATCATAGCTGCGTTACACTAATGAAGTGAGTAATTTGTACTAACAGATGGTGATAAACGTTGGATGAAAAAGCAACACGTGTAAAGTTGTGTACTACCAGCAGGCTAGATTGTCAAGTGGACTACTCGGTGCACTTTTTTCAACTGCCTGCTTGCTTTTCCCGTTATCCTCTTTCAGTAATTTAACTGCCTGTACCTACGAGCCCAGGGACTTGGTATTCTGCCTGTGTTGTCCTGAGGGCTGCAGTTCCACTGGAAAGGAAGGTTTCTGGGCTGCCTGCCGGTGGGCGTTGCCTAAGGGCTCATTAAAAAATACATTACAAATAATAAGACAAGAAGTGAAGACCTCAAAAGCTCTTTTATAGGCTACGGATGTGGCGTGTGATTTGCGATTATGCTGGATGTTTGAAGAGTTTACACTGAAAGACCTGTTACCGTTGCTTTTCCTTACAGGCAGTGTGCTGGAAGTCGATTCCGTTGGTCCAAACCTGCCAGCTTCTTCCTGAAAGCTTTTGCACAACGAAGATACTGATGTTTTACTTGGATGACAGCGTGGATCATTTTAAAGTTTGAGAAGCAATGCAGCCTCATCAGATTGTTGCAGATACTGCTCTGCAAATTAATAGATGTGTGGGAAGAGATACCCTTAGAGCAGAATAAATACAAATTTCAATTTGAACAGGTTTTCTTCACGATGTCTGCTGAGCTGTTGAGCTCTCATGCACTGCATTTGAAAATACACACGTGACCCAAAATTAATGCCGCCATTGTGACATATGCGGAAGAAATCCACATTCTGGTGAATCATCCAATAGACTCTCACTACATAATTGATTGATTGATTGATTGCTGAAGTATGACATAGATTACAAAAATTGTATGCACTTTTCTTTAAACAATTGGAAAATGCAAGGTGTTGTTTCAAACTATATGGTTTACAATAATTTCTTCCCCCTGGCAGAGCAAATCGTTAAATAGGAAAAAAAAACTTTGAACACTTCACGGCTCTCATCTCTCAGCTTAGCCAAGGCAATCACACTAGAGCGAGCCAGAAGAGTCTTTCATTTCAAAGACCTGGTCAAAGGCAACTTGAAGAAATGCATCAATATCCACCCCTGGGAGATTATGGCTCTTGTCCGAACCCAATGAAGCAAGACTATCTGGAAAGGAAACCAGCACTTTGCGACTCATTGATGTCAGAGCAATAACGCAGGAGGAAGCAGAGCTCTGAAGCGAGCTGCCATGAGTGGACTGCACAATACATGACCACGACTTCTGAGACGACACCTCCGCGAGCTGCCAGACAGCCTGCAGATCCGACACGGCCTCATCAATCACCTTCAGCTTCGTGGAAGACTGTCATCCTTGACCGTGAGGGATAATAAATGAATCAGTGACTTTTGTCTTGCAATATTTAGCAGAACTGTCATGACAGCTGGAAATGTGGGGTTACAGGAGTGTCAAATTTAGGCCTACTGGTACTGTGCATCGTGACGACACCTTCCCATTGCTGGTAACTGCCGATACGCTGCCATTTCATCAGTCTCCTTTAGTAGACCTCTACGTCCAAGCTCAGGCTTCTGTCCAGGCCTTTCAGTACACTGCAGTCCAACAGCCTGCCTGACTCTTGGCAGGGTGGATGGCTAATTTATGTGAAGAATCTCTCCCGAAATGAACTATCCTTTTAACCCCATTTAAGTCTGTAAGCTTGGATCTCTACGAAACGTATCCTTTTCCAACCTTGTAATTGTCTGCATTATCAAGAAGCTGCATCTTATACCGTTTTTTCTAAACAGTTTGGAATGTTGGGTTTCAGCTCATCTCCTTCAGAGTTAAAGTTCGATTCATTCAAATGATAAACGGTGGGATATATTGAAGGATCTGCTTTATTCCTTGGCATTATCCACTGAGACCGTCTGAAATAATCAGATATTAATAGGCTTATTAGGCTACATCTGGGTTACTGCATCTGCAGACACTCTGTTCTCCAGGGGTTAATACACTGGGCTTTTCTAACCTGCATTACCTTGTTAAATGGTTGCTGGACTGGAACACAAATTAAAGTGTTTTTTTCCCCTATCTGCTTTTTCATTTCACAGGTTAAAAGAAAACAAACCACAATAACACTTCTTGTCTGGTCTTGTGGATGAGTGACCCCTAGATTCACAACAATACGGGTCTGTAGCAGCCAGTATGCCAAATCTTTTTTCTCTCTCTCTGGAAATCACAATAGAGGGCCAAGAGCATTGCACCTGAGCTCCCTTAAGCTCTTTTTATTCAATCTTTGATCTGCTCTGCATAAAAATGGCAGTGCTGATGTCAGCGTCTCTCATGTCCTTTCATAACTTCTCCCCCAACCCTCTTCCGCCCCGACTCCTAAAATCCGTGACTGAAATGAAACACAACACACGAGACATGAGAGTGATGTGCAAGCTTGCCAGCTCTCCGGTCCTCACCTGCTAGGACCAAAACAGGATTTGTTTCTTCTGCTGGAACCATCGGAATGTTGGTAAAAGTGGTGAGAGATCAAAAGACATCAAACCAGAAACAATGGTTTACCACAGAGCACCCTAAACCACATCCTTCTGATCCCAGCGTCCGCTGGCCTGTTTTCCAGCAGAGTCCTCAGACGCCCCTCAGTAAGCTGAAGTTTTCACATTACTTATCAATCATTGCACCCAACTTGGAATCTACAGTTTTATAGCCGAAAACGAATTTGCAAGAAAAAGGTCTGTTTTTTGAAGAAACTCATTTCTGGATGTCCTTATTCAGCTCTTTGTCCATGCCGTTGGTCACTTTTAACAGTTGGTTCACACCTTAAAGATGTGGTTAGACAGCAGGAGGCTTTAAACACTGGAGCAACTGAATGAGGCTGAGCTCAATGAATCCGTGCAAAATGTGTTTGCAGGACTGAGTACAGAACCCAGTTTAAATAGTTCTTTTCAAGCAATTCTATTTCATATAAGGGGGTTAATAATGACGAGCTCAACTGGACCAGAAACAAGAAGAGTCGTGTTTGTTTCAGCACCAGGGCTGAGATATTAAGGATACTTCCTTACATTAATATAATGCTTTTCATCCTGAAGGAACCCAACTGCTGAGCTTCTAAAGCAAAGCAATCCCTGTCCTGGGGGGGCTGTAAGGTTTCTACGGTTCTTCAAAGCAGCAGCAGCACCAGAGTGGTCCACTTTAGCCAATGATGAGCTGACTGGGTTCATTAAGAGCCGAGTTGCAATTAAAAACCTGCAGACACACGGGCCCTCCAGGACTACCACGATCACCCTCTCCTGTTCTCAGCCATGAGGAGTAAGAGTTGTGCTACATTATTCATTATTTAATTGATCTGCAAGAAGCTTAAGTACTGTACATAACTATAAAACCAGCCCGGCTGTATGCAAGGCCTGGAAGCTATTCTTTGACTTCCTTCATATACAGAGCCCTGGGTTACTGGGAAACTGAAGCAAACTCTTGTCATTACTTTATAGCATTGCAGTTCCTGGAGAGTCCCATGCCTTCTGACTGATGCAGTTGGAATACTTAGCTGATCAGTTACTAAAATGATGTCCCTAACTAGACCTACAGATCTAAGATAAGATCATGTTTATTTTCACAGCTAATCAGGGGTATAAAATTAAGAACTCAGAGGGCTGGTGTACATGCATGGTTTTGTTCCAGCTTTGCACTTAAGCGCCTAAGCAAACTCTGTATTGGCTTAATTGGACCAATTCAGTAGTTTCTCCAGCTCTTCAGGGTGCTGGTGCTGGATGTGCTAAGCAGGCAGGTACCCTGGGGTTGTAGCAATAGGTGTAGACACCAAAGGACACGACGACTGGAGGCCAATCACAGTGCAAACAAAGCAGGGTTTCCATATCAGGATGTTTGCCCAGTATGGTTTAAGGAGAAGGCGCATCCCATGACGTTGTCATCTAATGGAAAAAAAAACTTTGTCATCTAATATAGCCTGGAACTGTTTTAAACAAACGCCAGGACCTGGGCTTGCCTGGTACTCAGATTTATTATTTTTTTAAAAAGGGAAAAAAAACACAAAGAACAACAGAAGATTTCTGTTCATTTTTCTTTTACCCTTGAAACACTCGTGGTTTATTTAGAGCAAACAATGCAGCACATTTCCTAAATTCGCCACCACCATAGTTTAATTAGGTATCGTGCTAACGCAGCACAAAGTGCAGAGGTGTTCACACCTGGGAACAGCCTTGTGCGATTTCTGGCATTATCGCTCTTCACCGCGGAGTAGCTGATAATGAGACACTTTAAGAGTAAACAACTATCAAAGCATTTGTTTGAGCAAAAGGCACTGCAGGTAGGCATCAGCGATTTCCTTCATTTTCTAAAGTAGCACGATAGCAACATAATTTATATCAGCATGCCTCACGGGAACCGCAAGAGAATACTAAATGGCTTTTCGGGGTGAAACAGTTTGGCAGAACTCTATATCATCTGGGTAGTATATAGCTTGCTTTCCAATCCACAACATCTGACACACACAAAGCAATTTGCAGGTAGTCGGCTCTATACAAGAACTTAAAAGATAAAGGAGGTGTCCGCCTTCTTATACTGTAGACATCAGGTTATTCCAGAATTTCTACCAGTCTCCTCCGGGGAAAATGAACTCTTCCGTTTTGCAGTTTTCTCTCAGCCCGTTTGGTTTCATGTGCTCCTATGATCATTCCGAAGAGACTCCGATTTTACTTTTCTCCGTTTACCAAGACATTTGATGTTTCTTGGAAACTGAACGCGAAATGAACGGTAAAGCATAGTTCGGCTTTAATAACCCACCCCAGGAAAATAGGCTAAACGCAAATCCCGTGTTGGTAAACGTAATTTAAAAAAACAACTATTATAATTCTATTATATTGGTATTAGTTATATAATTATTTTAAATAAATGACTATAATCGAGCATTAGCTCAAACGCAACCTGTGGGTTAATCGGTAAATTTACAAATGTTATTGTATTCGAAGTAAGCAATTAATGTAATGAATTGTAATCAGTTAATGATAATGTGCACTTCAGAAATGTTTTCAAGACCATGCAAAAAAAAAAAATCCATTCAACCAATATTCCGTCAGGTGGAAGAAGTACAGCGTGTCTCTTGAAACACAAGACGATTTGAAAAATGATGTTGATGATGAGCAGAGAACTTTCTGAAAGAGATGGGATCGAAAATCCATAACCCTCGAATTGAAGGGGGGATAATTAATGGAATGTCAGAGGAGTTGCTCTCTGACGGACTGCCTTTTTGCTTTACGACAGCTTCAGATGAGATACGAGCCGGCGGAGAACATGCCACAAGCGTCCGCACGTACTTTTAACCGATACGCTCTCCTAAAGCCTCTGAACGGTCTTTTTTAAAAAAAAAGTCGCTATTTAGATTATGTTTTCAAGGTGAAGTACATGAAGAACAAGTAATAGGTTTACTTCTGTGCTGAAAAGAGACGTTTCGGCTGTGGAGCCTTCTTCGGGTGTGAGGAAGACAGGGCAGGCAGCAAAGATGAAATAGCACAGGAGAACAAAAGTTGGGAGAGGGGAGGAGGCCGCTCAGGTGGAGAGGGGTGAAGAGAGGGGTGAAGTCGGAACCTGCATGTGAATAGAGAAGATTACACGAAAACAAGTCTGTCGTTGAGAGAAGGTGTGAACCAGGTTTCAGGATAATTTTTGTTTCTGATGTCTTTCTGCTGTGGGAGTTGAGAAACCCTTCATTGAGAGCTCAGACGGAGAGATCAGTGTGATCAGGGCCGTCAGAGGTGAAATGAGAAACTATGGGCTTGGAGAAATCTTTAATCTTCACAGCCCTAACATCGGTCTCCTAGGCTCATAGCTGGCGTTCCCCGACACCAAGAAGACCTACAGTACTGCTTCGACGCTCCTAGTATATGAAGAATGCTTGTATACACTATATTCCGATATGTACATTTACATTTTAAATAAAATCGGACATGAAATAGCATCGGCCGAACGGAGTTTGGGGATAAAAGGACAGACATCGACACCGCGTTTCTTTGTGCTGTGACAATTTCCCGGAGCCTAATTTCATAGTTTGTGGCGAAGGTAGGAAAATTATATCCCGTTGCGTGTTGCCGTAAATTCCAACACGACTGTCTCAACATGATGCAGTTCTGCGCAGCGAGGAATCGTGAAACGAACATGTTGAATGTTGGTTAATCGCTTACGGACTTCAAATTCTGGTACATCTCGTTAAATCGACAAGGGCCGGGGGGTTATTGATAGGTGAGAAACGAAACACCGGTGTGAAATCAGCGTCTGATTTATATTTGCAAATAATCAATGGGTTTATTCTTATCCGTTTATTCAGATAAAAATAAAACAACACGGTAACAGCAATTCCTGAGCTCCTGTCAGGTTTGCCGGCACCGAAATAGGTAGGAGATCCCCATGGTAACATATAGCTTGCCCCAGAATAAAGATAGGAGTGGTCTTATACGCGCTGCACAGCTCGACTGCTCTCAGTGCGCAGTAAGCTCCCGTATTGGCAGGAGGACGGGATAAAACTAGTTAAGACACCAGACCTCTACTACAGACACAGAAACATGGACCGGGAGTGATATTTGCAACCGACTGAAACGCCGGGTGACACCAGGAATCGGGAACTGGTTAATACTGTACCCAAAGCGAACTGTACTGTAAACATCAAAACCCTTGTAGATCGCGACAGGGACATCCTTCAGAGTTTAAAAGACAGACATTAAGATGAAGAACATAAACTGGTTTAAGGGCGCAGTTCAACAGTGATAGTGGTGCAGGGGGTCTGGAGAAGCGCTCTCACTCAGCGGGAGCGCTCAAGTCGCACGGCGGAGCAAATGACCACAGGCTGCGGCAGGAGTCGCCCCGGTCACCGGATTCCCAGCCAGGACGCCGGGCGCCCCCGCTGATACCCTCAGCCCCGAGGCAGCAGCGCAAGCGTGGCCCCCCTGGAGGACTCGCCGGGCGATGCGGTCTCCGGACGTGCCGGAGTTAGGAGCTATTCTGTGAAGGATCCCCGACAGCTCAGAGCATCCGGACTGTTCGAGCGTCAGCGACAAACTGCACAGGAGTTGGGCGGCAAAGCGGATAACGTCCCAGCAGGCACGGAAATCTTACCGGCTGAACTGCCGAGTGCAGACACTTGCTCTGCTAAGAATTTGGCGACTGTGGCATTGCTTTTGTCTGAAAGAAGCGGAGGCTTACAGGGGGGCTCGGATGGACAGGTCGCAGCCTTCAGTGAGTCTATAAACAAGGGACAAACAGCGTAACGTTTCAGCGCGCTTTTTGGAAGGCTTGGACGAATGCATGGAGCGTGTGACCGATTACCATCCACAAACACCACCAGCTTTGATTGGAGGAATTAAATAATAATAAAAGCATGACTAATAATAAGCAGCAAACAGATACACCTAATACGATTGGGTATCATATTGGATTCATTAAACTCGATGAATTTGGACTCACCGAAACAGATTAACTCGAGTTATGGAGCGCGTATTATCCAGAGAATTAGATAAAGCGCCTGTAGGTCAGCGATAGGATAAGAGGAGTTACAATAAGCAAGCACCTCGCTGGGATTTCGAGAGGAGACCGATTAATCTTATTTTGAATGTAAAACACTCCGGTATAACGCTCTAGAAATTAAACTGCTTGCGCTGAAGCTTTTGCTATGATCATGTAAAGTTGTTTTTTTTTATTTCCCATTTTTCCACGTATGAACTCTGAAACCAGGAAAAGGATTTTGAGATTGTTTTTCTTGTACGAAAACTGACTCCAATGCTTAGGATTAAAATCAGGTACATACTGTACACGATATGCACAGTAACATGACTGGGGATATTTCACGGCCGCGGACATTTTAAACTGGATACTTTTGTAGTCTACACGTTTTTTAGACGGAGCTATTAATGCAGAAACACAGAAAAAGAAAAAAAAGCCATGCGATTATTATTACAAAGATGCGGAAATTAGCGGGACTCACTATGACCGCTGTGTTGGTGAGTTCAATACAACAGTAATTCCAGCACAGACTCTGAAACGTTGATCTTCTCCGGTCAGCCTAAAGAAGAAGGACTATCACTTCACCCAAAACATCTCTTTGTGTGAAGACAAGAGTTCTGTCATTTCTGCTAGACACATGTGCCACCTCAGTTACAATCCCAGAAAAATGCTTTGCGCCCAGATTCTGCAGGTGAGTCGTGTGTACCGGTGGTTTCGGGTGTCCTATGCGGACAGGAGGGGCGAAGGCGCTCGCTTATTCGCTGCGCCGACAGCAGAGGTTAACGGTCTGACCGGTGTTTTCCTGCTACTCAGACAACCTTATCAACAGCACCTGGAGAATTTAATACAGAGACCGAGGGGTTTGGTATTTATTTTTAGAAATACAACTTCCATTCGAAAGCATCGTGATCGGCAACGTTTAGAATGAACTGACACATCTAATAACGCATATCTAATGGCACTTATATTTGCATGGGGGAGGGGGGAATCTTTTTAAATGATTATTTTTAAGTTTAGCCAAAAAGCTGTACTGTATATTCTTTATATTTAAATTTTGCGGAAACATTCTGCGCAATACTACGGTATTGTAGTGAAACCTCACTCCTATTCAAAGCTAAAAAGCTCCAGACATTTCACTAGTCTAGCTGATTCATGAAATTCGCCGTAGTGCCTTGGGGATAGTATGTCATTCATTTCTGAGCCGACGTGACTTTGTGGTTCGTGGTGGAGCATTAAGACATCGATGCTCGCTGTGAACACTCAAAACAAATAGGTCTGAAGAGGGGTTTAACGGCGTTTCCATCGTATTGAAACGTCCTAGAAAAAGTTAAACGTTAATGCCTGCTAAACACCGAGTACAATCATAAAACGATTATGCCCACTTTATTATGTAATAGGTAGATAAGATAGATAATACTTTATTAATCCCGTAGGGAAATTGATGTGTTACATTAATAATAACCTTCCGAATCACTGTTAATGAGAATGGACAGCTGTACTCACGGCGACTCAAAGAAAGTGGAAACAAAAATGAGATCGATCAGTTACCATTGGAAAAGTTCATGACTAATGTTTAAGTGTGTAACAACCTTCCGATATTACCACTGGATAGGCTAGCTACGGACAAAGACCGTGGCAACGAAACAAATGTATATCTAAGCATCCGACACTTAACATAGGAACACAACACAATGTCCTGCGGTATCGACATGTACAATGTCTGTCCAATAAATAAATGATGAAGGATTTTTCATTTACAGTTTGAATGCCAGTAATTATAGTAGGCCTAATTGAGGTTATTGTCAAATGAACATATAGCACAATGTACGAAGTAGCAGAAGCAGCCGCAATGTCAGTGGTAACATGAAGTCTGGGCCCCTAACTCATTTGGACGCCGCGTTATTTATTAGTTCAACAGTCCTGCCACGGTACGCTTTAGGTAATATTTTCTTCGGCGTCAGGGGTCCGAGTTCAACATCTTTCCGGCGATGGCGTTTTCACTTTCACTCCGAGAGCGGCTCTGTGTGCGTCTGTGTGTGTGTGTACAGCGGCCCAGGGCGCAGGCGTGAGAGAGTGAAAACACTCGGAAAGAGCCACTACATACTGTCCGCACGTTCGTTTAGTTAATCCGACAAGCGAGGCTTCTGAATGAAGATTTTTCAACATTTGTATAATCCCACAGGATTTAACAGGCTCTTTTTAACAACAAGGGAAAATGGTTGAAAACTGTTGCAGTGGACCTTGACTGTGTTCAACTGTGTGCCTCTTCTAGGACTTTGAACCTTGCGATGAATCAATTACTGGACTGACCCTAAACTGCTTAATTAATGCAAGAACTGAAGATTGCTTCAACAGCTAATCATTAGCTGGAGCGAAGAGTTGGCAGTAGGCTGGAATGGAGATGGATCTATTCTTGACCACCCACATACCAGTATACAGCTGTGCACCTCTCCACAGTCTTTCACTAACCTGCTGACCTCTCTGCACGGCGTTGAAACCGCCCCCACACTCCTGTCAGGCGGGGACTGAGCTGGTTTTCATCGCCGTTTGTTTCTCCCAGATATGAACGTCCCAAAATAAGGTGGCAGTGACATTCCCAAAAGATTAAGTGTATTGTTTCTACTTGCACAGTCCATTCAACACAATCAAGGAAAAACATCACTCACAGGAGTTGCAAGTTGCCCTTAAATGTAATGTATTTGATTACACTCTACTTGTTTACCAGCTTTCCTCGTTTTTAAGTGCGAGTTCCTGTCCAATCTCTGGCCTTTTATTATTATTTTAAAGAGCTTCGTAGTCTTTAAGTTAGTTTGGGATTCATGACATACACAAAGGAGCATTTTTCGACATGCCCAAACCCAGATCGTATCAGAGCTTTTGCTCTGAAGTGGAGAAAACTCAGAACACAGCAAAAACCAGAATAGCATTTTCAAGGCAGCTGAATGGCACGTCTTTCTGTGTGCACTGGCAAATAAAGCACTGTGAGAAAGGTGACGTTTTCTTCTTCTTTGCAAAACTACTGCAGCTGGGGGTTCCAGGGTAGCATTGAGACAGTCAGGATAGAACATTCTTTTTTAGCGCAGGAATATATCTGACCACTCCTCTCTGGAGCGATTTGAATTTTTTGTAATTTGGGATTGTTCTCAATAATTTAAGAGGAGGTCTTACTAGTGCTTTGTATGATTTTAGCATACCATCCCATCATCCAAATACACTTTTAACTATATCTGCTGTATCCAAACATTCCCGAAAACCCCTTTTAATTACTTCCTCACATTGTATAGATGATTATGAAGTGTCAGCTTAAATATCTAAGGCTTTTTAATGGTACATTTTTCTAAATGAAGGTTTTCCATCTTAAATATATACAGTAGCTGATGTCTCTAAATTTCTGGTTTATATGCATTTATTCATTCATCTTGGAGTCTGCTCCGTTCTATGTATGTATATCATGCCGATTCATCCAAAATTATATTATACTGTATATAGTTACACATACACATTTGTCAGTTAAAAAGAAAGCAAACTGGCTTGAATGATAACCTTTTTCACCACTCTTTTTACAAGTCTGTATTTAATTGTGTATAAATGGCTCTGCATCAAATAGATATCCACTTGGTTTTTTTTAAATCCACCTAGATGGGCCCAATGCCCTTGTCTCATTTATAAATGTTCGTATATTGTTAGGTATACCAATGCAATTTATCTGTCAAAATCACTGTGTAATTAACACTTAGACCCAAGGCATATTCCTTTGAGATTCTATACTTTCTGACTCAACGTGTTCATTATTTAGAATTCATTTTAAGTTGATTTTTTTTCGGAATATATTACTTAGCATGAAAAATAATAAAGCAATAGATGGTTGTTAAGTCTGTGGAGAATGTAATCACTTAATGCAGAGTTTTTTTGTATCACAAAAAAGGTGAAAAAGTGTATAATAACACTTAAGAACAATTGACTGCTGATGGAAGGATATTATGAAAAGATTGCCTGGAAATGAATGTACCTCTTCTGTGTCTCATGAATAGGTTGCCAGTGTGAATCCCCTCTGAGTTCACCTATTGTTTAATATCCCAGTCTCTTGAATCTCAAGTCAAGAAAGCATTCATCTTCGTTAAAACTATTAAATAGTTTTTTTTACACCAGGGAACATGGTTAAAATTACTTGCTGGAGAAGACTGCCATAAAAAATAAACCTGTACATTAGTGCAAACAAGGACTTCTAAATCTGACAGATTGTGTGGAGTAACACTGTTGAAGCTACTATGCAGACAGAGTGCCTGTATCATCTTTAATAATAATAATAATTACTTACACTTATATAGCGCTTTTCTGGACACTCCACTCAAAGCACTTTACAGGTAATGGGGATCCCCTCCACCACCACCAATGTGCAGCCCCACCTGGATGATGCGACGGCAGCCATAGTGCGCCAGAACGCTCACCCCACATCAGCTCTCAGTGGGGAGGAGAGCAGAGTAATGAAGCCGATTCATAGATGGGGATTATTAGGAGGCCATGGTAAGGGCCAATGGGAACTTTGGCCAGGACGCCGGGGTTACACCCCTACTCTTTTTTGAGAAACACCCTGGGATTTTTAATGACCACAGAGAGTCAGGACCTCGGTTTTACGTCTCATCCGAAAGACGGCGCTTGTTTACAGTATAGTGTCCCCGTCACTATACTGGGGCATTAGGACCCACATGGACCACAGGGTGAGCGCCCCCTGCTGGCCCCACTAACACCTCTTCCAGCAGCAGCCTTAGTTTTTCCCGGGAGGTCTCCCCTCCAGGTACTGACCAGGCTCACACCTGCTGAGCTCCAGTGGGCTGCCAGCTGTGAGTTGCGGGGCGATTAAGGTGCTGGCATAAGTTACTTTATCTGAAAGATAAAGTAAGCAAGCTTTCTTTGCTTGTTGTATTTCTTTTTTACATTTAAAATGTGGTTTTGTTCAATCAAGAGAACATGAAACGGAGAATTTTTATCTGGAGGAAAAGGCCCTATGCCACTGGGTTTCTTTTAACTCTGTTATTGAATGTTTGAGTTTGGTATTTTAATCTGAATACCACGTTAAAAATCTGTTCCTGCCTGCAGCTCCTTCTCTGTTAAAAAAGACCACAACCACTGTATGTGTATGTGTATCACACTAGCCTTCACTTCTTTAGTGGTGAATGACATTTTAATGATGTGTGGTTTGGTTTTGGCCATGCGTGTTTGTCTCTGACATTTTGTGAAGTTTCAGCTGAATATTTTTAAACCTCTGGCTGGCCATAAATATCCTTGCAGTGACATTTATGGATATCTGTCCAGCCATTGCGCAACCTGGCTCCCTTGAGGTTACTTTAAGAGACCTCGAGTCGGTCCCAAAGCCTTTATGCATTCAATGAACAAACCACATAAACAAATGTTCAAGCAATTGCCTGCCAACAAAAAAAAATTCAAAACCTCTACAGGTTCAAAAGGTAAGGCCTTCAGCTGGACAAAGGGATATAGCGTAATGGTGCCTCAAGGCTCCAGAAGGAATAATTGATTAACAAGTCAAATCACTGCAAACAGACAAATCTTAAACAACAAATATATATTTAAATGAGACAATTCTGAGCCATGATTATGTCCTCACCAGCGTTTTGTACAGTGAAACCCAGAAGCTCTCTGCAGTTGCAGATCATTTAAGATTGCTCAGATATTCTTCATTTAAGTTTACTTAAATATTTTTTCACCCTACTAAGTGGTTTCTACAAAGATGAAGTTGTAAGGGCTGCTCAACAAGGAGTCATTCTAAGCTTCCAAAATGGAGTGTTATAATAATAATTGCTTGGACTTATATAAGGCTTTTCTGGACACTCCACTGAAAGCCCTTTACAGGTAACGGGGATCCCCTCCACCACCACCAGTGTGCAGCCCCACCTGGATGATGCAAGTGCAGCCAGAGTGCGCCGGTACACTCGCCACAAATAAGCTATTAGTGGGAAGGAGAACAGAGTAATGAAGACAATTCATAGATGGGGATTATTAGGAGACCATGATTGGTAAGGGCCAGTGGGAAATTTGGCCAGGATGCCAGGGTTACACCCCTACACTTTTAGAGAAGCACCCTGGGATTTTTAATGACTACAGAGAGTCAGGACCTCGGTTTTACGTCTCATCCCAAGGATGGTGCCTTTTTACAGTATAGCATCCCCATCAATATACTGGCTCATTAGGACCCACATAGACCGCAGGGTGAGTGCCCCCTGCTGGCCCTCTTCCAGCAGCAACCTTACCAGGAGTCTCCCATCCAGGTACTGACCAGCTGCTTAGCTTCAGTGGGCTACCAGTTGTGAGTTGCAACAACATAATCTAGCAACTACCCCAATTAAATAAGAATGAACTGGCAGGAACAGAATTTTGTGGTGGACGTGAACTACAGTAGGTGGACTGCTCGGCTGTCAATGGCCTAAATCAAATTATTATTGACCTAACTGGATCAAATACACAGCTTCTTCTGGCATTTAAACTTTAAAAAAAACAACAGAATACTATACATGCAGACCTTCCGGGACCAAGATTTGATAGTCCAGTTGATTCATAAATGAGTCAATTAACCTCTTTAAGAACCAGGGTGCCTGTAGATACCTTTGGAATCATAGATAGTTAGAGAAAGTGGCAATGCACTAACAGAGAGAAGGTCATGAGAAAGGTTGTTCATGACTGAGGGTGTGTGAGGCCAGAGCTCAATATAACCCTCTTTCCACTGCAGGGACAACCCCACAGAGCATGACAGGTGACAAGCAGAAAGGGGAATAAATATAGTTGCAAGGGAAGAGCTGTGATCCTCTTGATCAGATGTACATCAGCTCAATGTACTTTTGAATTTGTATGGGTCTCCCCATCCAAAGTAAAAAAAAAAAATGCAGAGCAGCTGATGGGATCTAATTAAAATTCAAGTCTCTTTCTTCAAGATCTATTTCTGTGTGAACGCATAACGTTCCGCTATTTTTTAATTTGGACGGCCGAGGAAGATGAATTCAGCTTTTGTAGCACATAAAATTGGGAAAGTTTTGCAATCACTCCCTAGAAAGGGTAATTCATGTCACAGTTGTGTAAAAAACATCACCTCTGTCGATTTATCATTTTAAATTACATGCAATTATGTTGAGTTTTGTTTTCATTTTTTGTTATTTTCATTAAAAATGTCAAGACACCCTGGAGCAAATGGTCCATCAAGACATTTTCATCAATTTTCTAATTAATGAAGAGTAAATTGCAAGTGACTTTCTCGAGCATAAGAAGCATTTTGATTAATTGGGGGCTCTCAATTTTCTCCTAAAAACAGCAGTTTTCAGCCAATTGTTTCATCTGCTAGCAGAGCATGGAATCAGGGTTCAACACATTGTATAAGCATATAAATCAGACCAAATGTCTGTGTGTTCATATTCTACTCACCATGCTATAAAAATGTTCATTTCTTTACCGTGCTATGCCACAGTTAAAGAGATCTTGATTGTAGCAGTGAAGGTATTCAGAACCTCACTCTAATGGCAGACTGTCATGTACTGTATATACCTGTTGATTTACTCATTATCATTAATTGCACAAATTCTTCTATGATTGCTTTCAGATTATCTTCTTTTGTAGTTTTTTTGAAGGCCATCACACTGCAGTCTTCATTTGCCTTGTATAATGGCATTCCTTTCTGACTTTTACAGCAGAGTAGAAAACCACACACCAGATGCTTGATAACCCCAGTGAGCTGACCATAAACACTGTCCTTCCCACGATGCCCTGGCATCTTGACAACTCTGAGCACAGAGCAACGCTCTTCAGGAAAGATACAGAGCTTCTGTTCGCAGCCTGCCTCTCCGCTTACAGTCGATCTTGTGCAGAATCTGTGAAAAAATATTACAAAACAAAACTGAACCTGTCCATTGGAGCGAATAAGTGCTCAATGCAGCTTATCTATGAATTGACTTACACAATAGCTGTAGGCTTCCTTTTCGGACAATGAGCTACTGAGGTGATGGGAGGTTTATGCTGTTGCTCAGTCTATCTGACCATATGAAGATGTGCTTTAACAGCTTTCTAAAGGTCAGCTGCTCCCAATCTGTCAGACATCATGATTCTGACATTCCTCTACTGTGAATCTGGAATACGTATCAGCTGCTTAGAATACTGAAGTCAGAGCTTTGTGGGCTTAAAAGAGGAAACCACCTCTGATTCCCTGCCTGTTCTTATGTTTCCAAATGTCTTTAAAGTCTCTCGTGGAAGAAGGAGGGAGGGAAATATACAGAGCCAATTTTATCAGCACGAAAGCCGGAGAATGTTGGATTAACATGTAGACTCTAGGCTACGTTGGGTGGCTTTGTGCAGGCAGATTGAACGCTATGCACTGATGTCAGAACACAAGAAACAAAAAGGTTTAGTACAGCTCCTTGTGTTTTATTCTTTGACGTCTCAAAGAAAAGTGGAGTATAAATTAAACATCTTGCAGGCAGCTTTTGGATTCTATTAATTTGCAGAGGTGTTTTCAGCTAAATGGAAAAAGGCAAAAAATTTTCATTAGAAATATGCAAGACAAAATCGGGACAGGAATTTTGCATTGCTCAGTCTTTACAGCGTTTTATTACAACCTGTTTCATTTTAACAGGCCTGAGCATCCCTGGATAATTAAATACAGAGGGAATTGCAGGCATTAAAAATGTAGTTCTCTCTTGTTCTTTGAACATCAAGCAGTATTGCTTTTATTTATCACAGCCCTATACTGTATATATCCCCATGTTAAAGAACAGAGCTGTAGTTATCAAGGTCAATTGGGATGTCAAAGTTATACTTCGCGGGAGGAAAAAAAACTAATTTATGGCACGTGCTTGGAATACAATGAAACAAAGGCAGAAAATGTCTGTGCCCTCATGCCAGTAGGTACTGAGACAAGAATCTGTTTGAAAGCACAGTGAAAGCAGGATGGGACTCAGTGGGTTCATGAGCAAGCACAGGCAGGTACTGCACGACAAATCATGCTACTACAAACCACAAGAAATGAAGGGAAAACAAAACATAGATTCATGGTATAAGTATCGCTTAAACATGGTAAAACCACCCCATTTGGTAATCAGAACTGATTCCTTCATCTTAGACCTTTGTGACAATCCTTAATGACTGGATGCATTTACAGGTTAAGACCTTTGCTTCATTATTCAGTGCACAATGAGACTTTTATAACAAACGCATTTTTTTGTCAGTTCTTGTTTTGCTGACAGCAGCACCAATCCAATGCGATTCCTCACACAGTTTTTCCAGCTGGCCTGGAATCAGGTTAGGAACGTTCTGCATCTCAGCTGTCCTTTTAATTTCTCCTCTTCTCCCTTCATAAATAAAGTGTACTTCTTCGGGCAAGTGGGCAAGTGGAACAGTCCATTTTATGAAGATGAATGTAGAAGGCAGTTTATTTGTTTTCTGTTTATACCTAGCCAGAAACTGAGTATTTTTTTACATAGAAGTTTGTAATGGGACCTTCTTCTGTGTTCACATTTTTAAAAAAATAAGGTTTTGAGCTTTGATTTGAAAGAGCTCAGGGAGGGTGACTCTCTGATATCCTTAGGTTTAGAGCTCCAGAGCTTTGGAACATAACAGGAGAAGGCCCTCTCACCCACAGAGTGTAGACGGGCTTGGGAGACAGACAGCAGACCAGAATTAGAGGTGGGGAGTAGGATGATAGTAACTGAAACGGGTACTAAGGTGCCAAACCCTATGGAGCCTCATAAGTGAGCAAAGGATTTTGATGTCCACACGAAACCTAACAGGAAGCCAGTGCAAGGACTCCAGGATAGGAGTGATGTGATCACTTGCACTTGACCTGGTCAGGATTTTGGCTGCTGACCTCTGGACATTCTGTAGTTTGTTCAATGTGGATTTAGATACAGTACTCCAGTGAGTAGAGCCTTACAGTAGTCACCCCCAGGTTCTTCAATTTTGACTGAAGATCAAAAATAGTGCCATCAAAACAGTACCACCAGTAGCATTATGTGAACCACTGAATTGCATTCTTCAAGTCAGGAGAAACAATGAGCAGTAAAGGGTCCTAAAAGATTAAAAAACAAGGCAAAAGCAAAAGATGCACCATGATGGAAGTTTCTTTAAAATCATTAGAATTCCCAGTGTATTGTCATTAAATGCAGGTACTTCTGAAAAGGCCAGGGTCGTTCGTTAATGCATTATGAATTTAGTGTAAACGTGAATCTGAAATTCCACAGGATTCCCCGGAGTTAGTGCTGTGTTATATCCTTAATTTAAACATCATGATCTCTTTTTCTAAGTGGCGTCTCAGTGTCTGGTTCAGAATAATGGTTTTTCCTGAGCGCAGGTTCGGCCTGGGCTTCAAACAGGGATTTCCTGTCCCAGACAGGGAGTGCTGGTACACATTTTGGCCAAGTGCCCCAAAGACTGGGTGGGCTTCAGGCCACCGGCGGATCCTGGGTTTTTCATGCAGCTGTGACCCCTGTGACTAGTGAGCTGGCATGACCTGGTAATGGAACTGTCAGTGAGAGTGGCATCAGTGCTCCAGCTGCAGCCAGCCGGCTGTGGGTGCTGTGGGTGCTGTGGGTTGCGGTTAGGCTCGTAGTGTATAAAATAATGATACACTCTGATGGGTGCACGCTTCTGACAAAGGCTTGCAGGGTCGCCATCTCCTCCATACTGGTATGAGGGTGGGAGCTGTGAGTCAAGTGAAAACAGCTGGTGCTTCCAAATTGCAAGAGTCCAGATTCCAGATTTTTAAAGACATTTTTACAGCATTTATGGGCATGCCAAGAACAATCCCTGGCTTATTTTTGGAGAGTTGTTTTTCCAGTTTGTGTCTTATTTTCCTGGTGTCAGCTCTCCGCAGCACAGTGGCCCCTGCTGTGTCCTGGATGCCTGCAGGCCTGCTGTGGTGTTGGTGAAGGAGTTGACTATTTCCCAGTTCGGGCTGAGCACAGTGAAAGGCCGTTTTGCCTGGGCAGTGTTAAGACACTAGCATCCCGAAGCTGGGGAGGTTGGAGGAGTCAGACTACACTTTCTCGGTCTCTCCCGTGTGCAGGGGGGAGGTTTGTAACTGTGTCAGCCGAGACATGGGAAAAACACTATTGTTTTTACCGTTTTAAATTGGTGGGCGTAAGTAAAAAGACAAAACGAAACACTGGCTAAAGACCGGTGCACGTCATTTGAATTTGTGTACTCTGATTCTATTTATATCATGCAAGTGTAAAGTAACCAAGGAAATCGAAAGGAAAAGAAATCAACAATAAAAATGTTTCTGTTCTTCAGCTGTTACTGCCACTTTCCTGAGTTCTGTATTTTGCTCAGGTGTATCTGTGAGGACACACCGGCAATTAAGGACATTCTAATGGTTACAAACAGGAGGTGGCTATTCATTAATGGTTTGGTTATCTAGTAGCTAATTGACTGCAGAGTCTCATCCATTCCCATTTTGAAAGCACCTGCGGAGATTCAACGACAGGCCTGAGCAGTCTGAGCAGAGCGCTTTTGTCTGGGGGTTCTTGTAAAGAAGTCATCAGAATCCTCGAAAGGCACCCACAACGTCACCCCAGTGGACGTCTTCCGAACGAGCCGTGAAACATGACCCAGAGGGCAGGAGTGTACACTGCGTAGAAGTGATTTTAAAACCAAGGAGAGGCAGCACTTCTTTGCCCAAAGGGCTGTAGGAGTATGGAACAAGCTACCCAGCAGTACCATAAGCTGATGGTTTCCTTTAAGAATTGGAGGATAAGATCCTTGGATCAATTATTTACTAACAACCAATTCTAGATTGTCTGAATGATCTCTCATTTGTAACCATTTTTCAAGATCATTGCTGAGCTTGAAGTGGCACCTGAAAAATCTTCACACCTAGATGTCCATCTAGTTAAAGGTTTAGTATGGGTGGAAAAACAGAAGTCCAAACTCAGAAAGTTCCTTCGCCTTTTGTCCTCAGGACTGTAAAAGATTAACAAGAACAAGATGCTAAGAAAGATTTTTTTTTCCAGTTTGAGATTCAAGTGAGATGAGTGTAATTTTATTGCTATTTTTTTCCCCACAGTTCTGGTGTCATAACATCAGAGCTGAAAAAAAACATTAATCTCCAAAACAAAAAAGCCTGGTAGCAAAGAGATCCACATTCATCTTTGTTAGGGTCTGCTGTCAGGACAGTTTTGTGCATGTGTGCTTTACCAGACACCAAGTGCATTTTAGTTTTCTGAAAAACAAAACAAACCTATCATTTAATACATCAACTAGAAATCTTCTGCTTTCTAAAGGAGATATAATGGAATGGAATACAATAGCCTGCTTATGTATTCATTTATATCATGCAAGTGTAAACTAACCAAGGAAATCGAAAGGAAAAGAAATCAACAATAAAAATGATGGTGAACTTGCAACTTGAAAGTTTTTTTTTTGTCCATAGACTTGATTATCAAAGGAGTGTAAAATTTTCCTTGGCGTTCACTTAGAGTAATTGCAGAAGCTCCTGGCTGTCTCAGGAAGGCTGGAAGTATCGCTAAGGATAACAATCATACAGGTTTCTCACTTTCCTCTCCCCTTCCCTCTGGTGAGTGTTATAGGAGCATAAAGACACGAACTTTCAGATTCAGAGACAGACAATTGAATTCTACCTCTATCACTGACTCACACTGATTTTGTTCACACTGCTTGTGCTGGCTTGTATTTAAGTTGTATGTTATTTAACTTTGTTGTTGATGCTGCTGCTGTTCTGTGGTTTGATGTTTCCTTAAGGTCTTTGTATTGGAGCACAGATGCAAATAAGCGTTTCATTGGACTTGTGCATATGACAAATAAACTGAACTGACCTCCTGCTTGTAACCAACAAGAGATGGCAGAAATGACATCAGGGAAATGTGGGATCAATATTCCAGCCCTGAGAATCACAGGGCTCTTCTAATTGAAATAAAATTAACAAATCTGGTGTCCTTGTTTGGCATTTGAACTCTCTTGTAAGCCATCGTATAAACTCATATACTGTATGTTGGGTAGGAATTCTATAATTCAATATATAGCAGAAAAAGTGCCCATTGCTGGTGTGAGTGATAAATTGTGAGGCCCTTAAGTGACAGTATTAATACTGATGACATTCTCAACATTGTTAACAGATATTGGATAGAGTGCTGGGGGTTTTCTGAGATTTTTTATAACTTTTATTACTTGTAGACTGGACTCCAGCTTTCTTCTACTTTGAATGATCTCTCTCTCGGGGTAACCTTTTTTATTGCCCATCTCATGAATTATCTGTAATCTTTAGTATGGTAAGTGAGCAGTCAGGAATCACTAGCCTTGTCAAGATAGACAGAAGATCAGACTTTCACAATCGTTATTCAGGGTCCATTCAAAAACCAGCAATGGCTGAGCACCGATCTATGACATGCTATTTTAGAAGCACTTTCTACAGTGATCTGTCAGGTAGGATCTGCTCTTTGCTCGGTCACATGTCTCTGTGATGACACAGAGAAGTGATGACTATGCTCTACAGTAACTGGGGGAATCACAGGTATACACATAACACACAGTCTTAACTTTGTCACAGTGGTCAGCCTGTTTGCAACTCTCCGATGGTTTTTAGTTTGTGTTCTACATCAATCAAGCTTTACCCTGGACACCCAGCTTCTACTTGTATATTCTTAGTCACACTTGAACCATGTTCTCACTGATCCATACTGCACCCAGCCTTCAGAAGAGCCAGCTTCCCACCTCTCGCCCCAAAGTGACCATGGAATTCGTCGTCATCCTGAAATCTACAGGCAAAGGCCGATCTGCTGTCACCCTATGCATTTCTGAAAGACTTACCAGGCCAAAAGCAGGCAAGCATGGTACCTCACCAGCACTGATAAATGACAACCCCCTCCCACAATCTCTCCTGTTCAAGTTTCTAGCTCTTAACTCCATCTGTTAGAAATCTTCTCTCCACTGAGCCAGTCGCCCATTAACGACTCTCAGCTGGAGGCAGAACGTGCAAGTCCAGTACCAGTCGAGTTCTTCCCAAAGTGATCTGTTCTTCAAGCTTAAACGGTTGGCTTCGCCACTTGAGATCGAAAAGAGAATGCCTACAGATGCTGCCAAATGGGAAACATATGGTAGAGGACCTTTCAGAGACCTTATCGCTTAACTGATGCTCCACGTTGCTCATTCTTAATTACATTTTACAACACGTCAATGGTGGAAGGACAGCTCTGCCAAATACCATCTTTGCTTGACTACATTTTTCCAAAAATGAAGTTTATTTTTAATAACGTTATAGTAGCCCATATAATGTAATATAATGGACCCAAACCAATTTTAGAGATTAAGGCTGACATATGGTCCCAATACTTTGAAATGTTTAGTTTGAGGGAAGAGAAAACAACAATAATCCTTGTTCTTATAATAAGCAAAGCAGAACTGATACAAGATTTCATGGCTTTTATTTCTTCCGTTCTCCTCTCTTGTTATTGCCCGATGTATATTCCAATTTAAAGATAATTTAATAAGTCTCTCTATCCGTTCTTCTAAAAATAGTACTCAGTTGCCATGTTTTACTGTTTAGGGGTTTCAACTTGTATCTTTCAATATTCCCCTTTGTGTAAATAAATACAATTTAAAACTAAATGGAACTGACAGGACACATACAAGCGTCAATACTTCTGTAGCGTCTCCCGAGAAAGGATATGTTTCAGTGACTTCAAGATGTCATGATTGACCATTGGATTAGGGTGGAGTTGTGTACATGTTTTGTCAGAGTGAAGTCAGTTTGTACAGAAGAGTACACCAACAGGGGCTTTTGCTTCCATGTAAGCCAGCTGGAGTCCATAACTAAAGTTTGAAAGAAAGACAAGCTCCCACTTTTCTGCCAATTAGCCATTCTGCAGTTCAGTCAAATTCTACTAATGACACAACAAGCCCACAAATATAAAGATGTTCAAGTAGGTAGCTGTGTCAGCATGCGCAGGCTGCAAAGAAACAAGTAAAGCTTTATTCCATGCTGAAAGGACAAGAAAAGAGACAGATCATTTTCGACTGTGGAGTCTTCTTCAGGTTTAAAAGTTTAGTGTGTATAATGCTTCAGCATCACCTCTCCTGGCTGAGGAAAGGATGGCACTGGCCGCAGATTAGCATACTCAAAACCCCCCTCACTTATGAGGAATAAGTCATGGAGGCAGCTGCAATGGTGAAGTTGGGGAGGAGGGGCAACACAAAATACACAGACTTGTGGGTGCTTGCGAGTGTTTAGCAGAAAATTTAGAGGGTTAGAATTGACCTCTTTCTGAAATTGTGTTACATTACGCCATTCATCAGACTGCTATAAATACAAACTTTTGTCCTTTATGAACACTGCTCAGCCAGTCTCATCCAACCTCCATTCCAGCATTAGCAAACTAAAAACCTCTCACTTGAATTGGGCCAGTACCATCCAGTACAAATTACCAGCATATGTGATTTACCGAGTTTTCTGTACTGGGACTTCTTGTTCGTAACGGTTCATGGAACTACATGAATGACCTAATATCTCCACTGTTTACAATTTGTATCTTGTTATATATAAAACACATCTGAGTATAATTCTTGATGGACTATAATATGGTTGTGCTTTTTTATCCTGTATGTTAATGCATTGAGATGAGATAAGAAAAAAAATCCTGAGCTCCATTCCCGTCCAATTACTTTGATGTTACAAATTTTGAGCCCGTCTTTGACCAAGTACGGGAATCGTTATTTTCCTAGTTTGTAATGATACTGAATTGAAGTAAAGCAACTTTCTGTCTTTCTAATCTGTCGTGAAAGAGCTTCTCAGTTGTGTTGTTTTTACCAGGTTGTTTCCATCAAATATTTTAACAGCATTTGCAGAAGGGGGTACTGGAACTTATTCTGTATCCAGTTAATGCACTGAATTTACTTAATGAAGGGCTTGTCTGCAGCTGCAGAATTAGTAACATTCTGTTACAACACAGTTAACATTATGCAGACATTTATATTCAAGAACTGTTGTGCTCTGATCCTCAGGTGTCATGTAAGACTCAGTATCAAGTATTAGTGAGTAGTTTTCCTTGAATTTTGGCTGTTCACTAATTAATAAACTGTAATGAATATTGAAGCTAACTCCAAATGGGTTTAAACCCAGGAGTCTAGAGCTATGAGGAATCACTACCACGATTTATTAGGTACCGTTTTGTAATGTACTGTCTACATTGTGTGGTGTTGTCTGTTCTACTGTGTCGTGTGCTGTACTGTGCATGTCCTGAGAGATCAGTGTGAATAAGAATTCCAGTGCACATGTACATATGGCAATACACTACTCTAGTCTCTTTACTCTACCCGAAGTGATACTAAATTCGTACTTGCAAAGAGAATTACTGTAAATGCTATAGTTATTGTCAGGTGATGCCTAAAGAGTGATTTCTAAAGAGTGATATCTATCAATTATTCTAGTGACTTTATCCTGTTTATCCAGCAAGCAAAGGGCGCAGGCTACACCTTGGAATGGACACCAGTCATATCCAGTGTTTAATTCTCATTGAAACTAGATGTTAAATTATGCCTTATTTATGACAGCAAATGGTGAATGCACAAAAATCATGTTTTTTTCCAACTGCAGTCAAGGTCCTTTTGCAGCTTTTGAATTTCCATGCACATTTTTTCTCCCAGGCATTCAAGCCCTGAGATCCCTGCCCTACTTTTTGCTGCTGTTTTAATAGGTAACTTTCTAATGAGTCACGTGCAGTCTTGTGTTGATTGCATCTGTGAAAGCAAGGCCAAGGTGCTCAGAGGGAGAGCTTTGGCTCATCGTGCTGGACCAAAAACCAAGCACTGTCTTAACAAGCACAGACCTTTCTCGTGGTTGTCCACAAAAATGGGAAAATAAAAAAAAACAGCCTGTAGCTAATCGTAACACACAATGAAACTGACAGCGAGGTTTTTCTGGTTGTGATCAAATCCCAGTTCCATCTTGGGAACCACATTTCCAACAAGCCTAAGGACCCTCTTGGCGGGCCCTTATTAAGATGCAGGAGCCTTGGTCTCTGATGTGCTGTTTTGAGTTCCTTGTTTCTTGCTCCAGCACCTCTGCAGAGGCACAACAGGGAAGGAATATAATGTGATGTTGCATTTACTTCACTTTTCCCCTCCACTCTTCCTCATTTGGATTTGAACCAGGATCCATCCTGGGAGCAGATTGTTTCCAGATCAGTAACTATAATATTTCCCAGCTTTCTCAAACCTTTCTCAAACTTAGTCAGCAATGTGCTTTGTCCAATTATTTTTTTTGACGTTTTTAATGTCCCAGTGGCCACAATACAAGAATAAGTGTGCTGTTGACGTTTAATTGAAAATGACGTCCTTTGTTTTGTTAGGAAAGCCGAAATAATGGGCAAATCTGCCTCTGACCATGACTTCCTTGGTCATGTAGGTAAGAGATTGCAGGAATCCCTGAAGAGTACAGGTATCAGACTACATTACGCAGATATTTAACCATTACTTCCCAACACAAAGGGATTACCCAGAGATTAAGAACAGGTTTCCTTGTAATGCTGGTCCCAGACAGTAGTGCATAGACGAATTGCCTACACCTTCAATTTCAAATGAACAGGTCTCAGGGAGGGTAAAAGAGATAAGAAATTGGTTTTTCAGACTACCATTTGCTATGTGCTCAGATGTTAATCTGTAATTACCCAACAGCAAATAGCAGTTCAAATCCACCAGGATTCCCTGGTGCTGTGAATCATAGTATTTTTATCCCTGTGTTTAAAACTACAGTATGTGTGCTTAGAGCACTGGATTTAAGATTTGCACAGCTGTTCTAATGTTCTAATAGTATGCACATATAGCTGAAAAAATTCATTTGTGAGTTGCACACCAAAAAAAACAATTGTTTCAGGACATTTCGGACTAAAACTCCCTCCTACTCTAAAAATATTTACATAAACTGTACAGTATGCACGGTGCACGGATGTTTGAATATAAATATATATTTTTAATGACAGACATTTGCTTAGATGGCCTTACATAAGGCAAATGCTGAAAAGAGCGCTTGTTGGACTACGGTAGGAAAGCTTTCACAGTGGCTGACTGGTTTACATTCGGCGAGATGTGCTGGAGATGTGAACATTTCGAGTTGTGTCTTTGAAACCATGTTTTACCGTGTCCTGCAAAGAAGCTTTTATGTTTCTAATTTCATGCTCATCAACAACAACAAAAAGCTTTTTTAGGAAAGTGCAAATACAAATTCGTGGCAACCATGAGCATGGCTCTGTTTCTAGTTAGGAAAAAGTATGGCCCTGTGGCATTTCTCTCATATTGTCAAGGAAGCATTGTCTAGTGTCAATACCACAACTCAAAAGACAAGCAGGATCTAGCAGGGGCTAGCATTGCTGCCTCACAGCGCTGAGGCTCAGGGGTCAATCCTGACCTGGGGTGCTGTCTGTGGGGAGTGTGTATGTTCTCCTTGTGTTCGTGTGGGTTTCCTCCCACAGTCTGAAAAACACCCTGGTAGGTTATTTGGCAAAACAGGCCCTGGTGTCTCTGTGTTTGCATCTGTCTGCCATGTGACAGAGTGGCAGTCTGTCCAGAGACTATCCTGCTGTGCACATGTTGCTTGCTGGAACGGGCTCCTGCTCTCCTGTGACCCTGAATTGGAAGACGTGTTTAGAAAATGGTTGCGTGTGCTACAGTAGATGAATAAAACACAACTGACTGATCGAAGAATCTCATTGGTCTTTTGTAATGTTTTGGAGTGAAGTGCATGGATAAAACTGGTGAAATATTGCAGGACACTCCCATCAGTCATTGTTGGGTAGATGTTTGCCATGAAGCTAGATGTCAATAGAAATATTTGTGTTTGATTAATATTCATTAAATTTAATAAGTATGTATTAATATTAATAGCCTTCATCTTTACCTAGAAGGAAATGATGGCTTAGTATTGAATTATACATTGTTTTTGGATCTGGTTTGGCATCCTGATGTCCTAATGAGTCCTGATGCAGCATCCAGAGAAATGACATTGGACAAGTGAATGGGTAGCT
This sequence comes from Atractosteus spatula, assembly GCF_055471065.1. Classification (NCBI taxonomy): domain Eukaryota; kingdom Metazoa; phylum Chordata; class Actinopteri; order Semionotiformes; family Lepisosteidae; genus Atractosteus; species Atractosteus spatula. Next base: position 8,473,864 of record NC_142731.1, on the reverse strand, counting down.
CTGTGAACTGTGACTCTGTATCTTTGGCAGATGTGGTTGAATTTGCAAGCAGCCTATGGTATACTGATACTTTCTAGTCATTAACTGATACTACAACTATAACATTGATGACAGAAGCATCAGCAGAGCTGAGCAGAACCATTGTCAGAACCCTAATGGAAATTCACCTTAGTAATGTTCCTGTAGTTTTTTTTCCCCACTTTTACCACTGTTGTTTCCTATAGCTATACTATGTCTTCGAGATGTGGTAGCTCAGACGGCAAGGGCATCTAGCTCCTGACCGGAAGGTCCTAGGTTCAATCCCAGGAAGGGGCAAGTGATGTAATTTGCTCTAATTCCTTCCAGACAGCTCCCAGGTCCAATCAGCCTGGTTTACAAGTGAGTACCGGGGGTTACCCCTACTGGGGGTAATAGGCCGGCTGGAGTGTGATGCTGACCACATCGTCTCCACCGCCAGTGTCGGATGGTCAAGAAAAATGGTGGCCCTTGCCCCCCATTCCCCCGTGGGCCTTTATGGCCTGAAAAAGGACCTACCTACCTATAATATGCCTTCACTGTGCTCCACTGCAATGGTCCATGGGAAGACTTTAGTATATTAACTTAAACATAACAGCATTTAAAAGAATTGTCTTGTGGCATAGCAGTGGGCAATGAAGACATGCAGAGACCATGGCAAAGCCACAGAAATCATGCAAAAAATGCTTCTACAAATTTGTGATCTACAGTATTTCCTTATGAAAGTTTACAGCCAGAGTTTTGCAGAAGGCTGCAGCAGTTTTACTGCTTTACAACTGCAGATGGGAAAGTGCACTCTTAATCACATGGGCATTGAAGTGGAGGGGCTTCCCATTCCCCATATTCTCAGGCAGTCGTGCTCTCAGAAACTCTTGGAGAGCAATGGAAACGAAGGGAAAGTACATTAGGACTGAAAGCAGGAGGCACTTCTGGGAGTATGGAACAAGTTTATAAGCCTTGTTGCTAATGCTGATGCATTCTCTTCTTTCAAGAAATGGCTGGATGAGATCGTTGGATCAAATAGCGACTTGCATTCTTTAGACAATCACATCACATTTTATGGAATGCAATAATCATGCCTCAAACCCATATCCCTCTTATACTGAGTTTGTTGTGCTCACCACATGCTGACAGAAATTCGCAGTTGTGCTGGTACTTACTGTATTTCCACTTGCCTGCAGCCTCCTCCAGCCTGTGCTTGCCTTATTGTCATTTGATAAATTGATTAAATATTTACTTTAAAGTAGCAACTCGATTTCTTTCTCAGACCTGCACTTAATGTTGGCCTGTTGAGTTGCCAGTTGACGTGGATCTGAGCATTTGTCAAAGCAAATAAGCTAACAAAATAGATTCAGTCAAACAAACAGTACAATCTGTCCAAGCTCTCATAGTCCCTAAAGCACTAGCTAAGTGCAATGCAGAAGTATGCAACATGAATTCAGATCCCCAAATTAACAATAATGCTCAGCTTGTCTTCTGTGCAGTCTGCTGGATGGGATATGCTACAACACCTTACTATTACAACTAAAAATAATACTAATGAAGACGAAATAAGAGCTGTAGAATCAGAAAAATGCCAATTACGTATGGCCTGTATCAAAGGTTAAGTGATCTTTAGTCACCATAGCTTCTTAATCACAATTACAGTGAAAGTTTCAGTTTTATCCAGGACAATCTGCCATTTTCTTGGGAATTCTGGAATTTTCATGTGTTTATCAAGCTTTCTTTGTCACACTGATCATGCTAAATGACTCCAGCTGAGGAGAAAATATTTTTTGTTGAAAGGCTGGAAATCATACAGAAAGAAACACATGTGGCTTTTCTACATAATATATTTTGTCAGGAAAAGGCACAATTCCCTCAAATATGTCCTAAAAATTGTTTGTGCAAATTTTGTCTACTGAAGTATAAGCAATAAGTAGGTAATTAAAGATTACTTGCTACCAGCCAGCAAAATAATTAAGATTGCTCATTCTGGATCGGAGAAACAAACACATTACACTGCACACCTCACCTGTTTACTCCTACATGAATTCACTGGGCGTCTGTTCTCAAATCAAAGAAAATGTGCATAAGAAATGTAGAAAATATTCATCTACATTCAGCAGTTTTGGAGGAGAAAAAAATTCAATTTTCAGAAGAGCACTACTAAATAACAGTGCCCACCTGTAGAGAAGTTGCATATTATAACTGGTGACCGTAATGAAATTAGGATCTGTGTTTTGGAACATTTTCTGTTATGTAAATAATCACAGTCTACTTCTCTGAACTGGTATTGGAGCATTTAGAGGAATGGTCCTTTTTTGGGATAGAACAGATTCCTAAATGGTTATGGTACTGTATACTGTAGTTTCTATATAGTACTATGTGGATTCATTTCATGCACATCAGATTTTCACATCACCTACAGTCTCAACAAATAGGATCTCTACCCACAGTCCTAGCAAAGATCTTAAACACCCCTCCACTTTGAATACGCACTACCCTCATCCAAGAGACACCTCTCTGCCCCACGTTATCAGGTATTTGACCTAGGAAATAATTTATTCTCCTTGGAATTTCACTTTTAAGACATGCAAAATAATTTTATCATAGTAAAGTCTGGTGTTGTGTTGGGTTCAGTTTGCCCTGGGAGATAGATTTGAACTGAAGTAGCTTCCGAACTCACAAAAAGTTTACAAAAGTCAACTTGGAGCAGTTTAATTAAATGCCATTAAAACAACGGATGAAATAGCAAGAACAAAACTACTGTGGCTTTACAATGCTTTCATTTGGGAAAAAGTTAAAAAGGATATTTTATTCCTCTATTTTACCAGCTATGTCAACAGAGTGCAAAAATGTCATTAACAATGACAACCAAGAGACTGCACTGGAAGCAATACAAGTGAACCTCCTTGCTTGAGAGAACAAGAGCTGTGTCCCATCTGGGATATGAACCCACAACCCTTCAGTCCTAGGCCTCTATCTACAGTACACTGGTCCTTAGAGTGGAGTCAACATCTCTCGTCCTTCATTTTGAGGTGCAGCTGAACGTGACCTGAGCCTAAGACACAAACATGGCTAAGACTACTTGTGTATTAGATACAAACTGCAGCCTCAGTACATGATAGAAGATTTCTATTAAGTAGAGGGAAGAAGTCTCTTTTACATAAAAGGCCACGATCAGGAGATAATAATAATAATAAATGCTTATACTTCTATAGCGCTTTTCTGGACACTCCACTCAAAGCGCTTTACAGGTAATGGGGATCCCCTCCACCACCACCAGTAGCCCCACCTGGATGATGTGACGGCAGCCATAGTGCGCCAGAACGCTCACCACACACCAGCTCTCAGTGGGGAAGAGAGCAGAGTAATGAAACCAGTTCATAGATGGGGATTATTAGGAGGCCATGATTGGTAAGGGCCAATAGAAAATTTGGCCAGGACACCAGGGTTACACCCCTACTCTTCTCGAGAATCGCCCTGGGATTTATAATGACCACAGAGAGTCAGGACCTCAGTTTTACATCTCATCCAAAGGACACACCCTTTTACAGAATAGTGTTCCCATCAATATACTGGGGCATTAGGACTCACATAGACCACAGGGTGAGCACCCCCTGCTGGCCCTCTTTCAGGGACAACCTTACCAGGAGTCTCCCATCCAGTTACTGGCCAGGCTCACACCTGCTGAGCTTCAGTGGGGCTGCCAGCTGTGAGTTGCAGGGTGATATGGCTTCTGACTAGGGTTTCTTATCCAGGACAACTGCAGTCAACCTCATTTAAGCTGTCTTTCTTCACTGTGGTCAACTGCAAAGTATCCCAATGTTCTGGTTATGCATTCTGAGTACTTGTGCACTCGTGGCGTAGATGTGGGGGAATACCCTTTATAACAAGGCTTCTGACCATTTGGAGAGTTTGCGTTACAGATGCAGGTATAAGCTGTGCAGAATTAGCAGAAAAAGAATGAAGCAGCTGTAGTAGATTTGATGAGAAAATACCAAGGACGGAATTGCTTTGCAGATAAAAATCAGAGACTCAAAACTCAATTAAATACAGTATATTAAAAACAGGCCTTCAGATGTTATTAGAAGTATTACAGAGGTATAAAGTGTACAGTTATATATATATATTATGGAAGTTTGAGTTGCTGTTGGGGTTTTAATACAGATCAATAAAATGATTTGTTGGATTTTTCCTTTAAAAAAACAATGGGTGAAGACAAACTATACTAAATGTAGGTTGCTTTTTTTCTCGCCATGAACTGTTTCTAAACAACAATTCCATGTCTTGGAAATGGCTTCTGCAAGACCTTTTTTTTCCCCTAGAGCTTCAGCTCAGCGACCGAGTAACTTGGGAGGACATGGAAAATATGTATCCATTCCATAAATCTTCCACATCTTGTATCGAAATACGGAGTGCCAGCTCAAAATCTTTACTGTACTAATAACATATGTTTGCTTTTCATTTCTTTGGCATGTGTCCTTCCAAAAACCTAATCTGAGCCAGTTTACCAGCTAGTCTCAAATCAAGACTAAAATAAAAAGTAAGAAAAGTAATAAGCTCTCTCTTTTTTGGGGGTCTGCAGGTGTTTGTTCTTTGGATTACCCTGGTCTCACGCACCGTTGCAGAACTGTCCTGTGATGCTTTGCTCATCGTATCTGGAAACCTCACAGGTAGGTTAACCCTCTTTGTTAAAGGTACTCCTGACCATACAGCAAAAGCATTCTTTTTCACATGTTCAGTGTGTTGCTACAGCCAGCTTTTGAATGGCTCGTACCCTGAAATACCCCCGCAATGGGCTGGCAATGCATTCACAATTATACCACTTGCTGGAACATCACCACTTGTTAGGAGGGATGAGAGTTCAATAACTCAAAGAGGTCTCTGATGAATGTGCACACACTGATGTACAAAACATTTACTCTTAAATTAAGAAAAAATATTCAGTTTCAGAAGCATGGTGCTAATATTGATGTTTATGGTGGTTTATGAGGTGATCATCATATTTGTGTATTGCAGAACTTTCTCAGACTCCGCTGATAAAATGAATGAGCTTGATCATGGTTCTTACTGGAGTGAAATGTGTTTTATAGCAGTGTGGCTCTGTGCTCAGTGTAGTGAAAAAAGCACCATTCCAATTTTTCCCTACTAAAAATTGATTTTTTTTAAAAAAACTGTTGCACCTTCACATCCAACGATACAGCCAGGCCAAATATGTTTTTGCATATGCCTGCACCATTTTGAAAAGTGCAGCTCTGTACTCTGTACTTTAAGGAATAAAGCGATACAGTATACATCAGAGTCACAGGAAAGCTAGTACTGGGATGAACAGTTCAAGATGCTCTAATTATGCAGTGTATGGACTAAAAATACAGCTTACGTTTAAAATACAGAGATTGACTTTTCCTCCAACACGCCGAACAGTGACAGGGCTTTAGAACTTCATTAAAAAAATCAAAATAAATAAAGCAGCTTATGTCTCAGGAGGGCAGATTCCTTCTTGAGATTTTTTTTTCATTCTCTGCCCTCTCAATTCAGGCGTAAATCTGGCACCAGTTTTTGAAAATTGGATTAAACTTCACGTTATTCAGAAAAGCCAGGCCTCCCAGATATGATTTAACCCTTTTTCACGCAATTGGTTTCAGATCATTACAAATGAGCCTTTCTGAGATGACCTTCAAGGCATTCTTATTGTGTTCTTTCTTGTCTTCTCCGATAGCAGACAAAGCACTAAAGGATCAACCGCCCCAAAAAAAAGGTTCCAAGAATGAAAAATTTAAAAAGCATGCTATTTGCGTTGGTTTTTAAAGTCACTTTGGTCATTTGTGAGGTTTATTCTTTGATCATCTTCCTTTACATCACCGGTATAATTTTCACCTGGGTCTCTCGCTTGTAAGCACCTCTAATGCATCCCTTCAACAAACTTAAAAAATGTATTGACAGATACTGAGGGGGCACAGGTTAGTCTGCGTGTCTTCTTATATGCCAGCAAACTAGGAAACTATTTTGAATCAGATGGGGTCTCTGCCTGCTCCCATGAATTGTAACATATCAATCAGTCTGAAACATTTGATCAATTCTTTGTCACCGTCAGATATTAATAACAAATTTGAATTGGATATTGTTAAGCAGGCTATCAAAAAGCTGGCTGTACACTATTCTGCATTGATATGGGTTATGGGCAGGAAAGGACGGGCTATCCTTGTCCTAGACACTAAGAAGGCATCAGCCATTAACATAATCAAGCACTTGGCTCACTAACACTGTACTTCAGTGGTCCAGAGATAATCAGAGAAGACGCTAGTGTGATGCATCATTCAGGTGTCTTGCAGAGAACTGCCTTTTAGCTGCTCTTCTAGGTATGTTTTGTTGTCTTCCTGCAGACTTGGCTAGCTCAGCTGCTGTAACAAAACTTCCCCAACCCATTGGGAAATGTTTCAAAGGCATTCAAACCTCCCCTTCTGAAGCTGCACCTCTGACCTCAGTCCAAACACACGTTAGAGCCCCTATGCCGCAAATGCCAGTGCAGTGCAGTTTTGGTCACCCTGACCCTATCCCAGGTGCCTGGCATCACCCTAATACGGGCATGCACACTGTCAGCTCTTCCTTAGCTTTGCTCACTCCAGAAGCCCAACTCCAGAGTGACCTCTACAAACCTGACACAGGCCCACTCACCGGGGAGTGGACATACAATGCCGTTTGCAGCTACAATGCAGTTTGGGTCATTTTCTCTGGTCTCCAATGCTATCCAACTGTGTGAGGAAATGGCGTAGACAATCTATTTGAAGAATCTGGACATTTAATAGCATTAGTAATTTTAGTCATTTTATTTAATCTGGCATTCTAAAGAGGCTTTATAGTCATAAGGATCTCCAGGCTGGTTTTGATTTCCAGTTTCGAATTCAATGTATGTATATATTCCCAAGCTCTCTTTATGGCAAATTGATTTTTAAAAGACTGGGTAAATCTGGACTGGAGGCTCTTGGGATCCATTACAATTACATTTTGTTTCTTCAGTCTCCCGGATGTCTTGCATCACTGCAAATGAAAACAATCTGGAAGTGTGTCATAAATAATGGGGCTTGAGCAATAAACCATGGCAAATCACTTCAAACAAGCAGGACTGCGAGTTGCCCAATGTGGCTTGTATTAGACCCCCTGCTGTCAAAGACTGGAGGAGAAGAAGCGTTTGATGCTTTTAAATCTCAATTTGAAAAAAGCAAAACAATGCCTATGATGAAATCGGGTTTGGAGCTGCTGAGCAGTGTTGAGAGTAGGGATGTGAGGAGGTGTAATATTTAGAATTTGGTTAATAGGTTCCAGTTAGGATCTGCTAGGATGAATGTTCAGGTCAAGGTTAGAGTGTGGTTGGGAATCAGCTCTGGGTAATTGAAATAGAATTGTTGTAAGTGCTGGAATTGTGATTAGGATTACTGAGAGTCTTGGGGTTAGGTGAATGTTTTAGCTGGCATTAGGCGCTGGGATTGTGCATAGGCTTAGAGTGAGTTTTAAGGATTAGAGTTCATTTTAGCATGAGGGATTTGGGCACAGTTTGTGTTAGATTCACAGTGGGCCTCCTTGTTATCCTTACTGACGTGTACTGCACCATTAGCAAAAGGGTGCAGGTAAACTGATTCTGTGTCAGGGCGGCAGACAATCAAGACCACAGATTGCAGTCCCAGCTCTGCTCTGACTGCACAGCCAGAGTGCCGTGTAAGAACTGGGGCTGCACTGCTGGCCTACTTTATGCTACCCCAAGAGTCAGTCATCATATCGCATGGACAAGCTCATTTTGCATTGCTAGCTGAGGGGCCATACCAAATAGAATAGAATAGATAGATACTGAAGATGATATTCGGTCTCCATTATATCTAATTTTCATACAGTAGTATTGAAACGAGACTCATCTAGATATTCTTCTCCTCTGTTCCAATCTCTCCTGCTTTCCAAGCTGACAGCTAAGTCAGAACCGAAGTTTCCAGTTCTTCCTCTCCTGAATGTTGTCATGCTTGTCCTCGCTGGAATCATCATATGCTTTTGTAAATCCAATGTTCTCATGAGCAAAACTCATTATTCTGGCCTTGAACCGGATAAGTAGATTTTTCAGTTTGGCATTCAGTCTAAGGTATTACATATTCGTCTCTGTCTCATTAACAATGCAGTTGACATGCCAATTAAAGGTTAATGAAAATTTTACGGATAGTCAGGCATGCTCTTGGAGCTAGGGGAATTATATATTTTTTTATAAGACCGGAAAGTGTTTCAAAGCTGTTAAAGCCTTAAAAGACTTTTGCTTGCTCGGCAAGCTAGTTTGATTTACTGTCCTTAGTGCTCACTGGCAGGTACTCATTAGAGTTGCATCAGTACAAGGACTGATCTGAGTTGTTTTCACAAGAACAGTGGTCATGTACTGTCCAACAGACACAATCAATTGTCACTGGGTGTAAATCCCTCTCTTCTAGGTCTGTCTGCCTCTTTTGTGTTGTGACAGAAGGAGCTGTTTTCTGCAGGAGGAGTGCTGGCTCCAGGAGGCATTTCCTCTATTTGCATGCCTACATCCCTTTGAATTCCCTCTTACGGTGTTGGGAGAATTGCGGAATAAAGCAATTCCACTGGATCAATGTCTGAGACATCCTGAAATAATAATGCAATGTTTCTCCTTAATAATATTAAAATAATGATAATAATCATCAACATTTTACAGTCTTGTATAGCACAGTACAAGTCAGAGGAAAGTATCTTTAACTTTGAGATCACTATTGGAACTATGTTAGGGATCAAAGTAGATTAATAAAGCAGATGACACCACTCCAGCCGGACTCACCGCCACGACTGCAGGTGTACATAAATCACAAATGTCGGAGCCAAACGCAGGCTGGGTCACGTCAAATAACAAAAAAAAAATGGTGAAAAGCAGTTGAAACTGCATTTTTAAAACAAATTAAAACTAAATTATATTCCCTGCTCCATGAACTGACAGCCTTCCCTTAATATTGCTTTGGTGCTATAAAGACGTAGCGTGTCTTTGTGTGCATTTGGTGTAGAGGAGTTGTACCGCACAGGGGGAGTTTTAAAAACAATCAGAATTGATTCCTGTATAATCGGTAGGACTCAATTCAGCATTACAAACCACCCTGCAAAATACATGAGAACTGTAAGGAAATGCAGATGATAGGTGGAATGAAAAGACTTGGTTTCTGTGTCTTATAAGGTAGTCTGTGAAGACATGCCTGGGAAACTAATAACAATTAAAGCTTTTGGAAAAATTCCATTTGCATGGTATACAATATTGAGTTGTGGATCTTTTTGAATATACAAACTTGCTTACATAACTTTAATTAGAGCAATTGCAGCAAGAAACACTCTCCAGCCTTTATGTCTTTATTTGCCAATCTGTGATATCACCAGTGGACATCTCTGCATTAGTATAATTGTGAGTTTTCAGGGGTATTAGGTTTGCATCTTTGTGGCTCTGAAAATATTTTTGTTTCTCTGCTGGGTTGTAGAGGTTTAGAACAGCTTTTATTCTTTAATCAATATGGATCTACAGTATCGTTTACAAAGACATTAAGTAATTCTCTCTGAAGAATTGGATAAACTCCCTAGCTATTATCTCTTCAGCAAGAGTCTGTCTATTAGTAGATTCATATTATAAAGATCATTGTGATTTATCTAAATTTATTTAAAAGGCCAGCAGATTAAAGCTGTTCTCTATAGTTTGCTCTATTACCCGTAAGTAGGATTTAGCAAAATATAATTATGCATGATTTGCTTGACCTTCAAAGACAAATTGCAGAAATCAGTGCTGCAATAGCAATTGCAGTTATAACTGCATTTTAAGAGTGAGCAAAATAAAGTATTTGGAAGGAAAACACAAGTGTAACACTGCAGAGAACGGATCCAAGCCCTACGCCAGCCCTACGGTTTTGTTAACATTAAAGGCGTTGCTATCTTGACGGCTTCAATGCAGTACAAAGAAATTACTGCTGTGTACAAAAAGCTAAGTGAAAGCGAAGTCAAGCGATATTTCTTATCATCACCATTTAAGATCTCCACGCCTTCAGATTGCAAAGCTGTTGGAGCTAAAGCCATGGCTCTCGTTGGATGTCGCTGGAGAATATGTTGCTGTTTGTGACCCATCCGATGGATCTGATTATCCTTGAGCATCACTGTTGCCTCCACAACGCATCCGATTTCCACTCAGTATGACCACTCTCTACTAACATTCCCAAAAAATAACTAGAGAAACTACTCTGCTTTATATTTCTTTGAACTGGAGATCTCTGCTTTCCTTTTATTTCCTCCTTTCAGAGCCGCCTCAGTCAATTGTCTCAGCCTACTGCTAGAATATGTGTAGTGTGCATTTCATACTGTATTTTGGAACACGTCCTGTGAATCCATTTGTATTTTTCACAATAGATCGACCACAGCAGAATTAGCACCAAGTGGAAGAATGATGCAGATCTAACTGATGCTACACAACATGCTCATAGGTGCTCCAGCTCAGCCACAGGGGTCACTGTTGCTTAACGGGTAGAGCATATTTCCTAATTTGGGTTAACCTGAGGCCATGCAACACTAATTGTGCAGCTGTGCACTACTGCTTTCCTGGGCAGTCCCAGTCCATGCTGAACAACGACATTGAGCACGTTCTAGCAATTAACGTCCTGAATGTAGGGCTAAGTATAGCCCTCCAGATAGAATTTTTTTATTGGAGGAAGATATCATGAACCTCAGCAATGTATTTTGTTAAAGTGAGAAAGATGAGGTTTTCTTTCACTCACAAAGACTTAGGTTTAAGAAGATTGCACCATGAGTGTGACCCCCCTTGCCCAAATGAGCAAAGCAGTTACCGCAGTTTCTTTGTTGAAAGCAAACTTTATCCTTCCAGGTCATAGAACGGCAATGGAATTGAAGACAAATTTGGGAAATATACCGAGAGTAAATTTAGAGTCGCTATTTCCCCTGCCTGGATTTAATGCTTCTATGGTTGTATTTGCTTGGCTCCCAAATGGATTGCCCTAACCTTTTGCCTTCAAGTAAATTTGGCCTTGAAATACCATGGGACCCAATTTGTTTCCGATCCATCAACTTAGATTTGTGCACTCTTAAACAACAGGACACAGCAGGGACAACATCCTTGGCACTGTAATCCCAGGCGGTTTAAATACGGGACAGTTTTTGAACCTCAACGTTTCTGCTACAGAGTCACTGGAAACACATGAATGTTAAAATGGTATCAGTTACTTCAGGTCAGCCTATTGAAATGACTTTTTCCTGCTTATTGCGCTTTGCCTGCAATCAGTCAACTAGTAGGTCGATGATAAGCTTGCTCATTTGATTGTTCTGAACAAACCCCCACCAGTCTGGACAAGATAGCTGTCAGCCACTTTCAAATGTGAAATTGCACTGGAAGATTGAGTGTATATTCTAAATTATTTTGTATTGGGGAATACAGATTGTACAGAAGCTGGGTGCTGCTCACTGAGCAATGGTATCATTTTAATGACCATTCTGCACTTGCAGTGTTTTTTAATCTCCTGAAAACTTTCCCGAATTTAAAATCTCCCAGGACTGTTGCTCTCTGTCCTGTACGAGGTCGGTGACTGACGTGCTCTGTGGATTTTATTGCTGTTCATGCCCTTAAGCCAAGAAAAGCAGTCATTCAATAAATCGCAGGGGGATGTGGATGTTTAATGAAAACCATCAGAACATTTTTTTTATCCAATGAAGTTATCAACATTCAACAATTCAGGAGCAGTGACTAAAAGTGTTACATCTTAACTCCTTCTTGAAATGTTAATGAACTTTCAGAAGCCATTATTCTTCTCAGTGCATTGCATCACTTCCTGTTCCTGTTTGTTTCTAACCTCAATGTTGCTATATTTTAACAGATGAATTCAGAGCTACAGACATTGGAGCACTGAATGAAATAAAACATTGAGCTGCCGGAGGATCAGGACACTTGAATTATTTTTTGTCGCAACAATGTCCATTTTAACAGCCCAAAGATCTTATTTGATTTCTTTTTGTTCATTATCCAAAACCTTTCTCGGATATACTAAGACCACAACTCCGTTTCTTCCAAATTCTCAACTTTAAAAAGTAGGTTTCAATTATTCAAGACGTGTGGTTCAGCTGACTGAAGAATTTTGGAGTTGCAATAGCCTAATTCCTAAAGCTCATGTGTTTACATGGATAATATCACAATATCTGTAATGGCAAAATGGAATTTTACAGCCTCATTTCCGTGGTCTTTCCTAGTTATGAATTTATTAATACAGGAATTAAGAGTAAACCAATCAAGCTTTAATTAACATTGTGTTTCACCAGGCTTTCATCAATGCCTGGATTCTTATCAGAAGAATAAAAGTCATAATTGCTCCTGAAATATCATCTGAGAAAGAGCTCCATAAAAGGGACTTGACCTTGTGCTGCAACCTTGCTCATTTTTCTCCTCTGACCTCATTTATTTTTTTCCAAAGTAGAACCTTTTCATGTTCTGCCCTGATAACCACACCAGTTGCCAATCTTCTTAAAATGATTATTAGGTAGTAAACACTAAAGATCCATTTCTGTAGTTTCCCATCAGCGTTCTGAGGTTTCATTTGGATACAAAACTGCAGAGTTTGCAAGCTGGGAATACAAATACTAATCTGCCTTTGAACACCTTACGTTTTGCAAAACATTTATGTAGGTCCAGGATGTTGTTGTGCAGAATTATTGATACACACTGTACCTGCAGTATACTATACATTAAGATTTTTAAACCATTGCCACACCATCAACGCAGGAATGTTATTAGATATGTAAAGGATCAAGTACAATATTTTTCATGTCTACAAAATCTTTGAAAGCTGAACTTGTTTTTCCAACTGAAATGAGATATTTTAAGGCTGAGTTCACATACATTGTGTACTAGATTAAATCATGGCAGAAATTTGATTACAATTTTAACAGTAGTGAAGAAAGAGCAGGGAGCACCTCAGTGGAACATCTCCAAATTAGCCACAGTGGGAAAAGAAAACATCTTGAGTGAATAACTGATAAATTATTGGACACCCTCCAGCACAGAAATTTAAGTTCTCTGTGGCTCATAAACAAAAAAATGCTCTCTAAGCTACCTCCGCATTATAGAGCAAGTATACAGTACCAAGATGTCTGATGTTATGGTTCACCAGAACTGATTATTAGGAAACAATTAAGGAGAAGGGAGTTTAGTGAGTTGATAACTATCTGACTAATAGGAAATAATTTGTGACTCATAGTAGAATCAGATGACGACTGGACATTACGGTCCTCGAATGGACCAACCCATCCACATAGACATCCTGCACAACTCTTGCAAAAAGATTTCCACAGTATGTGAGGATCAAATTCTTATGGATTCTTGAGAACAACAGCAGCACTCCCCATGGACCCCTCCAGGGAAGAATCCATGCTGGACATCTCTCAAAGGAAAAATTAAGGAGTCCTGTTGGAGCTTGTGAGTCGTTTTGGTTCCCACAGCCTTGCAGAAATCTCACAGTATGTATGGGGGGTTGTATGGGGAGATTGGGGCGAGAGTGCTCATTATCGTTTCTTGCCATAGCTACTTGTGGCATGGTTATAAAAGCCCTTTTAATGCTACTAGAACGTTTGAAGGAAAACAAAGGGAGAAGTGGGTGTATTGCATATTCTGAGTGTTGAGTTGGCCATTCAGGATCTGTCAGCCTGCGGAAAAGATAGTGAGCGATGAGATTAGTCCAAGGAAGCTTACTGCATGCAAAGAGGGGTACGCCTGCATTATTGTCAGCCCCCATGAAAAGTTGCTTTGGATCTCCCTCGGGGTCTCTCATTACAGATAATGGCATGGGTCAAAGAATCCAAGACAGATTGTCAAAGCACAATAAGAGAGAGGCTTGGATAAGGAGGTGCTAGGGGGAAGCCTGATAACCCCTTATGTAACAACAGGGCTTGACAGTCAGTTGAACATATCTATTGTTTTTATTTCCCACTGGACGGTGCAGTGATGAGCAAGGCGTTTTTGTGGACAAGTGAAGGCTGTCCTTGAATCTTTCATCTCCCGTTCCCCGCACCATCCAATCGTAGCCACAGAGCGGCCAACAGCTTTCTAATTAAAGAAGGGTCTGGAAATTCAAGGCACGGCAGAAGGTTTCACCGCCTGGTCCCATTGCAAACCTAATGAAATAATTATACTGCAAGCGCAGGCAGATGTGTCACTGAAGTGGTTTCACTCACTGTTTCGCAGCAGGAAAAAAAACCCCGCAGAATTTGCTTTGGCAGGAACACTTGGAAATGGGTTTAATACACTTGGCCGGCACCTTAAAGGACTACTAAAGGAAATCGGAAAGATTAACTATTCGTCTCTATTTTAACAACTAAATTTTGGATGATGCAGATTAATGGGACCCCAGTAGTGGGACTCCCTGTAAGGCTTTTCTTTAAGATTCTTTACGGTTATCTCTTTGCTTGGAGTGCGTAGGCACTTCTTAACAGATGCCATTCACAGCACTCAAAGGATTCCCATCCTTAATGATCTGTCTGGACACTGACTTGCAGATTAATGCAGGGAGGCACTCAGTCTCATGGTGATATGCACTTGTCTCTCAGGGCATCTAGGGATTGACATTGACATCTTTATAGATGAAGTCAAACTCTCCTTTAGTACAAGCTGCAGATGTGAACCAGGAGTCTCTGCAGCCCTTCTGACCCCCACCAGACCAAATGAACCCCTCATTTCCAAAGTGTCAGTCCCCATGTAGAACGATATCCTACAGAAAGAAGAAGATATACTTTAGTACTTTAGTACTTACTTTAGTTCCTCATAAAATGTTCATTTAGGCTTTTATTTAAAATGCAATTCATGGGGTTTTGTTAACTGAACTAGTTTGGTTACAGGTGCACAATCATTGGAATCTGGTCGAATCAGGTCACTTTCTGCAACTTTTTCCCCCTTTCTTAAAGATTGAAAGAAAAACGCTCTGTACTTCTGTGTTCCAGGGAGAATAGCTCTTGCTTGCAAGATCCGTTTGCCATTCCGTGATCAGGGTTCCATCTACTGTCTCAACACTTTTGATCTCCTTCCCAAAACATAAAATTTAATCTGATTCCTGGAGTGAAGGTGCCCTGTGCTTTATTAGAACCTTAAATGAATGTTAGATCACAAACAAAAAATTGTCACATGAGGGTCTGTCTTCTTGGCTTTTGTGCTCTTTGAATTATACGTGTGTACATCAAAGCCCTGGATGTGATATTCTTAGAAATGGGGGGAAATCAGGATTTGACCGAGGGGTTTAGTCAATAAGTAAAAAAAATTATTCATATCCCCCAACTTCTAAGTGATTTCTAGCAATATATCCAAGCAGCTGGTATAATTAGAGGCATGTGAATTCTTTGTTCTGTGGCCCAGCTTTGTTGAGAGGAGTAACAGTCCAGGCACACTTGGTTAAACAAATATTTATTACAATGACAAAACACAAACTACACTACACACAACATACAACACACAAGTTACTTTATGTACACTATTTACAAACAAGGCGTTTCAGAGGCCAAACATTCTGGTCACCCACAAAACCCCAGACTGCTACTAAGCATTATAGAGTTTAATGTTTTATATATAAATATATAATTTATTACTGGGCGGTGCGGTGGCTCTGTGGCTCAGGATCTGCGCCTGTGCCTGGAAGGTTGCAAGTTCGTATCCCACAGCCAGCAGAGGAATCCTACTCTGTTGGGCCCCTGAGCAAGGCCCTTAACCCCAGCTGCTTCAGGGGTGCTGTATAAATGGCTACCCTGTGCTCTGACCCCAAGCTTCTCTCCCTGTCTGTGTGTCTCATGGAGAGCAAGTTGGGGGTCTACAAAAAGACAAATTCCTAATGCAAGAAATTGTATATGGCCAATAAAGTGATGTTATCTTATTTTATATGCCTACATTGGCCACACAAGAGATGAGCTGCCTTCTAACTAAATACAAAGCAACCTGCAGTTAAATCTCATTCTCTGCACCCCGGATGCCACAAAATAAATGGGATCCTATATCCCTATCCATATAAAAGCACCCTTAGCAGGAAAGACGTTTCTAACTGAGGTATCTTTTACCCAGGAAACCCAAGTTTCCTAAAAACACAGAATAGCACTCTCTCTCTAGCGAGGTTCAAATGCTTAGCTCCAGTCAGGTTTGAATGACCATGAAGTAGGAGCTCTCGCCCAACACAAGCTTCAAGTCCCAACCCCTCCAGACTCCTCTCTCTTCTCCTTCCTTGCCTCTTCTTTCTTCCTCTTCTCCTCTTGTGCTCTTAATGTCATCTTACTGTATATTGTATGTCTGCCCTGTTCCCTCCCAATCATTAATCCACAACTTACCTAGGTATACTAAGGTAATCTTTACAATGATTCTGCTCAAGGGACCCACCAGACCTCAGCAAACATCCTCTCTGCTTTGAAGTGAGAAGTGTTTACTCTTCCCAGTGTCACAAACTTTATCTATGATCTAAGAGACACTTCTTAGTCACCTATCGCTGTGACAATATTGATTTTCAGCTAAGGTGCCTCCTACAAAAAGACATCAGATAGTACTTAATTCACAGTTGTTTTTTAAATGTACTTATGTGATTTCACTGAAGTACATAATGGATAAATCAATGAACTACTGTAGCGGAGCTTAAATAGCTAGGCACTTTTGAGTGTGTTGTACTTTATCTAAAAATACATCTTTGTTTGTCTTTGCTTTTAACTCCTTGTCAAATTCCACATTGAGGGCCATCACTGAAAACATTAGCTGGTTCTTGTACAACAGAACATGTGTTTTTATTCCAGTTTCAAAGGGCTTGAACCTTTAGCCATCGGTATGGCTTATTATTTCAGCTCAATGTTCACAAATCTTCAATGGAGACTAAAAAAATTGAGTCCATAGTAGAAGTTAGGGAGGGATGATAACAAACCAAGTCACTTGTGCGCCATCTGTTCAAAATGTAATGAATACGTCCCTGCGTATAACAGGGATCTCAGCCGCCCGGTTTGAGGGAGGTTTCCTTTAGCTCAGCCGGCATGTTCCCTGTTGCGTGATGCTGGAGACCCGGCTTCGAGCCCAGGCAGTGAGGGACGAACTGGCAGGGCAGGAGCAGTGAGGGCAGAAACTGTTGCCTAAATCATGATCACTTGCAACATAATTTCCTGAAAACTACTGTCATGAAAACCTCTCTCATTGCATCAACCCTCCACCTCATCTCCTGCAGCTGCCCCCTGTTTCCCCAGGGGTCTTGGTCTCCTTGTCCTGTGGCCAGGTTAAGCCCCCTATAACCATCCTGTAATACATCTAATTCTTTGATGTCGATATGCCCTAATGGATTAAGGTTTCTTTTTTTGTTTGCTTGCAGCTCAGTCGTCAGCGTGGAATCAGACATCCAGTAATACCACAGGTAAGTACAGTCTTTGATTTTAGTTTCATTCTCTAAGTGCACCACATATCTCTTACGAATCTTCTAATGGATAAGACAGCATTTTGTTCGCTTTTTTGTTTTGCACCAGCCATCTGCTGCGATGACTCAAAGCCCCGGCAAGAACTGTAAAGATGGAAATGAATAAAAATGCAGATTTAAAGATGTGGTTAGGTTTCAAATGTGCTTGGCTTGAGAAATGGACATGCAGATAAGGTCGTCATCAGGTCTCACTTATTTAGGGTCACAGTTTTAGTGCTTTGTGGGAATTCTTGAGCAAAGATCACTGGGATTGAAAGTCCCAAGTACTATATTTATACTTCAGTGAGCTCATAATTGGTAGGAGTTGGGGTTTGTATTTCTCCCAAGCCTTTGTTATTAACTCTGTTACAGTGAAAGGAGACAAACGTGTGCTGGAGTCAGCATGAACCTGCACTGGAAATAAAAGAGCCATTTTGAAATTGAGCCAAAGAAATCAATTTGAATATCCATCTTCTGAAAAGACCTGTCAATGGGCATTGTGTGGAGGTGGTGACTGGAGTGTATAATAGGGCTCCTTTAACATTCTTCCTTTCCGTCTGCATCCCTTGTGGGTCTTGTAAACATTTACTGGACTTGATTTGTTTCTCAGATAAATGCAAAATATACAGTACAGTGGGTTCATGGACTTCCCACAAAAATAATGAAAACGAGAAGAATCTAATCCATTTGGAATATAATGAAATCCTTACAACAGGCTCAGCTGGAACAAGCACAGAGGAGTTAAAACAGGCTCTGCATGTCAATTCCTCATCTTTTGAATCTCCCAGACTCTTTACTTACTGTTATTTTATTATTTTTTTTAGACGCCACTGCTTGCAAATACTTTTTGACTGAATGTAAATCCTTTCTAACACCAGAAAAGATGTTGTAATAACCCTGGCATCCTGATATTCAGGCAGGCCTGCTAGCGTCTGTGAAAATGTTGCGGTGTGTTCTTGTGAGAGACTTTAGGAGCCAGTTCAAAGCCTATCGTCTGGGTTCTGACATCCTTACGTTGATAACCTGCTGTTTTTTTTCACTTTGCCATTAAAAATTGATGCTAAGGTGTCTTGTCCCTCTTGAGCCTGTTTTGTGAAAACCGCTAAAGAATCTTTCACGGCCAGTTGCTCACCGAGATAACAGGAAATACCTTGATGGAAGGCAAAACTGTAATGGATGCCTTTGATTCTGACAAGAAAAAGCTACTCGCACCGAGTAGGGAGCATTTGTACACAAGAAGACTATTAACTTGTGTTCACAGTGACCTTACGTGAGGGAACTGCCTGTTCAGTTTACTTTCACTTTCTTCTGAAAACATCTTCCTTTACTGAGTAAACATTGAATAAGCACAGAATTTTCTTTGATGTCTCAGGCTACCTTTCCATTCACTGCTCCACTCCTGCTCAGGTATCGCAGAATCGACAATGTCTGAAGGGTTATAGGAAAAACCAGAACAGCATTCACTTTAACACATCGAACACGAAAAGCCATAACATTTCCAATTGCTGCTGGAACGCTGCGCAATATTTTTACAACACGTACTACAAGGGAACTACTGTACCTGGTCCTGTCACACGTGTAGACAGTGTTGCAGCCACGTTACAAAAACAATACATTTACTGTATGGTGTACGCCTGTTGATGGAAGATTTTACTTGGGGATGTTTTAGACACACTGCTAAGACGTCAGCATGTTACAAAATACCGAGCTGACGAGTGAACTGCATTGTGTTAAGGTTTCCTTTTGTCTATGACAAGATTGTAAAGAATGTTTCAGCTTCCCCTGGGTGTCCCCAGGCGCCCCTTTGCAACAGCACAATGTTCCGTACTGTGTTACTGCTTGTTAGGGAAGTTACCACGGTGTTATTTGGGAGGCTGGATCCTGCCTGCCCAATGGGAGGAGCTGAAGCACGTGTCAGGATGGGTGAGATTGATCAGCAGGAGCCTTTCTGATGAGCTGTTCAGTACCCAGAACGGCATGAGAGGCTCTCTTAGTTTTCTCAAGCCAGCATTTAACACACTGCTGCACCTCCTGTAAGGGAGAACAGAAGCATGTTCTTGAGAAGTCTGATTAATTCAAGAACATACTTGATTATAAAACGTGTAAATAAATAGGGTACTACAGTAAATGGAGCTATAGGTTAAAAAAAACCCAGAGATAACTCCTGTATCTCAGAATCCATAACTACAAGTCACTGCTTCTTTGTTTACATTTATTCTCCATTCTGAAAGTTTATTAATCAATAGGTAAAGCAATCAATTAGCACTTGGAGGTGCTGTCTGAGCATAAACAATCCCCAGTGACTTTTTGTCTTATAAAGGAGATTTTCACAAGTGTAGCACACAGTGGGGTTGTTACTTTGCCTGCTAAAAAGGTCAGGAGCCTTTCTGATCAGCTGTTCGGTATCCAGAATGGGAGGAGAGGCTCTCTTAATTATTTTTTGCCTGCTAAAAAACAACAAAAACAATTCATCCCTTTGAAAGCTATGATTTTTCCCCCACATAGAAGTCATCTCCCTGTCTTCTGCAGATACACTGTTCACATTTTGTATAGTACTTAATCCATCCAACCACTTCATCCAATTCAGAGCTGCGAGGTGCCAGAGCCTAGCTCAGCAATCAATGGGTGCACAGCAGGGTACACCCTGGATGGGATGCCTGTCCATCGCAGGGCAGTATTTCTTAATATTCCCTAATCCAACCCTGGGTTTGATCCTGCACTGGGGTTCCTCCTGTGTGGAGTTGGTTCTGCAAGGGTGTAGACCTCATGCTGGCTTGGTCAGGTGGCATCTCTGTGTCCTGTGAGGGACTGGAATGCCATCCAGGGTGTACTCTCACCTTCTGCACTTTGCTTCCAGAATGGCCTCCAGGCTGTTGCGACCCCCAGCAGGAATAAGTGGTCTTCTGATAATGGATGGGTATTACAGCTCACAATAAATTATTTTGATGGAAAAAAGAAACACAACACCTCCTCCTCCACACTCTGGCTCTCCTGTCTGCATGGAACAGGCTGAAGAGTGACTCATATGTGAAGAGGACCTGATGCCACTGCTGACGAGTCCATCGCAGCCTCTGTCTGGCCCAAACCAGTTGGGTGTGATGTCTTGGAGGTGTGAGCAGAGGGCCTCTGACAGGTCACTTTGCTCTAAGGCCAGCAGCATGGAGCCTCACTGTCCTCTCACTGGTGCGGGCATCATGTCTGCCGGCAGTTTCAGCAGCAGCAGTACAGGTGGCAGACCTGAAATGATCTCTCAGATGAACAAGTCTGTGTCGGTCCTGCTCTGGTGTGGTCACTCGAGGGCGACCGGATCATGGACGGTCATCTGTCCTGCTGGTCTGCTGAAACCTTCTCTGCAGTCGGGACACAGTGGTGCAGATTACTCCATAGTGTCTGGCAACGCTGGCACATGACATGCCTGCCTGCAGCATGCCAATGGCCCTCTCCCTTGCTTCTGGTGACATTCTAGGCACAGAAAACTGACTAAGTGTGGCCTTTTTCTTACAGTGATTTAAGCTTTGAATTAAGGCCTTTTTAAAGTTGACCTGATCAGGCATTGTTCCACCTGGACCTTGCTGGGTAAAAGTGCACCCAACGAACTTTTGTGTGATTGGCAAGTTGCAATGCCTCACTGCACAAGCTGTATTGCTGGTCAGAGGACTTAAAACAAATTGACAACTTTTTGTGAAAGTACATAAGCTATATCTATAGTATAATCATTCCAGAAAATGTTGCGTTTCTTTTTTCCCATCAGTTTATATTAAAACTATGGTGGTAATAGAATAGTTTACATACACTACTGATTAATCTGAAAATTAAGATGATGAATAGAGTAGCTGATAACTCGATTCAAGATTATACAAAGTAGAAACAAGGGGCAGTCTCTTTAACCATTCTCTTCCATTCTGTTTCTCCAGGTGTATTCTGCAATATGTCTATAGACGGAATAGGGACCTGCTGGCCAAAAAGCAGTGCAGGAGAAGTGGTTACCAGGCCTTGTCCAGAGTACTTCTATGGAGTGAGATACAACACCACAAGTAAGAGCCTCAAGCAGGACATCTAGACCAAGGATGCTCTAAAGTTGTGCTGCAGCTGAGCAACGTTGGTGAACAATTACAGGAACTGCACTTTAGCTGATACATGGAGTGAATGTAGCCCAGTAAACAAAACTATTTTCTTACAACTTTGCTACATTCTAGGGTATTCAGTCTGTCAGGGCTAGAACTTTCAGCTACTGTCCGTTCCAGTGGATATTAAGGCTACCTAAGTCATATAACTCTTTGTATCTAAAATGAAAACCTACTGTAGTTGTGCTATGCTCAAAGGATTCTGATTTGTTTCTGATTTGATGATGCACTTTCTCTAAAAAGAATTATGGGATTCTTGGACATGACTGGAAAAGAAGTAAAATGAATTCACCTTATTTTCTAGTATAACCTAGATCTAATTTAATTTGTAAATCTCAAGCTGTGACCTTTCCTATTGAAGCTGTGATGAAGTATATTTTGCCGAATCAGCAGTCTGTCTGCAGCTGGACTGGAGCAGTCCCTGCTTTTCTTTGGAAGTCTTGTGAGGACTTCAGCAAATTCACCATCATCACCCAGAAAGTGGATTTACATAAATGAAAAAAGCTACAGGAGAGGGTCTCACATTTTAAATTATTTTTTTTTACAGCTACACAGCAGAGCAAGTGAGCCTCAGCTTCATGGTCTGTGCCAACAGTTAGTATAATCCCTTCTAAGAATATTTTCCTTAAAGATCCTTAAGGTTTTCCAGGGATCGCTGGTTGATCCCAGAGCCCATCAGTGAATTTGTCTTGCGCATGAAATGAAGAAATGCCATTTGCAAAGTGAACATTAATACAAAAACATTCGACAACCTGACAAGGCACTGACCTACTTCAACGGTTCAAAAACTGTTGAAGTAGGTCAGTGCTTTAAGTCTAAGATATATCTGAACTACAGGATGAAACAGAGAGAATGATCTTAATTTTATGGTAAAATTAAGACTACAGGAAAAAATTCCATACTTTTTTGAGTTTACTTAAAATACCTACGTTTGATGGGACAAAGTAGTTGTCCTTACATGCCCCTGCTTAATTTCTGTTTTTTAGTGATTTTCCTTCCCCCCCCAAAAAACTGGCATATCTTGTGCCCCCAGAAAGAGTATCTCATACCTCCATGGGGTGCTTGCACCCCAAGTTAAGAACTTTTATCCCGCAGAAGCCTATTTAACCCACAATAAAGCTTGAGAGTTGTGAACGCAGATCCATTTAAACCAAGTCCATGCCTGGCCTGCTATGGTGCCTCTCTGTTCTCTGAATGCTTTATTACGTATAATATCACTTCAAAACATCTGGCTTTCCAGTTCCTTGATACAGGTGTGTCTCTGGCACTGATCTCACACGTATCATCTACATTTCGATCAAATAGGAAGAACACACACTGCTGTCCCACAGAAGGCAATGAAGAAGCAAATAAGTAGCACACAGTGAACTACACTGCCTTGGGTTAGTTCACATGTCCATTTTGGTGTTCATATGTACGCATTGTTAGAATACCTCTTGGGGCTTTGAGACTTTGTATGGATGTTCATAACTCAGGTAGTGTCTGTACTTTAAATCTCTGTGGTAGCTTGCTCCCTTACTGCAATGCCACGCCTTGTGTATGGATTCAGGAATACCTGGATCTCATTTGGTTCCTAAGCAGGTTAGAAACTGAATTGGTCATGCGTACTGTATATATTTCTATAATTCTGCACCACCACGCTCTAACACTGGGGCATTTCATAGAGACGCAAGCACAGTCACAGTCCACCCGCCTCATTTCCTTTCTTTGGCAATGTGTTAAATTTTAAAAAGCTTAGTTTGATCAATCCAGGACGAATCAATCCAACACTTCTCCTGTCTGCCCCCTGTGGTTTCCCAATTCTTAAATTACTCCCCTGCTGTGTTGATTTTTTTCAGTCTCATTTTTCCCCAGTCACCTTTCAGTCAGAGGAAAATGGTGTGTGCAGAATAGTTTTGAGGAGTAGCACTTTGATCTGGACACTTTTGTCTTTATTTTGGTCTTGTTCCTTACGATATTTTAGCAACATGTCTGAAGACTCAGAATGAAACGAATACTGAAATTGTCATAAATACTCAGCACAGTCAAAAACCATCCCAGTCTGTAAATACAGCCATTTATGTAGTGATGAATCATAGATACATTAGCATTTGTGAAAGTGCTGTAATGTTTCAAAACAGTGTTAATGAATATTTATCACAGAGTGATTCACATTTTTCTCTACTTGGTGGCTGTTAGGAATGGCAGTAAATGAACTGTAGATGGACATTTTTAAGCTGTTTGTGAGCTTCCGTTAGTAGTCTGAGAGATACAGATACACACTGCCTCTCAAAGGGGATGTGAATGTATTACATTTTTATAGGAGATTAGGTGATTGATGCTTGTAAAGCACGATTTCAGTCTCTTTCGAGTCTCATCCAGACTTATGTTTTGCAAATTCCGCGATAGGTTCAGTCGGAAATGGTATATAGTAAAGCCTTCCTATTTCTAATCATTTGTGCTTAGAAAAAGTGTGCTTCAAGCTGTGTGACAGGGTCTAATTTGATTTTGTCATATGACCTGTTTGTCATGAACCATACAATTTAGAATTAATGGGAAGCAACACAATACAATTGACGGGATATTTCCCATGCAATCCTGGCATCTTAACTTGACATTTAATGGTGATCAGGAGGATGATGCATTAAAACAATTACAAAATAAAAGATTACGTGTTTCCCCTCGATCAATGGACTGGTGACTGAAGAGATTTCTTGATCTTGATGAATTCAGCTTCACCTTCATCTGTTACTCCCAGTAACAGCTCTTCCATGTTAACTTTCCTTCTGGCTTCAATAAATCTTATTTAAAGACCCAGTGATTTAAACAAAGACTTCATTATTGACACTGGGAATGCCTGGCAACAAGAATGACTGATCTAATAGGTTTAAGCTCTCCTTCCTTGTTGGAAGCTCCTGCAGTTGCAGTCACAACCCTTGGAAAGTAACTGGAGATAAGAGCAACATTCTGCTTGTTGCTCTTAATTAAGCATGGTTTTGTTCCTTAAAAGCGCTGACAGCAAAGTCATGCAAGGTGTTACCCTACACATTCATCTCATCTTCTCTAAGACTTTTTCCTTTCCCTGTGAGCTTTTTGGCATGTACAGAAGCAGCAACTCATGAGGAATAACAGCACCCCTGAAATTAGGGTGCAACTGAAAATGTTTGTTGAGTGCGTACTGTAGGCGTGAGATTTGGCTAAAATGGGCCTAGTTGAAGGACAAGACAAAATGCAAAAAGCGAGATGACTACTTATGGTATACATAGATCGGGATGTTGAGAATGATTCTGCTTTAGAACAGCTGGGGTAAAACTGACTAGGTATTACAAGACACGTGTGGACTTGGGAAACAAAACCACAGGAAAAGCTTAATGATATGAACTTTATGGCTCGTCCTGCCACTTGAGATGGGCTTTCCTAGCCTGGCTGACCCCTCTGCTACAGCCTTAGAAGATCCTTTGGGGATGTCACAGAAGATTAGTCTTAGACTGGAAAAAACCCAACAGGCAATATTGACCTTGCATTATATCAGAAGTGAACAGACACCACCTGACACGTGTTTATTTTTATCTGGTAGACATGCATTTAGCATTCAGTACATTGCATCCTTTGCATTGAGCAGATGATTTAAAAATACCACTTAAAACTTTATTTAGGCCTGTCAGTCTGGTCTGCTTAACCTCACACCAGACCAAACTGCTTGTGCAACACTAGAGCTTCTTTTATAATACAGATTTACATCATTTTACAAGGATGTCAAAACAAGCACTGCACAAGGTGATGCATGTGTATCCTTTAGCCAATAGCAATATGTTACCGTCAGACACTGTGAGGAATTAGTTAAATTATTTCTTTAAATATATTTTCAGTTTAAACTGTCAGAAACCTTATGTCACTGGCAGAGTTGAGTTGCATTATTTTTCCCCAAACAAAGAGAAATAGCATTGAATAGTGTACTTTTCCCTGCAATGGGACATTGCAATGAACAGTACTACTCTTGCAGGATTAGAACTTAATACTATAGATCCAATCAAGAAAGGCTTAATTAACAATTAAACTGCTTAAACAACTTAAACTGATATTTGAAATTGAACTCCAGGGAGGTAGAGGGGCATGGATAACAAACCATTATGTTTAAAAAGTTACGGGTTTTGTATGCACCTATAGCAATTCTTCCTGAGATTTTCAATTTAGCCAATACAGAATGCATTCTGTGATTGGACTGCTCTATTTTCCAGTAAGATTAGGTGTAAAATGGCTGCATGACATGACAGCTGAGCAATCAAATCAGAAACAGTCTCTTACACACGAGGAGCCGAAGAAACAGGGCATATGAGGTGTGTGGTGTTGCTCATCTCATATGACAAAAGAAAAAATAATAAAGGAGGCTTTTCTTGAAGCATTAGACAAACAGTATTGGTGTTGTATTGAGTTCACTTCTCACTAAGCACACAGAGAAATGACAGAATCTGTACTGTATATAAAGATATACCTGCTTGCATTGTGATTTTAGACAGAAAACAATAGTAACCTACTACAGGGACATTTGAACAGGCACCTTACAAGTACACTCGCCAGCTTGATTTATATTTTGCTCCATTATTGAATCAGTCTAAGCCAGCTATAAATGGCATCACATTTATAAAGGGAGATTATCTTCAACTACAATAGGTGTAAGAGCAAAACAATAATGGCAGTCTCAGACACACAGGTACAAAGCTATGATTCATTTCTCCTTGTTTTATGATTATATTCTATCCTGTATTAAAAAAAGAGTCTATCCTCATGAAGTCATGTAAATCTGTGTTCCCTGTGACTGTGTACTCTCACATGGCATGCAACAACCCATTTGGACATGGTACATGCACATGGCTTAAAATTAAGCTGAAATAGTATTTTTACCTGCAACCAGGTGACCTTCATGTCCAGATGCAAACAGCAAGGTAAAAGACTTGCACATCTTTGTGAACACATGTATTTCCAAGTTTGTATGTGGGTTTGGTTTGGTGAGGAGAGGAAGGAAGCACAGCAGAAGGCCAAAACCTTTGCTAAGGTCAAAGGTGACTTTTAAAGACAAAAGAAACAGTTACTAGGTGGCCACCTGTCTGTTCCTTAAACACCTTGCTCCACAGCGCCATCTAGCAGTCAGGATGGGAGCTAGTCTTGCCATCCTTATTCCCCTATTCATACCAAGATGAAATCTATAGTCCCATGAAATAAATAATAGACATCCCAAATTAGGTTTCTGTTCATAGAGAAAATGAATGTATATCCATCTGTCCATTTTCTAACTGCTTCATCCAATACATTATAGAGGAGCCAGATCGTATCCCAGCAAGCATGAGTGCAAGGTAGGATACACCCTGGATGGGACGCCAGTCCAGCACAGGACACACACACACTCACACCAGGGCCCATTTACCTAGAAGCCAATTAGCCTACCAGTTTGTCTTTGGTGTACAGTATAATGATATTTCAATGAAGTTTTCTGTAAGCTATGTCTTTTGTGAGTTTTGGGGGTGGCTGTTTGGGCATCTGAGCCTTTAAGAATTGTTTTGTTGTTAAATAGGAGGGGTTTTCAGAAGTAAAAGGCTGACTCCGATTCCAGATACATCCACTTCAGTGACACAGCTCCAATGGGCAGAACTTCTGGTTCCTTGGTGACAGCCTGCCTATATTGATGCATTTAGAATTTGTTTATTCATCTACTGTGTTGTTTTTCTCTGTGGGTCTTGCTGTCCTCACCCGGGCTTTTTATATTTTCCGAGAACAGTGCACTCCAAAATAAAAACAAAACAACCTTTTTAATTAGCTGGTGGGCTTGGAACTTAATTGTAGTTGGCCATCCAGCACTCAGGTTGATTTGAAAAGGAGCCCTATAAGGGATCTGAAATCTGCAACACTCCTGGAACTGTGAGCTGTATGTGCAAATTGTGATATTCACACTTTAGTATAGAACTAGTTAATGTATTTGACCTTGTGGTTGCTTTAAAACTAAAAAGATGCATCATTCAAAGGTAGCTTGTAATATGCATCTACAGTAACACTAGCAAAAAGCATAACTTTGTATCATGCCATTATGTCACTGTGGCTGGGCTACACTTTGGTGTTGTGCAAGAGCATTACTGTCACCTTATGATTATGATGGTGCGTTTCTGTGTACTGTCAATATTAGCACAAACTTAAAAGTAGGAAACGGAGAAGGAATGAGAGAGAGTGCATATCGTGGGCTATCACCAGTGATCTGTCTTGCTGGCCGTGTTCGCGTCTGCCAAAAATAGACGTGCCAAGTTCTATGTTTCCACTAGTGGGATTTAGCAACTGTCACAATGCTGTTCCTGCCTTTACACTTATTCAAAAATAACATTGATCCATTCCGGCAGCATAACCCTCACAATCCTCGAGTGCAAGGATTAAAGCCCTTTTTTTTGCCTCTGTGCTTGATCACGGTGACATCGGTCATCCAGAACAACGTGGCCCCCAAAGGCCCGGTGCTGATCGCAGGGCTCCCAAAGAAGAGCAGGATGGGCAGAGAAGAGAAGGCGCTGGGCTGTACCGCGCCACAGCCTGCCTCTCTGGGCTCGCTCTCGTGCGCCGAGGTCCTGCAATCCCCCTCTGTTCACCTCGCTGTCTGCCACAGCTGCTGCCTCCAGGCATGCATGCTGTCACGACAGGAATGGGAGACACTTGCAGTGACCCCTAAAACCTTCCTTTGCTCTGTCTATTTCCCTTTCCACTCACAAGTAAGAACCGAGTTATCTGATTAATTTGTAAAGGGGTGCTCCAAGCCTCCATAGCACGCTCTCAAAATAAATCAGGAGTGCCTTTCTCTTCCACTGTAGCTTTCACAGAAACCTCTTTTGATCTGGACATATGGCAAATACTCGCATTAATATGCAGCTCTTTAAAATTCCATCTTAATTCTTAAAGCATGCTGTATCCTTTTAAACCGCCCTGTGGTCCCACTCTGATTTAGGTTTTGTTACAGATGCAATTGTAATGCACCAGGAGTTCGACTTACAAAGACATGGATTGCAAGAGGTGCAGCTAGCAGCAGTGTGGATGAGTAGCTGGGGGCTCCGGCCTCAAAACTAGGAGGTGGTGGGTTCAAATCTCAAATAGAGACCCTGCTTAAATACCTTGGAGCAAGGTGCATGACCAAAATGATCCAGGAGGATGCACAAATTTACCGTTTACTTTCAGTGCTTTAAAGTGCCACTGAATGAAAAAAAAAACATTGTTAGTATTATATCTAAAAAAGTTCTATTTAATAATATTGAAGGGGTAAAGCGTATCGAATGCAAGTGTGATTTTAAAAAAATTGCCCCTGATGCATTAATCAGGCTTATTTAATGCCCATTTGGTGAGCTTGATGGGAAGGCTGCCTGTGCCTAAAGATAACTGCCTCAAATTATTGCTTTTGGGCAATAAGGCTTGTCTGAAACCAGACATTAATCAAAGCCTTCAGTGTTCTGAAAGAGCAGCAAGTGCTGCAGGTAACAGTGTAGCTGTAGCTTTCTCAGGCTCAGTCTGTTTGGAGATTAGTCGATTTCTGAAGCGCCGAGCTTCCACAGTTAATCAGGACTTTTTCCAAAAAGACTTCCGAGGTTGAGTTTTTTTTTTCTTTTGACTTTTTTTTAATCCATCCTGGCCCTGCCCGGTCTCTCGTCAGGGATTCATTTATTGGAGTAGTGGATTAGAAATCAATAAGCTGTACAGGGGGATGTGTCTGTGTTTCTGCCCCGAATGATTGAATCATGCTCAAGGTCAGGTACAGGGAATGATGTGGTTTGCAGCCAAGTACCAGTCTGTTCTGTGCAAACCCAGAAATATATCTTAGCAATGCTTTTTTTGAGGAAATACACTGTAACTTAACTATCAAACTGGGAACCACTGGCACCCAAACGAGAGTAAGCCAGTTGGCCCATATAGCCCCTTTGTTACTTAGTAGATAATTGATCCAAAGAACAATCCTTTCTTTAAAGGGGTCAGGGTATTGGCTACATTAACTTTGGCTAAAGAGTTGTCCAGTAGGTGAAGGGTAAATGCTAAAGGTGTATGAAACAAGATACCCAGGGAGATGAAGTCCTACAAAGTCTTGTTACCCAGTAAGTTGACTTGTTGGCTTAAATCCCCATGACAGTCAATAAATTGCAGAGAACCAGCCAGCGTTCAATGCATAAAGACTGTAATGACAAGGTGCAATATAGACCTAAACCCCAGTCTAATTATAGTGATAGTTTTTTATTTGTATTGATCTCGGTTTAGCAGCCTCTGAAATAGCATCTAACATGTGAGCATTTCCTATTAATAATGCAATGCCACAGCACTGAGCAAACAGGTGATGTGATTAATAACCGCAGTGCAGCTTGTCACATATTAATGTAGTTCTTATTGACAATAAATTGAACATACTGTGGGTGTTGATTGATGACGGTCTGCAGTAAATGTCATTGGCTCACCATCAACAGGAATAACAGAAGGACTGCTGCCGGGCTCTAATAAAGACACAGACCTGAGAACAATACAGGACCAGGTTCTGGAGTTTGAACTGCACTTGTTGTTAAATTAATCTGCATTATTGGTGGCTACAACTACCTGTTTATTCATCTTCACAAAGCCCAATGCATGCATTGGCACAGAGCAATGTTAACAAATAATTTATGCAATGTGATTTTTAAAAAACATAAAATCAATTCAGTCATGTATTATCAAAAAACTGTTTTATCCTGGTGAGGTCTTATTGATCTGGAGCTGAGCCTGGAGGCACAGGGCACATCCTGTAACATCCTGGGCTGGAGGCATGAGCAGAGTTATTTGTATTTGTACTGTGGAGTCATACTTTGTGAAATACAGCTCCTTGCTGACCATGAAAAGCCAACAGCTCCAAAGGGGTCGTACCATACAAAAGCGATTTGTGGTTTATCAAGACAGTCAAATCATGGTAAAACCTGGTAACGTATACAAAAGTATGCTTACACATGATGCTTGTTAACGTAAATGCATGTTATCTGTACAAAAGCATGGCAAAGCTGTAGCAAAACTGGAAAAACTGAAAAAGCACTATACAGATTTGCCGTAATAAATGTTCACAAAGGCAGTGCAATATTTCCAAATCAGACTATCCATTTGTTTTCCAGTGACTATAAAACTAGCCAGCCTGGGCTGAAATGAAGTTCTTTTTCCGTCAGACACATACTGTATCTGTTTTGGGTTGAAAAATTATTCCATGTACTTTATGCAGGGCTAAGCTCCAGGGAAACAGCCTTTGTTTCTGTAACAGATATAGAAACATTAATACATCTCTGTATTAGCCACTGAACTATTTTTATATCTTTTCTCTATGCTGAGAAAGCAAAGCTGGTGCAACAAATGAGAGCCTATAATAAGAATCTGGAGGGCACCTGAAAACGTCTGTTACCATCAATCAAGCATGCTGCATTTGTTGTAGAATTTAAAAAAAAAACATTTTATAATTGCTTTTTCAAAGGAGGGGGAGGTAAATTATTCCATCACGGACTGACACCCCGGGTAGAGGGGTAGAGTCCTGATTCCAGGAGTGGCTCTGTGCTGTCAAGAACAGGAGACTTTCTGATAATGGATGAATGGATGGGTTCTGAGATGTTTTTTTTTATCACCTCATGTTCAGTGAAGCCTTTTGAAAATAAAATCTATGAAAAATCCACTTTCTGTAAATCCTAGCGCCTTAGAACGACTGTTGCATCACGTGGCCTACATATGTAATTTGTTTCCCTGTAAGGGGCAGGTGGATTTTAAAGAAGGGTGTGACAGCTGTCAGAATTTACTTAATGTACACGCGGGTTCAATGCCATGGCAGAATAAAACGAGCACCCGTACCATATACCATACAGTATGTATCACAGGGCATCTCCTGTATTTTAGCGTTTTGCACAGTTTGCTTACAGAATATTTGGTTGTATTCTGAGACACAATCACACCCGCCTTCTGTCTTTTGCAGATAATGTCTACAGAGAATGCCTATCGAATGGGACCTGGGCCATGAAGGGTAATTACTCCCAGTGCCAGGAGATACTGAACGAGGAGGTAAAGTATAAACACCCAGGCAAACTGCACCCAGCTCACACAAGACCCTTGCAATTCCATCCCCCAGACGGCCTGATTTTCTGCTTTTGTACAATTTTCCCTGTCAGTTTTGAAGGCCCAGTTCTCCCTCTACACAAACACAAGTTTTGGACAGGCGTTGCAATCAGTAATGAGCAGGGGGGAAATGATCAAAATGATATATGACAGTCAGCGTCTAACATTCACCCTTTAATAGTTCAAACCTAGCAGGCAACAGCTATATCAGTATATCAACACACTGTAGATCTGGAAAAGGTGAATTTAAACATCAACCCATCATGATTTTTTCAAATGTTTTGAAAGTTTCTTGTTTTATGTTTAGGGGGAGGGGGGAAGTTTTATTTAAAATTGTGTCGTTCTGTCACTTCTGTAAATTTGGAAGAAAAACAATCTTCTTTCTCAAAATGAAATGCCACTGGTTAGACTGTGGCAGAATTAATTTACAGAGATGGACTTCATCAGTAGTTCCAAAACTGTCCCCTTTCACACTGAGCAATTGTTGCGAGCTTTTGGAGAATTGGCTTTTGTTCCTCAACGCTAAGTGAAGGAGGTTTGTTTTTTCCCCTGGCATTGTTTTTTTTTTAATGTGTCAGTTTCTGAGTTGTCACTCCTGTTCTTTTTGACAGAATTCAGATATAAGCCTCTAGAGTTCCAACCTAAAAGCCTGAAGCACTAATCGGATCTCTGCTCAAGCGAAACCAAAGGTGTTAATGCAGTGGTTCTGCTCTTCCAATCATTACTGAAGCCTTCCATCCCTCTGTGTCTGAAAAACGGGTTGCAAGCAGCACCCATTTTCACAAACAAGCTTGTCTAAAGATGTGCCAGATACACTTACCTCCTAAATGTCTGATACAATATTTTGTTTTTGACTACATTTTTGTTCATCGAGGACTGGGACAGCTTTTTGGTTCCATCTGCTCTTGTCCTGACGATGTGCCTTGTTTTGCATTACAAAAATATGGCATCCTGAGTGGAAACACTCAATGAGAGTTCAGGATGAGCCCTGTAGTCCAGACACCACTGATTCATTTTGGGTTGTGTCATTAGCTGACCGTAATAATTCCCCAAAAAGTGACACAAGTGTGCAAGGGCTTCCAGAGTTGTTTAACCTTGAATAGTCTAGGGTACCTCTGTCCCCACACACTGGTGACTGTGTGACTCAACAAGGGTCTGTAAGCTGACAGTGTTGTCAGTGAGAGTAGCGTCACTGTCAGTACCAACAGAGAGGACAGCAGTTTAAAACCTAACAGATAGCAGCTAAAAAAAGGATCCTCCCTTCTTCCTTTGAGTTTTGTTGTGTTTTCTTCTGTTGCTTGTGTTTTTTTAAAAAAAGTGCTCTTAACTCAACAAAGGTCTTGGCAATTAGTTCACAATGATGTGGTTAATATATTTCATTTTTTTCTGGCTTTATAAGGCCATATCAATAAGTTACTGTAGATGCTGTGTATAAATTAGTTTTGTGGAGTGACCAGAGTATCATGTTGCACGTCTGGTGTACATACTGAGGCCGTGCTCTAAGTTCTTCAAATGGGAATCACGTGTGTTTACTGGAACAAAATAAACAGAGTGTCTGTGCAAGAGCTCTCAGTATTACAGGTTTCAATTAAATAGTTAATTGCAACCACCAAGGTCACAATGGCTACATATACACATGATTAAATATACAGTACACATATTAAGCTCAATTGCAATTTC
Organism: Atractosteus spatula; assembly: GCF_055471065.1. Classification (NCBI taxonomy): domain Eukaryota; kingdom Metazoa; phylum Chordata; class Actinopteri; order Semionotiformes; family Lepisosteidae; genus Atractosteus; species Atractosteus spatula. The sequence goes on along the minus strand of NC_142731.1, from coordinate 8,440,500 downwards.
TGTTTAAGAACATCTTTAATATTTTTTTAATATTTAACTTACTGTGGCATATAATAAATTTACAAAAATCAATATAGTATATATATATACAAACTCGGTTAGACATTGAAGTAGCATTGAAATGAGTTTTCTAAAATTTATAATAATGTGTTCAGGATTGTGATGTGTATGTGGAGAGGTGGTTTTATATTCATGTAAGTGTGCTGTGTGATGGAAAAGACTGAGAAACACTGATCTAGGGGGAACAAATGTCTTAGTCGTGAGCTTTCCTACATTGCAATGAGGTGACAAGAGTATTTGAGATGGGAACTGCAAATTGCACATGACACTGGAAACTGGAAGCAATAACTCCTATTGTTCTTACCTCTCCAGCCATTATCATTATTTTATTACTCATCATTAAATTTTCAAATGGCTGCGTTTGCTGCAGAAATGAAACCGAGCTGTGGAACTGGAAGGCCGGGTAATACTTCAGAGCATCTCAGAAGGTATTTCACCCTCTCCAGGCCACAGCTGCTGCAGAATGCCTGCACACATTGCCATCTGTTTCTAAAAAAAATGAGACAAATTAATATCTCTGTTCCTGCAGCTGGGTCTGCACACAATGGGACATTAATTGTTTGGCGGGTGTAAGCCGACATGGCAAAATATAATTCTTTAGGCAGAACATTTATAATCCCCCACTTTCTGTGAAACGGCAAGAAAGCTCGCCTCCCATGACGCAAAGGCACACCAGAAGTGGTCGAGAAAAGATAGCGATGTATCAGTTATGAAGGGTCTTGGCAAGAAATACAAAGCAGACACGAGCTGCAGAAGTGTTTTGTATAATATAGAAAAGCAGAAGTATTCTCATTATTAATTGATTTTACTGGAGCAGACTGAGTGATACATGTTGCGCGAGAGTGCAACAGCAGTGCTCCATCCGAGCACTGAAGCCTACAATCTTCAAAATACGGGTCTTGAGCCCTAACCACTCCTCCCTTCGCCAGACTCTGAAGGGGATATAAGACAAAAATCTGTCCCTTTACAAATTTATTAATCTATTAAGCTATTAATAACAGCTTTATGTCTGCAGGTGTTCTCCTGAGTGCACCATTTTGGCCTTCTACCATCCTGTGATGACAGTTTTTCAGTTTGTGACTGGAGATTGGGGTGAAGTAATACTATAAAATACTGAAGGAATAGTTTCAAACTGATTTGTACTGTAGAAGATGTTATTAACATGCACTGTGTTAGACAAGGAATTCCGTCAATATTGGATAATTCTTGATCAATATTGGATATTCTTTTCTGTCATCACTGAGACAACGTAGAGAAGCAATAGAAAACCAAACAGAATGCTTGGATATATAGCAAGAGGTGTGCAATTTAACAACACACTTGTATGACATCTTTTAGAAGAGTTCAGTTTTCATCACCAATTCAGAAAACGAATGTAGAAGCTTTACAAACAGTTTACAAAAGAACAAGAGGATTTAACAGGTGCATTCTGAAAATAAGAGGTAATCAGAAAAATTCAATTTTATTTTAGTCTAAGTAAAGCTCTAAATCTGACTGTTGAATATGCTTCCTACTTGAATCAAAACATGAGTGGCAGAAAAAGAACCTATTTGTACATCCAGTCCTTCAGTTATTGCTTTCTATTTCCATTTACAATTCAGAGGGGAAAAATACAATTCCTAATTTCTTCAGGACTCTCCGTTTGCTTCAATCAATTTCAGTTCCAAATAAAAGAGAGATGGTTAGTCCGTATTGGAGCAGACAGAGGAGTCTGATTGTGTTTCAGCGCCAGTGGCCTGAGATACATTCAGCACTGCGCTATTTGACCTAAAGGGTCATCCTGTTCTACTGTTCTGAGAAAGGCACTCAATTATATTCTCATAAAACACCACTCTCTCAGATGTATATGATATTCATAAAAAAAATCAATTTAATAAACTTAATGGAATGATATAATCAAGCAAACATCTGTAAAGCTCAATATGATGAGAATATGATCCAGTTCTCCAAAATGTAATTTAGTTCTTTAATAGAAGCAGCTCTGTAAAACACTCTGGTAAAAGTCCTCTATCTCTGTAAAAGATATAAGCATATTATGGATTCCATATAACTGAGTTTATTTTCTGAGGCATTGCAGTGCAATGTCTGCGTGTGTATTCATTCAGTTATTCACTCCAACAACTGAACAGTGGTTCATTTATGGAAGTTTTTGCATTTTGGTCTACAGTTAAAAGTAAGTAGCACTCTTTGTGTACCAACACAGGGAAGAGTACCCCATGCCAGCTGTTAGAGATGATGTCACTTCCTGCCTGGGTCTGTATGAAGGGCTGGTACATTTACCATTCGTAATCATTAGAGAGATATTTGAGACTTCACTTCCTGTTTAAGTCTGTCTGAAAGTACCATACTTTGATGTAACTGTCAGAGTGAATAATATTATGTAAATCAAGACTAGCAGCTCATAAACCAGAGGTAACCTTTTTAATGATACCACGTAAACATCAGAGGCTTAATCACTGCCATTTGAAACCCTTTTGTCCCCAGCTTAGTGTCGAAGTTATTTATGACATAATTTATGGTGAGATTCTTTGAATTTTCTGTCCTAGTGTATCCTTCGCTGTACAGGGTGTACTATAGTAAACACCTTCTATATTCTCGGTGGGGTATTAAAGTTCTTCACGTTCTGATAAGACAATCATTCTAATTCATAGCTAAATACACACGAATGGACGATGCTTAAATGGAACCCTGAAAGTAGATCATATATGTTAAAATAGTCTATAAATGTACAATTCTCAGTTTCTGTCAAGGGGAAAAGCTTACATCCCCTTAGGCTTAACACCTACTGCTTCACAGGTGCTAGAATTAGAATATATAAACTGTGTAAGGAATGATGGGATTGAGGTGACATGCAATGTGACAGCCAGTTTGTGTTGCAAGCAGAGGAAGTGAGTCAGAGTCATACCTCGAGGTTATTTCTTAATTAGAGAAGCACAGAAGAATTTTGGAAAACTGACACCAGAGACCAGAGATGGTCAGAGCTGACGGTTTCTCGAACACAGGAGCGACTTGACAATCCCCGGATTTATAGAGGAGATGATTACCCTAGAAACCCAAGCCAAGTCTCACATGTTCAATTAAAAAGTTAAAGGTTATTTAAAAAAAAAAACACAACCCACAGAATTAATTTCAACCATCTGAGGACAGGAAACTGGCTATGACTCCATAAATCCTTGCTAGAATTGCATATCAGTGACGGTGGGTGTGAATTTTCAGTTCTTTGTGCAGAAAAAGTAGATTGGATTTCTTTATCGAGCGCTGTTACCTGAGAAACAGAAGTGTGCATCGCAGGCAGTTCTAGTGTGGAGTCACTGCGACCCTATCCAATAGAAACAGGCAGGTTGAATGGGGAACTGAGTGTTTAACAAGCACTGAACCCACTTGTAATGGGAAAGAGAGATGTCAAAAGTTATCATAATTACCCCATTGGGGTGACATTGTGCTACTAAGGGAGAAGTTCCAGTCGGCTAGGGGAAAATAGATTTCCATCCTCTCTGTGGGCTTTAGCGACCTCCACGCTAACAGCGAATCCAAGAGGAGCTGAAGCTCATATTCTGACCTACTTTTCCTCAGGAGTCCTGTTTGTCTTCACACTGCATTGCAGGAATGAAACAGCCCCAGTGCCCACTTCGCAGTTCTGTACATGAAAAAGCACTTCACGCTGCGAAACATTTTGCTATATCCTGGCTCTTCTGGGGATGAAATTCACAATGTGTGCAACTCAGTTACACGTAGGTGTGAGCACTTAAATTTCTGTAAAAATTTTGTCACAGACAAAAGCACACAGGCAGCCTGAGCTTTATCGAAGCTTCATGTGCAATTATCATGACTACAGCATACTGGTCAAAAGATTTAAGTTACATGCTGTACTCCAGGAAAAAGATATCCTACAAGCTTCAGCACAGACACACTTCTCACTTAATCAATCTCTGTAGCGCGTGAGGTTGGATTCAGGATTCAAACTTCTGTCACAAACTTGCCTCTGAGAAATCAATTGATTTACACTGAGACTTGTTACATATGCAGCTGAATTTTGTCCAGAAAGAGAAATTGCAGACCGAGTAAATTCCTTGGCAAACGGTACAGCCAGTTGGAAATACAGTGGCCATTCAGAAACAACTGAAGAACTTGGTTCCACTACTAGACTAGCAGGGCTTAATGACTAGCTAGTGACTAGCAGGCCAGAACTGTGCTTCTCATTTGGGAACAAACTTACAGGGAAAATGGAAATATTCCTCCTGTCCCCCTTTTTTTAAGAAAGCCTCTAGTAGTTTGAATGGCAAGGCTCTCTAGAAAACAGTAGAAAACAAAAGAACTAACAGCCTGAGGTACCCTGGATCTCTTTGCTACGTCGAATGTCATTGAAACAGGCCTTAAGTGCCTGTGACAATCCAGGCTTTCCAAAGATGGCTGGTGGAACTGAAGTCAGTATATCTGCAAGGTCGCTGTGGGAAGATGTACTCAAACCTCCAAAGGGCATAACTAATAACAGGCTTGGACAACTTTATTGTCTTCCCAGGATATAAGCACTTTGAGTCTATCTCAAGGCTCAGTGCAGGAGTACATCCTGAAGATATTTTTGATATGATGCCCTGGTAGGCAAATCTACAAAGAGGTCAGGATACAGCGGTCTCAGAATGTATCCGATTTCAACTTCCTCACAGTCGGGCTATTTTTGCTTGTAGGTATTGTGCCACAAATGTTGTGATTTCTTCACTGCTGTATGTCATGAATTGTTTCCAGCTGGAGGACTCTTAAAACTCCGAGCTAGAGTAAGTGTTTGTTTCCAAAGTGAGGGTTTCTCTAGTGAGGTAAAGGACCCTTAGGCGGTCAGAGCTTTTCTAAAACAGTTCAAGATCTACTGTAACTCTTACAACAGGCCTTCTGTTCTAGGTGCTGAGGATCTATAAGACAACCACATCTACTCAACTACGATTCTTGCCTCCGAGTCTAACTTTGAAAAGAAAAATATTCTGTATTTAGTGAAAATCCAAAGCAAGCGGAAACATTTACAACAAGCAGAGCATCACTATTTTTCTTCTCTTTAGTTAAATAAATCCTTAAAAGTAATTACCATGCACCTAGTTCTTGATGTTTTTACACACTCCGTCCTCATCATTGAGATTGTAAGAGATTCTGTTCTTTCAACCAGAGCTACAGAACATTAGGTACAGATGCCTTTAGGAAGAATGAGTTACATGGCTTCCTAATGTTGAGTAATTGGTGCCCTCAACAAATACAACACTGATATGGACTAAACAAAATGTACATTCTGGACCATGTGGCTCGGTTCTCGGTCATTGCACAGGGGTCACATTTAGCAATGTGGAAACATATCAGTTTCGACAGACACAGCCCCTCACACAGAGGCAAACTAAGATCCTTCGGCACTGCGTTGTTGGAACCCAGATTAATTCCAGAGTGGTTGTTAAACATTCATAGACGCCTCACAGAAAGGCAATCAAAACATCCGATGTTTTGGATGCTGTTTCTGTGACAAAAGGTTAAGGATGATGTAACACGGTCATTACCCCTCCACTAATATGTGCTGGCAAGTGTGGAGACAGTACAGTATGTAAACTGATGCTCTGACGCAGACGTCAGTGAAGATGGTGTTTACTGAACTGAAGAGCTGTGTTGTTGAACGTGTGGGAATATGTGTTGAACATGTGTCCCACAGCCTTTCTACAGAAATCCAGCCATGTGACAGATTACGTAGGAGAGAATGTCAAATCCAATCAGAGAAAAAGCCAAATGGATTGCTTCGTCCAGTGGCTTGTTTTCCCAATTAATTCCCTCCTTTTTTAGCTTCCCGCTTAAACATTCAAAACATATATAAGGTAGAACGATCACAGCAAGAGTGGAAATGATGAGAAACCAAGCAAGATCACACAGCAGAGAGGTGCTTGCTACAGAGAAGTGCTCGGACCAGGACTGTTTCTGAATGTCTGACTTTAAGGAGGTCCAATGAATTGTGTGGAATTCATGCAGACTGGAATCAGACCCTAGGTTCTTGCCCTTGTTAAAATACTGTACTTGCTTTTAAGAATGTTATTTTTGTGAGGGGAACACGTAGAGGTCAATACTCTGCAATGTTAACTGAGAAAGTCAACTACATCTTTAGCAGTAGAGCCTAATGATGCGCGAGGAATAAGAGAGAGGTAGTGCTGAATTATGCACAGAATGCTTTATGTTTCAGCTAAGTGGGGGGAAAAAAATCTGCTGTCAAATTAAATTAAACATCTTCCAAATCCCAGACATTGTTAAAAAAAGACTCTACACCCTTCCCTTCTTCTACATAGTGTTCCCTGAGCAGATCTTGAGTGAGTCTATGGGTACACAGAGAATCTGCATGAACCCCCCAGAAACTTACAACAAAGTCTTTTCAGCTGCAACCCTGCCAATCGCTGAGGTTTGGTTCTTTCAGGACCTTAAGAGCTGCCAGACGCCTAGAGGCTGTGGTGCTGTAGCAAGTGATCTTTTTTAAGACATGGGCCTCGGGAAAAGAAATGCAGCCATCAGGGACAAAACCAGTGCTTTTTATTTGCAGTATGAGGAATCAATGCACAGCCACCACAAAACAAAAGCCTAAGGTCCTCTTTGAGCATCTTCCAAAGTTACTGACTCCAAAAATTCACAGATTCTATCCTGCACAGTCCATGCTGGGTATCTTCCTTCTCTCTCTGGTGAGATTGCACAACAGAAGATCTGCCCTCAAAACAACAACTTTCTGCTTCCTGGTTTTTAAGTCATCACCTGACCAGTTGTCTTCTCCCCAACGTATCAGGTGATGGCAGCTCTTTCAACATGGCAATCTGGGGAATGTGATTCGGACATGATTCTCCATCTTTCTGGACCTACTTCTTTCGTACACACTGAATGTATATTTACTTTAGCCATAAAAATTAATGAAGCCATCTATTCAGACAATTCACATCCCTACAAATGCTTTATTCCATCCGGTTCTGTTTAATAGCATTCAGCCTCCATTCAAACCTTTAAACTGGATCAAATTGAGTGGAGTTAGGCGTACTGATTCCTCACAAAAAAATTAACAAAACGACTAAGCAAAATGTCACAAACGAGAGAAAGAAATGTAGCCCAAATGGTTATATTTCTCATAGTCTCATTGTATTGTACAAGTTGTACAGGGAACAATCTCACCCCCCCCCCCCCCCAACTCATTATTGGAAATCCTCTTTAACCCCCATAAAAAAAATGGTACTCAGTCTATTTAGAGTAGCCAATCAAGCATAACGTTCATGCTTCTGGGACTTGGGTGGAAACTAAGGCGACATGCAAGCTCCACGCAGACAGGTGCTCCGGTCCAGAATCATAACTGGGAGCTGGAGCGGTGAGGCAGCAGAGCAAAGTGATCATTCTGTCAATGTGCCCTGCCTCCACGCTGCCCAGCTTACCAGTCGCCTCGTGTTTGTCGTCTTTTCAGAAAAAGAGCAAGCTACACTACCACATTGCGGTGATTGTCAACTACCTGGGACACTGCATCTCACTAGGAGCTCTGCTGGCAGCGTTTGTGCTTTTCATGCGGCTAAGGTAAGTCTCATTCTCCAGTTTTTCTGCCTTCCTAATTTGAGCAGACCAGATCTCCTTCCTCAGAATGCTTTCAATTCACATCGAGTGGCTGTGTGCGCCCTCCGTAACGGCATCTGACAGCTGAATGGCAGTTCCAGGCGAGGTGTTGTCAGAGAGCTGCTGAGACTTTTTTTTAGACTCCCATGGAGGTTGAGAAAAGGTTGGATCATGGTGATGGGGAGAGGGAAGGAGGGGGGTTGGCTGATGATTCTCTAAAAGCTTTCCTGCTTCTGCATTGGGCTAGCCACTCAAAAGCGGTAGGGATTTTTTGATGCATGAATGATTCCGCTGTATGATATGGCTGAGCTGTCTCTGTACGGTCAAAGTGTGTCACATGAATGACATTAGCATGCTCGGCAGTGGTCTGGAAATGTGGACAGCTTCATGGGTGAAAAATCCTGATCTTCTTCTGCACCCCACTTTAAATATCTGACACTCAATATATTATAATCGTGTCCCTTTTTTTCACCTGCGGAATATTGCCTGCTTTACAACGTCCCCAGACTTACCCTGACTTGTCCCAGTCAAATGCTGAGAAACCAGTCCACTCCTTTGTTGTCTCCAGATCAGATTACTATAGACTTCAGTGCAGTCAAAATTCAGATGCTACAATTTTAATCATATTCTATAAGCACATCACTCCTGTTTGAGCCTCCCTGCACTGGCTTCCTGTGACATTTAGGACTATTTTCAAAATCCTTCTCCCACCTTTGAAAGCTCTACATATTCTGGCTTCCTGCTGCCTGAAAGACTTGCTGAGCCATTACAGAACACCCTGACAGCACAGCTTGTTGGAGTCTGGTTTGCTATGTGTTCTCATGAAAAAGTGCCATAATGTGGATTAACAGATCTTGAATATTTAGGTGCCCAAACTTTGCAATGCTCAGATTACTAGTCTTGTTTTTTTTTAAATTACATTTCCTGGTTTTTAATATAACTGTGCATACTTGTTTTCCTGTCTATGTTTATCTGTGTTATCATGGATTAATTGCGGTTTCTTTGTTCTGGAACGCTCTAAATTACCAACATGAAATGCATAATATAAAATACATATACAATTCAATTATTATTATCGCCTGTTTACACAACACCTAATTCACTGAAAACTATTTTTTATGACAAGTAAACCTGGGTAGAAACCTATTTTTAAACAAGCTCATTGGACAATGTCCAATGTTGGAAATCTATCAACATCATGGAGCAAATATTTATATGACTTTGTATTTGTGTTTCTTTATACAGGTCTTTATAAAATTAATTTAAAACAACTTGTCATGTGTAATCTTTATTTTAAGAAAGTCTGATGAGTATTCTCAAGGGCAGCTTTTTAGACCACTAAGGAAAAACATGTATTTCAGAAACCTTTCTGTCAGATCCAAAAATCTGCTTGTAATTTCACAGTTTGATTTTAATTTAGTAGGTGCCTCCTGCAATAGAATTGGTTTTCATAACAATCCAGCCTGGTAGGTTAAAAGAGAGCCATTGTGCATCAGCATAGTGGAGAATTAAGATGCAAAGATAGCAAATAAACAAAAGTTACACTCAGCGATTGCTGTTTTTTCTTTTAATAATTTATTACCAACAATTCACTAATTTGCCTAATGATGATCTGCATTGACATTTCAGGATGGGAAAATAACATTTATTGTTAAAGCTCAAATGTTCACACTTCATATTAAAATGAACTCCTAGCGAATTCTGAAGTTTGTGCAGTGTTAGAAAAAAAAGCTAAACGTATAGATTTTTTATAGAGTTAAAAATCCAACTTTGGTGATTCTTGGTTTTAGACTTTTTTTGTTTTACAAATAAATAGGTGTGAAACCTCCGCTGTCTGATTTGTAAAATGAATCACTGGCCCACTGCTTTGTGCTTCTCAATTCAGTTAGACACTAAACCTCCTCTGGAATCATGTAAGAGACTTAATGTCACAACGTATAAGCACGTAAATTGATTTTCGCAGCTGCTGACAAGGAACACGCATTCTCTAGCTAATCGAATATAGGTACAAATTACAGTCACTTGACTGGGCAATATGAGATTGTTTCATAGATGGCTTTTCATAGTGTGGTAAGCTTTTCAAGGACACCTGGCTACCACCCCACTGCCATACAAAACTATTGTTACAAACAGCTGTTGTCTATTTAAGATATGTGTTTGAAAGCCTATGACAGTAAAGTACAGTACTTAACATAACTAACAGTGACTTGAGGAGATTGTGCTGCTATATTGGAAAGCACATGAGCTTTCATCCTATACAATAGGTCTCATTTTCTCTATCACATCTCAATCACATTAATAAAAAACATCGAAGATTAGAGTTTGTGAATGGCTGTACGTCTTTCAAAAAGGTCAGACCAAATTAGGCTTTCTTTTCTACCTTTAACAGAGTTTACTGGGTTGCCTATGAGCAAGAGTACAGCAGGATGAATCAAATCTCTTTTTAAACCGTTGTAAAGCAGAGGAAGGTCATGTTCTGAAGCAGAAAACAAACCCCGAGAACCACAGAAAAACAAAGTGAAGTCGGGCGACCGGTGAAACACTGCTGAGCAGACATACCAGGGCATGGTAGGATTGATCCCAACACGACACATCTTGAGATGTAGGAACCGAATATGCTAAAAAGTAACTTACTGTAGAAACACTGAAGCACATATAGCTGAAACACGTCTCACACACTGTGACAAAAAGGAACACAGCCTAGTCTGGACGGCCTGGTTGAAACCTTCTAGCAGGTTAAATCACGGGTATCTGAAATTCCTAATAACCTGGAATTCTTATCCAGCAGGTTAAATCACGGGTATCCAAAATTCCTAATCACCTGGAATTCCTGTGTAACAGGGCTCTGTTGGTATGGGTGGAGTATAAGTCTTTGAGCTGGAAGGCATTGGAAACTGGGATGCATGGCCAGTTTTCTGGCCTGTTGGGTTTGGGCTTCTGCCTGTTTGCCGTGTGGCTTCAGGGCCGTGTGGGAGGTACCTGAGAGAAGACAGCCCAGCATCTGTACATGCTCGAGTCATCAGCAAAAAGGATTACACAGCCTGCAGCTGTCAGGCTTAGGGGTCTTTGCTTGGGTGTAAAACACCCAGTAAGATTAAAAAAGAACTCTTAACACACCCTCTCATCACTTCATTCAAATTGTTCAATAGGAATAGGCAAGAAAGTGTTTTAGTACAATAGGTTTCCCTTTTGAGGTTATGAAAGCTAGAAAACCACTTTCCATATATTAAACCTCGTGAAATAATGGACCTTACACTCACTTCCCAATTGACATCTTTAATAAGACACTCCTTCACTATTATAAATGGGTAGAAATTAATAGAAATTAATCAAGGGCCCTTTGACTGATAAACACAAAGGGCTCCACCACTGTTGTATACGTTAAAAAATGAATTAGTGCTAACCATTATAACTGCCCCGAGAGGGGTGGATGTATTTGTGAGTCAGAGAATTTAATACGACCTGTTTAAATAATAGGGTTTAAATAAACTGTGGAAGTGCATTTAAATCTCAGAACAAGAGGTGCTTCTTTACACAAAAAGTTGTGGGAGTCCTAGCTGCTTTCATCATGGCATCATGGCTACATGAGGTCCTTTGATCACTTAGCCCCCAAGAGCTGTTGCTCTTGTGTTTTTAATCACCTTTGTATCTCATGTTTAAACAACCCAACAAGAGGTGCCGTTCACTCTGCTCTGCAGTTTAGTGGCACAATTTCATCAGGGCACTCACAGAGCACAGAGTGTTGTGGAAAGTAAATGGAATGGATATTAAAAAGCACAAGAAAGAGACGTATATTACAGTAATAAGAACAGCCAAGAACTTTAACTAGAGCTTTATCTAAGGATAATCTGCTACCGGAACTACTGTGACAGGACATTTCATTGAACTGTACTTTAAGTCGAGGAACCTCCTGAAAGACTGATGCTTGCGAGTTGTTTTTGAGGTTGTTTTTTTTAGCTGTGGGCTGTTGGGCCCTACTCCAAACAATGCAGTCTTCCATGACATCACTACTTCCTTTCCTTGAACTGTATCTCCTGGGCAGGACTATCAAAAACTGCGTTCCTAGAAGCTAATATGAGGGCACGTTAGACGGACAGGTGTGGCATGCAGAGAAAGCTCATAAAAATGTCATTCAGGAGCAGCTGCTTGTATAATCAGTCACCACCTAAAACACCGCACCCCAGCATCATTTTCAAGCTTTCCCACAAGCAATTCACGTCTTACAGTATTGCTTAATCACCTTATCCCTTCTTCTGTCCCACTTCTTATCTGGCAAGCTTACACAGTAAATATCTGCACAAGAAATCCTCTTCATGTACAAGGCGCATAACAAAAGTCTCAAATGCCATTTCGCGTGTTGTAATCATTTTGTCTGGGACTTTATAAGCTTCTTTGCAGGCATTAACCTTTCTGGGAAAACACAGGGAGCACACAGCCGTTACCAGAAAACCAGGGCATAGATAGGATCCCTAGTTTTCCTTGCAGCCCGACAGCTGTGGTCCTGTTTTTATCATATTTGTGCTGGTGTTGCTTGTGTGGACTTGTTCTGTGGAGTGTAAGCTAAGTTCTGTCACACTTAATTTACCCATGCAAAAAGAAAAGCAAAAAAAGCATTTAAAATGCATTCTCTGCAGGCAGTTTGGGCTTTATTTAGAGAGCTGTTTTCCACGGCACACTGCATTGCAATGTGCCTTAATCAGGTTTAGAAACTGAAGAATAAGGGCGCTTCACCCTAGGACCACAAAATACCATTTAACAACATTCCCTGTAATGTGAAACTAAAGAGAAGCCAATATTTCTGTGCGTTTATTTCCTTCTTAAGTCTTTATAATAAAAGACACATCAGATTTATCTTCAGTGTGATACTTTAAACACAAACAGAGACCTTTTGAAAAGGATTATATTACAATTCTGCGCATTTACCCTGATAATGATTTTCTGTGGTTCTGTGATACTCCCATACATACAGAATTGTTGCATATGTTGACTTTCATGGAATGTTTAAGGGAGCTCCAATTAAAGCAAATATTGGTAAGGGGATTAAAGATAAGTATTTAATCTACGTTTCATGAAAGCCCCCAATAACATTTACTGCTGCTATTGTACAGTACTTAGTCTTTTTTCCTGCAGAGTTACAGATCTGCATTCCACTTGTCGACATGTTGCTTTATCACTTTATTCAAACATCTCATCGGTGTTTCAGCGGTACCTTTCAGGCATAAATGACTATTCACTGTCTGTGCTTCAACACCGAAACCACCACAACAACAAAAAAAACAACCTAGTCTGTATTTAAGTTTGCTGGCAATCATGACATGGATATACAAACACCCAAAAAGATTCATGGTTGGTACAGGTTGGCTGCAACCTTCTGATTAGAACTGTCAGCCTCTACTTCAATACCGAACAGGACACCTCTTAAACAGACATAGGAGGTGCAGAAAAAAATGCTGTTTTAATTAGGCATCAATCTCTGTCACACCGAACATTCATAAGTTGTTTTTATCAGTAGAAAAATTTAAATTAAAGTCCATTCAAGAAGGCCCGGTTTTATAGCATTTGGATTGTCTTTGATGTTTAAACAGGATAAAGGCAAGTAGCAAATGCAGCCACATGGTCCTGTATGGAATAATGGGCAGAGGCCAACTCTCTGATGTCCTCCAGAGAGATTGACATATTGTGAAGTGTGAGCACATCAGTAGGCTGTTACAGCAAGAATTGAAAGCAAGCTATTCCCACTGCCCTCATCGCAGTGTTCGCTGTTGGAGAGAATCAAGATATCAGTGCTGGTGTCTGAAGAGGCTCCAAGGCCATGCAGAGAGGCAGCGACTGAAACCTCTTCTCTGAACCCTCGCCTCCTACCCACCCACAGAGTTCTCTTCCTGTCGTGTGGCGTTATGTGCCCCTTGCCTGCTCCATTCATGCGTTGTTCTGTGCTCCGATTGTCACGTCTCCACACACGGCCCTTGTACTCTCACAGTAGGCAATGAGAAAATTAGATGCTTGCTGTATTTTGAGTTCTCAAGATTTTGAATTTCCACAAACTTGAAAATCCTGTTTTAAATCTGATTTGCAACTTAGTCATAATAGACCCCGTGAGAGAGAAAAAGATTAAAAGCAAAAAATAACATAAAAACTGTCGCATCAATAAATACAGTATAAAATACTATTATGTTATATAATATTATATACATGATTATTTTCAGATACACGCAAGACGAACTGAGGTTATCCTCTGTGGTTTGGCGATTCTGTACTAAAACTGGACTAGTGTTGCTGTGCAGCCGAATGGAGTAGGAGCATTAGCAAAGTCAGGTGAAAGGGGCCCCACAGGTCCTGCTTTTCAGAAGAGATTAACCGAGAAGAGGATAGCTTTCTATTTTAAGGTCACCCTGACCAAGAGGGCAGCGAGAGTTATGGTTCAGATTACGAGGCAATTCATAAAGGAAAGAGGTGTTTAAGATTTAGCGTCTCCCCCCCCAAAAAAAAACTGCACATGTTTTGTGGTTCTTTGCCAAAAGAACAGATTGCAATCATCAAGCAGGGTTTGTAGGGATGAAGCTGCGCTGGTGTCTGTTCTTCTCTGTTAGGTGTTTATGCTGTGCTTGGCGGTTTTCTGTGCATCTGCTGCTCTTTGCTTTGACCATCGGAAGGATTTGTCTAACAGGAGCAGCAGTGTTGCTCAGATGAATTGAGGCACGTGCCTCATTATCTCTAGTAGAGTCTGTAGCCAAGCAGCTCCTAATGAAGAATGTCTCAAGATGAAACAAGCTCTCCTTACCATGGGCGCTGATGGCAAAAGGCACAGGATTCTTATACCCTTCTGCTAATCTGTCTGCATTGCTTTCAGAGATTAGATAAGACTTTATACATCCTGAAGGGAAACAGTGGCCCAGCCCAAGACAAGCAAGACAGACATCAGAATAGACTAAAATTAAAATGACTACAACGTTATGCAACATATGCTAATAGTCACTGTCAAACTAAATAAAAGATGTGCAAAATGCACATAGATATATATATATACAGATTGAAAATACCTCAGTATAAACAGTATATTAATGCAGTGTTCATAGATAGATGAGCAGATGAAGGGCTAACAGGCCCAGCCTAGGGCAGTGTTATACACTCTGACAGCCGCCGGGAGGAAGGACCTGCAAAAACATTCCCTTGAGCACCGTAGCTGGAGCAGTGTGTTACTAAAAGTGCTCCGCTGTCTAATAATAGCCCCATGTAGCGGATGAGAGGCGTTGTTCATGATGGCTGTGAGCTTGGCCAGCATTCTCCTCTCCGCCACCACCTCCAGGGGGCCAAGACTCAGCCCCAACACAGAGCCAGCCTTCTTGATGAGTTTATTGAGTCTATTTACATCTCTTGCCATGATGCTGCTGCCCCAGCACACAACAGCGTAGAAGATGGTACGCGTAGCAGTGTTCCACACACACCAAAGGACCTGAGCCTCCTAAGAAAATAGAGTCGGCTCTGACCTTTCCTGTACAGGGCGTCAGTGTTACCAGACCACTCCAGCTTATCATCCAGGTGTACCCCTAAGTACTTGTAGGACTGCACCACCTCTATGTCCTCACCCTGGATGGAAACAGGGGTCAGCGGAGACTTATTCCTCCAAAGGTCCATGACCATTTCTTTAGTCTTGCTGGTGTTGAGCTGGAGATGGTTAAGATGACACCACTCCACAAAGCTGGTAATCAGCCTCCTATATTCTAACGCCTATGTTTAAACGCCGGAAATTAACACATGGACTAACGCAGCACTACGGAGGGCTGCTGCGATTTGTGTTTCACTAAAAATTTGATTTTGTTTTCCTGCAAAAACGTCGAATCACCATTTCCCGCCTCCATTTAGGAACGACCTTGATTCATTCAGTGCTGCCAGCCTTGTCTGAGCAGAGGAAAGGAAGAAAGCTCATGAAATTTTCCCCGAACTGTGCCCCACTGAGTCACTGGCCTTTTGTCACTGCGGACAGCCTGTGGCAGGTGTACTGTAGCCGTGTTGCTCTCAGCACTTGTGCTTCTCTTACTAACACTGCATGCTCACAGGGTCAGACAAGCCAGTGGAAACTCAATGGACAGCACTGCATGAGAGCTAGGGGAATGCAGGCAACAGCCAGCTACTGAAACAGACCTGGCTCCATCTGGCGATGCCTGGACTGTGGGGCTCCAAACGCTTTTCAGTGCAATACAGCAGCTCCAGCAAAATGGCCTCAAAGTGCCACTGCTGATTTTTCATGTTATAATGCATCGATTGTTTGATACAAACAGCAGGAGACTCCGGCGGCTGGGAATCAACTGGGAATAGCGGCAGGGTTTTGTTTCGCAGCGAGAGGAACATGGGGGGGGGGGGGAATGGAAACAATGTGGGAGCTGGACAGCCAACCGCTAAGCCATGGGTGTGCGGTCTGGCTGCCCTCCATCCTAATTCCAGCCCCGACGAGGTTGTGGCACCTCCACACCGCAGCAGACACGCCCACCCCTTAATACAGACCCAGCAACGACCTGCTGCCTCGCCACTTCCAGGCAGAAGACATGAGAATCAAAAGGAAAAAAACAATCAACCTGCCACATGAATATTTATGGCTATCATGTGGGAGAATTAACCATTCAGGCCATTAATCTTCCCATGGGGAGACAGTACTTTTACAAGAGATGTCACCCCAGACACTGTGCCACCTCATTCACCGATTAAAGAGCCATTAAACGTGTTCACTGTCGGGCTCCTAAAAACACGCTAAAACATGCTTTTCCCGTGAGTATTTCCAGCTTTACAGATCAGAATCTACACCAGTGGTTTCCAATCCCCCCGGTGCACATAACCTTTGCTCAAAGACCGATTTATTTTAGCACAAAAAAACGTTCGCCCCCAAAATCATAATTTGTTGTGTCCTCTAGCCTTTGCATGATCAATATTAGGCTGTAACACGTTTACAATTCACAATCATACCAAAAATAGTCATTTAATGATAAGGTGCAATAACTGGTGTCTTCATAATATGCCTGAATTTAGTTTCTTCTTTGATCTTTGTAGCCACAACTCACAAATCCCAGGTCTCCAGGACACTCAAGGGGAAAGGTGGGAATGTGGTGAGGTTTTGTTCCAAATCCAGATGGCCCAAGTATTAAGGTATCCAAAATGCAAGACACCTGTCATGCAGAAATGGACTCTTAAAGACCCCGAAGGCAATGGTTTAAGAAGCTGGTTCCTGAATCAGTAAAATATGGAATAAAGAAGAGGGTGATAAAGAAGTTAGGCTCTCTCTCATTTTCTCATACCCTTAAACCGCTTACTCATCTCTTAGGCTTGTGTGAGAGCACCAGGTAGATCATTTCATTAAACAAGAGCCCCAGAGTCCAATTCCACCTGTGGCCACTTCTGGTCCTTCCTTTTCTTCCTGAAATTGTTTTATTGACTTATCACAGCGAAGGTCCCTCGGAAGCTTGGAGCCTGACCAGGAGAGTGGGGGACTCTACTGATGCAATAGCCTGGCCTTGGTTAATTAAGAAAATACTCCTGCTCTACCCTTTTTGAACACAAATACTAGAGCACTAGGCATGGAACATGAAAAAAAAACAGAATGCCTTTCCTGTAATGAATCCAAGGTTTTTAATTAGATGATGTTCAAAAAACATGTCCCTTAGTAAACGGTGAATGCTGAGCTGTTAAATGTTATGTGCACTGTATGCACCCTGGACTATAACAGCTATAGACTGTATATTTTCTGACTCCGCAGTCTTGTATGTGATGCAGAAAACCACAGATGCACTTAACGCAAAGTACAGATCTCCCTTTGAAGTTAATTAAGCTTTCTGTCTGTTATTTCAGAGTTGTCAAGTTCTCCTTTTTCAGCTTGGATGCATGACTTGCCTTTGGATGAAAAAAACAGAAAAATAAGAAATTACAAAACTGAAGGGTAAAGTCTTGACCACTGTGAGACTCCACTCAATCCCTGTCATTTGGGGAAAGAAGATCATGATAAGTTTGCTTTTTGACCTTCAGAGCATTTACGTTACAGTCTGAGCAACAGCCAGCCGCCTTCAATACTAAGGTTTCATGCAAGGCAACTGAAAAGCAGCTCATGTCTGTGCGATTTCCAGACTCACAGTTAAGTGGGCCGGAGCTGAGAAAGTCTGTTCTGCTTACTAACTCAGCCATCCTCATTGAACAAATGTTGACTCCCGCATGCCTATGTGAGCATTATTAGTGAGGGGAAATGTCAGTCAGTCAAAGAAGGTTCCACTAATGAAACAGGGGAGCTAGGAAGAGAAATCAAAACAGCAACTGGGACTGAGCCTCAGCAGTGATTCTGAAGGAAATTCGACACAGGAGAAGAGCACTGAATCTTCCAGCTACAGTACAGGATGTCAAAATGGACTGCTTCTCACAAGAAATCATTCAAAAGCTCAAGCCTGAACAACCAGCTGACAGGACAGGATATTGAATTAGTGAGCTTATAGCCTCACGTTCTGCTTTTGATTAAAAGAAAAAAAAAACATGGAGCTCAAGCTTTGGACAAAACCATTGTTTGGAAAAAGGCTTAGATCATGTTAAGAGTTCTGTTACAAGAACGCAAAACCAATTCAATCCACGTGTCTCTCAAACATCAGTTGGAGCCATACCCCAGATGTTAAAAAATATCAAGGGGAATTGAGCCAGGCTGGGTGTCTTTTTGCTGTGAAATAATTTGCAGGCCTGAGTGGGAGATGGCCTCCCTTGTGACATACTGTACAGAAACTGTTTATCTGAGGAGAGTTTTCAAGCACACCATCACTCCCAAGGAGTGTGCTACAGCAAAGGGTCAAAAATAGAATGGCTAACTTTTAACAAGGGGTACCCAAGAATTTACAGAGGGGACTGCATCTGATAGGCACCTGTACGCCTGTTCCCCTCCGAGTTCAAGCCCTGACTATAAGTGGGCTGCTATTCATGAAGACACAGGCACAAATGAAGTAAATGTTCGGTCTGCGTTGCACTCTGGCTTGTTCTTGGCAGAATAACGTGTACAAAAAAAAAGATTAACTCTGTGTACTGCAGAATAGGACACAGGAAATTCACTTGGCACAATAGATGCCAATGCAGAGCAATATATATCACAGCTGTAAAGTTTTTTTCCTCAAACAAATTTCACGTAAGGTACTGTACAATTTCACTGCAGTTAAAAGGTCAACAGGACAGTTGAAAATTGAAAGCAGAGGATGATGGTAATCAGGGCCTAAAAACTGAGGAAGGGCTTGACTTGGGGTTGTTTTTTTTACCTCCTGTATGAGTCAGACCAGGAGGTGTGGGGTTGCTCCAATGTTTTTACAATGTCCCTATAGGAGCATCTGTCATTTTTTTTGGCCTCCTACTGCTTGTATTTGGCTACAGATAATGGCATCTAAGGCTCCCTGGTGTAAAGAATACAGCTCAGTGCCGTTTGATTGTGCTCCACAGCCAGCGATCTGAGTGCTGATGTTAACCGTAACTAAAGAACCACAGGGGGCGAAAACACCGCTGGTGAACATGACGACCTAACCTCTGCGTGCTGCCAGATACCCCAGAGAGACTCGGCTCTCTCCCGCTCAAAAGAGAAGTCACGCCTGCTCATGCTGTCAATTCTGGAACAATTAGCATTACACCTGGGTCAACAGAAACGTGTCACCAGAGCATGTGCCTTCAATCTGTTATGGTGAAGAGGTCTGCATGCAAGGCAATTAAAAAGTGAATAAAACAATTTGGAGGCAGAACACTCCAGTCAAACACTGCAATAGCACTGCCACCTCCCTGTCTGAAAATATGGTCCCTGTGCTGAGATGTTGTGATTCTGGGGAGTTAGGAATCCAGCTGTTCTGCATACCTTTTGCTTTTCCTTGAATCAAAATTGTTGTCATGTTCCATTTCCTCATCTGTGTTCATTCCTGTGTTCAAAAGGAAAAAAATAAATGGCTGTTTGTTCTTTTTCACGTCTACAACAATGCAACAGGAATGTGACTTTGGCCAATGTACAGTATAGAGCCATCCATAAGTGGGAGACCGATCAATTTAATAAATAAATGCACAGATTTTTTTCACAAATTCACAAAAGAAACCACTTCGAAGAGTGTTGGGAATTTCCAAATGTTTTCATTTATAGAGACCTTTTCTTGGTGTTATACAAGATTTTACCTAAGTACCTAGGATGTGTTTTAGACACTCACTGTACTGTATATGCCTCAAGGGATAAAAGCCTTCTCTTGCTAGCAAAATAATGGAATAATATATAATCTTAAAATGGAAAAAATCCTCTTATGCTATAGTTTATTGTGTTTTCAATAGCCATTCTACTATTTCTGCAAGCGTTTTCTTGTATGCAATTGCAGAAAAAACATAATTTGGAGAAATACTTAGGTCTTATCAGAATCATAATCATGGACTTCTAGCTTTAAGTCCAAAACAAAATGATGACAAATAACTTTTTGTATGAAACATGAAGAGAAAGGAAAAAAAGCAAGAAGAGGTTACTTCCGCACTGAAAACCTGAAGGAAAGAGCTGAGAAAAACAACAGGTTTCCGTCGTGAAGCCTCTGTGGGTCATAGGAAGGGCTCTGCTCTTTTTACTGTGTAAAAGACTCCACAGTTGAAATGCAGTGTTTTTCTTTCACCTTCTCAGCATGGAACGAACCACTGCTTGTTCCCTTGCAGCTTATAGTGTACGTTACACTCTGATACAGCTCCCCACTCAAAGCTCTATAAATACAATATGCACACAAAAACATGCACAGTCATAGAGGACTGCAGGCTTCTGAATGCTAAATAGAATTCTTGTGCGACAGCAAGATATGCAAGCTTACTACCATCATGATACAGCATCTAATGGCAATATTCAGGACTGTTTTTCCAAACCCTCAATGAGTTCCAGCAATTTGACTGATCGTTCAAAGAGAGGCGTATTATTATCTGTGGTCATGAGATTGCCTTTAAGAAACTTGCATTTTAAACATTTAAAATGCGTTTTACAAGAACAGGTCTAGTCCTGCCGCCAAGAGACTTTTCAAAGTTTTTACAAATAACTGTGAACTTGAACCGCACTGTGTCAAATAAGTAATTGTAGTAATAATCTAGTCCAGAGTCAGCAATCAGCCTCAAGCCAAGCAGATGAGCAGCAATGATATTTTTCATTTTAAAGCAAGAGGCAATAGAGCTGTAAATTGGCAGCAGTTCAATATTAATAAATGGATTAAAACACTAATAAATGGATTATATACAATTTAAGAACTTTGCTTAAAAAGGACAAATATTAAGGAGATGTTTTGGAAATTTTTAGCTTTAGAAGCTGAGAGAATTTTAAAAAGTAAAGAAAATTAAATATTGACAACCATATTTTATAGTAAACAGCATGGGTTTTACAAAGAGGAGATATAAAGCAGGCTTTTAATACTTCCAGTTCATTACTCTGTTCTGCTCAGATGAGGCATATAAAGAATTTGTTTTTTTGCCAATTGGCTGAATCACCTCAGTAGTTATAGACAGTACAAGAATTCAATATCAGTGCAGAAATGTACAGTACAAGCTGTTTCAGGGAGAACAAAACTGTTCTGAATTTTTGGCGTGCTGTATTGATATAATTTGTAATTCAGTTTTCTCAGAAGAGAAAGTTATGAAAGACCAAGCTTTCTGCAGATACAGCACAAGCATGATGAATGAGATTGAACGTTTATTAGAATACTTTGCGTCGTGCTCAGAGGAATAGACTCAGTGAGAATTTCTGGTCCTTAAAAAGTTACATCTTGCATGAAGTGCAAAGATCAGTATTAAAAAAGGCTATTTTCTTTTCCTTATTGATTCATTCTGTTTCCTAATAGGAGCATCAGATGCCTGAGAAACATCATACATTGGAACTTAATCAGTGCTTTTATTCTGCGCAACGCCACCTGGTTTGTAGTGCAACTCACCATGAATCCAGAAGTGCATGAGAGCAATGTGGTGAGTATGGGTTGTTGTGACTGAGAAACTCGATGCAATGTATTATAAGTAAGCACTGTATATTAATAAGCTCTTTATCCAATCTTAGTGTCACAGGAGAAGAAACTGTCTTATAATTCCTCACTCCACCTTTTTGCTCAATTAAATCAAATTTAGCATCTGATGATAGCTGTTTTTCCCTTATCAGCCCTTATCAGAGTGACCAAGTCACAGGCATATTCACGTATCTTAGAAATAATGCCCTTTCAAGTTAGCTGATATTCATACTCATCCTTCACTGGTGCTTTTAACTCCTTCCTTAGCTAGCTAGATGTATCTTACAAAGGACACCGTCTACTGTACGTTTCCTGTGCTGTTTTAACAGCAGGTCCTAGGAGCAGTAGTTGACAAGGGTGCTCTAATATTTAAGCAGAAGAGGAAACTGCATTTGAGTTCTGAGTTTAAAATCGATTCCACCCTCAGCCTAATTTTCAGCATTTACTGTTTTAGTCTCCAAAAGCCAACTGTGTACTTTTGTGCAGAAGACTGAGCTCAGCATGGTACATCTGCTTTCACCGTATGGTTTTATAGTTCTGTTTGTCTTTTCATTCATTGTTTTTAAAACATTTAGGCACATATCTTGTTCAGCCAGATTATTTATATGTGTTTGTGAATGTCTGTGGCTCTGCTGTAGCCCCTATCAGTTGTATTAAGGCTCTCCATTCTGGAAAAGAACCAAAATTACTGTAAAGGAAGTTGTGAGTCCCTTCCAAAGCCCTTTAGATGAAATAGATTTGGAGAGTATTTTAAAAGCAGAAACATTAGTTAATGAACCTACAGTCATCTGTCTCTAGAGTTTAAAACGCAGACAGAATAGAGAGATAGATGAAATATGTGTTGTTAAGTGGTCTAACACCAAGCTGTCACACTTTTTTCTGGAAATTATGGAAAAGTTTAAAATTCTTGAAAATGGTCAAGACCTCTCTTGGTCTCCTAAATATAATTTGTTAAAAAAACGTCCTTTTCATTCTTGGAAATAAGCAATGGGAATTGCTCCATCTGTTGGAAATTATTCACGTTTATGTTTAGGAAGACAAGCGACTGCATTATCTACATGACTTGCACACAAATGTTAATTTGCAGCAGACCTCTGCAGCATGCATTTAAATATATTTAAATATCAGTTACTATTTTCAAAAGCATAGGGTGTAATTTGGTTTAAGAAACACCTGCAAATCCAGATAATCTAATGCAATATAATATGCCATAAACACTACCAATTTTTACAGTTCAATAATTAAAATCCATTAATGATTCCCATAGCTACAGTACACTGCAATTCTCATGAATTCAGTAATAAATTGACAAATACAGATGTAACGTGTGAACAAATATTAATGGACTGTTTTTATTTTGTTTAAATAATGAGTTATTAAGTGTATTACAAACTCCACTGCTGTAGACTACCTTTGATGTCTAACAACAAGCTCATGACAAACAAAACCCATCACTGAAACATGTATTTTAACTGTATTGTTCTGAAGTTGAGGAACTCTATAATGATAAAAGAAAACATAAATGTAGTAATAAAACAAACATTATGTTTGTTTTATATGGTAGCCTTCATATAAACAACAAATGTAAGGCTTATTATGGTAAAACACTCATACCGTAAGATTTACACCTCCTTAGGTGATCACATAGTTCTTATTGTGGCTAAATGAACAGTCCTTGAGGGATTCAGACTTTTGGGATTAATCACAGAACGCAGCGTTTTGCAGCTAAAATAGCTTTTGAACATGTCTCTTGTACATCACTTGCGAGCTGCTGACCCACCTCACCAGCTCGGGCAACCCTTCATGTCCTGCTCTTTCGATTAATTAAAACAGCGGAGGCCATTAACATGTTAATGAACTGTCACCCTGTCAGAACAACAGCGTTCAGGGTACGTATCCCGGAGCAGGGCAAACGTGAGCAGGATTCACAGAGCCAGCATAGTTAGTTGCAGACCTTCTCTGACCAGAGAAGGCTTTTAGTAAATTATGGCACATGGCAAAAAGCAGCATAATACTGTATCTTGAAGACAAGGGGTATTTCGGTGCATGGGTTAAGAACTCTGCTGCACACAGGGGGAAAAGATTTCATTAGACTCATTGCAAAGCGACGGACATCGTCACAGACAGTTCTGACCAGAAGTGGATGATCTGTTTTTCAAAACGCAATTGTACTTAAAAAAACACACACACAGCTCCCGGTACAGAACACAACAAAGAAAAAAGAAGAGAGAAATCTGCATGAGATGTCACAGGGTGGCATTAATGCATAAATTATTTTGTCTGCACATACATCTTGTAAAAGTGCCCAGTGTAGTAACTGCCTTTCTATGGATATGCTCATTTGAAACCACCTTGTTGCTATAGCAAAGAGATACATGCCTTTCTTCCAAATAGCACGGCTTTATAGATCTTCTTGTGTAATCTGAGGGTGTGTGCATGGTTATTTCTGTACCGTAACCGATGTCTTTTTACAGTTTGAGATTTTGAGCAAAGTGGTGTGAAAAGAAAGAGGCACCTTCTCACACGTTGCCTTTTCCTTGTATTTATTCCAGATTTGGTGTCGACTGGTCACAGCTGCGTACAATTATTTCCACGTGACAAACTTCTTCTGGATGTTCGGAGAGGGCTGTTATCTGCACACGGCTATTGTCCTCACCTATTCCACTGACAAACTGCGCAAATGGATGTTTATCTGTATTGGATGGTGTGAGTAAGACCACCTTTTTCTGAAGAAGTCACACACTCGATTTTCAGACAACCTTCTCTAATGTCCTTGCAATAATGTCTAATGGCTTACAGAAGGAGGCGGTGTTTCTGATATCAGCGCGGGTAAAATGGACGTTTCGCAAAATATATGAGGAAGAAGCATGCACTGCAAAATTGCTTCCAATATCTCTGCACAGACTGATAGCCAACGCGGAGCAATAGTGAATTAATTTGATTAAATAAAGTATATATTAGCTTGGGCAGCATGGTGGCATTCACATTGCTGATTCACAGCTCTGGGCCCTGGGTTCAGCTCCTGCAGTGCTAACTGTATGGAGATGTATGTTCTCCCACAATCCAAAGACATAGGTTAATTGGCCCAGTGTGAGCTTGTGCATGTTTTTGCCTGTGTCTGCCCTGTGATAAACTGGTATCCCATCCAGAGGGTATCCTGCCTGTTGCTCCAACTCCCTCGTGACCCTGTATTGAATAGAGTGCTTAGAAAATGGAGTGTTGGATATATTAGGTCACAAAGTTTTAGTTTGAGGATGTAGCTCATTCTCTTTGGGGTGTTTGTTAAACAATAAGGTCTTTGTAAAAAAAATGCAAATGAAGCTTTAGTAAATGCACTTGTCATTGGAAGGAACCTCTTTCGAGTTACAGCTGCCTTTCTGCACTCAGACAGATTTTTGCCAGAGATGTGAAGAACCGAGAAATCTTGATTGATGGAGTCAGGCTTTCAGACTGCAAACACTCCTTCTTTGACGGTTCGAAAAAGATTAATTCAAAGCCAGGCTCGCTTTGGCAAACGATAGAATTAATTAGGATCATCACCAATGTAATTACAATAGATGATGCTATTAAAAAAGGGAGGGGAATTGATTTGGTTTTTGTGCTTACAGGCATTCCTTTTCCAATCATTGTTGCCTGGGCCATTGGGAAGCTGTATTATGATAATGAAAAGTAAGGTTGATTTTCTGTTCCTTTCTGATACGTGTTTGTCTGCTGTTGATTGCTCCTGCTGGTGAATGCTCTAATATCCTTGTGGTCTTCGCCTTCTTTCAGGTGCTGGTTTGGAAAGAGAGCTGGAGTTTACACGGATTACATCTATCAGGGACCCATGATTCTAGTTCTGCTGGTCAGACTAAGCACCTTTCCTGTGTTTCTGTGTCCGTTAAAGAAGATCTTTTTTCTTATTGGCATCCATTCCATTTTACGGAAGCTTATTAGCACCACAGGGAAAAAAAAAATTATCTTGTATAAAGGAGATAATTTTCTTGTGCAAACGTAATATTATCTCCTTTATATGTGATATTTTTTTTCGTTTAAACACAATACTATCTTGTTTACATGAAAAAATTATTGCGTTTAAACCCAACAGTTAATTTGTGAACAATGTTGCCTACTGTTGTTAAAGTCAATGCTACTTTGCATGGGACAATATTACTGCATATACAGTACAATCCAATATACAGTATTAATATAGTAGACCAGATTGTACACAAATTAACTATTGGGTTTAAATGCAAATAATTTTCTCATATAAACAAGATACTTTTCTCGTATGTAAACGCAATACGATCTCGTATAAACGAGATAAGTTGTTTTTTTTCTCCATGGCGCTAATAAGCTCCCGTACCATTCAAAATGTTTCACCAAGCAAATTTTACTAGCAAAGAGTCCGGTCTTTCCATGTGAATATTTGCCACAGACTGAAGGCTAATGCATTGATGGTTTTTAATGCATTGTTCAATCACTGAGGAGTAATCCATTCCAATGGCAAAAGGACAGGCTTATCCTTAACTATTTGTTAAACCATCATTCTAGAGGAGGTAATGGAGAACATCACTTTTACAGTTACGTGTGAGGGATGTTACTGCTGAATTGACAATAAATTGTGGTTACAGAGATCTATGTAGACTCTATAGCTACTATGTAAAGTAATGCATTACCATTTAAAAACAATTATCCCTAACATTTTATTAATTTAAAAAGTAATCCCTTACACAAGTAACTAAAATGCATTATTTTATAAAAGTAACTTTCCCCAACATTGGCTCAGAGCATACAGTAACAATTGATAGCATTGATCACACACTGAAGTGAGATTTTAAAGGTAATGGGCATTTTATGTCTCTGTGGTCTGTACATCCCTTTTAAATCATTATGATGCTGCAAGATTCTAGTATTAATATTTGTTGCCTCTAATAAAATCAACATTAGATTTAAAAACATTCCACAAGACGCTGTTGAAAGGATAAGACTAATGTTTTCACCTATAAGCCTGAGTTGTGTTTATGACCTTTCAAATATCAACATTGTTGAGCTTATTTCCTTTAAAAAGCGTTTTTTGAGTATGTAAATGCATGCATGCAGGATAATTGTCTGCTTTGTTTCTTTTTTTTCTTCTGCAGATCAATTTTATTTTTCTCTTCAACATTGTGAGGATTCTCATGACAAAGCTCCGGGCCTCAACCACATCCGAAACCATCCAGTACAGGTAGGAGAGAACCTGAGTCCATACCGCAGACACGATCGCATCTGATACCATACAGCACAGGTGGAGAGCCTAGCTCAGAATACACAGCATGAACAGCAGCAATGGCAGCAAAAATAGCTGAAAATAATGAATAGGTACAAGAACAGCTGAAAGCATAGAGCCTTATAAAAATACCTAATCCACAGCAAACATTGATATGATGTCCCAACAAAAGAAGAAATGTAATGAAGAAAGCAACCAAGTGGCTCTGCTGTCTGGGTTAACATGGACTAATAGCACACATGTCTGGAGTTAATTTCTATATTTTCTAAATTTCTGACATGTTATGTAAGCATACATGAGTACAAATGTGCATACACAAGCATTTACGGTACATGTTTTAAATATCATAATGGGAAAACCATTCTGCTTTGTGCTGGTGTGCTTTGTGATGGACTCTTTTAACACATCCAGTACTGTAACAGATGCAAGGAGGCCTTCAGTATAACAGTATGTCAGAAAAGCTGCATTTTTAACTGGACCTCCGGCTTCAGAGTTTTGCAGCTTATTACACAGATCAATTCCCTGCTCTTTCTATTCTTCAACAGGAAAGCTGTGAAGGCAACTCTGGTCTTGCTGCCTCTTCTTGGGATCACATACATGTTGTTCTTTGTCAATCCTGGAGAGGATGAGATTTCACAGATTGTGTTTATATATTTCAACTCATTTTTGGAGTCATTTCAGGTATGTCACACAACACTTCCATGGTTGTTGTATTTTAGCGACAAACATTATCTAAAGCCTGCATTCATAAGGGTTGCAGGTTTAGATATCCAGAAACAGTATAGATTTCAGAGATTCATATCCCCCCAAAACTGCACCTGGTGAAAATTAAATGAATCAAACATATGTTTCCCTAATACGCTAAATATATTAAATTAAATTCCTAAAGATCTCTGACTTTCTCTTCTGTCATTGTTGGACTGAATAAAGAGTTATGAGGCCATGTTAAATTTAGGATGAAAACCATTTAATTTGAAAATGAATAAAATAGCTTGTTCATGCATGACTTCCAGATAGATCATATTACAACAGGGATACTTAAAGGCTGAGGTTTCATTTTGTGGTAGATTTCCCATTGAAAACATTCACTCTATTTATTAAATGACAAGCTATTAGAAACACACAATCAAGGACTACATTAGAGTGAGCAAGAACATACTGACAGATGGTCGTCTGTTTCATTATATTCCATTTGTGGGAAGTTTAGGAAAATCCATTTGTCATGGTTTTCCTTATCGGTCTTCTATGATGGGGAAAGAAACGCATTTGTGGTAAAAATGAAGTAAAACAACGAGGGATATTGATGGAGTGTTGCTATCAGAAACAGAATTGCACAGAATCCGCTGCCTTGTGCTCTGTTAATGAAGCATTCAGAAACCTGAGGCATAAAGTCAAAGATGGCAATGCTAGCATGGAGAGTAAACAAATAGGATAGCATGGAGATCAAAGTCCATATGTTTCCGACTGCCTTCTGTAATGTGTATTTCTAAACTTGATGCCTTTTTTTCCCTCTCCTCCCTCATTATCAGGGCTTCTTTGTCTCGGTGTTTTACTGCTTCTTGAACAGTGAGGTAAGCTGACCTTTATTGATCTAACACCGCTCAGCCCATAGTAAACAGGCCCTTTACACCCCTTCTGCAACTGTGTCATGTCTGCTCATCCTTTAATCTGTATTGCAAACATCCACCCATCCATTTCTTAACCACTTCTCCCAGAGTCATGGGGTGCCAGCACTATTCTGGCAGGCAGTGAGCCCAAGGTGGAGGACACCCTGGATGGGACACTAGTCCATCGCAGGCAGACACAAAGACACACAAACTCACACCAGGGCTATTTTTTTCCAGTAGCTAATAAACCCACCAGTATGTTTTTGGAGGAAACCGGAGCACCCAGAGGAAACATAAAATGCCAAAGTATTGATTTAGTATGGCTGACAGGTCCATATAAAGCAATGAACATTTGTACGTACTGTATTTATGCAGCGGGATATTTTATCGGCGCAATTTGAGTAAAGCACCTCAAACGTAAAACAACAGCTTTTCACCTGAGATCGGAACCTAACAACCTTCCGGTTGTGAGCCCAGAGCCCCAGCGCCTTTGCCACATCTTGACGGACAACCTCAGTGCAGAAGCAGCCACAAGGATAATTTCAATCAGAAATCAATTGGGTGACACTGAAGACTGGAAAGAAATGCCCTCATTCTCCAGGTCGTTACCAACAAAAACGGCTTATAAAACATTCATGCAAGTTTCCAAAGTATCGCCTTTTGAAAAACAAAACCATCAGGATTATTTTTAGACCTGGAAAGTGCTTAGGTAATGGTATTTGCAAAAGATTTCTTAGGTCACCTAAAATATAAATCAACTATTCCAGTGAGCCATGTGCTTCTGTATCATTCATATTGCATTTTTATAGTCATTTTTTTCAATAAAGGTATCATATCCTGCTTATGAATGTCTGTTTCACTAACATGACATGGATAACATTTCAGACACTGTTTTAAGTGCTTATCAATGAGAGTCCTGTACAACAGACTTTGCGTCAATACAGCAGTCCCAGAAGGCTGAAGTTTTCTTGTTTGGCCTCATTTTTTTAAGAAATAAGTACAAACAAAATGGATCACTGTTCTGTGA
This sequence comes from Atractosteus spatula, assembly GCF_055471065.1. NCBI lineage: Eukaryota > Metazoa > Chordata > Actinopteri > Semionotiformes > Lepisosteidae > Atractosteus > Atractosteus spatula. The sequence continues at coordinate 8,410,980 of NC_142731.1, read as the reverse complement.
TCCTGGCCTGTTTCTTGTTTTTCTTCCCTTAAGATTTCTTTTTAAATCAGGCTACCTGTCATTATTACTCTTCAGTGTCTTCTGGATGAGCCATGTGTTACAGAACATTATTCAGCAGAATTTGAGGGTAAAAGCTTCGTTCTCTGAAAATAAGCAGAACTGTAACAAGTTCTCCCCGAAGGCAGGTCATTTTGTAGATGTCTAAGCACATACAAAATTGTAACATAATGGTAACCAATTCAGGCTGTCTTGAAATGAAAGTAATTGGGTCTATTTCATATGTGTTCAGAATTTAAAGTTTAGAATCAGTTCCTTTCAGATTTTACTTGGGCTGCCCCATTAAAGAAGACAAAAAAATTTGGAAAAGCATTCATCCATCTCTAGTTATAATTCTCCACCCCTAAACAAAAAACCGTTAGGAAGGGACAATTCAGAGTTGCTAATTCCCAGCTCTGCTGTTTTAAAGAATCTTTAACTGTTAATTGTTCCACAAGCCAGGAACCATCGTTGCATCCATGATAAGGAAGATTCTTAGTGAATTCACTGATCAAAATTCAAATTTTAGGTCCCTTGTAACCAATTATACAGTCATTCATACAATAAATGTAGGAGTTAGTTCATACTTATTGATCTTTCTACAATAAAATGCACATTCAATATCACTAAGGAATACTTCAAACATCCCTACAATTTAAAAATGCATTCATAGAAAGTCTGTACAGGCCTCCATTTTTTTATTTCAGCATTTGTCATCATCTTTTATATTAATAACCTTGTCCGCTGCCTCAGTAAAGCAATGCTGAATCAGGGTTTTAGGAACGCTAAGTGACTTTGATCCCAGGTGTTGACCAAATGAAATCTAATGAAATAAATCAAACAGTTGTTCCTTCAATAACAGATTCATTAATTATTCAGTTGCCTCAGTCTTTGTACAAATTGTCAGGCAGAGAGAAACTGGGGGGGGAGGGGTTGAACACAGACATGATATTCAGTCTTAAATGAGAAAAAGACGTTTCTACCAGATTTGAAAGCTGGGCGTTTACATAATTACTGTTCAATTAATTTAATTGATGAACGCTTTCTATCTGAAACAACTTGCAGGTGCTCTGTAGCTACCTACTGTTAAATACCATTCCATCAATCTCTCCTCAGAAAGCTTATCTTCTATGGGATGTCAGTTCACCGCAGAGCTCAAAAAATCAATTAACACTATCACACTGCGTGCTCTCCACCGCACTGATATTGTTCTCTCAGTAGATATTGATTTATTGTTATTGCAATAATGTTGTTGGGGTGTTTCCTCAAATTTGTAAGAAGGAGCTATTGTAATGGGTCAATGACAATGCAATTTGCTTTGAGGCCATACAAAAGTACAGCATGTGCTTGTGGTTTTAAGGTTTCTGCCATTGAGGAGCTGCGAGCTTGCAAGAATTCACATTATTTGTAACAAGACCCCTCCCCCATTAAATATGATCCAAGGGTGTACTTGCTAATATCTAGTTCATGGTTCCCCTCCCCCATTACTAAACACTGTCAACCATGAAGGTTTTAGGCGTTCCAGAGCAGAGCTGTAGAAATGCAAAGATAAGCACTGGGGCTATCAGATTAAAGACTTTGCTCAGCTCTTGATGGAGTAAACCCCTGAAGTCAAGGCTCAGCTCTTACTAATAATCCTTGTATTTCACTAAGCCCCCCCCCCCCAAAAAAAACAACTATGAATTGCCCTTTTAGAAATGCTTTCATGTGAAGAAAATTCGTGTTCAAATATCTCAAGTAAGAAGTGGAAACAGAAGGCTTATAATTGAAAACATTTTTTAAAAAGTGTTGACGGCAAACTACACATTTTAACTGAGGGTTAATTTAATTAATAGTTTTGTAATCCCCCCCTCATTTTTACCTGTATTGATTACAGTATGTGACTGACAGGGTGGTTTTCAAAGCTCCTGAAAGCTGCCATTCTTCTGAACTGGCACTGGGATGATTAAACTTTCTCCCTGGCGGGCAGACCAGTGTTTCAAACAGTGCGGGCTGGAGTCCGAATATATTTATAATAACCCTTTGCCTTAATGTAGGGCTTTTCATTTCAATACACATCAGCCACCACCGAACATACTGTAATGGGTCCTAACAATGCCTTTTGCTTTGAGGACATACGAAAGTATGTGCTTGTGGTTTTAAGGTATCTGAAATGGTTGAGTTTTCAGGAAATAAGCAAAATCACATTATTTGTAAGAGCACCTGATGATGCATGGCAGTCATTTTGCACTAGCAGCCCCAACACACATTAGATCAGGTAGAGGTGTGATAAAGTATCGTGGCGATTGAGTTGGTAATGCATTTTAAACACTGGGAGCAGCACCATATTGTTTTGAACAAGCCTAGAGGCTAAAGAGCTAGGACCTGGGTTTAGTGTCTCTTCAATAAGGCAGCACCTGCTAAACTGGGCCAGTGGCTGGGAAATTCTTATCCAGATGGAGGAGCGCCCCCTACTGGTCCACTAACACCACTTGCACAGAGCTCTTGGCTCTCCCGTCCCAAGGGCGGCCGAGCCCCGCGATGTGACTGCGAGGCACTGACGCCGCCAGTCTGTGTTTCGCCCGTGTCCCCCCAGGTGCGCTCGGCCGTGAGGAAGCGCTGGCACCGCTGGCAGGACAAGCATTCCATCCGAGCCCGGGTGGCGCGGGCCATGTCCATTCCCACCTCGCCCACGCGGGTCAGCTTTCACAGCATCAAGCAGTCCACCGCAGTGTGAGGAGACACCGGACATCCGGACGCCGAACACCCCTGAGCCAGCCGGCCCCCCCGCCTGCCCCCCCCAGGATCCAGGGAGCAATCAATGGTGCAAACAGGGTAGAAGGTCCAGCATCACTGGCTGGAGATACAAAGGCAGGAAGGGAAACCAAGCATCCTTTCTGCTTCTGAGGAAAACGGGCCTCTCTCCATGCTGACCACAGAGGTGGGTTGGAACTAAAATCACCAAAGAAACCCTCACTGAGCAACTACGGGGAAAACAAGTCCAAAACAACCCAGTGTCTAGAGCTTTAAGAGAGGGTTCATTTTCCTTTGTTAACGGGGTTTTGTTTTTAATCATATTTTTTAGCCGGTAAAATCCCCCATTGTGTTATTTTTTTAGGCCGATTTTAAGGCCATTTGGGGGTAAAAAAAAAAATACATTGTTCGATTTGTCCTCAGATGGACTGTTGGGACCCTTGGTGTTTCTCAGCCGGGTGGAAAATTGTTCGATCGCAGTGGGGGGGGGGGGGAGGGTGTGAGTCTCTGGAAAGGTGTGAGGAACACTCCATGTGGACAGTGAGTGTCTTGAACAAGACTCATTCAATTCATTTTTATAAAGCGCCTTTCACAATAAGGTCGCCCCAAGGCGCTTAACAAAGCAAGTGACCGTACATGTTGAGCTTAGAGCACTACCAGTTTCCCTCCATTTGACAGATCACATCAGCAGTGGACAATCACATAATTTATTTTGGCCTGCTGCTTGTTTAGAGAGAAAAAAACGTTTCTGCGACGGACTTGTATACAAAGAGAAATCTTGAAAACTTGAAAGTGTTGTTAAAATAAACCAAAAGCACATGCAATTTCCCAGTAGATCCTCCCCACAACCTCTATGCCTTTTTCCAGCGGTTCAACAGGAGTACGGGGAGTAGAGAATTAGGCTCATGTTTTTCAGGGATGGCACAACCTCAGACATGTAGTTCCTAAGGGTGTGGTCAATACATCCCTTACCCACAACATGGAGCTGTTTGATTCACATGCCAGTTACCAATACGAGTCCTCTGGCAAAATAATTTTAAAATCAACTTTAAAAATAAAAGCAACCAGATGCATGACAGAACATGTCTCAAAATGAATTTGGAGAACATTATGTCTTCTGATACTTCTGGTGAGAGGCCAGTGCCTTTTTCCTTTGTTTTTTTGCCACATAACACATAACATATAAAGAATTTGTGCATTTGTCACGCTTGTTACTTGTGAATTTAATGTTTTATTAAGACATAAGTTCCAGGCTCTAGGAGAAAATCAGTCAAATTTTATTGCATGGTATTATACACTTTTTAAAAGGAATATTATTTCATCTGGATATTATCTGTAAGATATTTCGTTGTTTTTACCTTGTTAAATTTTCAGAGGAGATATGGACGTCTTAAGCTACATTATTTAGAAAGAGCCACGGCTCTTTGAAAGTCTCCTTTTAATTATACCCAGCAATTCTTCTACGTAGCCTTCACATGGTCCCGTACTTCTTGAAATCAATTAAATACAATATTAATGACATTCCATAAATCATTGAATAAATGTGCACTTTTTAATTGTGTAGTGCTGGAAATCTGTAAATAGGGAGGCATTGCGTCACAAGACACAATCATCCCAGCAGTTCCAAAAGAGTCCTGGAATTGAATGTGTAACAAAACCCAGCAGATTATAGGACTGTACTTTTAAGAGTGTCTCTCACTCACTCGCAGATGCCCTGGGATGTATTCACATTTCTAATTAGAAGTAACACAGGTGTGACCTGTTTCACGAATGCAGCCTGTATTCAAGAGAGCCAGTATGAAGGTAATTGTTCTAGCTTACTGTATAGATCACCACATACCACCCTACAAGAGTGGATTAGCCCAAACTACAAGGTTTCTCTCTTTATATATGTTCAAAGATACAAACTCTTCACATTTTTGCATCACTTTTTACTCTGTACGTACAGTACCTCTGCTCTTTGTTAGCAATGTGTTTATGTATGTTTGCATTCCTACTTTTAGTATTCCCCCATTAACCTGTTGCCTCACTGAACGGAATTCAGGACTTTACTTTGTGGTAGAATATGCACTGTGGCATTTCCCAACACAAGAAATGTTACCAGCAAGAGGAGACCATTAGATCCCTCTGGCTCAGTTAGAGCTCGAAAGAACCCAGCATGTTCCCTTTGCAAACATGGCTGGGGAGCTTGTTCCAGACACCCACAACACTTTGTGCAAAGGAAAAGTGTGTCCTGTTTTTTAAAATGCTTTTCCTGTAGTTGCTACTATGTCCTCTGGTTTATTCCTGATGTTTCTCTGAGATCAGTTTGTCAGTGCCTGGGAGGATTCTGAACATGTGAATCGGCTCTGCTTGTAGTTCATGTGTGCCTTTTAAAGAAGGCGAGACATAATGCGCTAAATATTTAAATTAGAAACCATTGTGGCTGCATCACAGGCCATTTCATGAATTTAAGTTAATAATAATAAGCAGATGAAGGAATGTCAATCCTGGTATGGGTTCACAAAGAGTGTAGATGCTATAACCTCAGGGCAAGAAGAGCAGTAAGATGTGAGTAAACGAGATGTTTGTCGAGAAGTGCTGTCAGTTACAGCTTAGCCCTTCAGTGACTATAACAACACTCGGGCTCAGAGGATTCTGTCAATTGTGTGAAATATGGCTTTAAATCAGGTTAGCAGTCCATACCAGAAAAAAAACAAGCTTCAAAGGGCTGGAAAATGTTATAAAAAATTATGCTGAACAGCAGACAGCAGTTTCAGCTCCCAGCTCTCTCCCCGTTCGGAGATAAAAAGATTCTTGTCTTGACGTTTCTATTCACATGCCCTTAGGAGCCAAGAACTGATAAGGCCCCGTATTGTCTGAGCTGGTTGTGGCTTCCTGAAATTGTAAAGAAGCCTCTCATTGCCTATTACAAGTTCAACAAAGCTAATAGCACAGAACGATTGCTGGTTTAACATGGCTTTGCATTGGTATGCCCTACTTACAGTGCCCTTTGCAATGGTCTGTGCCTATCATGTTTGCTGAATGCTTTCAAAAGCATTCAGGTCCCTGCACAGTTTTCACAGTTTATTGCTTTAAAGCTTGCAGTCATAACACTTTGAACTTACAGTTAATACTTGTCATACACACAACCCACTCCACACATTTGACACAAAAAAACAAAAAAACAAAAGAAGGAAACAGATCATTAACATGAAATAAAAATAGGAAAGTCGCGAGTGCGTAAGTATTCCAACTCTTTGCTGTGGCAAACCTCAGTTAATTTAAGTGCACAACATTACCTTAACGAGCCAGACAGTAAGTCGACTGGCCTCCGTCTGTATGCACTGACAGTGGTTCACATTATTTCAGATTGGATACACCCATCTCAGTAAAGTACCTTAGTCACACAGTGAATTTCAAGCAAGGATTCGACCATGAAGAACAAGAAGCTTTCAAAACAACTCAGGGATAAAGTATAAAAGGTACAGAAGAAGAGTGTGAATGGTGAAGTCTATCATTAAGAAGTGGAAAGCACCCAGACACTGCCTAGTTCAGATTATCTGTCCAAACTCTATGGTGTGGACCCATCATGCTTTGGTCTACTTGTTTCTCTGGGATTGCATAGTGGTTTGCTACGTTTTTCTTGTATTTACTGTGGCATGCAACTGTGAACTTTCAGACAGGATGCTCATTAAAAACGTATACCTGTTGACCTTATCATCTACCGGCCAAGCCCATACAGAGAAAGACGTTAGCTTTATTGCACCTGAATGGTTTAAAACTACCCACATTGCATTTCCAGACAGCAGCAGTAATCTTGACCCTTGTGCTGCTCAAACTGGGTACTTTTCTTCAGGCATTGCATATGCAATGCTTTGATTTTTGTCTTTTGTGTGGACGCTAATTTCCTGCAATTAATCCGCAGCACACAGTGCAGAAGCCACTTAGAGCTGGACCAGTTACTGCTGAGGGATATCCTGGCCTGCTACCAAGTTGATTTTCGAGTCTGGTTTACAAGCTTAAACCGTAATTTGTTTTTTCCCCCATAATGCTGCCTTTCAATCGGACCTAGAAGTAACACAGCAGGATTACATCAATCTGTGGTTCACTAGCCTAAAGCCTCCCATGTTATGCGAAACCAAAGTTCAGTTGAAGCTCTTTACTGGTTTGCTTTTATTTTATGAAATAGAAAAATTCCTCCTTTTCTAGAAAACAAATCGCAAAGCCATCTTGTTTTGTGTTTGAGGATGGTCGACTGGCGATATTTCTGTCTTGTGTGATTTAGCAATATTGCTTCCTCAAGTCACAGATCAGAGCCAGAGCAGCTGTTCAGGAAGTATTGTCAGTGCAAACTACGTCTGGGAGTTACTCTTCAGTAGATATTAAAATTGCAGCTTTTAAATAATGGCAACTGAAGGGGATTCACTTAAAGACAGTTGAGTTTCTGAATTGCGTGAAACTGCTAGTATCATGATTAAACATCACAGACACTGTTTATTCTGCAAATATCTAGCGCCCACGTATGCATGTCGGTTACTTTCATCCAGACAGCAACTTGCTGAAAATTGTGAATCTTCCCTTGAACTCCTCTAGAAAAATGAATATTTCAGATCAGCGAAGGTAGATAACTGGAGTCTCTGTTGTAGTGCACTGAGGCAAGAGGAAACCTAGTTTTGATAGATATTCATCACTGTGCTCCTGATTCTTTAATTGGGTGTAATTGGCCAGATGGAGAAGATGTAGTTTTAAAAACAAGCATGGCAGTGATTAGGAAACAGATGTCTATATTATTGTTATCTATAATATTGTTACTCCTCGATTTCTGTCATGTCAGCGAGAGAGATATCCATCAATCATCCACATGGCTCTGACAAGCCTAGAGACTTATCCAAAGTTTGTTTAGCCTCTGAGATTCTATTTCAAGAGAAGGTGGGAAAGAGTCTTAAGACTCTTTTTTACTTTGGAGAGCGGTTAGCGATGCTACAGCTTGTACCGATGCACAAACAGGACTAGCAATGCTCTAGATCATATTGTACATATGCACAAATGGGACTAACAATGAGCTGCTGATGACAGTATTGGTCCAATTTGGTCACGGTAAAATATTGCATTAGTAATCGGAGGGTTTCAGGCTCACTGAGCTACTAATAAATATCTGTAACTGGGATAACTGGAGATCTGCTTTGGGATTTAATCACAGTCACTTGCAGGCTCAGAGCTAGCACAGCGAACCAGCGACAAGTAGGTGATTTCAGGAACAGGCTCATTACCACTGAGACCTGTTGCTCAACCTCATAAGCTAAATAGCCCTTTAAGTTGCATGAAAGGTAAAAGATTAAAGACAGTGTCTTCATAACTCCCCATACTGTGTACGTACAGTAATTAAGAAACATGGAAAACATGGGTATGTTTTCCTTTTTCCTGTGTGTGTAACAATGCCTAATGCAATAAAATCGCTGAAAACCCCAGAAAATGGAAGATCCGTGCACAATATCAATGAAAAGGTCACAGGGTCAATCTTATCGGATTTAATCATGACATCCTCTGCTTTTAGCCTAACCCATTAAATGATATAGTCATCAAAAAATTAAAATGGGAATGGAAGCAAAGCAATGTTCCAGCGTGACTCAAGAGTGACGACTGTACTTGGCTGAAAGAGGGGGCAGGCTGCATCTTGTTTGGCCTGCCTCATCCTTGAGGATGACCTTGATCATCTGGCTGAGAGGAAGAGCCTGGCTCCAGCCACTCGTGTCCCATGTCTCTTTACTGAACGGGGCAGAGGGATGAAAGGCGAGATCACCCTTCTGAGAGCAACAGCACAAGGGAACTTGTACTCCCTCTGGGCTTCAGCCCGTTTAACGTTTCTTAAATCAATAAGCTCTACAATCAAAATATAAACCAGAACAAGTGGCCCCTGATGGTAAAATTAATATGGAAATGAGATGATTGAGTTGATGCTGAAGTTTTGTGGTGCTCAGCAGTCCTTTAACACAAGGTAAAACAGAAAGAAGGAAGCTTTCATCAATCATCCCAGGATGAAAAATTACAGTTGAGGGTTGTTATGATAGTATTTTGACTAACTCCCTTTTCAGGGATTTCAGGCATTCTAAAAAAAAAATGCTGTACGACTGCAATCTACTGAGTACGCAACCCATCTGCTCTGTCTGCTCCATTGAGTCTGTCAAAGTACATCAGGGTCTATCAGGGACCGGACAGCTATTCCCTCTTCCACATCGACTCCAGTTTAATTAGTGATTTCTTTCACTCACACAGTTTTTCTGAGCCAAGTTGTCTAGGGTGGGGAAAAAAATAATTCCATTAACTTTGCTTTGCTTCTAGTTCTCTTTCACGGCATTCGTCTATATCTTTTTCTATTGCCTATGGCAGAAGGATGATTTTTAAATCTTCTTAATATTTCGATACGTATTGTTATTTTGAAAAAAGATTTGACCTGTACCTTAAGCCTGTCTGCAACAGCTGAACCTTTTCATTCAAATGGAAGTGTCTTTTGATTATCAGTGCTTTAGACCATTTGAAGACATTTTGTCTTTAATGAAATACTTTTTTCTATTAATACCTTCAAACTTTTTAGTAACTAGGTTAATAATCCACTGTGTGCTTGAACTTCTACATCTAAATCAGTTTTAAATGTGGTTTATTATACAGTGTTCACATTATATCAGTGTGAAAACTTTTACTGTGGCAAATCTACAATGACACCAATGATGAGGTGCAGTTACTGCATACGTTGATGTATTCCTACACCACTCTTTACTTCAAAGTTCAACAGCACTACAATTTTATGAAGACTAATGGTTGCAAAACATCATCTACATTTCCCCCCCCCCAAAGTAGAGTTATATTAATAAAACAGTATGCTATTCTTGTTCTTTTGCAGGTATTTCTATAATACATTTCTATATTATGTGTAAAAATATAACATACAGTATATATATTTGTATTTATTTAAATATATTTGTCACAAAGATTTTTATATTTATCATTTATTTAAGAGTATAATATATCTGAAACTGCACAGGGTCACATTTGTGTAATACAACACACATACTGTGTATATACAGTATATACATACAGTAATTACATTAAATCTGGGAAATGTTTCTTTGTGAAGAATAGCTGTACATACAAAAGATGCAGTAAATATATAATGTTTTTTTTTTGCTTTTTGTGGGACGACCTTGCAGTCCCTTTTATGTCCGTTTCTTTTTAAGGTTGAAAAAGAAGAAAGTATTTATTGACTTTTGCTTTTGTTACTTTTTCTTTTGTAAATGTCAGATATTAGAGAACTGAGAATTGTACATACTTTGTAAAAAAAAAAATAGTGTTCAACGAAGATGGAAATACTTTGAAAATTAAATGAAGTACAATAGCGCTTAAAACTTGTATTAAAATGTGTTTTGTATGTCAAGAAGGGAGTCTGTGCCTTTTTTTGGAATCCCCAATCTTCAAGTCAACACTAATAGGCCTTCAGACCTCAGAGATATACCCCAGCATCCTGGCCAAATTTCTCATTGGCATTTACCAATCACCATCTATGAAATCTTCATCACTCTGTTCTCCTCCCTGCTGATAGTTGGTGTGTGGTGAGCATAATAGCACACTCTGGCTGCAGTTGCATCATCCAAGTAAGGCTGCATATAGGAGGGTATTAATTATTATTAATGGAGTTATTAATGAATGATTATTCATTAATATTATTAATGAGTCTTTACGTTTGTGAAGCACACTTACGTGCTGCATTTTAATTTCTTCTCAGCTTGGCCTGATCAGAACATTTTTTTTCCCCCGTTTTCTGGTGCCTTTGCTTTTCATCTTCATCCCATCTCCCCTTTGCGCTTCGGAAGAAGGCAGCCAAGTACTCCAGGAAGAGAGAGTCAGTAGCGCAAAGCAATGGCACAAAAACTGAGTGAGTTAAAAAAGGCGTAGTTGAATTGTGGCTGCTCTTTGTAGTGAACCATTAAAAAAAATAAGCTGAGAACTACCCACAGCCAAGTTCTTCTTCCAAAAAAGGTACGTGATGCCATTCTGACAGGTGCAGAATGCTATTCCATTCAATTAATATTTAAAATATTTTTTTTCCTGATGTTTTCCTGACTTTCATCAGCACATTAATCTTAGTGTGTCCGTTTCCACAAATTCAATATAAATCTGCACACTACCGAAGACTGAAGAGTTCAGAATATGGGTTTAGCTGAACACAGAATATAGATGCTGACAGACTATAAAACCATAGTAATTTCTATAATGATGTACGCATTGTGTTTTGTTGTTTTGTTAATTATGTATTTGGGCTGTATGCTATAGTTCATTTTAGAGCCCTGCACAATTAACCAAAATATCTCACGTTCAAACAGATTTTAGTCTTGCATGGACCATCTTTCAAGATTATGCTGAGCTTGCATACAAGTATATGTTATAAAGCATACCCGTTTCTCTTGGTCAAAATAGGATTATGCTTCACCGATAACTCCTAAGGGCAAATCTGCTGTCAAAAGCTGCTAAAATTGTTACATACTATAATTCTGCACAGCAATGTGGAAAAGGGTGCTGTGGGGGAAACAAAGGATTGATCAATTAGAATACTATGTAGATGACATGGTTCTTCATAGACCGATCTATAGCTTGTTGCATCTTTTTAATTTGAGCCAGATACAATAGAATACTGTATATACAGTAGTTCATTTGTAGACTTATAGAAAGGAGTTCAATATGAAGTCACTCACTTAAAGCTGAGAGGTGTAGCTGAAGGATGTTTTCAAAAAAACATTAAGACCAGTTGAGTTCCATGCAATTTCGAGAGTTCAACCATTGCAACTATCCACCGATTTTCAGGGAGATTCAAAGCACCACTTTACGGTGCAGGTGCTACTATGAAGGCCAGAGCTCCAAGAAGGAGGGCTGTATAAATTCAAAGCAGGTGTGATCGGTTGCTTGCTGATGTTTTCAGCCCGTCAGACCTTGCAGAGCTGTGACATTGTTCCAGATTCTTGATGATCGCGAAAGAACGTGAATAAGAAAAAAGGTTAAAAAAAAGAGGATGTCAGCATTCTTTTTTTCAATTTAAAGAGGAAATAAGCACAGACATTTTGACAGCTTTAGAGAATTCTAAACACAGATCTCAATTTCAGCTCTGTTTCCCTTTTATGCTAGCTCTATCCTCAAACACTAGATGCTTGTACTATCTGCAGTATGATTTGATGAACCCAAGCCTCAGCTTCAGTCAAGTTTGGAACAGGTACAGTACAGTAAGTGTCACAAGACCTGAAGCTCTGAATCTCAATCAATCCTGACAGAAACACGTTACAATTCATCTGTAGGTTGTCCACTGAACAAGCAGAGACTTTGTGCATCGTGTTCATTTTGGCATGTAAAATGCATTTGCACAATCCATCTCCTGTGTTGGGAACATCACACCCTAGTCCAGCATCGGTGGGTTTTCCCCGAGAAAAATGAACAGCATGAGGCTCTGTGAAGTGGCCAGGTGCAGCAGTTGCCTGTTCAAAAATGAGTAAGCATGCCGTTTCGGACGTGATGACACAGGGACATGCTGCCATGTTGCTTGAAGCCTGGACAAACCATTTCAGACCAGAAGATGTCAAGCTCTGAATCCTTGTCATATCATTTTCAGTCATCCTGCAACATTTCCTCTCGTTTGAGGACCAATTAGAAGAAAACTGTACTTCACACAGCCCTGTCTTGTGCTTGTCTGGCTGATATCAGGAACTGTGCAGAAATGTCCCTGCAGTTTCTCTTACCTCTCATTGTCATGATACAAGCCAGTCGTACAGGACTCACTATATTGTGGGGTGAAACTACAATGCACATAGCAATGGGCAGCAGCATGAAGGTATGTCCTTGAACACTTATGTCCTTCATGCAGTTCTAACCATTTCACAACTTAACTAAGAGGTTTTCACCTTTAACTTGCAAATGGGGAGTTTTTGGAAGAAAGCCATTTTAAAGCTCAGAAAGAGCAGAAATAAATAAAAAGTATGTCTCAAACTGCCAGCGATACGGTCTTATCTCCTAGCTATCACTGCCTAGTGTTCCTGAGTCTAGATGCCCTGTTCCCATTTAGCTGTGGTCAGTATTAATCTGGCTCTAAGGGAGTTTAGGCCACACAAAAGTATGCCATCGAGTTTCAGTTTCCTGTCATCTCTTATGAAATATGAAAAAAAGGTCTGTTTCCTTCCCACGGTCGAACATCGACAGGTAAAATGGGTTTTCTGGAGGTGAATTTTTAACTTGCAATAGTGAGAGGGCTTAAGCAAAAATCGCAATGAAAACGGGCCAGAGGGCTTATGAAAAAGGCAATCTGTATCTATTCCCCCTTTCAATTAAAAGAAATAAAAAAAACAAGTGTTCTGAGCAATTTCTAAAGTCAGAATATAAAGAATTAGATCATTTATTAACGTTAAAGTGAAACAGCCTTTTCAAATTTCATACTGAGAGTCTTGAAGATTTGGGTTAAACAGATGCAGATGTCTAATCTAAGAGATCTGTTGAATGTGTTTTTAAAAGCCTGTATGACAAATAAGACTTGCAAATCTGTGCGGATAATCATACACAGCCTTCCGTTCAAATTTCAAACCACTCCTGAACCGAAGAGGGCAGCTATCCGACTGAAAAAGAATTCTCTTTTAACTTGCACAACAGTTAATCTTTGCAAAGTCAGCTCTAAGTGATAAAAACGATCAGTAACAATTAAGGAGAGAGATGACAGAGACAACAGTAAGAGAACAAAGCACACAGACTGGGCTTCAAGCAGTTTAAATACAATATGAACAGAACAGATAATAGTTAAAGCCTGTAGTATTTTTTGGTTAACCAAAAAACAGGGGCCACTCAAAACAAGAAAGGCTGAGCAACAAAAGTCAAAGCTTTTCAGTAATTTAGTAATTTCAACTGTTTAATGTTGAGATAATTTCATGACTTTTGTGAGCCAATAGGTATAAAATGCATTAATTAGCAGGCGATGCTGCTCCGTCTCCATGGTAAACAAGGTTGGTATAGCATTTAATAAGGAGACCACAGTGGCTCCAATATATCAGGCATCAGTGCTGAAAAGTGATATAGGATGTTTATAGTTTGCCCAAAGTAAACTAAGGGGTGGGGGGAAAAGTGAAAAATAAATACGATGTTTTTTGGCAGAGGATTAAGAGGGTGTGTTCGGGATAAGTCTGCTGTGCGATATACAGTAACTCCTGGAGCTTGCAGTGCCACCGGCTCACATGACCTTCTCGCTCAAGAGATCTGCTTGTCTGCCAATGCTCTCTGAGGCTTTAGGGGCTTGGAGATGCCTAAGAGACCGAGGACGGACAGCAAGAAGGAGAGTGAACCACGTGTCACACAGAATTAGACTCAGTATCTCACTTACGGTTGTGACTGCTGGGATGAACAATGTTTACGTCTGCAAAAATGAATATAAACAATTCCTATGATCTATTGTGCTGTCCACATCCCATACCTAAATTCATCTTCTTGACAGAAAGGAGGTCTGTAACTAAAAAGCAACATGCTGGATTTTTAATTGTTTTTTTAAAGAACAATAATGAAGGCACGGGGCTGCTGGCACTGGCAGCAGCCACATCTTTTGATGCTGTTAAATTCCTTTGAAAGCTGAAAAGGGGCTTCATCAGAATCCCCAGAAACGTGCAACTTCTGCACAATTAGTTTTCTTCACCCATCCAATTTTTCTAAAAACAAATGCGGACCAAATGGGACATCAACGTTCTCATGTTGTCGCCTTCAGGAGGTGAAGGAGAAACCGACAACCGGTGAACTTGGTAGAAAAGAGGTTTCCTCAACACACAGGTAAAATGTAGATCTAGATCCATCCGTCCATTTTCCAACTGCTTTATCCAATACAGTTACATGGGAGTCTGAGCCCGTCAGCAAGCATTGGTTCTAGATGTAAAAAAAAGCATAAGTATTGGGACAATGAAGTAAAAATTAATAATTTGTGTCCTAATTAAATTTGTATTTCAAATCAAAAAACTAATTTGGGGCTAAAGTAAAGAATTTCAGATATACAGGTACAGTAGATGTTTCTCTCTGTACTTCATGTTCCTATATCACGTATTTTCTTATTTCCATGCTAAATTGCTTGGATGCGTGGGAGTCAAAAACATGAGGTTTAGGTTACATTTTTAGTCATCTTATAAAGCCAAGAACAAGATGCTGTGCAGGCAATTCGGAATGTCAATAGCGGCAGAAAGGAATCCTTATTACTGTTAGACAAGTCGCAATAAAACTTGTTTTGGAAAGTTTCGGATAACTGGAGAAAATGCCTTATGCATGCGAAAGGATATTTGTTGCCCAGCTTATGTACAGATATTAGATGAGAGCAGTGGGTTTTGGGTTGCTTTCATTTCCCTTCTATTTAATACTCTTTTATTCCTGCCCACCTCATTGTAGCATGAAATGTATAGGCAGATCCTTTTCAGTAAAGTCCAATAATTTTCCCCTATCCGTTACCCCAGCCACACATCATAACAACCTAATTAAATATTAAAAGGAGAAGAGCAAAACTCAGAAAGCAGAGGCTACCCTCTCCTCCCCACAGAACTTCATTATTATTTATTGACTGGGGATTAGACAGGTGCTCTCTGCTTCAATCTTATTAATATACCATGGCTTTCAGGCCATCATGCAGTACATCTTAAACAATAGTGTAGGACACAGTGTAATTAACTCTGGATTTAAATCCATGTACTTAGCAATAAACAGATCTGTATGTGGTTCAGGAAAGCGGTCTTCACTTACCAAGATAAATACTGTACTTCTAGCCACTTGTGACCACAGGCCAGTGCAATCTTGCACTTCGGTATTACGGCCAAAGTAAATTTCCAGCTGTCAATCACAATTCTGGAATTGTAGTACTTGCTTTTGGCTTTGCTACAGTCAACCCAGCCACACGGCCTGGATATTGCGATTGGTGAAGCACTGGAATGTAAGGATGTGAGGAGGGTTTGCATTGCTATTTAAATATCCAGCTGTATAAATACAGTACGTGAATGTGAGCAACTAACTTCGAGCTGTAATACATGCCATGCAACAAAGGTACACATATTTCTGCATGATCTGATATTAGAATTTGCTTGTGCCTGCGTATGCAGTGCCCTGAATTGGAGGACGAGGCAGAATTCAGGCCTGACTTTGACACTACCACAGTCCCTGCCCTGCCCATCCCTGGCTCCCTTGCTTCAAACCTCATCCTTGCATTTTGCTTCATCAGGTCCCAATCAGTACAACTGGGATGCAGTACAGGTTCCATCAAGAGCTTGCATTTATCCATCGTGGGTAAAACAGAGCATAGAAAAAGCAAATCACATGCAATTCCCTTTAGTACACCATGAATGCATTATCCGTCTCGAATACCACTTAATATCTCCCTTTTGTTCTAGAACTTTCCCATGCATACAGTTCTTCAAAAGTGGGCAACTTAAATAGCCTTTCATCTTAAAAAAGGGATCATTAACAGCTGGCAGTAACTACCAAGTAGGGTGCATACCACTTTAGGATGTTAATTTTCCATTAACAAAAAATTATCTGATTAGAAATAAAAATGACTCATTATTTCACTAAGAAAACACTTGACTGAAGCACCTCTTCAGTGAACTCGACTGGATAATGCAATTTAACAGCTGTTCAGATTTCAATCTCCTGTCCAGGAGATACAGATGCAGGAACAACTCTGGACAGGAGCAAAAATTCCCTCTAATTTTTAAAGACCTATGTGCGCAAAAATTGAGTTGTGCAGATTTTTTTCCCCAGTGACAAACTTGTGTGCATGTTTAAATGCAAACCTGAACTTATTTTTGTTGATATCGTCATTCTCATAGAAGCATAGAGATTCAAACGACAGGGACGTCGATTCAACGAGCCCAGTCATAGAAACTGAGTGTAGAGCAAGCATGAGCAGAGAGGTACGAGACTACGAGAGCAGGGATATCGATGATTGAGTAGCAGCAATAATGCACACAGCCAAGTTGGACCTCTCACAGCCAGTCTTGTGGTCAAGTTCGCATTTTTCCAATTGACGACCGGTGTTGGTTTGATCATTTTTGGTGGGGAATTTAATTTTTTGTGTGCAGTTCTATTTCCTATGTGCGCTGATTTCCCAACCTGTGTGCGCGCGCACACTTTAGAGGGAACATTGGGCAGGAGCCAGATTGGGCTGCACATGAAGTTAAGTTTCCTCTTTAAAAAGACCAAAGCTGTGGGTTTTAAGCTGGCAATGGACAATACCTTCCCCTGATACCCATACTTTTTTAAAAGAGAAATTAAAGTTGACAATAGCTATGTATTCATTCTGACATGGCTGGGTTATTTAAGAAAGCGCAAGTGTTTTCTTATCCTTTCTGCTCATGGGATTATATTTGACAAGTTGTCTTAATGGATTTCACATCCTGTCACGGCATATTCTGAATTTTATGCTAGAGGCACACCAATTTGGTCTGACAGTCCCACTCACCTTGGCACAGTCAGAAATGCCCATTATCTCCAAAAGCAGACAAAATATACATATTTATCCACCTCCAATGTTCAGAAATTGACTAGGAAATGCAACGAACACTCCTGTCAGGAGAACTCATGTGATCAGCTACTTTGTAGAGCATGAACGGAGCACATCCCCAATATATGTGTATGAAATGGCATCAAAGTCATCTGGCTTGTGGCCAGAGCCTTCAAGGAAAATGTATTTGGGGGAAAACCAAGCAGCAACATGGGGCTGGTGAGAAAAAGGGGAAATTGTACAGCAAGAGAGATTGTTGCAGGTAAGTCTAAAACTTCCTTCTTTGTGGTTCGTTGAGGACTGTTATTTTACTCATTACTAAGTGGTCAGCCTGGTATATAGAGGGGAGTTTTGTTAGCTGAAATATAAAAAATACTTTTAGTTTGCTTTGTGGCTTTTAGGCTGTGTATTCTATTTATTAGGCTCACAAAATAAAAAGACCCCACCTGAGCCCTTATTACTTTGCTTTCTTATTTCAAAAAATGATTTATGTTTTAAACAAAACCTTCGACATAGAGGAGTGGAAGCTGATCTTTTTTTTTCTGATCTATTTATTGCATAATGGAAAATTGCTGTGATGGGCCAGCACAAAAGTAGCTCTTGTGTAAGCGTGTTAGATAGTTGTTGTTTTTTGACAGACACATTCTCCCACTGAACCAAATGTGCTCAGTGCCAAGAGGATGATTTACAATGGGCTCTGGAAGAGATAGAAGTGTTTTCTCCAACGGGCAGTCCCAAGCACTGTTCATATGCTGAGTGGGTGAGAGTGCAGGCTTTAAAAATCCATTAAACATGTCAATCAAAACGTGTATCAAAAGTTTTTTTTTAACATTATATAACTATAAAACTAATTGGCAGTTTAATTGCCACCTAATCAGAAGATTGTAGTGCTGTGTAATCTACCCTCTGAGAATTTATTAACTCCTGTTCTCAATTAAAATTGCTCAGCAGCAGGAATGCAGGAACTAGAACATCCAGATTTAAGTCCTAGTCTGTACCGTCAACATAATTTGTTCAAAAAAGTTCAAAACAAAATTAACTTCAGTTGTTACACTTGTAGGATATCCAGCAGGACAGTCATACATGAAAAAAAAATAAATATCAAAGCTTGTGCCAAAAATAATGAAATGATCAAAACATGCGATGATGGATTCATTTTGGAAACCGCTAGAATAATTCCACAGCGGTCTTGAAACACTGAATAAAATCTGAGAAGATAAATGTCAACCCAAATAGCCCTACGATTAACATTGCCATAACTCATTGATGATAAAAAAAAACTTGTTTCAAAGTTACACAGGACAGATTCAAATTCTCTCTCCCCCCACCCTCATTAACCATCTAGGGTTCTTCAAACAGTGAATCACTCTCTAGTATCTCCTCTTAAGATGCAAAGATTCTTGCAAAGTAAACACAGCCTCCTGTTAAGTGCATTATCAAAAAGGCAAACATTTCTAAAATCATGGACACTCCTACATTAAAGACCAAGGATATTTTTGAACAGCTGTTACAGGATGCTGTCTTATTGAACATCTTCACTTTTTTTTTTGTTTTGTTACTGGCTGGCAGACTGAAGAGTTAATTTGTATGTTCCCTGCTGCATTTAGAAATATCAAAGCATTGGCCTCCTGGTCTCACAATTAGTTATGTAACACCATTGGCAGTAAAACCTTTACAAAACAAACAAACAGGAACTTTCAAGAACACTGAGGCTCACTTAGATCTTTCTGGTGGGTTTGCATGCAGCAACAGCTCACCATGATGGACTGGGAAGACCAGTTTCTATTCTTGTTGAGGCCTGCAGGTTCAACAGGTGATTGTCCCCAATCAGCAACAGATTGAGCCTGGAAGAAATTTTCAATTTTATTTGCGATCCAGGTAATTAGTTAATTTACGTAATCTAGTTCAGAGGTGGAAAGGGGTTGCTGCAGAGGCACATGGTGGTGTCATTTGCAAATCCTGGCAAAGAAGTTTCAAATTCACGTGACTGTCTGATGAGGCTACATCACTGCTGGCTGGGATCTTTCTATTTTATAACATTATCTCCTACAGGAAAACAGGCCACACAAACATTGTTCTAGTAGTTACCAAGTACAGCACAGGGTTAAATCTTTCAACTTACTTTCAAAACCAGAAAAAGTCCAACTCCTTTTCTGGAGCCTCAGCTTTCTTTCAAGCTCTGACTCCAATCCGAAATCCAAAAGATTCAGGTCTCTCCCAAACCACAAGACAAAAGATTGGGCTTGTCCCACTCTTTTACAGGTTGAGAAAACAAGCTAATTGTTGACAGCTGAGTCTCTTTACTCAGCTAATCAGGTCCCCTTTTTCAAAAGCACCAGGCAGAGGAACATATCACAACTGTGAGGATCAAAGATCTCTCCAAACTGGTAGCCCCACTCTCACCTTGATCTCTCTGATCTCTCTGTGTCTTCATAGAACGGTTTTGGGACTCTTATTCTAGAAAGACATCCAAAGTAAAATTATCCTTAATCTTGGATCATACCTTTTCCGCTTCTCTCAACGACAGACTCATCTTCTAAGTCCTCTCTACTCATTTGCAGATTTCAGCTTATCACACCTCTCCTCCTGCTCTCCCTGAGTTTGGACTCTTATTCTCACCTGCTTCATGTCCATTTCCTCACTGTTCCCCACACCTTCTTACCCACTCTGTATTTTGTGCCTTATTTATTTCCTACTTTCCCTCTCTCCCTCACACCTGAAGAAGGCTCCACAGCCGAAACATTGTGTCTCTTTTCTTTACCTTTCAGCACGGAATGAACCTTTACCTGTTCCTTTGCAGTCTACGCATGCTGATGCAGCCACCTACTTGAAAGATCTTTTCATGTCAGTTAACATTATTACATCGTTTAAGGTCCTCATTTATCCTGCTGTTTAGAAATTCAAGGTATCTTTAACCGATCAAATTGAGTCCTGAGTTGCACAGACAGAGCTGCAGGGCACTCTGCTCTCCCTGGTCTAGAAGAGAGGAAGTCACTTTGCAAGACTCCTCTCTCTCTCATTTATACTGAGATCAATGTCTCAACCTTCAGGAGAGGGGGGGCCGCTATCACTCACTGCCACAGCAATTAATGTTTATTTCCGGTCAGCACGGCAGTCACTGCAAAAGCAAACACTCCCCCAGGGGATGACATGTTTCTCAACTTAAAGAGGAGATACAATTTATAACCCGTCTCTCTGGTGCACAGTTACTGATGATTTATAACCAGCACGACCTTCTGGGTTCACCATACACCCCTCAACTAGATAAGAAGGAGCACTGACAGCAAGGAATGCTGATCAACACAATCCTATCACTCTCCAGTCTCTGGTCCATTCCCTGCAGCATCAGAACATTTATCCATCCATCCATCCATTTTCCAGCCACGTCTTCCAATTCAGGGTCTCAGGGGGACCAGGGCATATCTTGGCAAGCGTAGGGCAGAAGGCTGGGTACACCCTGGACAGGATACCAGTCCAATGCATGTCACAGAAAAGCCATTGTCTGCCTTCACTCTGTACTGCTGGAGAGGAAACCTGTGTGCATATAGTAGCTTTGATGACACAAACATTCCAAGATACTGTACAGTACGTCAAGGTCTAGCAAGAGGGAAAGGCAGGCATGAACAAATCAGTCTCGCTGAAACTCATTTCACTAGGGACAACACCCAAGGATTCAGTGCACTGAAAGGATTATGGGACTATTTAGTGAAAATTTGGCTTGGGCTGACCTCCTGGCCAGGGGACAAAGAGGCTGGGACCCCCCTACAGAGTGAGGGGTGACTAAGGGGCAGCTGCAGAGGGGGAGGGAGGGTGGAGAAGGGACTCACCAATGTACGCGAGGGACAGAAGGGGATCCCGTCCAGTATCTATAGTGTTTTAGGTCAAGGAATGACGTCAGGATTGATGGCTAATTATTGACAAATGAGTCTAATTGAACTTGGTTGTCATCCCTCCCAAACTTTCGTTCCCAACTCCATTAAAATTCCCATGAGCCGTAACTCTGAGTTATGAGCAAGGTAACATTGATTTCACCCAAGCGCTTTCGTTGTAACAGGACGTGAAGTGTTCGTTCATGTGAGCAGCTCCTGTGGACTGCTCCCGTTTGGGGGAATAAGACTAACAGTCCTTTTTCTAGAGAAGGTTATGGGGTCAAACTGCTTTTATAAACAAGGTGTGAAGGGTGTTGAACAGCCCACTCCCTTAACAAGCTGCTGCGCCATAGGAGAATGTTGTCACAGGCGAGCGTCCTGGCCAATTGGTGTCTCACTTACTGACCCGTCAACTGAGAGAGAGGTGTCCTTATCTTTAAACCTCCAGGTGGGTTACAAAGGGGGTCACAACAGCAGATGGAGTGGCAGTTAGGGCCCTGGACTCCAGCTCAGATGGTTTCTTGCTAGAAATGCCTGGATGAAGTCCAGGCATCAATTCCCTGCTGAAGAAAACAAACAAGCCAGATGCACATCCTCCCATTTGTCTTGTAGTTCTTCTCATGTTCAGAGACTCCTATTTGGGAAACTGCTATACTGGACTATGACGTACGGTGTGTTTCCAATCTATACCAGGAGCTTTTTCAAATTCAATAAAGGGCATTGGCTTTCATATTAATTTGTTGCATTTTTAATGTCTCTTGATATACCTTTCAAAATGGAAAACGCTTTGGGAAAGACATGTGGCTCTCAGGTTATATTTAGCTTCTATGTGGGATGACTTTCCAAATGTCATTTACAGATTAGTGGTGATGAGAGCCACATAGATGAAAAAACCCAAATTAATCTTTAAAATAATTAATCTATTGTGAAAGAGGAGAGTGGGGATCCCAAAGAAGTAATAGGATATCTTACAGCACCCAGGTATTGTGTCTTGGGACATATGTGTTGAATCTTTATCACCGGATACCCTTCCCATAGGTCTAAATTTATTTAAGGCCAGCAGAGTTTGTTGGCACAGCTCCTCTTCACTCAAGGTATTGTGTTAAAAGACAATATGACCATTATGTCTTTTTCAAGACTCCAGACATCAATGAAATAATTCAAATCAGCCTTCTGCTTGAGCACACACACCAGACACACACAAGACAGGCTTCCATCCTATGCTAGCCATTGTGTCATTGTGTGTCATGCATTTAGCCTCCATGCTGAAACTGCTTGTCACTGGTTTTTAAACACCATTGCACATGGTGTTTAATTCATCTCATTTGTGAGATGAGAAGCCATTCTATTTAGTGACAGGCACTTCTTTAATTTTTCCCATTATGTTAATTTGTGCTCACAACACTACAGTATTCCATCTATAAAATACAGAGTTATGGCACCAAAATCTTTGGCCAAATGATGAAATTTGTCATGTCTCAGAAATCCTGCAGTTCATCTGTATGTTTTTTATAAACAGTGAACAGAGATTAAAATTCTGCTCTCCTTTATTTTCACTCGGTAATTGTTTCTTTTCCCCCATCACACATTAAAATCTCATTTGCAATGAGAGTCTTCCTGTCTGATTGCAACAATACAGCACCCAGAAACCGAAAGATTTAAAGCAGGCGAAGAATTTTAATAGTTCCATATTTGTAGTGTGGTTTTCCCGGTTACATTACTGACGCATCTACCTATCATCAAGTGCATTTTGTGCCAGCTGTTATTTGAAACTAAATTGATCCAACCTAATTAACCATAGGATCGTTTCCAAGAAAGTGTCTTCTTCCAGTCAGTGAAGGAAGGAAAGCAGCCAGCTGTCTAACTGTTGTTCATTCTTCTGTGTCCCTGAAGCACATCTTAAACAATATAATTTCAATGCAGAGGCCTAGTCAATCTTTTCAGTTATTTCTTTACTAATTGTATACTTTATATGCTTTGATGGGTTCAGCAAGAGTGTATCTCTAGATGCCTTCTCCATTTGAAACAGGTGGCATGGTCTCTATCCACTGTGAGATGAGAGTAAGGTTATCAGTGTGCATGAAAGAATGGGGAGATAAGTGCTTTTTGTCACAAGCTACAGAAGTGGTTCCAGGATATAGACCATATAGAGTATATCACAAGTGTAATATTTCAATGGTTCACATACATCCTTTGACTTCTGATGTCACTACTTTGGCCACAACCCAGAGTTTACCTGAAAGTCCCAGCAATGATCTTAACCCCAAGCAAATACATGCCAGGAGCATCAGAACACAGGGGTGTCTTCATCAGTTAATCAGTTACTTTCATGTGGTTTAATTGAAGAGTGCAAAATGGTTTAAACAGTGCAAATGTCATCCCGACATGCATGTACAGTAGACAAGAGCTTTCAAACCCAACAAGTTCATCAGCTGGTGATTTCTATAGGAGACAAAATGAAGCTTGTTTCGTTTAGGAATATTTTTCACTTGTGTTTAGTTCAATGCAAACAGAAAACACATTTATTTTGTTTGCAGCTGACTAAGTGCCTTTGGGATTTTTTCAAGGGCAAAAATGCCTAAACCAAGAACACTTTCACCACCAAGCTGACCCCCTGGAACCAAGTTCTGTGTGTTGCTTTGTGTAGTGATATATTGTACAGTACTGTATGTCACAAAGGCACTTCCATTTAATTTTTCATGGCACTTAAAATACTTGAACAAACTAAAGCAATCTCAGAACAAAACCCAGATATTGTTGGAATTGAACATGAAAACTGCTTACAAATCAGACACAGTGAGATGCCAGCACACTCAGGACCATATGACAGACACTGCCAGTGAGTCATTTACTGTAGGTTTTTCTCATTTTAAGTTGCCTGTCCTTGTCTTTCAGACCTGCTCCGGGATACTTGATTTAAAATGTTGGTTCCCTCTCAGGAAAAAGTACAGTCACCTCGCTTCTCAGGCGTTCTTTTTTCAATGCAGTTCCACTAACACAACCAAGACTAGCATTTTCATATTCGCTAAATTACATCCAGTTTCTTATTGTCTTCATTGGTCTCTTAATCAGTGGGCGCTGGAAGATAATCCCTCTAACTCCCCAACACCCATTTGCGCTCTTCGCTAAAACAAACTCCTCTAACTCCAGACATTGAAGCATTAAACTCAGTTTTAACTCAAGGCCCAGTTTTTAATTTCCACGTCCCCAATCACTGCAACATGACCCGTCTCTCCAAGTCTTCACTAGTAACCACTAACTTTTCCAGCAGATGCTGTCTGGCCAGGGACACTTCACTTTAATCAACACTTCAGCCCCTGACACAGCAGCAGTAGCCAGTTTGAGGTCTTCACTCATTGCACATTGTGCAACCACCTGCATCGGTTGATGTTAAGGTACAGAAATATTCAGGACTTGACTTATCCAGACTCCTAATTATCCATGAATACAGAGCACTTCCCTGGAGTTCAGCTCTCATTCACTCTCTCCTAACATCCTGGAGACTAAATGCAGTCTAAAACCTATTTCCTCCTAGCTGGTTTTATAAACCTCTTAATGAACCCTGATCACTGACAAATTCCACACAAGGACTTTCACACCATCTCCTTTCCCTCACATGGAATTGCACTTCCTCTGAGTGTTAATTACTCATTCAGGGCAGCTGTGTCTCATTTTTTCAGGTTCTTTTAATTAACAGCCATGCATCCTGACACACGGCCCATGATGCTTGTTTAATCCAGGAAATAGATTCAACATTAAACCCATGGCCATGGTGATGCTTGAGCCAAAGGACATTCTTCCAGTGCAAGGTTCTGTCTGTGTTGTAGTCCATGTGATCCTAAGACACCTCAGCCAGACAAAACACTGCACTGCATTCCTTCCATGCAGTATTGCTAGTGAGGTAGTTTCACACCTGAA
The DNA here is from genome assembly GCF_055471065.1 of Atractosteus spatula. Taxonomy (NCBI): domain Eukaryota; kingdom Metazoa; phylum Chordata; class Actinopteri; order Semionotiformes; family Lepisosteidae; genus Atractosteus; species Atractosteus spatula. Next base: position 8,385,903 of record NC_142731.1, on the reverse strand, counting down.
GCAGAGACTGGATAATTCCCTTGTGTTATTATTTTTGGAACTGAAATGGCTGAAAACAAGGGAACAAAAACAGAGTGCATCACCTGGAAACACCATAGTCAACCAGCCACTGCTTTGTGATATTTCTTACCACAACATGGAATCACAAAATGCTCCCATAGTCATTTATCTGGAAGAGTAAGTCACTCAATTAATACATCTTTGTTGTTTGTCCATTGCAATAGTTTGCCACAGAATGCTTTACTGACTTACACTGCGGTTGACGGTATTGTACAGCAACTGAAGTCCATGTGGGGGTGGAGGAGAGGAAAACACTGAACAAAAACTGAAGATTCCAGTCAATGAGTTTGTGGTGCATCAATCATAATAGAACGTGAACAATCTCTGCAAGATCAAGGGCTGGGATTCTGCTGTCCTGTGTCTGTCATCAGGGTTGTCAGAAGTCTCACAGGTCCCGTGGACATGGGTGTGCTTCCTCATATCAGGGGACTGCAATCCAGGCAATGGAGGAGTTAGTGCAATTTGCTTTTCCTTTGTTCTCTTCTATTCAGACTCCTAAAAGGGAAATGTGTATGTAGCTAAGATAAGAATCAAAAGCAGAAGAAAAATCACAAGTGAACCGCAGATAGCATGATGAGAGGAGTTTGCAGACCTTTTGCATTTCCTGTCTATCTAATTGGACAAATCCTGTATTTTCATATGTTAGGTTTGGCAGAGGATGAGACAGATGACTGGGACAGCACAGATGGAGCAGAGGTGTTAATAGGAATGCAGTCCAGTCTGCTTTGGGAAGAATTAAGAAAATAGTCTCCAATAAGTATTAAGCACATTCTTTACATTCGTATTTTTGGTCTTTTTTAATGACTTGAGTGATGATCATGCCTCAGTTATTGTTTTTCCAAAAATCACAGTCTGATTTTACAGCTTCTTTTGCTTAATGTTTGAAGCTGCTTTCTTTTCTGTTCGTAAACCATTGCAGAGTATCAGCCCTAACATTTCAAAAACTGAACTAATGCTCCAAATCATTTTAAGTGATAAAATGGACTCCAAAAAACACGCAGCTTGATTATTTCTTTTGACCAGTCCAACATTCATACAGCACAAGGAAAGGGTTTCCTTAAGCTTGCTGCCAGTAAAAGTAACTTAGTTTCCATGTAACTGAAGTAGGTTTAGCAGAGATCAAACAACGAAAAAGAAAGCTTCTGTTTTGCCAGTTTTTTTTGCTACGGCAATCACTGGTCCTGGAGTTTCAGGTTGCTGTAGGTTTCAGCGGCACTCTTTAATCAGCACCTGATTAAGACCTAGAAAACACTGCAGATTTGACATCATAGCCACTTAATTGGTTTGATTAAATCATTAATGCCTGTGCTCAAATGAAAACTGGAAACAAATTGACACTAAAGCTTTGTGTTTCCAAAAGCATTTGCAGGGGTAGGGTCACATTTGCAGACCCTGTGCAATGCCCTTCTGAAGAAACACCCCTTCCAAAAACGGACACATTATCGTGGCAACAGTCGGTTGTAGTTCTTACAGCTGTGTTTCTCACACCACACTGAAAAAATTGCTCTGCCACGATTCCAAAATGGCTGTCTTATAGTGTCTTACCATCCAAAACTTCAGTCACTCAATTAATAACTCCGAAGCAAGTGTCTAGAGGATGCAAAAAAAAATCTTTTCTGCTATACCTGTCCTGAAGACCATATCAAAAACCACCTGCTGGCCCTACATCTTTGTTTTGTTTGAAGTAATCGTGCTTCTAAATCCCATGCTGGTTCACCATGTTATTATTATTCATTAATTTCTTCATTTGTAGTCATAGCAACTAGCAGGTCCCACATGCAAACATTTAGCTCTGTCTAAGACGTCAGTGCTGCCCTACAAACCAATGTGTTGAAAGTACATCTATTCTGAGCAGTGGAAGGAGCATGCATGCCCAAGAGCTTTGTGATCGGTGTATCTGCTTACTTAAGTTCGAGGGCTGGAAGACAACTGATTTCCAATATGATTCATTGCAAGACAATGACAGCTTTTGAAAGTCTTTTGTCCCTATTGTAAGGTTGTATTCCTTCTGACACAAGGAAAAGCCTCTAAAATAACTTGATCTCTCTCTCTATTTCTGGCTTGAGGGTCAAATTCAGGCTTTGTTTGCATTTTCAGTCTTACCAAAGTACTTAAACTTTCACTTAGGAAAAAAATCTTGTAAAAATGCATAGCCCATCAATGTGTGTTCCAAAATGAGAATAATTTCAGTGCCCTTGCAGAACATCTTATTTTGTGATGCATAACAATATTAATAAAGTCCTCTTTTTTCAATCCTGTGCACTTTACAGAGGACCTGAACCTAATCTCATTAGCGCCTCTGCAACTGCTCTCTGTGCATAATGACAAGAAATAACACTCTGATCCAAGAGCTCTCTCTGCGAGGAGAAAAAAGGTACAAAGATATTCTTGTTACTGCCAAGAAAATACCAGAGTGTTACAGAGTGGGATTGCATGCATATTATTAAATGGGTGTTTTTTTTCACTGAAATCAACTGCCTGCAAAAACACAATTTCATTCCTTGAATTCAACCCAGGTAAACAGCGCTTAGATCTTATGAAGTTGTCCTCCTGCAATATATTACAGCATGTGAATTTTAATGCCACTAGAGAATGTCTCTCAACCCTCATTCATCATCCTCCCTCTGGTGTGCCGGCAGTTTTAACTATCCAGCCTTGTTTGGCATTTCTGACAGCTGAGGTCTTGTTATCCGCGAGATGTGCCGCCGCGCATCGGCAAAGCCCTTCGTCGCCACAAGAGATGCCCCTAGTCTTGCGATCCCTCTTCCTCGTTCTCTGACAGCCACCAGACAGAAGCATATTAGCAGGTCACCTCAAGAATACTGATTAGTATTATGAAAGATACCTTAGCAAATACACAGTACAATGGGGGGGGGGAGAGACTCTAGCATCTCCTTAATTTCCAGCTCTGCATTCCCATATGCTTGTCATGGATCGGTTTGACTAATACCCAAATGAATTAGGTTTTGCTAATGTATGGATTTTCGTGCAGGGCAGTGCAGACTAGGGCAGATGCTCTACCCGGCTTGAAAAACACAGTGCTTTGAGATCCAGTCTCCTTTGCTTTGTGGTGGAACCCAAGTGTCTTCTTCCCTGCTTCAGAAAAGAAAACAGCAAGGCTTCTGCAATCTCAGTTCTTCAGGAGGGGTACTGGCGGGGGAAAAAAATAAATATTGCATTTGAATATTAAAATGGACATTATAAATTGTTGGTGACATGGATTTTCAAATTTATTCTTACAAAGGTGATGTGATGGCCTGGTTGAATACGTGTTACAAAATTGGTTGGGGGGGAGCTACAGCTCATGGAAGTAGAGAGTCATGAGTCCTTCATCGTACCATTGATTGAGCTATTGGATTCTCTCTGCCTGAGCTCTGGCAACACCGATGAATAAGGACGCCACAGCAGTTCTATATAACCACATAAGAAAGGTTACCAATGAGAGGAGGTCATTTGATCATCTAGTCCTTTAGGTAGATTCTAGTTAATGGATTCAAGCATCTCATCCAGATGCGTTTTAAAAGAATCCAAGGTATGAAACTGGTGAAAATCAGGAACTGACCGAGCAGTTTAGTCAATAAGTAAAATAACCATTCATAACCCCTGATTTGTAAGTGATTTCTAATCATATATCTGACTAGAGGGATGAATTCTTTATCCTCTGGCACAGCTTTGTTGAGAGGAGTAATAATCCAGGCACACTTGGCTAAAACAAATATTTCTTACAATAAAATACACAAGACACAAAACATATAACACACCAAGTTACATTATGTTGTTACAAATTGGGCTGGACAGATATTTTAAAACAATGACAGCACACAACAAAACCTGTCTGTAAATACTGTATATAAAGTAACAAGGCGTTTCAGAGGCCTGACATCTTGATCACCCACAAAACCCCAGACTGTTACTCAGCAGTAAACTCTTATTATGTCTACAGAGGCCACACAAGAGATGAGCTGCCTTCTAACTAAATAAAAAGTAACCAGCAGTTAAATCTCTCTCTCTGCATCCTGGATGCCACAAAATAAATGGGAGCCTATATCCCTATCCATGAAATGCACCCTAATCAGGAAAGACGTTTCTAACTGAGGTACCAGGAAACCCAAGTTCCCTAAAAACACAGAATAGCATGCTCTCTCTAACAAGATTCAAATACTTAGCTCCAGTCAGGTTTGATTTGGATGATCATGAAGTAGGAGCTCTCGCTTGGCGCAAGCTTCAAGTCCCAACACCTCCGGACTCCTCTCTCTTCTCTCTGCTCTCCTTGCTTCTTCCTTCCTGCCTCTCTCCATTCTCTCCTCCTTTCTCTCTTAATGTGTTCTTATATTCTGTCTTTCTGCCCTGCTCCTTGCCAATCATTAACCCACAACCTGCCTAGGCATACTAAGATAAACTTTACTATTGTTTCTGCTCAAGGGACACCCCCCAGACCTCAGCAAACATCCCCGCTCCTTTAAAATTAGAGGTGTTTACTTTTCCCCAATGTCACAGAGACACTTCTCAGTTACCCAAAGCTGTAACAGCAGGGTAGCCTGTTCCACACTCCCTCAATCCTCTGGTTAAAAAGCGCTTCCAGTTCTTGGTTTCAAATGTACTTTTTAAAATCCATTGCAAAACTAAGGGATGTTAAGGTAGTGGAACATGTGAAACTCACAATAATAGATGAAATAATTAATATTCCTGGGCTGTTCACCGGGATTGAGCCCGGGAGCTGCTACAAGGGTGAGGATAAGGTGGAAGGAGGGGTTTAGAAAGTAACACAAATGAGGTGGTCAGCAAGCAGGATATTCATATGTAAGAGAGAGTGAAGTGACGAGATTTGACTTCTTGAACTTCTGTTTTAAAAACATAATTTGGAGGAATACCCAAAAATGAGCTGGGCATGGCTGATGCAGGAAGGATTGTGGGTAGTGTAGTTAACATTTCTATAGGGCTATATCTGTGCTTTGAATAACTACCTTTAATGGCACTTTAAATTCAGCACAGCCAGTATTTAAGGACAGATATATCCAGGCTAAACTCTCGTTCAGTCTCATGAGGACATGTGTTTCAGCTGCAAGTTGTATTTTTCTAGGGGAGAGCGCTATTTTTTAGATTCTCTGTACAGCACTGATCCAATTTATCAGGCAGTGTCAGCAGCTCACCTGAGGGAGTTCCCACAGGAAGGGCAAGCTATAGGAAAATAAACTGTGTGCCAGTTTTGAAGGAGTGCTGTGGTGTTTTAGAATTTGTGTTCTAACACCTCCAAAGATCAGAGTCAGTGTCACGGATGTTGGAGAGGACGAACCGTAGAATGGCAGGAGAGAGAAAAGACCCTGTGCGTAGCGGCGAGACGGGGGGTAGCCTGGGCTCAGCAGTTCAGGGAGTGCCATATAGAAACCTATGCCCTCAGGTAGCAGACGTGGGGCGACCTGGTGCTAGGCGGGTCTCAGGACATCCGAACGTCAATGCTGAGCGAAGGGAGACTGAAAGACCCGGAAATATATAGCCCCAGAGAGAGAGAAACACCGGAAAGACAGCAGAGAACTGGAAATGAGAGACAGGACAGCGAAGGAGCGCCCTCTGGCTACAGAGGGCATGACAGTCAGGCCCAAAGAAGAAGGATAATTGTTATAATTGTGATATGATGGACTGCTTGTCATATCAAAATGACTGCTGGATGGAGCACAATCCTGTAAAAGGATCTCTGAATGCCTACTGATGATTGTAGAGAAAGTGACAGGAACTGTCTCGGTACTAAATGACCAATATAGCAGAGTGGCAGTCTTACAAACGTGTTTGTAAACGTGTTTGAATTGAGGGGGCTTTCCCTTTAATGGAGTGTTTCCATACCAGTTTTGTGTGATAATACATTATACCCAAGCTCTTTGCCCCGAGCTCTTTTCAGTGAACTCATTAAAAATGGTTTCAGAGCCTCGCTAAGGCAGAACTGGTCAATCACTTCACTGTAAACAATCCAGGCAGGACAGAAGCCAGTAATTTCAATGACAAGCACAAGGCCATCTGCCTTGCTTCTGAGCGCCCAATTCTTTTTATGTATATTGTTACCTGGGCAAGTGCAGAAAATCAAATTACCTGGGATAAAATTTTTAATATAAAAGCAGAGACTGGCTCAGTTTTACTGCTTTGATATGTCACATGGGCCATTACCAGCTTTTCATTCGCTTTTCCATTAGTTCCAGTTTTGGTTTTACCTACAGAGTCTGCACTGATGAATAGTGTCTTACTGTAGCTGTAGGTTTGAATTTAGTATACTGTATGCACTGCATGTTGCACCACTGAAAAGCACTGTATTTTTAGTTAACATTTTTACATAACTAACGTAAAGTAATTATAAAAGCATTTGTTCATTTTTTAAATATGTTCTTTTTAAAATATCCTTCTTACCTATCATAATTATTGTCCGAGTTCTTAATTTACTATATTTTCGCTACAGCAGGGGTAGCCAACACTAGTTGCTTTAGGCTTCAGCACAGTATTTATACCTTTTTTTCTTTTTGATTAAGTTAGTGAATGTTTCTTATGTAATAAACTACATTGTAAGATCAGCTTGTGCAGTCAATACATATGCATACTTAATGATTTTTCATCCATATCTGGATGAAAACCACATATCTGGTACAGCACAGTACTGCGGCAGGTTTTGATTGGCAGACTTGGATCATATGAGCTGGAGTTGACCAATTTACCTGTGCCTCAGGAAAGAAGACAAGGGAAAATGTGGAAGACTAGAGTCAGAGGGCATTGACTGCTGATGAAAAGGGAGGGCAAATATTTTCTCAATGGTATTATTTTAACATTTTCTGTGTAGTAATTTCTGATTATATGTAGCAAGTCAAATAATTTTTCACCAATTCTGGCTCACTTTATTTTAGCTAAAGAAGAGAAATTAATCTTATAAGGATACAGTGTCCTTTAGAGTTACATTTTAATTGTAGTTCCCAAATATCCCTGCGATAACAGCCCTGCAATAGACTGGTATCCCATCCAGAGTGTATCCTGCCCAGTGTTTCCTGGGATAGGCGCTGAATTGGATAAGCAGTTATTGACAGTGATGTGATTCCTGTAACTGCACTGAAGAGAAACTTGTTTTTGTTATTTAAGTGCAAGTAGAGTTTTTCTTTTGAATTTTGAACTTTTTGCTTTTGTTGCAAACACTAGTTTGCAGAGAAGTGTTTTTCAAATTGCTTGTTATAATTGTTGGAGTTTAAAGTCACATACTAATTGCTACAGTTTCCTCATCTGTATGCGGTCTTGCAGGTGGACAGCTATCCATCTGGAACTTTTTTATCTTTTCAAATAAAAGCTGTGTAATTTCATTATCTGTTGCTTTTTTATTCAGAGTTACAGCTCTAAAATAAAAATGAGATTCTCTGGAACTCTCTTATCACATGGAGACTGTATAATAATTAGGGAATGTAATATCCAATTCTGAGGCTTCACAACACAAACTGTCTCTTTAGAACATGTGTTGATTATTGTGCTTTGTCTTTCTTTTAGCATTAATTAAACCAGGCATTTTCCTAATCTTGTTGTTTACTCAAAGTTTCCTTATTTCACACATTGCATTGTTTTTCCTTCCAGCTGTGAGATATGATCAATTAAATTTGGTTAGTTCAAAGTAGATATCAGACTGAAGTCTGATGTGTAGATCAGGCAATTAATAAGATTTTCCTTCCTAAGGAGGTCCCATAGATGTGGCACAAGCAACATGGAGATTTATTTTCCATTGGCTATAGTCAATCCATGCTTTTCCCAGTATACAGTATGTGTTAGGTGTGGTACGTGCGTAGCGTTGGAAATTGGGGGCAGAACAAAAATGTATTTCCTCTCCCAAAGCTAACTTTTTGTTTGCTATTTTGAGGCAAAAACCAAAGACAATCAAGCATCACCAAAATCATAAAATTTATAGCTGAAGTGGTTAAATATCCGCCACTATTTGACATCTAAAACAAATGCTATAAAGTCAACAAACAATAAATAATTTTTTTTCTATCTAAAAGTATGAAACCCTCAAGTGTAATGAATTAATGTTTTAGAATCATGTTTACCAATGAACACTCAATGCTTTCTCTGATGGCTGGTTTTATTGATTTTAACAGATGTTTGTTTTTGACCCGTCTGAAAAGGTTAATCACCAATGACAAATTTCTATACTTCTGACACGTTCAACAGCTCATTACCACAATGGCAATAGTGTTTTAGTGCACAGTTACACACAAAATTCAAATTCTTAATAATACATGTCATGTCACACACTTTAAATACTGAAATTGCTCTTCAAACACTGTAGATACAGATATCTGCACACACAGATGCTTAAATCTGTGACAGATCACTGAAGAAGAAAGGAAGAAAAGGAACAGTAAATAGAGACAGTTTGGTTTCAGTAATGTTCATGCATTTCAGTGAGTTTCAGTAAAAAAATAAATTTCTATTTTCTATGAAATATATTATAGCTATGAAATATACAAAATAACACAAATGACAATTACATCAAATAAATCTAACCTTTCCCCCTGTAAATATAGTATATTTTTGGACATCATAGCATGTAATTACAGGCTTATGCTGTTGTCCTGTTTTACAATATGTACAGTAACTATCCTAATGGTGTTTTTATATAACATAACACCTTTATGTATTTGCTCACTGTATCTTATATTGAAATAAAATGTATTCAAGAACTGCATCAGAGCTTTAAGATTGTATGAATTCATATACAGCTATACTATGTCACTGTATGTTATTGTTAAGAAGTCTTTAAAATATCAAGCTAGCTGTGACCTACTGTAGAACTCCTAATTTCTTTTAGAAAATACTGGGCTGTCTATTCATATTGGGAGTTTGACTGACAGAAGTCTGAAATATTGGACAGGTTTATGGTAACTATGGCCCCACACACATATAAACAGAAAGTACATTGGGAAACCACATCATGAATCTTAAATGCCTGTCATCATCCCCATTAGCAATCTAAAACATCCAGGCCCCAAAACAACTCATATGGTTCTCCTTAGTTGAATTTGCTCTGAGGGTTTTTTAAATCCTGCTGGCGATTAATGTTCAAACCCATCACATCCAGTTGCTCAGGAATTGAACACTTTCTTTGAATGCAAAATTTGAGAAGGTTTAAAATGAACACAAGTAGCACACTTGCTGTATTGCTTTTATTTTTCATCTACTTAATTCTGTTTTGGAATTAGTAATAGTGGTAGTGAAAATGTTGTTTGTGTGCAGGGCCTCTGGTGTGACCAGTCAGTTCTGATTTTCTTTCCCCAAACTGTAACATGACTCTCTCGGTCAACAAGGGTCGTTTCTATTTTAAAGCTTATTCACAGGAAGCAATGTCCTAGATGAAGTCTGGCTTTGATTATTTTTAAACAATTAAAGACTTCAGTTGCATCACCCATGAAAAGTACCAAAGAATTCTTAGAAAAAAAAATGTGTTTATAATGTTCTTGTTCTGCTAAGTATTTATTGGACATGAAAAAACAATAATGGTATTCAGTCCATGAACGACCTTGGGATAGATAGTTCATCTTTCCAGTGTAAGACGGCTTTACAGACATGGAGCTTGTGGTTCCTACAGTATGCGAGTTTCAGACAATTCAGAGAAGAATCTGACTCATGCCTTCTTTTCTTAGCCCATGGATAATGATCAGAGAAATTCCATGCGGGATCTCTTTGAAGAAAATCCATCTGTTACACCAGAATGCTGGGTTAAGACATTAAGTGGGGCAACTGTAGACACGTGCTACTGTATATTTTCACCCTGCCTATGAGCTATACAGTGTTGTTTCACCCAAACATCATGACTATCACTAGCTGGGGAGAACAGACCCAGGAGAAGCATAATTTAAAAACAAATTAATTCAACCAAACTCACTGTTGCACTTCCACTGTTACCTAAAACTTGTTTCACATATAGGGCGTATATTTGTACGTCTTTTAATCCATAGTGAATACTGTCATGTTAATAATGTCACAAAACAAATGCCTTGATCCAACCTTTATCAGAGAGCTCTCATTCCCAGTACGACTCCTGGCAATCCATAACCTGTTTCAGATTCACGGGACTCAAGTGCACCCTGCATGGGATGGAAAAGCCCACAGAAAAAAACAGGAGAAACAGCAGGTCAGCTACAGTACGTGCTGTATGTCCTTGTATGTGAGAGGAAACCAGACCACCCAGAGAAGACACGCAAAATGGGGAGACAGCTTTACATAGAAAGTTATATGTTGAGAAAGTAAAAACTGGGAAAGTTACAAGAAGGAATGGAGTAGTGATAACTGTAATTTTATACATAGCAAAATCCTAGAGAACCGACAACTGTTTACAATTTTTAACTTATACCCAGCCAAATCATCCAGACGTGATGCTACAGTACCATTCCACACAAAAATTCCAATAGCAGAATTCTTGTCAATAATGAAATTGTACCACAGTTGTTGATGTATTTTGCTGGGTGTGGAAAGGCTGCTAAGTCTTTTCAGACTAATATTTTGATCCCTGAGTTATATTGTCTGCTTAAATGAGTGTTAGGTTGCATTGAAGAAAATCTGAACCCTAACCCTAACTACCCAAACCCTTAGCTAGGGTTAGGGTTAGTATTATTAGAAAACATAGAGGATGTTTGATGGCATGGCTGTGTTTTAGGACAGAAGTGAAATTTAGGAAAAGTGATATTTTAATGTTCTCTGCACTTTTTTTCTTTCATAAATGGCTCTATGTACTGCATTGCCCTGAATGGGAATCTTGTCTAAATCCCCCAAAAAGTAAGTTTCGGATGGATGGGCGCTCTGAGGTTTCAGACCTGGATGTTGCACACGCAATAAATGAACCAAGCAGAGATAAGGAAAACAGTGCCGGTCGTCAAAGCCCTTCTGTTTCCTGTCACATGTTAAGCGTGTTTTTGGCTGTTTCAGAGAAATGGGCTGAGAACTTTTTCCCTCTTACATCAAAGTTCCCCTGAATTTTAAATGAGGCCCAGCCTGGAGGACAACTCATGAAAGCATTTTTTCTTTGATACGGCTGTATTAATTTAGTTTGTAATTAGTTTTAAGTGCACTTAGTGTATATGCCTGTTGTAACTCATAAAAAAATATCATGGTCCTTATTGGGGAAAAGTGTAGGTGTTTTTTCAGATGAGCTGGAATGAATTAAATGACCCCTTTGTGCTCTGTTGTTTTTAACGAAATAATGATTCAAGCCTGAACACAGATATTTATTGATGAAAAAACTCTATGAAAGCTCTGTGAAAGCATTGTCATTTCCTTCCTTTGATCTGCACTTCATTGCATTCTACTATTTATAATGCACATGGTTCAGGAACACTGGGAATAGACCCATAGTTAGGTGATCTTGACAAATGCTTGAGATAATGCAGTTTTGGCTGTGTCAGACATTAACAATGAATAATCAGCAGCATAACAAAATGCACTGCGTTAACAACACACCTTAACGAGCGCAAGAGATCATCACTTAAAAGCCACCACCAATCATTTAAACACCCGCCTGTTTTCCCCACAGCTGCTGTCTAACATCTTAAATTTCGTTAATAAACTCGCACCGTCAAGGAAAGAACAATAATTAATCATTCAGCCAATTGTGTTTGACTGTTATGCAACTTTATTATACAAATGCCTGGGGCCACCTATGGCATCATTCACGATTGCAGCCGTTTTCAATTGGCTTCATAGCCTACCTGAAGAAGATCAAAGCACAATGAGGGAATTTGCAGTTTCACAATACTTGAGCGTCCTGGTAATAAATCCTTTAGCGTTAGCTCGGGGCCCTCTCATAGAGAGTCTTCTTACATTAGTTCTACAATAAATACTGAAATAATCAAATAAAAATGGCGGTATCGCAACAAATAAAACAAAGAAGCGATTGATTTTTTTTTTATCTTGTACTTGGCCGATCCGCCCTCTTCACGAAGTTCCCGGGTAAGTAATAAACTAGTCATTGAATCTAATCGCAGAAAATCGCCGCCACGTACAAGGGTAAATTCAGAAGTAATAATAATAATAATAATAATAATAATTGCTTACACTTATATAGCGCTTTTCTGGACACTCCACTCAAAGCGCTTTACAGGTAAAGCTTTACAGGTAAACCCCCCCCCACCACCACCAGTGTGCAGCATCCACCTGACAACTAATACAAAGAAGTAACAGAAATATATATTTTTTATATATTTTTTTAAATGTTTCGCGATGATGCGTCATATTAACGAATACCCTTTGCGGAATCAAACAAAGCAAATTAATTTAGACTTCAAAAAGGGCTTATTTATAGCATAAGAGCACAGAATGCGCATCTCAAATTCGGGTTATAGTTGCAGGTCAACGCAATGTGACAAGTATAAAAAAGCATCATAATACTTTCAGACTTCTGTTATTTAAAAACCTTTAGGGAATATTCTTCAGGCTTCGGCTTCAGCCTTCCTTGTCCCCGAATATATATATTATAAAAGACTGCTATTTTCATTTTAAACCTTGTCTCACTAGATTTGCTGAGACATCCTATAATTTAATAAGTCTTGTCCTGGTATTTTTACCACAGTTTAAAAAAAATCTGTTACCCTTTCTGCTCTTCAGCTTTAAACTGACGCTTAAAATCTTTCAAAACGTCCGCATTCGGATTTTTTTTTATTTCAAAATGTAAGCTGTCAGATCGCGCTCGCTTTAGAATAGAGTTTACGAAAGGGGTTTGCTGTTTGCAACAAAAACGCTGTTTTAAGCATTTGTGGGACTCTGGAGAAAGATAGTTTGGCCCCTTGAGAAAGATCAATAAATAAACCGTATTATTTTTCTTTTATAAAAAGCAGGTAGATTAAGCTTAAGAGCTGCCCGAAGAGTTGACCCTCAAAAGCTCTGGTCGAAACCACAAAGACCATATAGAGTGTCTGGGAGACTTCAAAGAATTTTATCTGGAAGATGCAAATCTTCTAAAAAGCATAATAATTATTGGTTGAAAGTTGAAAGCTCCGGGCCAAGATTAAGAGTTCGCTTCTGCAAAAAAAAAATTTAGGTCGTCTACAATAATAAAACTGTCACAGTGGCTAAAGCTACACGAACTAGAGATACCCCTGACACACGATTAAACAGAGCATGTATGGGATCGGTATGTCAACTAGAATTAGGACTAGGAAAAAAAAGTATATTTCCGGTTTTTCCCTTAAAACAAAGTTTCTTATTGTTTCTTATTACACAGTACAAACAGAATTACATATTAAAATGTCATATAATTGTCAGTAATTAAAATTACTTATAAACGCATGTTTATATTATTATAACGGGTCATAAGGAAATGCTGTGCATTCTGTCCCTACAAAAAAGTCTTTTAGAAATAAGTATAACAGAACTCAAAACTATTTTAAAAAACGTTCAGGGATTCCAAAGACTAACAGAGCCTCAGGAAAATTATATTTTGTAAAAAGAGTAAGTACTCTTTGTGTCTGTTGTTGAGATTGTTAATTTTTATAAGAGTCAACATGGGTGGGCTGCAGTATCTCCTCTGAAAGCAAGTGCTTATGAACTGCAGTTATATTTATCACTGCTGCAGTTAGTGAACATGTGTTTCAAATGCTATCAAGGCCGGTTCTCTCTCATCCTGCCCATTAATTTTCTTCACAAATTGAAAACCTGTCCCTCTAACCCTAATAAATGTCTAAGATCATGCAATCAAACTCGGCAATAGCAAAGCTGAGCTCTTTAAGTTCTGAAACATTAGATCTATAAATTTCAGGAAATGCAGGTTCACATATGACACCTTATATGATTTTAAGCTATATTGAAGAAATTATATTCATAGAATTCTTCAGGCATATGTCACAGTAGTGCTGGAACTCTGCAGTTCACTTTAACATGTGGACAGCTGCATGATATGATTTTAATATGCCATTCAATGCTATTAATAATGCAGAAGTAGCTCAAACCTATTCCAAGACACAAATTTAAGCCTTTTGATCTTAAGGTATCATCTAAGAATAATCACAATCCCTGTAAAGGTCATGCAGGTAATATACAATCGTTTAAATACCATACATAATTCCATTCATAGTGTTCTTAATCACATTTGTGATTTCTTGTTCTAAATAATTAAATTAGTTGTTTAAATACTTCCCTGTGTGGTGAGTATTGTTGGGCAAAGACATACAGTATATGACGCAAGGCAGAGGAAGAGCTGCATCCTTATCGTCTAGGAAGCAAAGTGTTTTGATAAGGTTTAATCATAACAATTACTTTCTCTGCACCTTTCAAATAAAACAAATCTAGATCTTCACGAGCAAAAAAAAAATAGTAACAAAACATTTGTATAAATATCCTCCCAAAATGATATTTCTTGACATAAAAATAAATAGCTTGGATGTATCAAATTTTGGATGACAAACAGGAAAAGACTGTACCAATAGCAACATCAAATTAAGTCACGGAACAGGTCTGTGTCTAAAAATCACATTGGTTCTGAGTCTTGTAAGCAGACACAGGCTCTGAGTGCTTAGTAAAGAAGCCTGAAGTGTCTGAAGCAGGCAGCTGTGAGCAGAACGACACAGTACCCCATACTATGCTGCTGGCTCTTGGGTGTAAGAAATAATAATTGCTTACACTTATATAGCGCTTTTCTGGACACTCCACTCAAAGTGCTTTACAGGTAACAAGGACTCCCCCCCACCACCAGTGTGCAGCCCCAGTCCCTTTTTACAGTATAGTGTCCCAGTCACTATAGGACCAACATAGACCACAGGGTGAGTGCCTCCTGCTGGTCCCACTAACACATCTTCCAGCAGCAACCTTAGGTTTTCCCAGGAGGTCTCCCATCTGGGTGCTGACCAGGCTCACACCTGCTGAGCTTCAGTGGGGCTGCCAGCTGTGAGCTGCAGAGTGATGTGACTGCTGGCACTGCTAGGCAGATCACAGGACATGCATGGATGGGTAGCAGTGAAGGCAAGTCCTCAGTGTAACACAGACCCAGGCCATTAAAATGTTTGCAGCATTATACAGTAAAACATTACAGCGAACATTACAGTAAGAGTAAACTGACCATGTGGTCTAGTTCTGGTTACGATCTGAGCATGATAAATATGAAACACTCGTATCACAATTTGTCATACTGCAGCCTTTTAGCTCACTGAAAGAAACATTTGGGGATTTGATATACTATCTTCCTTTCAGAATGTCATTTTAATAATTACTTGCCCCTTTCAAAATAGTCGTGATCATACCATTTACTGTCGCAGAATACCCATAGTGTTATAATACCCAAGGGTACTGTACACGTAAATGCAAACATATTTATTATATCTACTGATGAGGTTAACTACTCTGTGGTGTGCAGGGTAAAACTAAGTCAAAGCCATTGCAAATCAAATATGACAAAGACAATTTAAGGTGGGGAAACACAGAGACATTTAAATAGCTAATGGTTATACATACATAGATAGATCATTCACTGTCAATTGCTTATGCTTTGAACAATTTTTTAAAAGATGTTTCTGTTACCTGAACTAAAGCCAAAATGAGTAAAAGATGTATGTAACTCAATTCAGAGTAGCAGAATTTGCAATGTACTGAGACGATATATGTGCTCTTCAGAGTCAGACTACTGAAATGGACAGAGATGAATTTGGCGAAAATGTCACTATTGCCTTGAGCTTTGCGAGCCTGAAGAGTTGTCAACACTCTTTCATGACAGAGGCAGTTTAGAAAGGTTCTCATTCCAGCTCATTCCAAAAGGTCTCTTTGGTGGATTCAAATGTGCAGTTACAGAGCGCTTTTCCGCTGGAAGCGTAGTCGCTTTGCAACAGCCTTTGAGACACAAACCGCCTAAAGAGATGAGGAGTCTTCCCAGAGGAGAAGAGAGCCACAGGCCTCTTGCAAAGCTGAAATGACTGGAATATACTGGATATGAGCAATGCTGTGGGTTAAGCACATGCCTAAACAATCAACGCTTCTGGAAGACTGGAGCTTTGGAGTATGGGTTTGACATTTTCTAAGCGAAAGTCCGGACTAAATCAGAAATTTAACCCACCTGCTAGTCTCAAACTGCAAGTTCTGTAGCTTTTGTTATCAGAACCTCCTTTCTCCACCCTAGAGAAGCTTGGCAGCTGGACTGGAGTTCTGTATTTTTTTTCTGTTGACTTAATAATAACCTTCATGCCATTTATGTGTGAGTAGAACACAGGCTAATTTGCAAAACAAGAACATCCTGTGCATGAGCAAAGCTTTTTTCTGTAATTACATGTCCTGCCACAAGATTTGATTTTCCCCACAATCGTGGCTAACTCTTACTTCGAATTTCTCTCCCGTCTGGAGACACGCCCAATGCCCCTCAAGCCTTTTTCTGGAGATCAGCGTACTCACAGCACTTTTTAAAGTGATGCATTTTTAAATCGGGAGCGTGTGTACTTTTTAAAACAAATGATGTTCAACAAAAGTGATCTGCCAAAGATGGTGTGGTTGTCATTCAATGTAATAGCACTATAGAAGTTAATATGCTCAAGTTGGCTCCAACGCTGTTTGATCAGATAAAGGGTAAAAGCTACTGGCAGCAGGATATTATTTTTTACTAAGAGCACTGGCTGAGAGCAGGACAGAGATGGAAAGATAAGGAGTCAGTTGTTGTCTCTGTTACTCAAATCCAGCACTGATATGCCGTACGAAATAGTGGCTGCCGTTGAGGACAGTGTCTTAAATAAAAGCCCTTTATTTGAATATGCTGTGCTTTTAGAAACCACAGGGAGACAGGGCATGTCTGTGACAGCCAGCTGGTGAATCCCAACTATATTGACAAGGATAAAATAAAGAGGGATATACACTCAAAACTGATTTACAGCAACTGTCAAGTCTGGGGTGCTTTATTTTCCCCACCACATATATTGCAGAACATAAATGCTCCCTTCTTTAGGAGACTCCTGTTCTTCTGAAGGGGGTCACTGGCTTCAACAAATTCTTTCTGACAGCTCTTCCGCCCTCTTAGTGCGCATAGACAGATTATTCCCAAACTGCACTGACAGCCCTTGAATGTGTATCTCTGAGCCCTGCTAAATCAGTCTGCTTTAAATCCACCATGTTCTCCGTTACTCAGTTGCTCTGGTTATGAAGTAAATTGCACACGTCTCCCAGGTCACTCAAATCCCTTATAGCACTTCTTGGGACTCCAGCTGATTTTCCTTCTGAGCTCTTGATTAATTCATGCAAACAGAATGTGATCTGATAACGGATGCCATTGCTTAGAAGGCCAACCTAAAAATGAACGATGTGCAATCTGGTGTGGAATCGCCAAACTGAACAAACCCCACCGCCAAAAACACCAACACAATTGCGTAAACCGAAAACACAAACAGCCCTGATTCAAACATATTACAGGTTACAACATGTTACAACTTGTTCAGTAAGTGTTCAATACTGGCATGTGCACCATGCAGTAATTATCTCAGAACAACATAAGAGAAGACAAAAACATCAGTGAAGTAATGAAAGCTAAAACTGGAATGTTGACTTAAGAACATAGGAATGGTTACAAATGAGAGAGGGGCATATACAGCCCATATAGGTTCTCTGGTTAAAAAATACTATGGAACTACAAGAATGGAGTTTAAGCCCTTTGGTGTTACCAAGCCTATATGCCATGAATTTTGGGGTTTAGATCATGAAATACTGAATAAGTCTATTTCTATGTTTTTAGAGTAAAATATTATTTTCCTTTGACAGTAGATTAAATTAATTAGTCTCTTTATAAACAGAGGATGTAGAAAATTATGATACCCATAATGGCACGGAAGATGCTGTGCAGCCATGTGGGGCGCCTCTGGATGGCACCACATGAGTCCCCGTGGGTGACGCCACTACGCACCTGTGGGCATCACCCGTGTCTCACAAGAATTTGAAGTTGTCAATTGTTCCGTCGTGGAGCTCAGCTCCAGACTTATAACTAGCGGCCTGGGTAGGTGGAGGCAGATCTGGAGAGAAGATGGATTGGTTTGAAATCGTGCTCTTCATTTTAAAGAGATGACTCGCGCGTTTCACTGCGCAAAGGGACAGCAAACAAAAAAAGACAGTCTCATTGGATTTGAACAGTTTCACCAAACTTTCCTGCATGAAAATCCGTGAGTAATGTGTGTTTACTGCCTTGACTGTAAATACATTCTTACTTTTTAAATACCTGTGAAGTCACCTCTGTAAGGAATGGAGTCTATTTTGATGTTCTCTGTACAGTAATGCTTTTCATTTATTTTAAGAGGCGGAGCACTTGTATCATTTAGGGTATGTATGCTCTTCGGATGTGTGAATTAAAAAAAATAAAAACCTGAACATACAGATTTCAAGGCCTCTCATACTCATTGACTTCAGAGTGCAGCTCCATTCCCCTGAGTGGTGCTGGGTCAGATCACTTCCCAGGTCTCTGAAGTGAGGGTAACACAAAGCAGGGATAGAAAGGCTTCTGTGAGAAGCTGGTAGATGGCTAATGGCTCTGCTTTCCCACTGGGGTCTGTCCACACAGCCACCATTCCAGCGCAAGGGAAAGCAGATTGTTTGAGTTCATTCACAACGCGACTTATTTTCAGTGTCTCCTTGGGGCCCACTTGCTTTCAAGCAAAAGAGCAAAAAAGAGAAAGGTACTGTGTCACACTCTCCTCAGCTAAGATAAGATAAGATCACTTTACTGGACATATACAATTTCTTGTATTTGGAATGTGTCTTTTCGCAGACTCCAGCTTGCTCTCCATGAGACACACAGACAGGGAGAGAAGCTTGGGGTCAGAGCGCAGGGTCAGCCATTTATACGGCGCCCCTGGAGCAGTTGGGGTTAAGGGCCTTGCTCAGGAGCCCAACGGAGTAGGATTCCTCTGCCAGCTGCGGGATTCGAACCAACCACCTTCCAGCCGCAGGCGCAGATCCTGAGCCACAGAGCACCCCCACTGGAGGGATGAAGGCAAATTGAACTGCAACGGGTGTCCCTTGTCCATCTTTCTTGACTCCTTGGCACTTTTGCTTTGAAACAAATAAGGAGGCAGGAGGTGATCAGAAGAATACTGTTCCTTACACATTAGCCAGAGTAGATGACCTGTACAGACACTTCCTTCACCATATGTGATTGTAGAATACCTAGGAGACCAGGGAGCAAACGTTATACACCAGAAAAGGTTAGAATTATATAGATCATTTAGCTGGTACCTTTACTTCATTTACGTCAGTGCACGTTCTTGGATTTCCAGAATTGAATTTTTAGGAAGTGCTGAGGAAAGACAATTTTTGCAGAATACTGAAAACCTTTCTTCTTACAGCCTTACCTAGAGCCTGGTATTTATGTTATTAAAGGATTTACTCTGTTTATCTCTTAGTTGGACTAAAGCACCAAGCTTAGACACCCAGTATTGCATGCTGTAAAATCCTTTGTCCTGTATACCTGCAGTTCTCTAATATGAACATACATCTAATAAAAGGTAAAAAAAGGCCAAATTGATTTCCATTTGGCATGAGCTCGTCATATACTTTTAAATACAAGAGTTCCCATTTCTTTCTTCTATTACATCCACAAAATCTACTGTACACAGCCTTTGCCTCTCGGAGAAAACCACTTCATGCGCATGATGGCAGGCGTTAAAGACTAATGACAGGAAGCGAGGTTCACAACCGCCTGCAAGAGTTTAATAGGTGGATGAGAACAGAAAATAAGCAAGACGGCACCAGCGATTAATACCTCTGATTAAATTAAAGTTCTCTGCGGGAGAGGCTTGAAAAACCAAACCCGACACAGGCAGCCTCTGGATTTTATGGACTCTGACAGTGCTAAGCACTCAGCAGAAACTGTCTTCAGTGGGACTCCCCCAGATGAGCAGCAAGCAGAATCCCCTGTCAGGGGTGACATAAGAGAGGGCACCTCGTTGAGTTCAACAGACGGGCTTGGTTGCGTCATTCTTATGGCACTGATAAGCCTGTGACACTTTATTTAAGGAGCTGTGACCTTTCAGTACAGAAAGCAGACTACAGCCTCTGCAGGATCGGAACAATGCAGTGTAATTTGATGTGCTATGCCAGTACAACACTTGGCATTTGCTGGGGTGAAAACGGGCCCATCTGTCCACCTGGGCTGGTGCACAGCTGCATGTATTACAAAGGAGCAGCTGTTCCAAGTTTACTCCAGTGGGGTGTGGTAAAAACATGGTAAACACACGATGCAAGCACGGCAGAATGATTGCAAAGGGTAGAGGAGCAAGTTAAAGCCTGTCATAAATTATGGGCATGTGTTAACGGGGTAGAGAAACAAACACACTGACTTATCTTATGCCAGTAGCCTTAACACCCTGCAGCTCACAGCTGGCAGCCCACTGAAGCTCCGCAGGTGTGAGCCTGGTCAGTACCTGGATGGAAGACCAAAGAATGTGCAGAAAACACACACAAATATTCGTATTTTATAATACATGCAGAAAATACATACATAAAACCTAAATGCAAAATACAGTAGTGGATTTCAGCGACGAATAATCTCTCGAACCATACTGTTCAGTTGCTCTATCATCCGACTTTTCTTAAAAGTTCATTCTCCTTGCCTAGTGGGCAATGATATTACATTACCTGGCAGTTGTTCTTTGCCTACAGGGAACTTAACATTTCGGTATCACTGTCCTTCACGACTGTGGCAAAACTATCTTGATCATTTGTCATTGTTTCCTCTTGCAGGAGCCCTGGTGACCTGCCTTTTCCCTGCTGCCTTTTGCAATGCAGTGCAGGTTAAGAGCAGAATTATTTTAAGACTAAGCATGCCTAAGACAAAGCCAAACCAGCTTTTGAGTTTAGAGGGAGTTTAGAGACAGTTGCATTCAGCACATTGAATCAGCACGTTCTCTCGATGAAATGATGAGTTTACCTTCCTTTGGGAGAGACACTGAATAATCTGAGCATTTAAGAATCTCGCAGTCTTTTTTTCTCTCTTTTGCAATCTTTTTACCCAGTATCCCATACTCCTAAATTGCATGAGGTAGAAGTACTGAAATGCTGTCTGTCACAATTGTAATTGTATGATAACATTAATATTATTGCAACAAATAACATCCTTTAGTAGCAATCTAGCAGTTCTGTATATCTGAATTTATAGTTATATCTGAACTTATGTCATATTTATGACAGCAAATTTAGCATACGTAGGAAACTGTCATCTTCCTTTTATCAAGACATCTATCAACTACATTTACAGTGTTGTTTAAAGAGGTCCTTTTTTATCCTCCTATAGCATTGCGGGTGGCTTCTATTGTTTCTCCCTGTTGTTTCGTCTTTCGATGGCCATTTGGCAGGTAACGTTACAAAGTTTTCCACTTGCTTTGTCTCTTCTTGTTTCCTCCCTTCAAAATTCAGCATCAGGATAGAAGCAGTTCATAATCCAATTCATTGATGGATCAAGTGATGAACTGATCAAGGCAAGACAGCATAAAAACAGGCTTAGAAGAGATTGTGTTTGCATGGTGCCTGGATACCATTGCATTTCAATGGAGAAGCCCTCCACATCTTAGGTGTAGCTATTGGCATAAGCCTAAACCTTATAGGGCATAGACAGCCTAATTTTTTAGGTTCACAAAGGAAAAGTATGTCTACTAGATTAAACGCATTTTCATATGTGTGGTTCTCAAAGATTAAGAAATTATAATTATATTTTACTCACATCTGAGATATTTTATTCACAACAGCTCCTATTTCATAATACATCATACTTGAGATTGCTGAACAGCTGTCTCTCTTCAGCTATCAAACATTGGCCTCGCCATATTGAGAAATCTCATCAACAGTTGCCCAAGAAATCAAATATATTTATTCATCTTTAGCATTATGCCTTTTCAAAATATATTTGAGCCATTTAGCAGTCTTCGTATTCTTATTATTCTTACTTTATATTTTGATTAAAGTATCCTAAAGCTATCAAAACGAAATGTACTAGGTTTCTTTCTGTCCTTCTAAACGAGTCCAATTTATTCTGAAGCTATTGTACCAATACAGGTCTAAAAGTTAAAACACGCCAAGTGAAATGATCAAATTTGGCAGGTGCCTTTTCAATCAAGAAGAAATTTAATCAGGAAACAGTGAAGCGTGCGAAGTAACATCCAGATTGGGCACCGAGGACTAATGTGGGTCAACCACTGGGAACGTTTTTCTGTGGATGGGAATGCTAAAGTCAGCACTACAGAGCTGAAAAGACACGCGAAACAAGTAAACTTACATAATATGCTGTCATTAATGATTTCGAATATAATAAGTGTAAAAAGTGATAGCGTGCCTTGAGCCCTTCATAATTTGTACACTCGCTGTCTCGTTAATAACTTTCTTTGTGTTCTCCTTTACAAGAGTGAAACACAACACTCGAGCCCACCAGTGAAAACTGTAAGCATGTGCGCCCAACACTGAGAACAGGAAGCACATCTTTACAACTAGGCTTGTGGGAATCTGGAACATTCGAGTTCCAGTTAAAGTTCCAGTTCTCTGCACTTCGTTAATGATTTTGGGTTTGCCTGCTGAAAGTCTTTTGTATCTCAGAACCAAGAGATTCATGCTCAACCAATTACCTATGGTCTACTGGAAGGTCGAAACACTAATTGTGCTGTAAATCAAGGTTAGTGATTTCCAATCTCTTTTGGCTTTTGATTCTGGACGAATTATGCCGATATCCTGGCTTCTTTCAAGAAATGACTGCATTGGATTCCCAGATCAATGAGCTGCTAGGAATCAAAAGAGCTACGTGAAGCTGATGGGCTTCCCTAATTTATTACGTGTCTTCAAATCTTATTTGCATTGCTGTCTTTAGCAGAGGTAGACATTTTCTTGTGAATGTTCTAATAACAGTGGGAAGATTCAGCTATTCAGAATGAGTCAGAAAATCAAACCTCACCAACGAATAGTCTAGGTAAATTGGAAGGGATGTAATTGCCCTTAAAACCTCCCAGCTACCGAATTTGACTTTTAATCCTTAAAAAAATGTCTTGGGGGTCCTCTGTTCTGTGACCTTTGACCCGGTTTTAAAAGGCGTACAGAGCAAGGCCAATTTCAATTGACCTCCACATAATGCATTTCCTTCTGTACTTACCAACCTGAAAATGTCTTATTATCTCTGAGTCTCTGAGGATCCCGGTGGTGAGAAGAGAGACACTGCAGGTCTCGCCTCTTAAAGCACAAAGTGCCATCGTCTGACTTGTATAATCATTCCACCCGAGCCACAGCCCCCAGCTCGATGAAAGAAATGATCCATGCTGGCCTCCAGAGGCTCAGCTGACCTGCCCAGTTGGATACCACTTATTTCGGAGTTTAGAAAAATAACCAAATACTTGAAGTCAAACACAGCACCTTAACAGCAGTCAGGTTTTCTGACATCAGATTCACAGCTGTAGCTTATCCACATGCAGTACAGAAATGTGCTCCTAATACATAGAGCAGACTTCTTTCCAGAAATGAAATCAGATCCATTAACTACTAGCAATCAAGCACATGGCCTTCTCTTATTGGTAGATTGTCTTATGTTCTTCTTTAGCACTTTATTCATCATAATAGACTAATTCTTCTTCACCAAACTGCAGTCCTTACATTCACATTACAAGGGCTCCATAGTCAAATTCTGCTTGTTACAGAAATCTTTCTTAAACTACTTTGACCGGCTGAGGTTCTCATTAGTTCCCTGATTCTCCTGCTCCCTCATTAAGGAGTCCGTTAACACTAGTTTCCCTCCACCAAATCCTTATTACTTATAGGCCTTGACTGCAGTTGCATAGCATACTGCCCAGGGTGCTTCAGACTACTTTCTGTGAAGAAATTCATTGGTATTTGGGCTCATTTTTACCACAGTTGTGGTCTGTTGCTTCTCATTTTTGCTTTCTTTTTTTTCCTTTCCTTTCTTCTAGTATAATGGATACCCTCCAGACACATCTGAAACCACAAGATTGCTTTTTTTCAGATGGTTTTTAATAAAGACCAAATAACAGGGTACCCTAAGAACACATTTGCATTGCTAAATAAACAAATAAACAGAGAAAGGAATGGCACCAAAAATTAGCAAACTGAATCCTTTAATATTCTCCTTTCTTTACTGCCATCCCTTTATTAGAATTGTATTGTATTTGTACATAAATGCAAGAGGAAGCCTCTATACATTATCCTAATTATTGCCACTTATACAGTATACTGTATATGCCACTGTACCTCAAGGTGAATGTGTTCTAAAACAGCAGGACCAAACTCAAAATCACCTCTGGAGCTCTTGGTTCATTAGTTGCACACACAAAGCTTTTAGCCAAGTGAGCATTAATTTATACATTTACTTTCATGTTCATAAGTTAATTGTGGCTTTTAATTTGGATAATAGCCTGAATGGAATCGTGGCTTTCCGGTGGCTTTCTGCATTAATCACAGTATATGCTCTCCTGAACCTTTTCAGTGGGCGTCATTCCTAAACATTTATCAAGCCAGGTTTAACATGGGGAGCTCCTGTTTCTCTTCAAAAATGTTCCTCTTTTTCAGTGCTACTTTCACTGCTTGATTAATGTTATTAGCCATAGTAGTGACAGTAGCAGTTGCTGTAGTATTCCTTCTAGTGTGTGCATTATTCAAGCTTGTGTGTATTAAAGTGACATATGTCTGTGCTTCTACCACTGTCAGCGCTTTTCTACACAGGATCTTTTTGGTGACATCCAGCAGTTCCTCTTGCCTCTTGGGTCAATTTCATTTGACATCCATAGATAGAACCTTCCAAAGCCTTCGAACAGTAACAAGGTAGTCACTGCAGAGATTGTGAACGGCAGCACTGAACGTCTAAGGATGGGGCAGCAGGAATTATGCAGTGTAACCAAAAGGGCAACAGTAACTTCCAGGAAGCTATAGTACCCCATATCCTTCCTTCAATTATGGAGGCTTGGCTAGTTCACTTTTTACTGAGGGACATCGATCATCTTTATTTGTGCGTCTAATGTTTCACTTGCAAGCTGATGTGGCAACACATGTGTCAGTAAGGAGCATTAAAAATAAAGAACTGCAGAGCTAAAATGCACAGGATGAAAGCACGTTAAAACGGCATTAGAAGAACCCACCGCCTTCAACATAACCCTGCTAACAGATACCACATACCGCAGTAGCAAAGCACTCATTTAAAGAATGGTCAAGCTAAGAAAAGCAAAGATAAGTAAGATTGGAACTTTGGGAAGCCAACGTAAACCGAAGCAAGGACACGGTAAAGCTGTTTCATTTTGTGATATTTAAGACAGGATTTGCAATTTATATGAGCTCCTGATTATGTGTGTTTTCCTTGCCTGCAGACTGCCAGTGTAAATCAGTACATAAGTAATTGGTGCAATACATCACATGACTAATCAGAAATGTTAAATGTTGTATTTTGTCCTTAATCAATATTGGAAGGCAGTAACAAATACATCATTCATAAGGAACCCATGCTCCTCTCTTATGCTCCCCTGATATCACAGTCCTGGAGTCTTAGTTTGATTTGAGCTGAGGGCATTCTATATCACCATGTATTTCAGAGTTTCCCTAAAACAGGGCAGATGTAGATAAAACTGATACTGCAATGGTTCATTTGGCCAGCCGGAGAAGCTCTGCTATGCTCTGAATTCCGCTGGCACTCTGGTGGTATTTTTGGTCTATTTTCAAACTCGCAATCAATAATTCTCATAACCCTATCTGCAAAATCTCTTTTAGATCTGCTGAGCTCAAGTCTGATTGTCTGCAGTTTGACCTGAAATTTAATCTCTTTTTTTCCCCTCTTCATTTATCTCTGCTGTTCCCTTCTGTCTTCTGGATTCAAAGCAGGTAATTCCATATGGACGTCAAAGTAGGGTATAGCAACTCTAGATCAATGCTTAAGAGATAAGATAAGATGACTTTTTTGGCCATATACAATTTCTTGTATTAGGAATTTGTCTTTTCACATACCCCAACTTGCTCTCCATGATATATACAGACAGGGAGAAAAGCTTGGGGTCAGAGCGCAGGGTCAGCCATTTATACAGCACCCCTAGAGCAGTTGGGGTTAAGGGCCTTGCTCAGGGGCCCAAAGGAATAGGATTCCTCTGCCAGCCGCGGGATACAAACCGCCAACTTTCCAGCCACAGGCGCAGATCCTGAGCCACAGAGCCACCGCACCACTTTCCATAGTTACAGACTGATGCATATTATTCGTATAATCCTGTATCATTCTAGCTAAGTCCTCAGTGGTTAAAAACCAGATAATTACAGTGAAGTGATTCTATGTGGGATTTCTTTTCCATGCATAATGACAATCTACATGACGGCCAAGACAATAGCGCAGGTGCAGCCAGGACTGTAACCCAATCAATCAGCATTGATTACAATCAAGCAGGAACAGAAAAGACCTTTGTCAAAACTTTTTTATAATTAGGGTAGTCATAAGAATATAAGACATGTTATGAGGAAGGAGGCAGCTACCCGGCCCATCTATCCCTTTTTGTATTTAGTAGTTAATTTTTCAGAGGATATCATCTAGCTGTTTCATGAACGAAACCAGGGTATCAGCGTCAACAACAGGATGCTTAGCTTGTTGCAGGCTCCCATACCCTTCCTGTTCTAGGATTTAAATTCATTTCCACATAGTTTCTACTAGAAATTCGCTGGATCAGTGCCCTTGAGCATATTGAATATTGTATCAGGTCCTCTCGTAATCTCCCCTGTTTGAAACTAATGAGGTTCAGTCCTTTTAACCTGTCATTGCAGGATGTTCTTTAAATCTGGGAATGTATCTGTTTCCTCTTCTCTGGACTGATGTTTTACATATCTTTTATGAAAAAAAATCATTGATAATTACTTGCTTAAATGCAGCACACAACACACTGTACTGTGCAATGGAATTGTTCTACTCCTGTGAACCATTTAATTCTGATGAGCTGCCTCTAAAAGTACCTTATTGGATAATGGCTGATCCTGCTGGCAGAGGTGTGTAGTTCCTGGATGTTTCTAACCAGAAATAGTCCTTACATAAAGACTGGAATGCTGTTTTTGAATGTGCGAGTCATACATGAAGAGCAGGGTGAGATCTGTTTCGCAATAGTGTCAGTAGAGCGAGGATGTCAGAAGCAATCAATTAGAACTTGAGCGGCGCTGTCCCTTCCAATTAAAAAAGAAGTCATTGACACAAGCAAAGCACATTTCTTAAAAGAAATAAAATTACACCATGTGAGGCAGCAGCCAATATTACACAGGCCCGCAATAGCAATTTTCAGCTGTTGAACGAGGGCTGAATAATCAACTTACAATGCTGTGCAGCTGCTCTGAAATGCTATTGCCTTAATTAGCGTCCAGTGCAGCAGACAGCACTTAAGAAGTCTGTCTAGCTATGCAGAGTGAAATGTTCAAATGAACACAGCAATTAGGCACAGTCAGAACAGCGTGAAACTTCAAGCTCGATACTTTTGCAAAGGTTAATATATTGAATTGCACTATAGTGAGGGAAAGAAAAGGCTTTTTGCCTTTTGTTTGAGGTGGCTTTTCTTATTTATTTTTTTCCCATTCTGGATTAAAGTTTGCCAATGAAAGCATTAAAAATTAACAATTCTCCAGCCCTTAACAGAACAATAGTGCACATGATGAATGAGAGATATAGCTGTGATCATTCCATCCCTTTTTCCCGCCATCCATCCATTTTCTCACTGCTTCACGGGGGGTCAGGGGGGAGCCGGAGCCTATCCCAACAAGCCACGGGAGCAAGGCGGGATACGCTCTGGATGAGACGCCAGTCCACCGCAGGGCACACACTCACACAGAAGCCAGCTGACCTACTGCTACGTCATTGTTAGGGCTGGACCCTGTGCGGATCCAGGGAACTCAAAGACTGCCAACAACAGGAAATCCAAGGACAAAAAGCCGCAAATCAAAAACCAGAAGCAAGGTAGAGCAAAGGTAACCGAGGGAGAATCCAAAAACCCGTGGTCACAAAATGTCCGTAGGCCAAAAAGGGAATGCAGGAAGTGGAGCTCTCAGGTGAAAACCTAATACTGAACTAGGATGATCCAGAGAGCTGGGCTCACGTAGGCTGGGGAGGGGTGGGGAAGTGCTGGGTTAAAGAGGTCTAGGTAGTCTAAGTCTTCCCCAAGTAGCTGAAGTAGGTGCCTGTGGGTTAGGAGCCCCCTGGTGGCGGGATGGTGGTACCGTAACACCTACCAGTATATTTTTGGACTGTGGGACGAAACTGGAGCACTTAGAGGAAACCCACATATCTGCAAGGAAAACATGCAAACTCCACATAGACAGCACCCCAGGAATTGAACCCCAGGCACTAACCACTGCGCCACCTCACCCCTTTTTCTCTCTGGATGATTAATTTAGGATAGGATTTGTATCAGGACCTTGCACAGAGTCCTTTGTATCAGGATCTTTATTTATTACCGGCTGCAGATCTGGATCACCTTAATGCTCTTTACTGTGTTACCATTAGGACACTTCTTACCAATTGAATGTGTACAAAAATATCTGCAATCTCAGATTTCTTCCATCTTTTCAGCAGGGGCCATAAACCTCTCTTGAAAATGCGGCGTCTTGTTTGCTTGAAGTTTAAAACCTCCCAAGCAGACTACTACACAGGGCTCCCATCTTTTTTGGGGGGCTGCTCCTTTCAACGTGACACCTTCATTTAAAAAAACCCCGCAGAGTTAATAACCACAGAGGCTTGCACTTGCCATAAGCTCACGAAGCAAGCTGCTGCTTTCATCACGGTGGCCTGAAATTAAATCTATACCGCTGATCGTTATTAGAGGGCTCTACTGTGGAGAGCTGAACTGCGAGACAGATGTGGGAGCAGACCTTTTCCCCCAGCTCCAATGCATCAGCCAAGTAATAAGATACCACATCTTCCTTGAAATGCCTAATGCAGTTTCTAATAATTGCTCTTTAGAAATGGTGGTGGAAGGCACTGTTATAAATTCCACTCGCTGCCGATTTCCCTGGAGATTCTTCATTCCCTCTTAACACATTCACTCTGCCCATCCTGGCCACCTCCGCCAACATCGTTCAACCGGCCTCCTCACCGGCGACAGCAGCAGGATATTTTAGACGTTGCTAGCAGGGGCCACAACCTGTCGGTGGCCGTTTTTTGGTGTGTGTCGGAAGGAGGAAGGGTTCTGAGGGCCTGCTGGCGATTACAGAAGGGAGAACGGTATCATCAGTATCCCGGCAGAAGCGTGCACAGGTGAGAGGGGAAACACAAGTGTCACGATTGTAATCCCTCCCCCTTAAGGGCGCTCCGGCTCTTTCACATTTTAGTTGCTTTTCTGCGCCTGCTCCCTGTTCCAGCCCACCTTTAAAGCCGGACGCTCACTCTGTTGCGGACTCTGCACTGGAACACGGACGCCCGGAGGCCCACCTACCTCCAAGTCTCTACTGTATGTCCGCCCTATGTCAGTGTGGGGAGGAGAGCAGAGTGATGAAGTTCAGTTAATAATCCCCAGTTCATAGGTGTGGATTATTAGGAGGCCATGATTGCTAAGGGCCAATGGGAAATTTGGGAAATTTGGCAAATTGGGCCAATGGGAAATTGGGAAATTTGGCCAGGACGCCGGGGTTACATCCCTATTCTTTTCGAGAAAGCCCTGGGATTTTTAATGACCACAGAGAGTCAGGACCTCGGTTTTACATCTCATCTTAAGGACGGTGCCTTTTTACAGTATAGTGTCCCCGTCACTATACTGGAGCATTAGGACCCACACAGAGCGCAGGGTAAGCGCCCCCTGCTGGCCCCCACTAACACCTCTTCCAGATGCAACCTTTTTTTTCCCCAGAAGGTCTCTAATCTAGATACTGGCCAGGCTCACACCGGAGTGTTAGTGTTAGCAGCACTGTTTCACTGTGATAGGGGCACCTGTGACCACAGATACTAACATATATGTATGGATAAAAATATCTGTGTTTATTAAAGGCTTGAGTCTGCATATTCTTCCTACACTTACTGAATTAGGGTGGATTGCTTTTCTCCACACTCCAAGCATTGGTGCTGCTTAGAAGAGTGAAATAAACTCGTTACTGACAAGTGCTGAAGTAAAGTGCACTCTAGGACCTCCCTTCTTTCAGTCTGCCGGTTTAAAGAGCAGTTTCAACCATCTCTTGGCACTGGAATAACTGCAATCTCTTCTTCATCTTTAACCCCAATTCAGCCCGGCTCTCTGCACCTTGCATTTCCTTCTTTTCACTGTGCCTCGTCATTGCAATAATATGTCGGAATTTAACGAAAACAGCTCTCCAGCGAAACGCTTCGAACCCGTGTCCACATAAGCCAGCAGCTTAGTAATGGAGGAATCTGCATCTGTGCCGCGTCACGGAGGTAATAACATGCCTCAGTCTTTCAACCTGCAGCCCCTTGGCGTGACTGTGGGGGTCAGAAGGAGAAAGCTAATTTCTCTCAGACAAGCTAGAGGCTGTGACCGTGTCTAATTTGTTGCCGAGCGGTGCATTAATAATAGGAAGTTGGTTTATTAAAAATTTAAGCCCTTGGTGTCTACAAAAACAGCGCGCCTTGTATTATTCATCTCAATGTGCTGTGAAAATAGAAAGTTTTTTTTATGTTGCTTTTTTAAGAAGAATGCTTTGGGGGGTTTGGTTCTGTCCGTGATATATTAGATAATCTTCCTCACACTTTGTGAAATCTGCTTTTCACACTCTCACTAAGAACGAAAACGTAATAGCTGAGCGATTGCCACGCAGCTAATGTGCTTTGCAGCCCTAATGTTTTCTTTTTCCACCTACAGCTGCTTAGATAATCACAATAATAAGCTGCATTAATATGATGCGCTCGTCCCAAAGGATCTCTAAGGGCTCCACACGTAGGACGGGGCTGGGACTTCATCTAGCGCTGAAGTGTAGCCCCCCCCTATCAGCCCTATAGTACATCAGATCAGGTGGAGAAGTCAGAAACTGATTGTTACCAAAAACTAGTGAGGAAAACCAGGGCAATCTCCAAAGGCGTAGCCGAAAGAACAAGCCGAGGTCCGAAAGCCGAAGATAAACTAGCCGGCGCAAAAGTACAAATAACCAGAGGCGGAGCCGTAAGTTATGAGGAAGCCGAGAGTCAAAACCAGAAAGAGTGCAAAAGTACCAAAACCGAAACCAGGAGACGTAGACGGAGAACGAACCAGGGTCAGGGAGCCGAAAACCAAGAAGTGAGTATCAGTGAGAATGGGAGTAGCTCTAGCCAGGAAAACCCTCATACTGAGCACAGGGGAGAGTGTGAGGCAGCATTAAACAGGCTGGGGAAAAGGGCTAATTGGGAACTGTGCTGGAATAATAATAATAATTAACTCTATTTTATATAGCGCCTTTAAAGGTGAAATCTTAGGAAAAGGCCAAATTGTGCAACCATTATCAGTTACCCTCTTTGACACCCCGCTCTCTGTAAATCCTGTAAATAGCCGTGCCTCCCAGTAAAACTTAGAGTGAAATGTAAGGTTCCCCCACCAGCCCACTGCCCCGAGACACAGTGGATCAGGTGTCAGTATCTGTAGCCCTACTGGCCCAGCATAGCTCTCTTAGCGTGATGTCAGAGGCCGCGTGTTGTGTTAGAGCATACTGTATGTGTTTTAGAGTCAGCATCACGTTAGAGCACAGCATCGAGTGTACGCTTAGCCTCCCAAATGAAATCATCGGGTTTCTGAGAGACATGTCAACTTCGGAAGCTATGCCAAACAACGCAGTATAATGAGGCTTTAAAACCCTGTTCAGAAGCTGAATGGGTGCCCCCAAAGAGAATTGCTTCTGCACTGCATGCGCCCTCATTATATCCATCGTAAAAGCACATTGGAATCCTTTCCTGGCGTTCGCCTTCGGTGGAGTGGGGAAAAGGTGGAAAGGGCAAAGTCACTGGACATGATTAACGAATCGGCTTCACAGTAACATCTGTCTGAGACCCTGAACATGAATGGCAATCGGTATCAATGGTCGAGGAATTCCGAAAGGACAATGATCTCTTATATAGGTTCCCTTAAATCTGTGTTTCCCAGAGGGCTCCATCCAGCCTGAAGCATTTTTTTTATTTCCTAATCACCATAGCCTAAGGTGTCTCATTAAAATACAGCTCAGCAACGAAGCTCGTTCGTTTAAGCATTTGATCTTTCATGTCAGTTAAACAGTCTTAATTGCTCTGGTCCATAATAATTTTTTTTGGGTGAATTGAGGCTTTCGTGTGAAGCTTTTCTATGCTCCGCGCTGCAAAGCACAGCCTATTTCCTATGATAAAAGAGACTAGTGTGCAGCAGTCTATATGTTCAACAAGGAGTTCAACACAACTTCTGCTAGGTAATACATAATGAACGTTCTGCACTTAATGGGTAGAGAATGCCTTCTTTTGTCTAAGGAAGCAGCTTCAAAAGACGAGTTGTGACTGTTTTGCTGGTGGATAGTATATCCCTCCTCTCCTCTCTTTTCTCTTACTGTGCCTTCTCTCTGTCTTGCTTTTCTCTCTTTCTCACTCTCTCTTTATGTCCTGTATATCTACAGAGCTTAATTGTACACATTTCAGCTCATTATAGGCAACTGCAGTCTGCTGTTCAGTGCTGAGTCTGCAGGCTCTATAACACACACACACACACCAGGCAGTACTATTCCACACACATCTGCAGCTCATGTTTGGCCAGGCTAATTGATCTTCTGCTGTGTGAGAAAACACTTTCTCTTTTCGATTTCAAAATCTCGCCCCGCAAAGCGCTTCCGTGCACTGTAACGCACCGAGATTGACTCTTTTTGATCAGGAAAGTGTCTTCCAGTTGGTAAAAACATCCCTGAAGGGATGAGAAACTTTCTTTTTAGGGATGTAATAGCCGTTTGATGAAGTGCTTCGTCTGAATGAGAATTGACAAGGGTAGCGAGCAATTCAGCTTTCCCAGTTCCCCAGCTCTGTTCGTGATTCAGCATGCATTATCTGGTGAGGCAATCAGTCTGTACCACAGGAACTATTTCACATGATTAATAGACCAGGTTTTTACAGCTTTTTACTGGTGCATTTGTTACATTTCAGAATCCTTCACAAATAAATCCAAAATAGAAAAAAAAATATTTGTGTGGTAGTGCTGGTATGCTCTAAGCAAAAGCTGTTTCTTTTATTTTTGCAAAAGCACTCTCTAATTATGTGTACTTTACCACAACAGCGACAGCAGTGGATGCTGACATTTAATAGTATTAATATTTGCTTTTGATTACTGTAATGTGTCCCAGGTTGGGTTCTGTGATATATCGGGATGATTTAATTACTGGATGTGCTCTGGGCTCTAAGGCTGGGCATTTCAGATCTGTGTCTCTTATTGTGTGTGTATCGCTTCCTCACAGAGTGGGCAAAGAGAGAGAGAGGTGCTTCCGTCTAGGAGACAGGACAAAGAAAGGGTCTCATCTGCAAATTGAACATATAAAAAAACATCTAAGTACATAGTGTTGCAACAGCTGTAAGAGAAGTGATTACAGTGTTGGTTTAATAAGTATTAACAGAAACACATGGTCCTTGGCACTCATAGATGTATAGGTAATGTTTAGAGAGGGATAAATAATAGCTAACTAATCCCTGTAACGCCTTAGAACAGTGACTGACAAGCCAGTAATTGCTACCTTCTTTATTTTTATGCAAAGATGATCAAGTAAATGTGGCTTGTTTTCTCTGCAATACAGGCCCACACTCTTGAGCTCTGTAGCTGTGACTGTGATGCCAGTGAATTGTGTTAATGTGCTGTTCTCTCAAACTGCATGTCATATTTGAGTTAATGACAGTCTGGGACATCAATTCGGCAATTATTCAGAAATGCTGTTTGTATTAAAATTGAAAGAGTATGACATTCTAATTTTATTGGCTTCTCTTTTCAAGCATTATCCAAAAACAGTCCTAAGCATATGTTCTCGTACAGTTTTCATTCCAGCACAACTGTTAATTATCTAATGGCACAAATGTTTAACAGATCTCCTCAGATCTTCAGACATTGCTGATTTAAAGACCTATAAATCCTGCAAGAATGACTCTCCAGGACTGGGGTTGGGAACGCGTGTCCTAGACATGACAGGAAAATCCTAGGAATTTCCTTGTGTCCAGGAAATCACAGGAGTCACTGTCCCACCCAGATTTAAAAGAGACCTGGCTGCATCATGCAAACCCACCACCCACTGGTGCACAAATCATCTGGGGCATTGTCAACATAGTCAGCTAGTGGCTGCAAATGTCAGGATCACGGAGGTGTCGTTTAATTGGTTTGTTTCAGAAATAAGTTATAATAAAAATCCCTCAGTTGTGAGGACCTCTAGGACGAGGACAGGGAATCCCTGATCTGAAAGTAAACATATTGTAAGAGTGAAAAATATCTGTTATTATAAGAGTTCACTAGGAATGACAACACCCAAGATGAAAGCATCATGGAGCGAAATTGTGGCTTAACCGGCTTGGCTGAGGGCTGACCTCCCGGCCAGAGGACAAGGAGACCAGGACCCCCATGCAGGGTGACCAAGGGGCAGCTGCAGAGGTGGAGCTGGGGTGGAGGTGGGATGCAAGAGACATGCAAGAGAGAGAGATAGGGATCCCGCAGGTATTTAAGGCGTCTGGGAGAGGAATGGATTGTCGGGAGCTGAGTCTGATTGAGCTTGGTTGTTGTCATCCCTCCTGAATTTGTGTTATAAACTCCATTGAGAAAATGTGCCATCTGAGAGAGGAATACACAGTGACATCACACACTTGAGCTGCAGAGCTGCGAGTCAGAGCTTTATGAGCAATCTTTCTTTGCAGGGTCTTTCTCTTACAGAAGCACTGGCTGGCTTCGCTTCAAGAGCAAAGGTATTACAACTGAATCAAAATACTATGAGGCACTTAAAAAGCCAGAAGGATGAAAAAACAAACAAACATGAAAGTCTGCTTGCTTCATTTAGGCAAATTCTTGTGCTAAATGGCTAGTCAGGACCAAAAGTCACACACTCTTTTATTATGGTTCATTTTTTGAAAGAATTACAGAGGGGAGGGCAACAAGTGTGAAAGGCAGAAGGCACCTTCAGGTAAGAAAGACTCGCTAAAGGAAACTCTGCTTGTGAGTGCAGTAATGGTGGTGATCCTGAGCCCTGATCTCAATGGCACTAGCCACTCAGATACACAAGCTCATATTTAAATGGTTCCTGTGCCCTTGACTGACGGGATTCAAATTTCCCTTCAAATTTCCATCAATATTGGGTAACAGAAGACTCTGTGCTGATGGGGACACAACGTGCCTAGGATAGATATATCTGTGCATTGCGGTTTTACTGTGAGATACAATCAAGACACATGAAATATTAATCAAGTGCATGCTGCTTATACAGTGCAGTACAGGGAAACCATCCTCTGTGCCTTTCCATTGAAAAACATTCCCCATGCTTCAGATTTCAGACGTGCAGCTGGGGCCCCTGGGTTTTGACAAACAAACAAGGACAATTTTCACAGAAAAAAAAGAGCTTGCTTTTCAGTCTTTAATGGAAGGCTTGTACCTACAGGCTCTCCATCGTGCCCTTGAACTCGCTTGTGGTAAATGTGGTGCCCGGATATGATTGAAAAACGCACACAATTACTCTTCATTGGGGACACCTGAATACACAGAAGTTTTCAGAGAGAAGTACAGTAGCTGGGAGGTACTGTACTTCCTCTTGTTTTTCAATCTTCTGGAAGGTTTAGAAGATTTACTTTTTGGTGATATTTATCAATTACGTTCTGAACATTTTTTTTTTCTGAGATCATAGACGCACAGGAAGGTTTTCCATGCACATAATTCTTTAACGGAAATCGCTCAATCACTGTAACTGATGAAAGGAATCAACTTAAATCTCTGTGAAAGTGTTCATTGTCCCTTCCATCCACAGTTCTAGTGAAGCTTTCTTCACTGCTCCACACGTATCTCTGACATTGTAACAGTGCATTCTCATCCAGACAGGTTCGTTCTACCCTATCGACAATGTGCTGCTGCAATAGATACTGTACATAGAAAGAGCATTTGCTGTACTGAGCTGTACTGTATCTGCTGTGCAGAGTGAGAAAGCTTTAAAATAACCATGTTGTCAAAAATGATGTGATCGTTATGAGATGCTCTTTCCGTTCTATGTAATCTCTGCTCAAAAGAGGCCCTTTTTAATGGATGAGACTTTGCAATATGCAATGAAACAGAATACAAACTGCATACCACAAAATTGTTTTACAATGCATGAATTTCTGCCATGGGGATAATGCAGTGCAGGTTCTTTCCTGTCTGTGCGGTTCCTCCTCAGCTCCTCTTCAAGGCATATTAAAGAGTGGGGCTGCTGGCTGGGTACAGTACGCCACTGCCCCATGTGACAGATGTTCCAGTTTAAACATGGTTGTGATTTCTCTGTTCTTGAATGTACAATACCTTCCCCCAGCTCTCCGACTATCATATCAGAAACAGACTGAATTGTAGCTTTAAATAGCAGTTTTTCACAACGATATTCCCACTTGTTTGGAACATAAGAGAACCCTGGAAGTTCAGTAGTTCTCTTTGTTTTTCTATCCTATTTTGTTTTTCCTTGATGGGCAATGTCATTGACAGTAGGAGGAAGATCTTTTGTGAGATCAGTGTGGTTCCCATGTTGTGAGACGTGAAGACTTTGAGACAAATGAAATTGGCTGATTTTGTGACTGGGCCTGGCGTTAAATTGTAAGCAGATAGTTGTTGTGTGGAGCAACACTGACGATGAGGCATTTTGGGTAGGCAAACAACAAAACGTTTTGGGGCTTTTGAGAGGAGATGGTAGTTGCCCGTGGAACTAGTGGGATGATTTTAAGGTTTGATCATCTGGGACATTCATCTTTGCAGTCCAGGGTTCCTGCAGCGTCCTCCATGCAGGAGACATCTGCAAAAAAATGATCAAACTGGACCTACAGGGATTAAACAAACTCTGCATCTCACCCGGCAGCATTCCTGCCTCATTGCGCTCCACTCCAGCAAGGAGTTTAGATGTTCTTCCCATGCTCTTGTGGAATTCCTCCCTGGTGGGAGTGTGGGCGTGTCTGTGTGTCTGCCCTGCGATGGACTGGCATCCTGTCCAGGGTGTATCCTGTCTTGCACCCACTGCTTGCTGTGTTAGGCTCCACCTCCCCTGCAACCCTGTTTTGGATAAAGTGGTTAGAAAGTAGATGGATGGAATTTTCTCACCAACAACACACTGGACCAAAGGGTTTCTTGAGCTTGATCTCATAAGCACCTTTCACTCCTAACAGATTTTGCCATGTGGGTGGGTTATGACTCCAGTTGCAAGTAGACCCCAGAGCATGGTCCAAAAAAACTAACAATCTCGAAACAGCTTATCTCCAAAGATATATCATCTTATCGCCCAGGCCCAGTGCTATGAGATGCCTCCAGCTACTGATTTCTTCCATTTACAGAATGATTCGATCCTGCAGAAGGTCTTACGTTAAGCAAATCGCTTGTGTTGCCCTTTTCCTATCCAAGATTTGGGTCTGATCATTTTTTAGTACTGTTAGTATAACTTCCCTCATTAAGTTGGCGCACAAAGCCAGAAGTGCTTTACTCCAGATGCCAAAACGTGTTGTACCGTGGGATCTTAGGATGTGGGCAAAGAAATGCAGAGTTAGTCAACTTTCCCGTGGGCAGAAAACGAATGGGAACATTTCAGCACCGCCCTGAGGTCTTTCTCTTGGGTTCTAATCTGTGGTTTCCCTGACATGTTGCAGACTATCTGTGTATTTGCCTCCTCTACCCCACACATCGAATGTGAACGCGTCCGTCCATAAGGCAACCACTTCATGTCTTCAGTGCTTTGTCTTTGCTGCTTCTTTTTCATTTGATTTGTACTTCAGCCTTTATGCAATTTGTTTATAGAGATCAGGAGATCTGAAGCTTTCCTGGCCGTCCCACACTCTTTTAAATGTGGCTTTCAGGGCTCCGGGTCAGCCGTAAGTTGCATCTGCCAAAAGATGTCGATCCTCAGTGTGTGTTGAGTGCAACAGGGCCAAGGATGATGAAATTTCAGAGTAAATTCACCCTCAGAACAGCAACAGATAATAGACGATTCTGCTTGGGGAGCCACCTTCTCCCATTTGAAGGATTATATCGTGCTGTTACCCAGTGTCCTAGAATATGGTTCCAATATTGTGTCTTCACTGACTCAATGGTACTTACCCTGACCTCTTTTTAAGGAGGAAACCCCTGCCAAAGAGAGAGTGTAAGAGGTGCAGGAGGTCACCAGTTTTACATCAAACCCATTTCAGACTATATCTGACCACTGGAGCTTGTAATTTTGAACAAAGGTTGTATGTTCGTTATTTATTTGAGTGAGAGAGTCATGGAAAAAGGTAACCTTATAAGACTAATTTTAATTAGGTGCTAGGAACTTGAAATAAAAAAACAAGGGAGAGGTAGAATGAGAGCAGTGAAGTGGCCTTACGTTTTCATCACAGCAATTAATGAGTCGTTTTCACATTTTCTCATTCTCACTCACTGCTAAATGTCGATGTCAAATGTCAATCAAAAGGTCAACCGAAAATGCTATCGAAACAACAGCAGGATTCAACTTTTATTTGCAGGTTAAGACATGAACGTTTTAAAAATGCTAAAAAATAGGGATAGGTGAGTGTCTCATGCAGATAACGTTTTGCTCCCAAGCTCTCTTTGAAAGATATGTGGGACATGTTTTGGGAATGTTTTTGGAACTTAATTATTGATCTTGATCAGACTAATAGTGTAAGAATAGACTATAAACAAGCCTTCTTAATCGTCTTCCTCCCTTAAAGGAGTTGCACTCCTGAGGGAAATAATTGTTGATTGTTGTGTTTCTGAGTCTTTCTGAGACAGAATGCAAAACACTCTTGTTTATTTTGAAGGTACATAAATAGTTGACACAGACCTCAAGTCACAAACAAAACAGGTTTACTAGTCCTGTTCCTGGCTTGTCTGTAAATCACTTTCATTATACAGCCTGTGCCACAGATATCATGCTGTTTCCTTTACTTTACTGGGTTTAACCCATTTCTAATGCTAGGCTGTTTACTCCTGTGAAACCAAAGTTCACAAACTAAAACAAGAAAATATAACAAGAGTTCAATTGTTTCAGGTTCCATTAGCTTTTGTAATGAGGCACGCAGGAGTCTTGAGATACATTTGAATGCTCATGTCTTTCTAGACAACAAAAACAACAAACTTGTGACAAGTTATTTCAACTTTCGTAACTTGTTTTGGTTTTTTTTAGCTGTGTGAAGGACAAGCCTAATCTTTGTAACTGATATGGAGACTACTGCCCTTTTTTGTATACTGTATATGGTAGCTCTTAATTAGAAACAGTAATGGAACATAAAATGTTAAAGTATGCGAGATTAAGAAATGAAATAAAAGTGGCAAAGAAATGTAGGACAAAAAGATTTGCACAGTTATTATGCACTGTTATCATAACCATCATATCCTAGAGATAAAGATCTGAACGGGTTATCAGCAGCAAAGTCACAACATCATCAGTGGGAATCAGCACGGGTAGAGTCTATTAAAGATTCTATTTGAACTACAGGCTGTAAAATTATAAAACAAAGAATTCCCTCTGAAATACTGTTCGTTAAAATAAAAAATTCATGGGGCTGTTGCCCTGGGCATTAAATGTAGAAAAATGCAGTTTGCAGAAAAGACTCACATTTGATTTGTAAGGATTTTACTTCCCGACTACATAACTGTCTTATTATTCGTCTCAAAAGCTGAACGGATTGAAAAACATTAGTATGTATATTAAGTTAAATGAAGAACATCAATTCTACCGCCAGTGGGTTTTCAAGAATCTTTTCCCCCCCAATATTCATATTTCTGCAGTGTGCAGATCGATGGAACCTGTCATGTACCGTATCTGGAGTTCACTGATAAAATAAAGTTGACAAGAATATCAGGAGCGTAATTTAATAAAAGTTTAAAGCCCTCCTTACAATGCAGTGGAAATCTGCTGCGGTGAATATTCCCATTATCTGTGCCATTTATCCTGGTTTTCTCGGCAGGACTGATTATGTTGGATACATCAGAGTGCATTTAAAGGTGGTATGGTGGCTCTGTGGCTCAGGATCTGTGCCTGTGACTGGAAGGTTGCCCGTTCAAATCCTGCAGCTGGTAGAGGAATCCTACTCTGTTGGGCCCCTGAGCAAGGCCCTACTCCAGGGGTGCTGTACAATGGCTGACCCTGTGCTCTGACACCAAGCTTCTCTCCCTGTCTGTTTGTCTGTGTCTCATGGAGAGCAAGCTGGGGTATGTAAAAAGATGAATTCCTAATGCAAGAAATTGTATAGGGCTAATAAAGTGATGTTATGTTATAAACTGCTCCGTCCAGGCTGCCTCCCACCTAGTACTGGCATGTCACTGATTGGATTTGGGGCCCAAGTCAAGTTTAGGACGAGTGATTTCTTGCTCCTAGCTTGGTACAAAAGGTGTCAGTAGCGCTTGCATGCTTAAATCAAGAATCAGATTGGCCCGACTTGCAGTTTAAGTGAGTTCCTCACATTAGCAGGGAAAGACAACGAAAAAACACACTGTGGCAACTCTTCTCAGCCTGGATCCCTCTCATTCCTGGTGCAGTCTTTGTCTCCTGCCTAATGGTTCACACAGACCCACAAACTGAATGATTTACAAGCTTATCCTTCAGGAGGCGTGTTCAGATCTATAGCCAATCGATTGATGCTTCAGCCTCGGCCACCAATTCCTTTCAGTTAGCGAGGAACAGGGAAAACGATACAGTTCAGTGGTGGTGGCGGTGTGTGTGTGGGGGGGAGAATTTGCGAATCTACAAGGAGCAAATTAAAAAAGGACTTTCATTCTGAGTCCGATTTGATTTTTAAAGGTTTTTTTTTTCCCCAGATAAATATCTTGCGTTTTAATTTATTTGGGTTATTAAAACCAAAATAACAATCAAAATACTCAGATGAGTATGAGATATGCCTTAGGGGTTTGGTCGTCCTCCAGTATTGAGCAATTGTCTCCCAGATCAATGAGCTTGACTTCTGCAGATATGAGTCTTATTTTCACCGGAATGATATGGGAGAAGAAACGTGCAATTTTGCATTTTTAAAGCCCAGGCGGAGTAGGATACTGCAGACAATGAAATACCTCTTGGGGTCACGCTCCTTGTATTTCATCCAAAAGGATCTCAGAGCGATTTACATGCTGTATCTGAGGATGCTCACTTCATGCTCCACTAAGGCTGTCTCACAACCATTTATCAGTGTATTGATGAGAGACAACTTCTTTAACTGTCTTCTAATCTAAACTTAAAACTTACCTTTTTACCAAGGTCTACGTCTGATTGTCTACAGTTTTTTTAAAAAAACCTATATGCTTTTATTTTTTTTATTTACTCTTATTGAAGTTTTCTTGTCTTTAATTTATTTTATTTGTCTTTTATTTATTCAAGATGTACAGTGTCCTTGGGTTTGGAAAGGCACTTTATACATAAAAGTTGTTGTTATTATTATTATTATTATTATTATTGACATGTGCGTGAAGATTAGAAATGGCCAATCAGCTCCAAGCTATGGCTGTTCTTGCATTGTCCATGTAATGGCCAATCAGAATCTTCCAATAATAATCCCACACCTCTGTTTTATCACTAAAACACTCAAACCACTATCACATGACCTGAGGGGCTGACCTTTGACATCATTTAATTGTCCTGACACCACAAGGGCTATTTCTTCTGTAATGTTTTTAAAACATTTTTTGTTCATTTTAGAGGTCTGCAGATGCCATTCTGAAAAAACAAAATAAACTGATAATTTGCCATATGCTGTTACTTAATGAATGCATGCATTTCAAAAGCAACATGGCTGTGCTGTCTTGTAAAATAGAACCAATTAAAAACTAAATTCCACATGTTACAAGTAATGCTTAACCTCCAGGGTTAAGGTGATTTTTTAAGAGCGTGCAGTCACTAGAAATTATGGGTAAAGGCTAACTTTGACTTTATATATACAGTATTTTATACAGTACTTGCAAAAAACAGAGTAATAGTAAGTTGAAAGGGGGTTCTGTATCCTAAGAGTTGTGAAACAATCAGAACTGTTTAATATACATAAACATAATATATATTGTATCTACTGTATATGAGTGAGTACAGCCATTTGGACTGTTTTATTCATTTGAGTGTCAACAGAAATCTGATCTAAAAAATTCAGTTGTAAAAACAATCCTTCTTGGCGTCAACTGCAGTTTGTTCCAGACTCCTACAGCTCTTTGTGCATAGATGCATCACCACTTTTGTATGCTTAATGTACTGCATGCTTTCAGTTTCCACCCATGACTCCTTGTCAGTGTTCACTCATTATATTAGAGCAATCCCTTGGGTTGACTCTGTCTGCACCTTTAAGGATTTTGAAAACCTAGCTCACGCTCTCTTGTAAGCTCCTGTGTTCGTGACTATATAAGGAGGTTGCTGGAAGGCTTCCAAACATCTGTGGAAATGAGAGTTAGTTGATGCAGCGAGGGCTATCTTTAAATACTTGCGGTTTGAGAAACAAACTCTGTGTCAAAAAACATAAATCGCAAAAGTCACAAACAAAAAATCATTACAGGAGATCATAGTTTTTGAGTTGCTCTCAGAAAAACACATGTACTGAATTTTTTTTGTGGGTGGTAACTTTGCTCTTGTTAAAAAAAGATGCCAAAATACACAGCAATAGGAAATCTGACTTTCAAGTCAGAATAGCAGCTTTTAGTAAATCCTGGAGAGCACAGTGCAGAGGGCAAACGTTTTATTGGGTCGAGCGTCCCAGCACCTTCAGAGAGACCAACAATCCTGTGACCCTGATAGTATCACTGGTCCATTTATTTCACAGGAAAGTGGTAAAAGTTAAGGACATACAGTAGTTACACCATGGTTTCTTAAAAGAAACTGCACATTCTGTTACATTCCACTCAAAGCTTTACAGGTAATGGGGACTCCCTTCTATCAGTTTTAGATGAAGAGCTAAAACACTTCCATACACTCTCCTTGACTGTCATTGCAGCAGACCTGCCTCTCTGGCACTCCTGATGTGAACATTAGGGGGGGTGTTGTTTCACTTTCAAAAGCACTGTCAGATGATATTGTTCACTATCCATTATACTGGCTCATGTGCTTGTACCACAGAAGTGCTATATCAGATGTTTCATATACTGTATATATAATGGATCATAAGTACATTTAAAAAGGTTTCAATTGAGAGTAGCCTTTTTTTTTGGCCTTTTCTGCTATTTTGAACTAACTTATTTCCTTTGCTTTACGCATATAAAACATACAATACATTTTGTAATCACATTTCCGAAAACACAAGTATCTAGCAATTGTGTTCTTCCACCCTATAAACTTAAATTAAGTGAAATTAAAAGCTCCAGTTTAATAATGTGCAAAAGACAGTTTGCCTGTCCTTATCTCTCAGCTGGTTTGAGGGGCTTTCTGTGCAATGCTTTTCTGTTTACCACAAAATGTAAAAGTCCCCCCCACTCGTGTCTTTTGAGGAACATGTGAACGTCTAACACTTTGCCCATCAAGGTAGAAGTTTGTGAGTGGATTGTTTTCAATGTGAGAACAACATCTGGGATTGTGTGTCCATAATGGTGAGAACTCCTGACCAGAAGGGTCTGAAAAACTCTGCACAATAAAAAAATATTTTTATAAAGAACGACATTCGACACTGTCTAGTTTCATTTTGATGGAGTATAGAATGAGAGGCAATGGGTGATTTTCACAATCCTGTGTGTGTGTGTGTGTGTGTGTGTGTGTGAAACACCAGATAGTTTAGCATCTCTGTCTGC
This sequence comes from Atractosteus spatula, assembly GCF_055471065.1. NCBI lineage: Eukaryota > Metazoa > Chordata > Actinopteri > Semionotiformes > Lepisosteidae > Atractosteus > Atractosteus spatula. The sequence continues at coordinate 8,342,074 of NC_142731.1, read as the reverse complement.
AGCTGGCAGCCCTTCTAATGCTTGAGTGATTTTTCGGTCCTGACCTCCCCTGGTCACCCCATGAATACAGACTGTAAAAAAGGCTCTGCAGAAAATCACCTCTTGGCAATAAAAAAAATCACCTTTGCAGTGAAAGACTGATGGATGTCTTCGGTGTCAGGGGACGGAGAAAGAGGATTTTCATTTTTGCTGATTTGTGTTTTTTTTTTCCCCTGTTTTTCTTTTTCTGCTTACCCATCAGTTGACAGAACTTGTTTTGGACACGCTAACAGAAGCTGGATTGCTTCGGCCTGTACAAGAGCATCTTCTGTCTCTGCATGGATCACTCTAATGAGGCCTGTGACCTAAGGACTGTCAAAACAGCTCTCGCTTGATTGCGCGCCAGCAGGTATGTTCGTTGTTGTTACGTAAGTGTATCTGTGGAGCTCACAGTGTAGCAGCCTTGGCGATTTCTGCACCACGTTAAAGAGTCACCTCAACCGGGCCTTCTTCAGCTTTGAACACTGACCTGCCATCTTGGATCATCCTACGTCAGTGTGCATTGGCCACAAAGGATGAACTAAAGGGTGATTCAATGCTGAAAAAAAAGCAGAAAGATAAAAAAAAATAGATTTCAGCTGTTAAGCCTTTTTCAATCTGCTGTGCCCTCATGTTTCCATAAAAAAGCTGTAACTGTGTACTGAAAGGATACAAGAACCACTGCAGTGCTTCAAAAGTCTCTCCCTGGGAAACACCTAGCAGATTAAATTCAACATCGACAAGTACAGAGTGATACAATACATGCAAGGAGTAGAGACATCAATTCAAAATGCAAGATAAGAAACAATTAGCTTTAACAAGTGCCTGTGAAAAGGATTCTAGGTCTTCATCATGGTGCATCTATTTAGTTTTTGACATAATATGGGGAAGCAATAAAAAGGCACATGCAATGTTTGGATATGTATTAAAGATACAGAATTCAAACTAAGGGATGTTCTTCAGTGTGCTGGTAAGACCTCATTCAGAATATTGTGTACAGTTTTGGTTACCACGTTCCAAAAAGGATATTGCTGCTCTGGCATCAGACCAGAGAAGAATGGCCAGATACGTTCCTGGGCTTAAAGGAATTTCCTACTCTGACAGGATTAAAGAATTGAATTATTATATTCTTAAACAGAAGACTGCAATGGGACCTCATTCAAGTATTCAAAATCCCTAAAGGCATTAACAAAGACAAACATATTTGCTTCAAAATCAACAGTGAACAAGGAAACAGAGGCCACAAGTGGAAACTACAGGGTAGGGCATTTAAAACCTAGACCAGTCCATACCTTCTACACAAAGGGTTGTGGGAGTATGGAACAAGGAACCAGGACATGTCTGTTGAAACTGATACCCTGGCTTGAGATGCTTTGACCAATTAGCTACTATTTAACAAAGAAACTAGGTGGGTCTAATTTTTCACCATTCTTATATTCTTATAAACTCTCCAAACCTCATTTATTGACACCTGACGTGCATTTTATTACCTGTGAGGCAGACAAGTGAGTACCTGCTTCTCAGATGCCAAAGGCCTGGGGAGAACAGCTAGTTCAGGACAGCCAAGATAGTACCAGAGAGGCACACAGACCTTTTTATTGAACAATAGAGTGGGAACACAGACAGAAAAAAAGGGAAATTGGAGACAGAGAAAACTCTTTTCTGTTTTCACTGTAATATACCAAACTGTAAATAGTAACTAAGGAAATAAACTAAAAGAAAACAGCCAAATTCTGGGAAACATAAAGCTGGCTTCGCACAGGGGTTGTATTGTCAGATTCTCATTCTCACACACCCACATCAAACCACTCGTCCACCTTTCTGCCTTTTCAGGTGTGGGATCCAGTTTTTTTTAGGTGTGTGATCCAGCTGTTTTCAGGCGTGTAATCCAGCTTTTTTCAGGCGTGTGATCCAGCTGTTGTGAGGTGTGTGATCTGGCTGTTGTCATGTGTGTGATCTGGCTGTTGTCAGATTGATCCAGCTGGTGTCAGGTGTGTGATCCAGCTGGTGTCAGGTGTGTGATCTGGCTGTTGTCAGGTGTGTGATCTGGCTGTTGTCAGGTGTGATCCGGCTGTTGTGAGGTGTGTGATCTGGCTGTTGTGAGGTGTGTGATCTGGCTGTTGTGAGGTGTGTGATCTGGCTGTTTCAGGTGTGTGATCTGGCTGTTTCAGCTGTGTGATCCGGCTGTTGTCAGGTGAGATCCGGCTGTTGTCAGGTGTGTGATCTGGCTGTTTCAGCTGTGTGATCTGGCTGTTTCAGCTGTGTGATATGGCTGTTTCAGCTGTGTGATATGGCTGTTTCAGCTGTGTGATCTGGCTGGTGTCAGCTGTGTGATCTGGCTGTTTCAGCTGTGTGATATGGCTGTTTCAGCTGTGTGATATGGCTGTTGTCAGGTGTGAGATCCAGCTGTTTCAGGTGTCAGATTGATCCAGCTGGTTCAGGTGTGAGATACTATTAAATAGTGTCATACCTATAATCGTCGGACCACAAATAGTCACACCAACCTCACTGCTAACAACCTTAATCGTTTCAGCCCATCAGTAGCCATCACAATGTGCTACAGGAGGTAATCAGTGTCTCCCATCAGACTCTGATTCCTTCCAGTATTTAAGACACACCTTTCCATGCTCCTGTGCTTGGTCTTAGTCTTCATAGACTTCTTGCCTGCTCATCGTGTTCCTGGATCGCCCTTGTACTGTGCCTCTCCTGCCTCAGACCTCTTTACTGTTCCTGTGTGTATAGCAGTACTACAAACAGGCCATCAGTCACCATATCACCGTAGCAGGTCCCTGGTTTACTGAGGAGTCACAGCTCTGCTCACATGTCTTGATTGCCACGTCCTGTCCATCTTCTCAGTACACACACTGGCCAAATTATTAGATACCCTGTCCAAATTATTATTATGATCCTGTCATGAGCAGCACCATCATGGCCTATTTCTCTGGCAGAAATGCCTACGCCAGAGATTGTCATGAGGGTAATGGTGTGACACTGAGAATATTTTCATTTCCCCGGAGGTGCCTTATACTTACTAAGGAGTGAACCTATGAATTCCCATTTATGTTTTAAAAATTGTGCAATGCACAGCATTGTCAATTTTAAAATTCATAATTATGCATCCATTGACTTGTTTGATCAATTTACTTGGCTGCCATTCTGATCAAAGTTGACTTATACAGTACATTTATGTGGTCAGGTCTGTTGGAGAAATCTGGAAAAGGACCTTGTTTCACTGCATAGCCAGGATTTGAACTCCAGGCATAAATCCAGGACTCTCACCACAACTCCACATTGCCAAGCACATGCTAAACCACAACACTGAAGTGGGTAGATCTGGAAACTCACATCCAGCTCTTGTCTCAATTTCCCATACTTTTTTTTCTTTTTACAATTGCTTAGACATCTACAAATAACAGCCTATTAAGATCACAGAAATGAGTCATTAATAAATCCACCTTCTACACCTGCCTACCTACACCTATATATTTCACTAGGAAGGGTGAAAAGATGAAAACTGCAATTAAAACTGTCTTCTCAATAGGGCCGCACTGATTCTGTCAATCTACGAAATGTATTTGTTTATTCTTAAAATGACTATCGAAGGTCGAGACCCAACATCTCTGAATCCATCTCTTGCTCAGATCAATCCACAAGCAGAGGAAAGGAAATGTGATTTTTTTAATGACCTCCCGAGACCTAGCAGAAAGCAAAAGCATTCAATATAAAAGATAATAATATTGATTCCTGTAATAGAGAATCAATCCCTTGTGCCTGTACCCTTGGAATAGCTACAGCACCTGCTGTACGGTTCTGGGTACCTTGAGGACACTTTGGAACAGCAGAAGATAGATAATCCACCTGCATTAATACCTGTCGGTGCAGAGGAACCTCTGGAGTACAGCAACACCCTCTGCAACAAATTAACCACACTTCAGCAATCCACTAATCTCTTCTCCTGATGTAAGCCTTCTTTATTTTTTGGAACTCCTGTTTTTTTTTTCTTTTGCCTTGAGGATCTGAGTCCACACGGGGATTAGATCCGAGCTTTTTCCAAATCCGCCCTGGCACGATGAAGTCAGACTAAGTATGACCTCTGTCTCGAAAGTGAATGGAAGAAATGGAGGGTAGAAATTCAGACTGGGTGCGTCTAGGGCTTAGAAATGAAGGCAAACAGTGCCAGTGGGGTCTCTAACAAAATACCCAGAAAAAGTGCTTTTCTTATAAAAAATTATTTGTGTTTTTAAAATTACGAATTGTACCCCCACTCACATTTGGAATCACACACGCTTTACAACAGTCAAGGTGAAGGCAGAAACCATAGAAACGACTAAACACAAATGACTGCAGTCAATTTAAGGGAATCGAAAGCTGATGTATGAAAGTCAATTTTAAGTCGTGGGCTTAGGGATCATTCCCACAGCCTTGGAGAAAAACAGTACAGGAAACATGATCTCCCCATTATCTCGGGGTCACCCAGGGTTAGGATCCTGTTTTGGGGAACTAAAAGCAAAACCAAAGAGCAAAGAAAAATGTGACATTGTGTAGGGGGCTAACGGTTCACTGATTTACTTAGGAGACAAACCGCTCAAGCCCTTAAAGACAGCAAGATTTGGATTTTTATCGTAAAGTTCACAGGATGGCAGTGCAAGAAAACTACAACAGGGGAGATCCATGAATTTAAATTGAGTTACAAGCAGCTGGTTTGAACATGCTGTAGCATACTAGTTGTGTGACTGTGTAAATCTAGGTACTTCATTTTCCTTTAGGAGAGTTTTGGACAGAGTTAGGAAAACTAGAAGGGTAACATATTGTATTAGTGGAGTTGTGGCGCCACCTGGTGGCTTTATACACTTAAAACTTCAGGCTCTATTGAAGCTTTTGACAACATATCCATTTCTGTTTTATCCATTAAAAGGTCACAGGGGATGTCAAAGCCTAGCCCAGCAAACAACAGGCACAAACACCCAACAGGACCCCATCCCATCACAGGGTACACGCAGGCATAAATACACAACCACATCAGGGCAAAGTTATCTACCAGCAAGTCCAAGTCCAAGTTCAAGTTCATGTTTATTCAACTCAATTTATTTTTATATAGCGCCTTTCACAACAAGGTTGCCCCAAGGCGCTTAACAATGCAACTGACGATACATTTTGTCAATACAGAACAGAAGACCAGAAGACAACAGAGGAGAGGAACCAAAAACTCCTTAGTAAGGAGAAAAAAAAACTCTAGGGGTCCAAGGTCAACTGGTTGCCCAACCTCTTTGGGCATGCTAACATTATACAATTAAAAAAAGGAAATGATGAGGGTATTAATCCATCCATCCATCATGTCTTCTGTGTGTTAGTACTCCATGCAGATCTCTGTAGACCAGTAAATTCCTCCTAAACAATAGCTATATCTACGATGTCCCTCTTGGATCCAAGTTTATTGTCATTATACTCATATACAGGTATATGGTATAACGAAATGCTATTTAGCTCTCAGATGGTAAGCAGTACAAAAAAAACAACAATACAATTTTATGAGAAAAGAAAAACAGAGACAACAGGCAATGTGCAAAACAACAACAGGTAATGTCCATACAAACGCAAGGAGAACATACAAACTCCACACAGATGGATTGAGCCCAGGGCCTCAGTGCTGTGAGGTTACCATGGTAACTGCTGTGCCATCGTGTCGCCCAGAACAAACCCAGTGGCATTTGTCACAGAAATTCTATTGTTCATGAGCATATGAAGTCTGCATTGATCTAAACTTTGGATTTAAGCGGAGTGTGGCTGGAAAGTGATATAGTTAATGCAGATGTGAGCACTAGAATTTGATCGAGGCTGGGATCCAGGTTCCATGCTTCTGCATAAGAAAGGTTACAAACTTGTGCAGTCTTTTCTTGAAAGAATCCAGGGTATTGGCTTCAACATCCTGGCTGGGTAGCTTGGTCCATACTCCCACCACCCTTTGGGTAAAGATGTACCTCCTGTTCTTGGATTTAAATGCTCTTCCGCTTGTTCTGTCTGACTCATGTTTCACTGTTCGTGTGGAAGACATTCACTGAGTTGACAGTGGCAATACCGTTAAGGATTCTGAATAGTTAAACTAAGCACTAATATTAATACATACATTAGATCTGAAGTGCACTTTATTCTGTTTATGACATTCCCCTCTGCTCCTACTGTATCTACAGTAGTTGCTTTTTTTCTGGACTGATGTTAGAGCAGCAGTATCTTTTCTATAAAGTGGTGACCACAATTGTACACTATATTCTAGTAAGAGACCTTAGTAGTACATTAAACATTTTTAACATAACTTCCATTCATTTGAATTCCACTTACAGTATATGTCAACATAATCACTTACGTCTTTTTCTCATAAGTAGCTTCTTCTACCTCAGTGTGTCCCATTTTTACTCCAGATGTGCTATACTTTATTCCTAATGGTACTTTTGCTGTTGTAGAATGACAAGAACCCTTTTTTAATTTCTTCTAGCCTCCATTGTAATATTTTTTTTTATTTTCATTTTTTAATAACTTTATCACCTGTGCATGTATACTAATTGTCTTTTTTTCTGTTGTTTTAAATGTGTTATAATATGCTTTACTTTTCCAAAAAAAATAAAAATAGATATTTCGTAACTGTTTTCAGATCCCTTCGGATGCTGTTTTTCAGATTTTGATTTAATCACTTTTTTGATAAATTTGTTCTTTGCTTCAGACTGTTTAAACTCTAACCATCCCTTTCCAAATGACTTCGTACCTATCCTGTCCTGTTTTATTTCTCTTCCCCCGCATCTCTTTCCTTCAAAAGCCTGCTGTCCACAAATTGGACACTTTTGCTCCCAACTCACCTGTGCAGATTCAAAATATCCATCAGCACCATATTGTGGCCAAAAGCTCATAAAGGTTCTCTCATCTCTGTTGTCCTCATTCTCTCCTGACTACTTGAAAAGACAAGACTTGCTCAAGCAGTTCCACTTATAAGCCACCTGTCGTGCCATCAGTGATGAACTACTGTCTGCCTTCCATTTCAGCCTGCTGCTGACATCCCTGTCAGCCCTATGTTCCCAGTCTGTGTTGGGAAACCCATAAAAATGATTTCTTCTGTGGCGTATACATTTTTAACTTCATTATACGGTGTTGAGTAATAATCTACATCTGCAATTGGTGGTGGTGTCTAACACACTGCTAACACCACACCTATAGTTCAAAGACGTAACTCCTCTACCCTTAATTCCCCAGCCTGAATACTCTTTTTGATACATTGGGCTGTAGTCCCTTTCTGGTTCTTCGACCTCATTTCTGTGTCTCGACTTGCATTGCTTTTGTTATGTTCCTGCCAAGTTTTAAGCAGAGCCTTTTGTCTTTCCTATCTTCCCAGAAGAGAATCCGCTTACAGTATGTCCCGTTCCTCTCCATCAGTTTCAGTAACATCATAACTCCCTGCTAATGTGCCAGCTTCTATCTCATCTCATTTGTTTCCCAGCTTTTAGGTATCAGAGCCTAATTACGGAATAGTTTTTTTTTTCCTTTGGTCTTTGTTCCCCATGTAAAGTTTAAGTGTTGCTGGACTTTAAGTGGGTTATTGAGCCAAGACGACCACCATCTATCTCACTCAGATGCAATCTGTCATGACCTGAGCTGGTGGCCTTTGATGTGGAAAGGTTTTCAGAGACCCAGAAAGCTAAAAAGTTTATTCTGCACGCTGTGTCTTCATCCAGGACTTGTTTTAAAACCAGTCGATTCCAGATGGGACTCAAACCCACAATCCCTGGGTTAGGGGGACTACTAGCTTATCCAATTCTATGAATTGGCTTCATTACTCTGCTCTCCTCCCCACTGATCGCTGATGTGTGGGGAGCGTTCTGGCGCACTATGGCTGCCGTCGCATCATCCAGGTGGGGCTGCACACTGGTGGGGGTGGAGGGGAGTCCCCATTACCTGTAAAGCGCTTTGAGTGGAGTGTCCAGAAAAGCGCTATATAAGTGTAAGCAATTATTATTATTATTATTATTATTATTATTATTATTATTATTATTAGGCCACTGGGGCTCATTAAAAATGTGCTTTAAAAACATGTTGATTAAACTGGACAGAGTATAGGGCAGTTTTACTTTTAAAGAGGCATATATTGGAGAGAAGTCCATACAGAAGGTCCCAAACCCTAATTTTTCATTGAAGACAGGAAGAGAGAGCAAGTAATTGAGAACGAAAGCAGCCAGCCATTATCACTGCGCGCTGTAATTAATTGTGAATGGAAGTGTTATTTCACACTCCTAGCTTGCGCTTGCGTTTCGGGCTGTTGGCGAAGCTATCGGCAATTTCCGTCACAGTCCGTCTTTGTTCGTGCCTGTTCCGCATTAATCGGCAATCTCCGACGGGTCTCGGTTTGGTCGCTAACGGTCGATGTGTTTAAATCCTCGGAGCTCCTTCGGGCCCTGAAACTGAGCAAAAGGCGAAACAGGGGTTGCGGAAAGGGGGAAGCGAGTTAAAGGCAGAGAGAAGGAGCTTGATCGCGTAATGACGGTGCTACAAGAACCTGTGCAGGTAACGGAGGAAAATAAAGAAATGCGGCGCAGCTACTTGGTTAAAATGAGAGCGGCCTGTGGTGGGAACGCGCCCACCCGAGTCCGGCTCTCGCCAGCCGGTAGGGAGCTCTACTCCGAGCCCGAGGCCTGAAAACAAATAGTGGAGGCCTCGCGTACTCTCCTTTGGGGAAGCTAAAAAAGACGCGATTGAAAAGCCAAAAACGATGCGTTTGTTTGATTTAGAATTCCGGTTTATCAGAATTATAACAAGATTTTCGGGTGATATGCGATTCTTTTATAAACGCTTTGTTGCAGTTTATTGCTCTTGAAATTGTATTAGTCTTAAAAGTCCTAATTATTCGCCGGTGTGGCATCTTGCCCTATAGGGGAAAGAGGTGTTTACTGTAGTATTTTGTTTTCTAAAATACGGCAGGTAGTTCTGTAGCATTTTGCGACCTTACACAGGTAACTTAGCTGATGTGTTAGTGGTTAATAAATTGTGATTGGTCATTAACAGTTTGATCAGATGGCGAATTCATTCAAATTGTGGTACTGTGGAGTAAGGAGACATTGTGAGGGTCGTTTTTGAGGTTTTGTTCTGCTTTGAAAGACTTTGGTTCAACTACTGAAGTTTGCGATTTTGAGATGTGGAACATTGTAACGTAGATGCCTTTGAAGTCAGAACACCTGCATCTTTGTTTCCTCTGGCTTCAGTGCATTGCTTTAGCGACTAATTTTAGAATTTGAGTGACTATTGATCGGTAGGCTTTTTTTAGGTCTTTTTAAATAAAAATCAAACGGGAAAATTGTTACTTGGTGTTAGCGAATGCTGTTTATCTCGGAGTGTGTGGACAAATAAAACTAGGTAGATACAATTACACAACAACTTTCTAAGTTTTTGACTGCTTTTTTTTTTAACAATTTCTTTGGTCCTGAAAAGGCAAAGGTATTTTTTCGTATTCAATAAACACCTGAAGGGTGATGTGCGGTGATCCTGTAAAGTGAAATGTTGCATGTGAAGGACAATACTTTGAACGTGTCTGCAGTGCAAACGTCTTCATGAACAGTCGTTTATAATCAAATTCGGTTTATTGCTTTGTCGTCTAATGTTGCAGAACTGTGGGTTTAGTCTATCAAAGGGACTTTCTTAGTATTGTTTTCCATCTGAAGATATGCCCCAATCCAACACCTTCATAGTAAGTGAGGCTGTTGGGGTTAGGGGTTTTAACTGGGAATAACTGTGCTCTTTTTCTCCTAATAGCACCAATAACGCTCGTGCTTGTAGAATATGTACAGGTGTTTGGAGAAGTGTTTTACCTGCTGAACTGAGGTACTGTTGGGCGACATAGAAAGTAATGGACATAACTAGACTGGTGTATGATCACTGACACAAGTACATAGCCACCTATATTTGAAAGAGAATGTGGTTATGATAGCTTGAACTATCTATAACGCGGAGAGTAATACGATTGGTGACTGGATGAAGTGTCATTTCTGTGACTATGATGCCCATGAATAGCACTTTTGGGTTACACTTGAACTTCAGCTGTTAAAACATAACATGGCCAATCTATCTTGTGTGGCATATAATGGAGAACTAATGTGAGAGTGTTATCCACTCAGTTTCCTGAGGGGAGTCAAGAGTACCAGCTTCAGCTGTTGTATCTGAGTTCCAGACTCCCACAAACCTTTGCGTAAAGAAGTTATTGCTGCTTTTGATCTTAAATGCACTGGGTATGATATTATTCAAAGTAATGTTTTCTTTTTCACAAAATGTGTCAAGTTTCTTTGAGATAAAAAATGCCGCTAACAGGACAATAACGTTCTTTTTAAACTGCCTTACTCTAATTACACTGCCGTTTGGGTTGTATCTAGTTAATCTCTCTTGGCTATTTACTGAACTTAACCCATGTTTAGTCTGCTTGGTTATATGCGAACAGCAGTTAGTAATTATGACTTTTGGTTTTATTGAGAAACATTTTGTGAATATTTCTTAATATGCAGTCTTACTATTAGTATTCCTGATACAACTATATATGAATGGGTTTTTAAAAGTTTGATCTTGTTACCCAATTCAAAAAAGATTTTTAGTTTGTTAAATCTTTCCTGTTTCAAAATGTGTACAATAACTTAACACGTCTCGGATCTTGATGATATTTGTGCTGCAGATAAGGACCTCTGCTGCCAAGATGGTACTGAATTTTTCATTTCATTCCTAGGCAGCTGTTTGGCATGCACTAAACCAGTATGCCTACCGAGATGCTGTCTTTCTGGCAGAGAGACTCTATGCTGAAGGTAATGAAATAGATGTGAGGAGATCACCCAGCTGTTCGGGACTTTTTCTTGGTTGTAATAAATCATTAATGTCTCAGAAGTGATGGAGTCAGACTGGGAAATAAAATTATTAGGGACTCATGTATCCTTAATAAAGGTGGTGTAGTTGTACATCTTTAATCACGGCCCCCAAATTATTGTGAAGTGAGCTATATTTTAAGACACCTGATTTTTAGAAATAAAATAACAGTAGAATTCTTTGTGCCGATCTGTTTTGCTTCTCCCTGTTCTCCCTGTTCTTGACAGGTCTAATATGTTTTTAACAATTACGCCTAGACATTTCGTGGTCTTGAAATCCTGTTTTACATTTTAATACTCTTTTCTGTATAAATGTATAGTCTTTAACAAGAGTCCCTTTTTTTAGCTATTTGGGGTGGTTTGCCGGGGGGGAATAAAGTATAATGAAATGTTTGGTTGCCAGTTGTGTTTTGTTTTTATGCTTTTGAAATCTAAGCTCTTCATTAGGGCTGAAGCTTGTTTTTTTTTATGTGCCCGGACAGTGCATTCTGAAGAGGCTCTCTTCCTATTGGCCACATGTTACTACCGGTCTGGCAAGGCCTACAAGGCTTATCGCCTTCTTAAAGGGCATAGCTGCACTACCCCGCAGTGCAAATACCTGCTCGCAAAGTGCTGTGTGGACCTGAGCAGGTAAGGCCGACGGTTCTGAGCTATCTGTTGGGTTTTTGTATGTTCTCTGTGTTCTGTTTAGTCCAAATTCTCATTAACGCTAAAAGTATTGTATAGAATAACATACTTTTTTTAAGCAGGCACAGATCAGAGTAGTGTGCTATGTAAAAGTATTTTAGTTACCCCATCCAGTATATCGGGATGACCAAAGTACTTATTTAAGCTTACAGCAACTCGCAGCCTATCCAATAACATGGCAATAATAAAAATGTTCTTACATTTATATAAGCGCCTTTTTGGACACTCAAAGAGCTTTAAAGATAATAGGGGCTCGCCTCCACCACCGCCAGTGTGCAGCAGCCACCTCAATATATGTTGCACCTTTGCAACACAGGGTGCGAGGCAGGGCTACACCCTGGACTGGGACTTCATCCTGTCGCAGAATGCATGGAAGCAATTGGGAAACCTAGTTATCTTACATTGCAATGCGTGAGAAAATGGGATGAACTGGAATATACCCAGGTGGAGAACACGCAGACTGCTCCCACAGACAATCCCTGTCTGAAACTGAGTTTTAATTTAAACAGCTGGGAGACAGTGGCACTAACTGCCATGTCACTGTAGCCCCTTATTTTTTCTGCCTTGAACGTTTACAGTCTTCGTCCTAATTGTTTGGTGTTTCTTCCTTTGGCTTTACATTTTCATTTTTTTTTCTTTCCAAAAAATTCTTTTTTTAACTTAGACTTGCAGAAGGGGAACAAATATTAACTGGGGGAGTCCTGAATAAACAGAAGAGCCATGATGATATCGTCACAGAGTTTGGAGATTCTGCTTGCTTTACCCTCTCTTTACTGGGACAGATTTACTGGTAAAGGACTTTGGACGCTTATTCTTTCTGCATTTGTTTGAAAGTGTTTCTTTTTTTTTTTAAAGGTTAAAAAAATGTACATTACTTGCGCATTTGTTGTGAAATTCGGGCGAAGTAATATTAATCTCTTCATGGCACCGGTTTCTAATGCTGAATCTGGAGAGTCCAGTACAGCAGGATACTCTTAAGTCCTTAATTTTGAAATGCATGGAATGATTTTATGATGACCAATTAAGAAGGTGTTCTTTTTTTACAATTTTAAATATCATCTGGGAGTAAAATATCAATATCGTTCAGAACTCTGACTTCTTAAGAGCTGGAGTTCTTTTCATTGAACAGACTGCTTAATTGATCAATAACTTACAGGAGTTCCCAGTTTTTAGAAAGGGGTGACCTACAGGACCCCAAGAGTTGGAGCTGCTTTGAGGTGTCGAAGAACTCTGCTTTGCACCAATTCAAGATTGATTTTTATTTTTTGTTAACAACCTAAAAATCCTATGGAGAATCCAATTGTTCGTCTCAGTTAGGGCTCAAAATTAATGCTTTTTAATTGCTAGCTTCATAGAGTCTTGTCTGTTTTTCGAAGCATATAAATCTGTTTGATTGTTAACTGTACAAGCTGCTGCCTCATAATCTGAGCAGAACAAATAGCGTATTGCATCTGCATTGCAGGAATGCTTTACAGCTAAGATCTATAGCTACAAAATAAGTGGAAAAGCAATACGCAAGTCCAGGAAATTTGTAGTGTCAAATTGAGTGTTATGGAAAACATCGTTCAGCAGTTGAATGTAAACTTTAGCAACAGTCCAAGTGTTTGGTTTACTTTAGTTTATTTTAAGCTGTAATAAAGACCTCACAGTTACTTGCACATGACATGCTGTCAGTGCTTGACTGGTTCAATTCAAGGTGGTATAAAGCAGTTTTAATATGTGTAGTAAATTGCTTTCAATAACCTTGTTTTTCCTCCTCTGTAAATAGCAAAACAGATCGTTTGGCCAAAGGTTCAGAATGCTACCAAAAGAGTCTAAGTTTAAATCCTTTCCTGTGGTCTCCTTTTGAATCCCTGTGTCAAATTGGTGAGTCGCTGAATTCATTATCTGGTCAATGTATCTCTTGTTTGATAATTTGATAAATGTGTGACTAGAATTTAATAAACCGATATTTCTGAGCTAAGCGTCACTCTGTATTTCTTAATTACTTTTGTCTTTTTTTGCAGGTGAAAAGCCAGACCCTGATCAAATGTTTAAACTGACATCCCTTCAGAATTTTAGTAGTTGCCAGCAAAACTGTCCCACTTACATCTCCACTCACACTGTACCCCACAGACAGGTTGACACAGTGCTGATGGAAACACCGCAGGATACTTTAGTATGTATGATTTCATTGTGGGTAGACTTTATTAAAATTTGCAATCATTTTGTACTTGTAAAGTGTAACACTTTTTGGAATGCTGCTTTTGAATTGATTTTCTTTGGTTTGCTTCAGTTTATCTTGTTTGCAAATTACAGTTTTATTTTCTTTTTCTATGCGTGTAAGCTAAATACTTTTCTGTATTCTTTTTAAAGGAACTAAATAGACTGAATCTAGAATCTTCAAATTCCAAGTACACGTCTTTAAGTACAGATTCTACAGCTCCCTATATTGATTCTTCAGTGATTTCTCCTGACTCTGTGCCACTTGGAACTAGTAGCTCTTTAATATCCAAACAACCACAGAACAAACCAAAAAGTGGACGTAGTTTATTAGGTGGACCAGCAGCTCTTAGCCCACTAACACCCAGGTAATGTATTTAAAATGGGGCTTTGTCTTCTGATGGCTTCTATTTAGTATGTTATTCTTGCATAAAAATGTGCAAGGTAAGCTGTTGCAAAAAGATTGTCATGACATTGAAATTTTGCAAGATTGTACCATGCATCTCCACAACAAGTAGTGCCCTTCCCAATCATTAACTAAGGCAAGTGATCTAAGGCAGTTTTAGTTATTTTGTTTACAACCCTTGTTACAATAACATAAAACACAAGTTGGTAAGGTGCCACTAGGACCTTATTTGTTACTCGCTGCTGTGAATGAATGATTTACTGAGACAGATTTGACCAAATCACAAGTGTCATTTCTTATCTGTAATCCTCGCTGATTGATCCAAACTGGAGCAATATTTCCTGCTTAATACTGATCTCTGTTATGTGTTGAGCTGTTGGCTTTAAAATGAAATGAAGCTTACTTGTGATTTCAGCTTTGGAATTTTACCACTTGAGCCGAGTCCGGGAGATGCCTCCTACTTACAGAACTTCACAAATACGAGTTCTGTAATGGACCCACCCACTGGCGCGCCGCCAAAGAAGGTAACGCAATATTTTACATGCACCTTGATTTCAAAGGTTGAACATTTATCCTGTTAGCAACTGTTTATGTGCCTTGTCTCTTCTCATGCAGTCTGTGGCCCGAATTAGCCAAGCCAGTACAAAATCTGTGTTCGCACAGAGTGGGAACAGCAGGGAGGTTATCCCAATACCTTTTAACCAGACGCAGAGTTCAGCCCCACAAACGAGGTATGTATCACTGGTGCTCAAACTGTGTCGCACAGAATCCATCAAATGCCATGGTCACTGCACTGAGAACTTTTATTTTGTCATCATCTCTTTGCCAGGGGAATGAGCTTTTATGTTTAAATTAAGAAAGGGGTTTAGATGTTTTGTATTTAGTCTTTGGTGAGTGATTATTGATTATTATGAGTATATACCAAATGACCTGTCAAATAAAGAAACGGAAGCAAAAAGCTAATGGCTTAGCTAATGCTACATTAAACAATCATATTTTAATGGTTATTGGAAGTGACTATTGAAGTCTCTTAAAAAGTCCCAGTGGCAATTATCACCTGGCTAGTATCCACATTTGTAGTTCTGAGGAGCTTCAAATACAGAAAGGATTTGAGGAGTTTACTGAGTGGAAGTGGGTCTGAGACAGACTGATGAAAGGAATCATCTGGTAAATTAAGTTATGGGTAAATGATTGAGTTGTGAACAGCGCATCATCCAGAATCTCGCCGAGAAACTTGTCGAGGGGACCAACATCACATCGGTGCCCGTGTTTACGACCTATCTCCTTGGAAATGGAGACCGTTTGACTTTCTGCTGATCCGATCCTGTGTTTTGTGTGCAACGACTATGTTCTGAACAGCAAACTGCTCGGCAGTGAGGCATCATTTAAAATATATTGTAGCAGAGCTTGTTCGGATACGGTGACATCAGCGCCCTCACTGCACGTAGCAGGGACCTCAGCTGCCTGGGCTGGGGGAGGTCTCCTTTAGCTCACACAGCTGGTGCCCTGTTGCGTTACGCTGGAGACCCGGGTTCGCGCCCCAGGTGCTGAGGGACGGAACGGGTGGCGGGGGGCCCGACACCGCGCGGAACCACGACGATCACAATATCATGAGCTTAAAAAGACAAAAAAGGATTAACGTTGTTAGAAGATCATGTTTCTCTTTAGATCAAGCAGGAAGAGCCATTTTACTTCACAATTCGAGCGAACTCTCACTCTCGCCAGTGGTGACTGGTGCTTTCTCGTCTGCCTGTGACAACATGGAGCTTGCACAAAGCTCACGATTCTTAATTCGAAATTTGTAAAATTTTGCAATACCGTCAATTTATTTTGTTACCTAGATTTTATAATCAGTCTGAGAAATCAGGACTACAGTTTCCCTTGTTACCTTGTTAAGAGAGTGTACCCGCCTAGTACCCTCTTTACCACAGCTGTACAGGAGAAGAAAGAACTGTGGTGCCTCTAATCATACCAACTGCCTGGGTATTGTCTTGGCATGATCTTTACATTTGGGGTTATGATTTTCTAATTATTGATAAATCCAGTGTCATTTTTTGATATTCTCTTTTTTCTGTAACCCCCTTTGTAACAATATCTGAAGTCCGGAAACTTGTAATGCCGTTGAAATAATAAACGTTATTTTATATAGCGCCTTTAAAGGTGGCTTCTCAAAGCGCTTTACAGAACAACAACAGCAACAACAAGCATTAAAAATTAACAATTATAATACACAAAATTCAATACAAAAATACTGAAAATAAACACAGTAGATGGTGGTACTAAATACAGTAGGGGTAAAGAATGGAACCAGTTAAGTAAAGGCTCTTCTAAAGAAGAAGGTTTTGAGTCTGGATTTGAAGGAGTTTAGAAACAGTGACTCTCTGATATCCTTGGGGAGAGAGTTTCAGAGTTTAGGGGCATAACAGAAGTGTGATTATTTTTTGTTGTCCCTTAAAGTACAACACCGCAAGTGCTGAGCCCAACCATTGCTGCTCCTCCAAATGTGCAGCCAAGGAGGAGCACCAGACTGTTTACCAGTGCCAGCTCTACTGCCAAGGTGAAGCCACTGAATTTCCCTATCTGCCCTGACTTGTAACTCTGCATTTTAAAACTTCAAATCATTGAAATTTCTTCCTTGCATAAGGTAACCTATAATGCAACTGGAAAACCACACTATTAACTGATGCCTCCAAAGTATCATGTGAGAACTGTAAGCAGTTTAATCATGTGAGCAAAATGCTTGTCAGTGCCAAATAGGTTTTGTGGCTTAAGGTGTAAACTTAAGGTTGTATTGTCAAAAAAGGCTATATCATTAAATGGTTCATTTCGTGCAAGTAATGTTATGAGTAGTTCATTCAACTTCGTTTGATGTTCAGAAGCATGGGTCTACTGAAGGGTTGTCTTAACTTAAAGTTACGTTATGATTTTCTTCAACAGGAGAACAGTAAAAAGTTGAAAATGAAGTTCCCCACCAAAATCCCAAATCGAAAAACAAAGACAAAAACAAGTAAAGGGGGGATAACGTCGTCAAACTTGAACGAAAGTATAGACATTCTTAAGTTAGACTCTTCTCTCATTTCGGAGGGGAAAGGCAATGCAGTTACACCTCAGTTACAAGCCTTCACTATCCAAAAAGCTGCTGCAGGTAGGTATGAGCTTGGCTTATATTTTAGTACAAAGTACAGTAAGATCTGTATCTGCCGGCAAGTCAACATGAGCCCCTGAAGGGTTCAAGCAGTATAGTAGCAGTACAGAGGGAGCCATATAGTCAAAATAGTACTGTCCTGAACCAAGGCTATGTGATTTATCGTCAGGAGTGTCCATTGGTTGGCCAGTATATACACACTTAAACTGGTCTTCCATTGGATGCTCAAGCTGTATTAAGTCCTTTCAGGGTTCGAAGTTTGTATTGTATTTGTATTTGTATATATACTCTGTATTCATCCTGTGCTGGTACAAGGATTACAGTGATAGATCAGTCAATTGACAAATAGTACAAATTATGTGGTACAAAAATATATTTGAAGTGTTTGAACAAAATTGAGAGAATGCATGTTAATCCAAACACCTTTTGATCCTTTTATTCTTTTAATTAATATGGCGTAATAGCAGAAGCTTATTTTGCGAAAGCATTTCTATGCATTTTTTTCCAGTGTATTGTACATGGATTGAAATTGTTTTTGAGGTGAATGAAAATTCTGCCTAGTTGAGCAATCCCTAAGATTCAAGTGAAAGATGGAATTAATTTCTCCCAGTAAAATATTTAATAGATAACTCAGATTATTAATGTTGTTACAAGACAAAAGATGTCTGTGAAATGATTTTGATAGGGTAGAAATCCAAACCTTTTGTGCTGTGGATCTGTAGTTTAATTCTGTAAAATCCCATTTCAGATGGTTTGATGAACCTCATGCGTGAAATGGGAAAAGGTTACTTAGCACTTTGTTCCTACAACTGCAAAGAAGCAATCAACATCCTGAGTCAGCTGCCCTCCCACCATTATAACACGGGCTGGGTGCTCAGTCAGATCGGGAGAGCACACTTTGAGCTGGCGGAGTACATGCAGGTAAGCTACAATATGTTCTTCTTTGAAGCAGTTGTAAGATGAGGGTGGGCATGTATTTGTTCAGTTGCTTCTGATTTTCAAATCTGATTAAGTAATGACATTTCTGGCTGGGGTTATTCACTGCTGCTCCGTCGTACTGAAGTAAATGGCCTTTGAAACATCAAAGTATTACTTTGTGTTTCCTTAGGGGGGCTTAACCATGAACCAGTTGTGAATTGTCATCCATAAAATGAATCCATTTTGCAAAAACCTTTGTGATTTTTTTTCCCCCCCCAATGATATGTCTTATTGGCAGGCGGAGCGGATATTCTCTGAAGTACGGCGCATAGAAAGCTACAGAGTGGAGGGAATGGAGATTTATTCTACAACACTTTGGCATCTTCAGAAGGACGTGGCTCTGTCCGCCCTATCTAAAGATCTCACAGACATGGACAAAAACTCTCCAGAGGTAACGATTCAATGCCCAATTCCTCTATAGAATATGTAAATGGTAGTGCCATTCATTATACAAAATGTAATTCGGGAGGTCTCGCGATGTACTCGGGATAAAAAGAAATTGCAAATTTGGCCAGACCCTTACTGTAGTTTTCATATCTGTTTTCATGAGGTATGATTTGCTCTGGAGTAAGCATGTTGTAAATCGTATTTTCTGAGCTTAGCGCAGTGACATATTTTGTGAATGTGGGGTGGATTTGTTGATGAGTGGAAGTTCCTTTCACTAATAAGGGGCGGAGCAGTGGCTCTGTGGCTAAGGATCTGTGCCTGTGGCTGGGGGGTTGCCGGTTCGAATCCCGTGGCCTGCTCCAGGGACGCTGTATAAATGGTTGACTCTGCGCTGGGGGTCAGAGCACAGAGTCAACCATTTATACAGCGCCCCTGGAGCAGTTGGGGTTAAGGGCCTTTGCTCAGGGGCCCAACTCCTCTGCAAAAAGTGTCTCTCTGTGTCTGAGAAAAGACACGTTCCTAATGCAAGAAATTGTATATGGCCAATAAAGTGATCTCTTTCCCTAGGCCTGGTGCGTCGCTGGCAACTGCTTCAGTTTGCAGAGGGAGCATGACATCGCAATCAAATTCTTCCAGAGGGCAATCCAGGTGGATCCCAGCTTTGCATATGCCTACACACTACTGGGGCACGAGTTTGTACTCACGGAGGAACTGGAAAAGGCCTTGGCTTGCTTCAGAAATGCCATCCGTGTGAATTCAAGGCATTATAATGCATGGTAAGTGTTTTGTGTCAATTATGTCTTTTGGTAAGGGTGTATTTACTTGGAATGGTCTGCAGCTGTGAATGTGTGCAAATGAATTGGGGGGGAAAATCTAGCTTTCTTTAGAATTAAATTAAACTTTTTCACCACACAGGTATGGCTTGGGAATGATTTATTACAAACAGGAAAAATTCAGCCTGGCGGAAATTCACTTCAAAAAAGCCCTCAGTATCAACCCGCAGAGTTCTGTTCTGCTGTGCCACATTGGTGTGGTAAGTACATATTTTTAAAAAGTGTACATTCTTTGAAAGTTTTAATCTTAATTGGTTTATTCTTAGCAGCTGGATGCATAGATTTTTGTTTGCCAAATGAGGTTCATGCAAATCACTGTGGGTCAGCTGGTATAATTCAAGTTTATATTCTCTATTAAGGTTTATTAATTTTATATTATTTTTTCTATTTCAACTTGATTATAGGTGCAGCATGCGCTAAAGAAGTCAGACCATGCATTAGAAACTCTGAACAAAGCCATTAATATAGACCCCAAAAATCCACTATGCAAGTTCCACAGGGCTTCAATTCTATTTGCGAATGAAAAATACAAGGTAAGATTTTGCACTCTAAACTAAGCAGATTCTATAAGTTGTTCTGAATGTGTACTAATTGCATATTTTCTTTAGGCTGCTTTGCAAGAACTTGAAGAACTGAAACAAATTGTGCCCAAAGAGTCTCTTGTTTACTTTTTAATAGGAAAGGTAAGAGAAGGACATTTACATTTTCGTCTGTGAGGGGTATGTAACTGTATAAATACAATGATTTTCTGAGCGTGTGTGATTCTAAAATAGATAGAAAAAAGTAAAACAAACTGTAAAACTTGTCGCATTACAGTGTGATCCGCTTCAGGGTTTAGGAGCTGCAGAACATTTGACAACTTGCTCAAGTTTGGAAATAAGGCAAAATGGGTCTCAAATTGGAATGGAAACTTTGTCCACTCCTGCTGCTACAATACAACATTTCACTAAAGCAGGCAGGTCTCGTTACCTCGGTGTAACTGCGGACGACAATCGTTTGAGGTTTTTGTACTTTTGTATGTTGCCAGGTGTATAAGAAACTGGGTCAGACGCATTTAGCTCTGATGAATTTTTCTTGGGCCATGGACTTGGATCCCAAAGGGGCAAACAATCAAATCAAAGAGGCCATTGATAAACGTTACCTGCCCGATGATGAGGAACCAGTTCCAGAAGATTTTCCTTACGATTCAGGTAAGCACTTCTAAACCTATTACTGTTTTTCCTGGATGTAATTGTGCCGTTCTGACCCATCTTATTTCTAGTCTTGAGTTGCAGATTTGTGAATAATTTGTTTTCATGATACCAAACAATAGAGATAAGACAGTAGTTATTGACATTTAGTTCAGGTGGGGAGCTGCGTCAGCATGGGTAGGCTGCAAAGGAAAAAGTAATAGGTTTATTCCAGGCTGAAAAGAGAAGAAAGAAAACACAACGTTTCAGCTGTGGAGCCTTCTTCAGTTGTGGTGTTCCCAATCACACCTGAAGAAAGCTCCACGGCCGAAACGTTGTTTTCTTTCTTCTCTTTTCAGCATGGAATAAACCTATTACTTGTTATTGACATTTGCTGTGTATGATGGAAAAACCAGGACAATTCCACAAATTAGCACAGCTTCTTGCAAGAAGAAACTGACAGACATCACTGCATAAACATTCACCTTTACATACAGAATCTGGTTTATAATTCTAATTTTTATATCTTTACAGCCGAGGCTGAAGAGTCGCAGGAAAGCAGTATGACAGACGCAGATGACACACAGCTGCACACAGCGGAGAGTGACGAGGTCTTTTAACTCTAAGAATGCCAATCTGGAGTCAGCCGCTTGATTTCAGTTGTGAAAAACAAACTGCTGCTAATACAGTACCTCCTTACCTTTCTGCCATCTGCTTCCCCTCCCCCCTTTTGCCTTAGTGTTCATTGACCTCATCATGCAGCTAAAACCCATTCTGTTTTCACCCTGAAAACAAGTACCATTTCATGAAAAAGGCTCAAAACTCCATCTAATGAGAAAGGATACACCTTTGGACTTCCATTTAAGCGTTGTACCTTCCAAGGCAGCATTATGGTGTAGGAAGTGCAACTTTGCACCCTACTGTTTGGAACCTTGCCCTCATAAATTGAAAGCCATTAACTAATAATTTTAGTTGTCATATTTCTGCTTTTTCTTACTATTATTACATATGTTAATATCATGATAAGATGTATCAAAATAGGAACCCAAGATAGTGAGTATTCTCTTGAATGGCAATTATGGTATTTTAAATGGGTCCAGATTGTTGGTCTGGAGGTCGGTATTGTGGTGCAGGTTTTCTGTTGCTGCAACAAAGGGGGGGGTAATTGAAGCTGAACCATCACAGCTTGAAGTGGCATCACTGTGGCTCCGGGGCGTAAGGATGGCATGAGTGAGGAGAGAGAAACTGACTGGTGAAGCAAGCCCTGCATCTGAGTGGCTTAAATGACAGCACGTTTTTTAAAGAAATAACAGATCAATTCTGAAGTATTTCCCAACCTCCCTTTTCTAAAAATTGATATGGCAGCAAGGGCTAGTGAATTAGCAGGGGCAAATGCTATCCATTTGAAAGGCTTCAACAGTCTTGCCATTTTTAACCACCATTTCCATCCATGGGACACTTGTCTTTTTTTATAACTGTTTAATCAGAGGCACTTGAATTAACTGTCATCCAAAATATTTCAGTCACTAGTTCCCGTTTGCTTTTAATGTTGTCAATAGTATCCTTTTTTGTATATGGTAGCCCGGTTGTTAGTTAACATTGTATGCTTGTGTTGTGTACAAACGTTTTCTTGTCGAGATGAAATTTTGTTGGAAAAGCCAGTGTTTAATTGTATCACTGAGGTATTTTTAAAATCACAATCACAGTATAGTAAGAAAAAGTAATTGAAAAATTGTTCCAGAAACGTGTCATTTAGATGTACATTTCTCTATGCTAACCTTCATGCCTGCTGAATGATACCTGCATATGCAGCGTCCCATACATTTAGAAGTGAGTCTAAAATCTAAGATGCGTCAAAGTACGTATTTGCTGTAACTTACAAAAACAATGGGAAGTTTGATGCGGAAAGGTAGAGTCACATAAGTTCTAGTTTTTACATGTCGGAGTCCTAATTCCATTGACTTTGCCAAAGTTGGCTGGAGACCCACTGGGATTGTTCATTGGTAGTCTTGTTTTGAGGTGTGGCGAGTCATGCTAAGCAGACGCCCAGTCTGTGCAGACCGCAGACCTCCAGATGCTAATGCTCAAGAGGTTCTGATGAAGAGATTTGGAAGAAGTTCTGCATGTTAATATGGGAAGAATATTGCTTTCATGTTTTTCTGTTTGCTTGTGTAAGATGAAGTGGGCATTTATAATGCGATAAAGTAATGTAAGAACTAGCATTCAGCACACTTAAACTTTATTATGAATTAAATATGCCAAACCTTCAAGTAATCCTTCTTATACATATTTTTTATAGAAGACAGGTTTGAAATATTACTATTACTAACGACTAGTGTGAAAAAGGATACTATTACAGCTTTCATTATTCCTTTATGTTAATACAAATGTCCATCTTTTGCTTCAAGCCGTTCCAAAATTGTGCTGCTGTTTTTTTGTTTTAAATCAGACATGAATTCTTCTTTTAAAAAAACAGTATTTAAACTGCATTTTTCACGTTAATGTCAGGCATAAGTGACTGGAATATGGTGGACGTGTATGGCGATGGAGTCTGCTTCTAAGAAAATACTTGTTTTAAATTGAATTCCGCAGAATGAGTTTTGCATACAACGTTTTGTTTTTGCATTTTACAAGTGTAACTGGTGTCTTTTTTCTTATTTTGGAATTGTACAGTCTTAGGGAAACAAAAGTCTTTCTGTTAATATATATTTGCAATTCATTTTAAGGATGTGAAAAAATACAGAATAAACTACTTTGAACAAAGCCTTACAATTGGTCATTGGGTACACTTTACACTTTAGTTTCATTTAACATTTTAATTATTTTGGCTGAGGTACTATATATTTGACTATGAGATACTGCATACGAGGAAGGATTGGGTTCCTAGATTTTAGAACACTGATAGAAATGTTTTAATTATATTTACATTCTAGAAGAACACAATATGAAATTACTATATTCTGCTTAAGTTTTAGAAGTTAAAACTGTACATTTTATTAAAATTTTTCAAAAGCCCAATTTATCTCAACATATTTAATGCTTTCTTTGAACCTAAAGCTGAAGGGTTTTTTGAACTCCTGGAGAATTTCTTCAAGATGGCAACAAAAGAGGATCAATATCACAAAGAAGAGACAAAGATTGAAAACAATGTTGAACTTTGAAAACAATTTTGAAGTGTATTATAAAGTGGGTATTAAATTGAGGAGATTTATAAAAATATGCGATAAATGTTCACAACATGCTATATGAGCCCTTTATATAGTTTGGCATTTTTTCAATCCATTGAAGAATTGTGACTTTTAACACTTTGCACAGTCCATCCATGTGCTATGGTTGCTGTTTGACTTTGTCAGCACACAGGCAACTGCATAAGACTGCGATGAGATCAGGAAGGCCTTGGCAGCTTTCTGAGTGTTCCATCAGCCTCTTCATATTCCATTTGGCTTTTGCTCCATCGGCTGGATGTGTGGGGTCATTGTAGTAAGATGTACCCCGGCAACCATATCACTTAATAAATGCTCAAAGTTTGTATCTGTTGGTTGTTAAGGTGTCTTTGACTTTTTTTTTTGCCAATCCTTGTCACCCGTTGCTGAGATACAGCTTCACACTTGATCCACCACCATGCTTTACTACAACTTATTGTACACTGATGCACGCAGCTCTTCAGTTCACCGATGAACAAACTGTTGTTGATTCCTGACAAACAGCTCAAACTTAGACTTGTCTGCACTCTTTTCAGGTTTGATCATCCCGCTATTTCATTTCTGTCGCCTGATGTTTTGTTTTTATTCTGCTGGTCTCTTCGGAGCAGAGGTTTCCTAATCGGAGTATCCAAGCTTGTGTACGCTCTGTGGGTGACAGTTCTCTTGCTGTGCCCCAGAGCTCTGGAATTCTACCCAAAGGATAACAAAGAGTTGGTGTCCGGGAGCATATTCTGATTCAGACTTAAAGAAATCTTCTTCAAAATGGCTTTTTGTTTCATTGGTGGCTTACAGCAAGTGCTTTGAGTAGCTTCTTCAAAAAGCACTACATAAAATTGTAATAATAAATTACTACTCACTCTACCACTGCTCCCCTGTGGTTCTATTGGAAACATTAGTCTGTACTTGTAGCAAGATCTCTACTGGATGGTTATCCATCAGATGGAGGATTTACTGAACTTTATCACTATTGGATAGTTTGGATTTTTACTCCTTCACCCACAGTCCTGTCAACAGATCAGTTTCATCAGCCGTCGTCTGCTGGACCTTGTGTATAAAACTGGGGGGCTATGATCTGTTATTTTTCTAGAACTGTGTGATTTCCTTTCCAGGAGCCATTGGGTTCTAGTTTCAAACTTGAAAAATCCTGTTTCTGCCTGTATTTAAATAGGCTTTGTGCTGGATTAGAACGATTGAGTAATTGGTTGTCGGGCAACCAATGGTATTGTGCCGTATCTGTACGACCCTAGATCAAACAACGTTTCGTTTTAACACAAGCTGTATTCTGTTGTGTACATTGCGGGATATACCCTCCTTGTCCTGTTTCTGTAATTGCCTCCAGTGTAATTTGTAAAAGCATTTCTCTGCGACTTCCCTCACTGTGCCGCACAAGCAGGTAAGCTGCTCCCTTCATGTCTTTGACTTGTGAAATCGGGACGTCTCAGTTAGACCCGTTCCCCTTTCTGTTGTAATTTGACACTTTAGTGAAATGGATTTATAATCTCATAAAAGCAAGCATGAAATATTTCATGATGCAGTTAATGATGCACCTCTTCATTGATATCACAGTGTCAAAACTTTTACATCTTTCAGCTCATCTTCTGCTGCACACTAATACTCATGCGTGTTCTCACTGAAGCCAGGCTGGCCGTTACGCTGGCTGTTGTGTGTGCCAGGCTCCCTGGAAAGGGAGCCGTTTCAAATAAACCAATTCTCTCATTTAGCTAAAAGCTCACAAGACAACAGCATTTTATTACGTCTTCTGCTTTACGGGCACATACAGCAGGTAGATGGAAACTGACTGGAAAATTTTATGAAATTCATTGATGTCATCAAGTCCCTGCTGATGCAGTATTCTACATTTTTGCTGTACGTACTGTAGAACAACTGCAGGCAGAAACGCTTCAATGTATCTTTTCTCCTTGAATGCAAAGCTCAGTGGTTCAATTTGAAGCAATGGAATTGTAAATTCAATGAAAAAGCCCTGGAAGTCTCCTGCCTTCTGTAATTGCTGGTCAACCTTGGTGTGTCATTCCCCTGCCAGCTTTCACTCTGATAGGTAGCTATGTGGGAAACATTTGGCATTTTATGCATTGATTTTTGCCGAGACCACCAGCTGCATTTTAACATTAACTGCATCTCTTATACATTTCACCACCCCTTTTTTTTGTAAGGGGAATGCAGCACAGCTTTGCTGTTTGTTTGTTTTTTTAAGAAAAGAGACCAATTTTAATTAGAGGGCTATTTAGCTTTGACATTTACAGGAATTTGCACATATAAATGGGGCAGCAAATCGGGCGTTTTTTTGCAGCACAAATTAGAGTAGCTAGTTAAGAACTCCCCATTGTTATATCAATACTCTAACAATTAGGCTTTGTTAAAAAAGGATGCATACTACGATCCTTACAGAAGCATGTGCTGAAGAGGCAGAATGAGTTCAGTTGTTCCCAGTTCTAGATGTTGAGATCTAGAATCGATTAGGTTTTTGTGCATCTTTATATGGTCAAAAGCCTAGGCTAAGAGGAAGGAAAAGTTGGCCAAGCTGCAGTTTCATTTGGAACATTTAACACATCTGGAACAAGTAACAGGTTTATTCCGTGCTGAAAAGAGAAGAAAGAAAACAACGTTTCGGCTGTGGAGCCTTCTTCGGGACAGCCACTGCCGAAATGGTTGTGTTCTCTTTCTTCTCTTTTCAGCGTGGAATAAACCTGTTACTTGTTCCTTTGCAGCCTACGCCTGCTGACGCAGCTCCCCACCTGAACTAATTTAACACATCTTCCAGGTGAAGAGCTCTTTACAACTTAACGAAACAAAATAACCCTGAAGATCTCATTTGGTAATCCCTGCTCTAGCAAATTGAAAAGCTAGCGTGGTGTATGTAAGCCCTCACACAAAAGGTGTGGATTCCCTTCAGCTATTAATAAAGGCTTCTTCTCTGATCCTGGGGTTTAGTGTTAATACACAATTTGGATAGCTCCTGTCTCTATTTTCAGTTACCAAAAAGCTTAGAGTTGATGCTGCAGTACAGCATAATAGTAACATGTTTTATGTAAGTGCAATATAATTACCCTGAGGTCTCCACAAAACAGTCTTAATCCCTTTCAAAACACACGGGAGTTATTTTCAATTTTAAAAAGATGGCTTGATTTCTGTCAATGTATTTGTCTCGTCACATATAAAGCATAGTACATGTTGCCTTGTCTGCTCAACACTCCTCTAACCCTGAGGGTACCCCAAAAATGGTGTTAATGCTCTCGCACTATGACGGTACATTTAGAGAGTGGATCAGGAACGACAATGAAAACAGTTGAATCGTGGTTAAAATCCACCAAGCACTGTGATGTTGTGGGAAGGAAGACAGTGCAGTGTACGAATGACAGTGTTGTTAAAATTCTGGGTTACCCCGTTAAACAACACCCATGCTTTCTCATTTGCGAAAACAAAAGTCCTGCAAACTTCAATTCAACACACTTTCCATTATACGCCTCTCCGAAACGAATGACAGCCCTGCCTACCAATAGACTGTCCGCTCTCGCTGCGTTGTCCAATCAGAAAGCACAGAGGGTGGGCGATTTCGCTTCAAGGCTGGTTGAATTGTGCAGGTAAGTGAACATGGATTGCAGATTCAAGATATATTGTTTTTTAAAAAATAAGGGTTTTTAAGAAACACTGTGAAACAAAACGTTTGCTGTTCCTAAAGACAACGACAAGGGTAAGGTAGGGTCAGGTTTTGTGTACGTAGGATAGCTGAATTAAAATTGCACAGCATTGCATAAAGAGAGTTCTTTGCTCTGGTTACAGTCAACAGGCCAAAATAGTGGTTTAGTGTACAGCAGTACAAATAATGTCCAGACAATGAATCATTACAAAGAAATGAAACTTTTGCTGGAGTAAATGAACGAGAAAACATGTACAATATCGACATACTGTGCAAGATCTGTCAAGTTTAATGACAAAATGCACTGTTGTGAAAGCAGTAAAGCCAATATTTGGAGAAAAAGCTGGATGCACAGGCCAGATGTACTAACGGTGTAGCATTATTTTGTGCAAGAATGAACGATGTTAACTCACAAGCGTAAGGAGTTCTTGGTGTCAGACATAAATTCCAGGGTCTTGAACAAGTAAGTACGGAATTATTTTCAAACTTGGACGAGCATTATTTCCTGTTAGGAGGAGGAGGAGGAGGATAACGATGAAGATGATCTGAAATTGTAAAGAAAAGCATAAGGCCAACAAAAAGAAGCACTTTGCCTGGTCCAGTTTCCTAATTTCAAAATAGAGCTCGTAAGAAATTCGTTAGCCAGTAGTTATGAATATTATTAAAAGAAAACAACTAAGACTGTAACCACGGGTATATAATACGTTTTTTTTTATTCAGTTGTTTTGACTTTTTAAAATACAAATGCGACGCTTATTTCTACGTTTTGATGTTTCTTTTATAAATTATTGTTATATGTTGGTGTTTTTTTCTAAATACAGCGTAATATTTATAGATATTATGTCTTGCGTGCTATCGTCACGAATTCGTTTAAACATTTGTTTTAGGCACCTTTAATTATTTTCGATATTTACAGTGTTTTCAAAATGGGTACGGTTTCATTCATTGCACAGTATTTTAAATATATAGATGATACAGTTTGAGAACGTAAACATTTTCGTCCAATTTTATTACTGCAAGTGTAGTACTGTTTGTGTGATGCAAACAGTAGTCTAAATTAAAATTAACGTATTAATAGAATAACGAGAAAGTAGTTAATTTCATTCGAAAATGTATTTGAGGCCAGAGGCCAATATGTGTGATCACCGTAGATGTATCTGAAAGAATTGTGGAACTTTGATTTGAGAAAATCAAAGTAATAGAGGCCTTAGCAACTTCACACCAATATAACCAGGAATATGGTCCCACCTCTTTCATATTTGCACCACAGGAGTGATACAGTGAAACAACACATATTGTTTGTACCTCTGAAAAAACAAAACAAGTGAGAGAATCTTCAGATAGAAACAGCAAATAGAATAAGAGCTTCAAGCTGCAGCAAAAATCTCATTTCTCAGTAATGCTGTTTTTACAGGACAGATGAAGAGAACGGAACAGGTATAATATAAGCGTTATCCATGGAGAGATGTTTTTATGGGAAGAGTTTCTGCACAGGGTGCTCTATGATAAAGGCTTTCATCATTGCTCATGGTTTGCAGAACCAAATTTGTGGATATTTCTGTGACTTCTTTTAATACAGATTCAGCCTGAATGGTGTTAAATCCTGGCCAAAATATGTACAGTATTGATTTTTGCTGGAGTGGACATCTCTCGGCTGTTCTGACACATGTATCTGAGCAGGGCTGGGCTTGGCGATCTGTTCAACCCCCTGTGTGCACAAGAAAGAATGGATATGATACTGAATTGAAACCATAGTACAAGATTCAGGTGGTCCTGATTTATCTAACGTTTGCAGCTTGCAGTTTGCCTCATCGCTGATGGTAACAAGTTGTGACGGCATTCCTGTGACTACAAAACTGAAACTCTCTCTCCTTTCCGCGATCTTAGGAAATTTGGTTCCATCAAGATCCGTGGATTTATTGCCTGGCGAGATGGGCTGGCCTGGGAGAACCTTCTTGGAAAAGGCCTTGTATTTGATAAGGGGCCATGAAAATATGAACCCAAAGCTACACAGGTAAGTTCTTAAGTGCTGGTTCTTTTCACACGGTAACTACATGCAACTTTTAAATTCTACTTTAAATGCTAAGATGATAGTACTTATGGAAACCATCGCGTGTGTACGTATTAGATCCAATTTCCAGGTCACAGAGTTTGTCCTTTTTTACAGAACGATTTGGAGTTAAGTTTTCATCTTGATAGCGCTTTACCTTTATCTTATCTGCTTGGCCCGAGCAAGTGCCTGTGCCCCTCGAGTACAAAGCGCACCTGGATCTGCTGTCCACGTCTGTGTTCCTGCTCGGAGAACGAATCGGCCGGCCTATTGCAGTCATTTATCTCCATTCCTTCTGACACGCGTCTGAGCGCCAGCAGAATGCCAGAAAACATCTGAATCCCCTGCCTGCAGGACTAAGTTTCCCTTTTTTCCCCCCCCTAGAAATTTAAAGCAGCCCCCACTATTACAGTCAAGTGCATGTCTAGATTGCTGTTTCTCCAGGTTCTTTAGATCTCTTTGAGACCCCAGCACCTGAAATTGTTTAATTGCTCCAGTTAAGCCATTAATCTGCTAATTTAGGTCAGTGAGCTGATCTCATATTCACACCATCCCTCCTCGTCCAGGACTGCATTTCCCTGTCAGGGACCCCTTCTATATATATTTGCAGGTAGTATTGCTTACATTTAATGTGCTACTCTGCAGCAACTACTACTGTTTGTACATTTCTTTTTTTCGTGAACTCTGTTAATGCAGCATCCGAAGTCAGAGCAGCCAAGTCTTAATTCTCGTTGATCTAAAAATTCTTATAACCGATTGGAGCTGTAAAGAAAAAATGAAAGAGATCTACATGCATCCAAATGATGGTGTTCTATTAGTAAAAAATAATAATATTACTTAGAAATGTTGCAACAGGAGTGGGACTTGCTTCAGTGCAGTGGAAGATGGTTGAGTTATGCAGGATGATGCATTAAAACATAGGTGTGTTTTTCATGTGCGGACAGCACAGCAGCATTTTTGAGTTGATTAAAAACGGGCGCAATCGGCACTCGGAGCGCCACCGTTACCTTACTGTCATATCCGTGAGAAGACTGCCTTTGCGTTATGCGAGCGCCAGGGGGCGCTGTGGCTCCAGATGGGAGGGATCCGCAGCAGAGAGCTCCTGAAACAGGTGCTGACGTCAGCTTAGTCTAATGGCTGCGTGCGGCGTGGTGGTGGTGGGGGGGGGGAGGAGGATGTGTTGTGTCGCGCTCGCAGAACAATGACACCCGTGTTCGCGGTCTAGCCCTCGTGGCGGAGGGAGAGTCTGCTGCTGGACCAGAACCCCGCTCCCTCCTTCTCGAATAAAAGCATCGCGTTTCTTATTCTCGAAGCTCCCAACTTCCCGAGAGTAAAAATGTGATTCTGGGAGGCATTGTCATGGTGCTGCTCCAGCGGCAGGCGCTTCTTAATGCGTCACTGGCTGTTGAAAGATAGTGTCTTTATTTTTTTTTGGGGGGGGGGAGACAGTGGGCGTCTGCGCCTGTTTTGGACTGATGCGTCCATGATAACCGCCAGGACAGGCTGCCCCAGCGGCCGGCGAGACGGGTCCGTGTTGTGTAACGTGTTTTCCTCCCGCCTGGACGGGGGCGCGGGGGCGCCGTGTGGCCGGCAGAGGGCGCCTCGCAAGCGCGCGTGTGTGCGTGTGGGAGAGCACTGCGCCACGCCGGGCTGGAGGGCGGACCCGCGCCCTTGCACTTGCGTGACGCGCCCGGGCCGGCGGTGGGCAGTGACAACTCGTCTCGGGGCAGGGTGGAGAGAGAGAGAGGAGAGACCACGCAGTTTGCCCCACGGAGACCTCCCCCGGCTGTGACGGGAGTGACCGCCAGGGAGCACGCCAGCAGCGGCAGCCTGGGTCCTGGGAGAAGCTCCGCTCCCTCCGCCCGTGTGTCGTAAAGCAGCAGCCGGCAGGGCTGTACCCACTGAAGAGCGTGCTGCCCACAGGCGGGGTCCTCACTCCGCCCCCCTCAGCCGCCGCTTGCCGGCCATTGGCGCTTGGCTGGAGGCTTCCCTTGGCCGCTGCGGTAATGGCGGCGAGTTCCCTCTAGTGGCGCAGAGCAGGGTCTCTGTTCACTCTCTCCCCCCCCCCGTCCACCGGGACGTTATCAGCTCTCGTATACCCGCAGCCAGCCCGTGGAAGTTTCATTCCATTCACTTGTAGTTCCTTTGCGTCTAAACACGAAAAGCACCCTTCCGTACGCCCTATAACCCGCGCCTTTCTAGAGAGAGCACGACCCCGCCTCAACCTCCTCCTCCAGTTCCCCTCCCTCGGCCGGCACTCTCGGAGCAAAGCCCTTTAAGACAGCGCAGGGCCCGTCGGGCCTCTGCGAAACCACTGAACCCCCCTAGCGAGCGTCACGAAAGTTGGCAGTCCAGGATGGTGCAGTCGGAGCCGCGAAGGCGCCGCGGTCCTTGATCCCGTTTCGCCGTCCGGGAGGGTGGCGAGGCCGCCATTTTGAGCCAAGATGGCGGCCACCGGAGCGCAGTTTCCTCCTCCCCCCCCCCCCCGCTCGCCGGCGGAAGGCGCCCTCTGGCGGCCGCGGACGTCCCCCACGAGCCCCCGAAAGCTCTTCGTCGCTCTAGCGGCCAGTATGAGGAATGTCTCCCGCCGCGGCTCGACTACTCTTCTCCGTTTCTGTTTTGTCAGACTCAGAGATCCGAGGGAGAGGAGGCGAGCCGCCATTTTCCGACCGTCGCTCTCCCTGAAACAACGGAAAGAAAGAGAACCCCCCGATTCGCGCCGGGGAGAGAGGGCACCCGCGCCGGAGCGAGCTCGGCACGCGGATCACGGAGGCAAGGGGGAGACGGAGCCCCGCACAGCCCGCAGAGAAAGCCGAGGGGTCGGAGGGGGACCCTGTTTTAAACCGTGCTCCGTAATTTTTTTTTTCCCTCTCTCTCCTCTGCGAGTCGGGCTTCTTGACTCGTCGTCGTTTCGCCCATTTCGCGATTCCGAGAGCAACACGGGCTCGCCGACGCCGGGGCCCCGCCGGGAGCTGGTCGCCAAGGGGCCGGTGGGGACGGCGTGAGCCCGGTAATTCATTATTTTTTTTTTTACTATTTTTTTTTTGTGCGTGTGTGTGTGTGGGGTAAGGAGGGAGGGAGGAAGGGGGGGGTTGTTTATCGCGTTTTATTTTTTTTTGCTTCTCCAAACTGCGGGGATTTGTTGCCGAAATTCCCCCGGACTCTGCGCCTCGTCACGTGGTATGTTCCTCCTTTTTTCTTTGTTACTTTAAACTCGGCGGTGGAAAAAAAAAATTGGAACTTTTTTTTTATCATGGCCGAGGGAAATAAATCTTTTTTTTTTTAGATGGGGGGGGGGGGGGGTACCGCAGGACGGCCTTTTGTTTTGAGGAATTTGACGTGCACGGTGTTTTTATAGCAGACGGTGATGGGGGGGGGGGGGACGGCGGCCTTGTGATTCAGAAGTGTTTGTTTAATTTATCGTGCAGGATCGGCGGTGCGAGCATTTATTGTTGCCTGGCGCGGCTGAAGTTGTCGCCGTGAAAGGGGTTCATTTTTTTTTCCCCTCTCGTTTTAGTTTTCTTCCTCTCTGCCTGTAAAATAGCTAAAACAAAGCGCCGAAATGTGCGGTGTTTTTTTTTGCTGTACGGGGAGGCGAGTGCGTCTCCCGGGTTATTGTTAGGCAGCCCGGTGCCCTTGAAAACGCATTAAAACGCGTTGTTTGTTATTCGTGTCAAAGGGCAGCGCGCAAGTTTAAGAACATTCATGTGTTTTTTTTACTTTAACTCTTTTTTTGTTTTTACTCCAGCGGCTCCGGCCTTCAGCGCTCGGAATCGGGTTTTTTTTTTTTTTTTGAGTAGACCTTTCCGCATTTTGAAGTTGGTCGGGGTGCTTTTCTTGCTGTTGTTAAAAACTGGTGTAATCTTCAGAAACGCAGCTCGCCCAGAAGGATAGGGGCCCGTTTTGTGACTTGCCTGCTCCAGATACACCCCACAGGCATCGCTGCCGCCCCCGACACGCACACTCTCCCGTTTTTACGAGAAGGAACGTTTCTGTAAATTTAATTTCCCTCTCTTGTGTCAGAGATGTGTCTTATCTCTTTTTTTTTTTCGGTGAGGCCGTCATGATGGCGAAGCCACTTTCAGGCGTCACTTTCTAACCCTCCGCTCCCCGTCTTCTCTCCTCCTTAAGCTTGTGTTTATTAACCCCGGAATAAACTCGCTTATTAATAACGAGCGAAAATAATAATAATAATAAAAGCAGGGGGAGTGTGTGTGTGGAGGGAGGGGGGAGAGAAGGAGGAGGAGGAGGAGGAGGCGCGCGGGGAGGGGTGGGGGGTTGCTGGGAGCTCTGGCGCGCGCTCCCTGACCGTCCGGGGGTCTCGAGGGGGTCCGCGTGCGCCCTTCCGACCCGTTTCCGACCGCGGCCGCGCGCGGGGCGGGGGGGGATTCGGACCCGGTCTCGCTCGCTCGCTCGCTCGCTCGCTTGTTGTACGCGAACACGCCGGGTCGCCGCAGCACCGGGCGCCCATTTCCTCCAGCGGGGAGCTGCCGAGACAATAAAGGCGCGTTTTAAATAGCGAACTTTTGACATGTGCTGGGAAGGAAGAGGGAGGTGTGTGGGGGGGGGGGTGAGTGTAGGGCGGAGGAGGAGGCGGGGGGGGGGTGGTCACAACAAAACCTAATCAGATTTGTTTAAGGCGCGGGGGGGGGGGGAGTTTTTTATAACTGGGTGAATTACATAATCTCCATTTAAGTTTGCGAGCGCCTGGCATCGAGTGTGCTCTGTTCTTTCTTTGCCGCCGCTCGGAGCCGAGTGTTGTCACCTGCTTTTCGGTTTCACGGGTTGTTGTGTTTCCTCCTCCTCCTCCTCCTCCTCTTCCTTGCCGGGTTCAGCGTGTAGATCCCGCCCGGCGCCGCCACGAACGCGTCCCCCACGACCCGAGCCGCGCTGGGTGCTTAACGCAACAGAGCGTGGGATAGCAGCCTCGTGTTTCTCCTGGCCGCGCTGGCCTCTGCCTGGTCGACACACTTGTAAGAGGGGTGATGCGCCTCTTCCTCTGTCCTCCTGTGTTGACGTTTGTTTTGGAGGGGAGGCGGCGGGGGGGTTACAGATCCTTGCATCAGGCATGTGATCTTGGCAGTTTGATGATGTAATTTTGTGACAAAAGAAATCCTAAAAATAAACCCGTGAACCACCAGACGGATAGTAGCGACGTTCGGACAGATTATCCCCCTCGGCTGGTGTAATCTTTCCCGGCGGGATGTCGGGATCAGCTTCCAGGGCTTGTGCTGCGGCTGCCTGCTGTGAGACCCTCAGCCCTGTGACAGGGGAGGTCAGGGCCCGAGGGCCTGCAGGCACAGCCAGCACCGTCCAGGAGCCCGGCACAGACAGAGCCACAGGGCCTAGAGGCGACACCCACCCTTCCTCAGATCCGCTGACCTTTCCCTGGCGGAGAGCCGCCGATCCCACGCACCGAGGTCGTCGTGAAAACGGGTCATAAAAAGGATATCTCAAACCACACCGCTGCGCCGCAGAAGTGCTGTCGGGGGTCGCTGTTACAGCATAGCCCTGGGCTTCGATCCGATACTTCCTTACTCGCACACGCGCACAAGCAGAAGTCGCCGTATCGGCGCGAAAACTTGTTGGGCGACCTGCGGTCCGCGCTTGTTAGTCCCCACAGACTTGAGGAAAGGGGAGTCTTGACGCCGAAGAGCAGGGCACCTCTATAAATCATCCGGCGCTGGTCACGGAGGCTTGTGACCAGATCTCTGCTGCGTGGAGGGCGCTCCGCTGAGATCTGATCAGCCCGAACAGCGGGCTGCTCGGAGGTTCCTGCTTTACGCTCCAGCCTGCAGTTTGTGCCTCGGGTGTGGGTCCTGGCCCTGCAGTGGGGGGACGTGACAGTGGCCAGTTGCAGTGTTGTGTAGTGGCTCGTGAGGAGCCGGGTTGAAAGCGTGGAGCTCAGCTAGGTTGGTAGGTCGCTGACTTTTTTTTTTTAACCAGTTAACCTGTTTTCTGATACTTCCTGCGGTGCCAGTTCTCCATTCAGACTCCCCAGCCAGGGCTTGGTGGCTTTTCCTGCTGGTGTGGGTGGCTGAGAGGGACACAGAAGGCTGGGATAAGTGAGGCCCAGGGCCTTAGAAGATGAGTCTTAAGTTGATGCTTGAAATCCTGACAGTATGCTCAAGTTGAGGATAAGGTCGTTCCGGCTAAATGTTAAAAATCAGATGAATAAAATGAGTACAATAGTAAATATATTCGCAATCTTACAGAGTGAAAGCCTCTGTTTGCACCAGAGGGAGTATATTCCAGGATTGTGGGGTTGGCATCCTTTTTTTTCCCCCCACGTGGCTTTGTGGAAGGATGCAGGAGTTGTGCTGCATGTCTGAACACCAGGAGCTGCTGAGGTTTTCAGAGGGAGGAAGCCAGTGGCACCACGGTGCCGTGGGACTGAGCGAGCCGAGCACGTAGTCGCACTGCTGGGGGCTGGGCGTCGGGATCGAGGTTCCGGACCCCGGCCTCACGCCCCTGTGGGGTTGTGGGGTCGGACACCGCCGTCGTGTGTTTGTTCGCGCTGGCCCTGGCTGGGGGCGGGTTGCCCTGGCGTGGCGAGCGGAGATGGCGAGCGCAGTGGGAGGAGTCTCGAAATCTCAAGGGGGTCACTGGGCGGGTGGGGGTCAGTCCTGCAGGGCAGCACGGCCGCGATCGCCGCCCGCCGGAGGGTGGCGATGGCGCGGGTCGGGCTGGGTCGCGCCGGTTGACCCCTCAGCAGGCTCGGCAGTGTGTGGGAGACCAGGCGTGAGCTCTCGGGGGGGGGTGACCTCTGTAATCAGTGGGGGGCAGTGTGAGTGAAGTTCAAGGCCAGGGGCAACAAGGCCTCTCTTGCAAGGTTAGATCTTCCCCCTCTGTTGGTGGGGGACGTGGGCATGAGCTCTTGGGCTGGGGCACTTAAAGAGCACATCTTCTGCTTTGCCAACATGCCCACTGAGGAGTAGGTGCGGGCAGGTAGCATCCAGCAGTTGAAAAATAATGGACTTCGGACTTGCTGTGCAAGTTTGTTTTTGTAAGAGTGAATCAAAATTTCATAGCTGCGCCTATGGATAGGGCGAGTTCTTATTCACCATGTGATGTCTGAGCTACCCTTTTTTTTAACAAAGGGTAAAAATACAGGTAGGGATTGGCACAGTTGAGAATCTCTATGACTCTGGCGTACTTTGACAATTCCTGCCGCTCCGTACTTTTTTATGTAGATTGAGGGAAGAGAAATTGTGGGGGAGGGAATGGAGCTACTGAGTTTGTTTTTCAGGTCAGAGCCCCATTGTTCTGCACGGTTTTATTAAGACTGTTTTAATTTGTCTGCGACTTCGGATGTGATCGTGTGGGCTGTCTGAACCTGGTCACGTCCAAAACACTGGCGTTTGTCACCTGTGCTTGAGGGAAACCCGGAGGAGCTCAGTGCCATGTGGCTGCATCCAGTCCAGTCACCTGGAACCTTAACTCTCTGTGTTGGAGGTAGAAAGGACCAGGGATAGTTTCTGGAAGGTCATAATGTAGAAAGTCATATCAGCAGCCAGGTTTCATTTCTCAGTGACAGTGAAATAAATTCAGCATTAATGCTGATTCTGGTGGCAAGTACCAAATATTACCCTGCCATTTTTTTGGCAGACAAAACAGTGATATTGAGACAGGCTGCTGTTTGAGTGTGTGACTGCAGTTTTGTAGGCAGCAGACAAGGAAGTGTTTTGTGTTGGACATTTCCTACTTACATTCTGTTTGCTAGCAGTGTTGGAATTGCATCCCCTGTTGCAGGCAAATAGGGAAAATGACAGAGAGGAACAGGAAAAGCAGTGGACTTGAGCATGATAGTATTTCCAACCCTTGTGTCTGTTGAGTGCAACAAGTGTGACGTGTCCGGCTCCTGGTGATGTCTTGCACATGGGGCAAGACTTGAAAAACCCCAGATGGTTCGCACTGCTGTGCAGTACGTCTTTAGCGCCGTCTTTGAGGAAGGATGTTAAAACGGTCTGTCTGGTCTCTTTTAACACGTTCGGGTGACAGTTGTACTTTGAGGCTGCTTTGAGGCTTATGCAATGCCGAATGCCCTGGTAGTCAACATTCAGGTGCTGTGGTATGCTAAAACCTGTAATCAGATGTTCATATCTGAAATCTCTCAAATGCATACATGAAACGGTTCTTAATCCCAAGTATTTGAGCTTGTATGTTGGCTAGTATATGTTAGTGACTTCTGGTCCTGCATTGCTTAGGAGTGTAAAATCCCAAAATTGGTCTTTTCCAGTGCTAATGAGGAGAAAAGTCATTTTTTCCAGGGTCCAGAACGCTTTGAAGAATGACTAAGCGTAGTTAGCATTCTAAACTGAGCTCTCAAATCCCAAAAATACCTTTGCAGTTAAAGGTTTTTTCCTCAGGGTAGCAGGAAAAGTTATTAGCTTTTGGCTTTTGTCTTAAGGATGCCAAGCCTTTGCACTATTTCTTCAGCCCTTCTCAAGATCCCCTTTAAACTCCTTTTCTGTCCATTTTTTTTATACTTGCAACACCATTTGGCTCCTATGATGAGGGGACTTGCAGGAACAGAGTGTAAATCCTCTCCACAGTTTTCCTCTTCCATTAGCATTTTATCATGGTGCAGGATTGTTATTAGAGGAATCGCAGAGGCCTTGGGATTTTGTTCCAAGTTAATCCTCCCTTTTTCCTTCCCTTTTCAGTTTCCGGGCATCTTGCTTGGGCTGTGTAATCTCCCCAAGACGAGCATTCCAGGTTGGCACTGGTTGGTTTCTTGGGATTTGCCTTTCTGACTATCGTTCGCGTTTGATCAGATGTCCAGCAGCCTGGGCACCTGAGCTTTCTGACCAGGGAAGACCAGGCTGGGGGCTTGAGATTCTGTTGTCCCAGGTTAGATGTGGAAATTCTTCTGGATCTGCAGGAATTTCTAGAAGGACGTTGGGTTGGGGTGGTGTGCGAGTGCCTGCTTTGTTTCTGTTCTCCTCCTTAGGTGCCTCCGGTGTTGTGATCCAGTTGTGTAGTGACCTGAATGTGTGCCTTTCATACCACAGTGGTTTGTTCTTGCTATCTGATGGGCCTAGTGCAGTAGTAATGGCCTCTGGTCATTCGGTCCGGTCGGCCCACGCACCTGATGAGAAGGGGGGTGTGTGGAGCTATTAAAACTCAGGAAGGGGCAGTTAGCTCCGCGTTATTTTTACTGGGTTGTGTTGGTGGGGTGGGTTAGGGCGATCCCCTCTGCGATTTTGAAGTGAATAACCCCACTGTGGAATTTCGCTTCCCAGTCTCCAGTGCCAAAGAAGCACTCCCTGCTTATGACCGCATTCCCAACCCAATTCCAGGGAATCGGAGTCAGTAACACGGCTCTGCATCTTAACACACAGTCACAGCCTTCTTCTCCAATAACATGTTCTCCCATGTTCCTTTTGTCTCTTTGGCGGCTTGGTTTTGTTTCTGCGCCTATGATGCAATATGCTGTGTGAGATAAGAAGGCCAATACGCTGGCCTTTTTATTTTGGGGAACAAGGTTCCCTGAAGTACCGGTTGTTATGCAAAAAACTTCAGTTTTTGTCCTCGGACAGAGCTGACCGCTTTAAAACTGCTTGATTTTTTTTCAGCCTTTAATTAAAACGTTATACTCTGCATCTGTTGCTGTTCGGTGCTTTGAAAAGGAAAAATGGGATCTGATTTATACAGGGTGTCGAGGTGAGCACTTCCTGATGCCCCTCTTGTGCTGAGACTGGGGGACTTCAACCTGAATTTAACACGAGTACTAATCTGAAGCAGGTATTCTTCTAGAAGTTTTGAAAATGTTGCCTCGGACCATTCTGACAAAACATTTCTGCCTTTGTGTGCCTTAAGACCTTCAATTGTTTTATCATACCTGTATTAACCTTGTTGTGTTATTTATGTAGGTTGACTGTACCTGTTTGAAGAACTGCTTCTAAAAAATCAGCGAGGCAAAGTGAAACTAAGCAGCTCACAGCCTCTTCCTGACCATATTCCTTATAGTAGTTCAGGTGGGGGGCTGCGTCAGCATGCATAGGCTGCAAAGGAACAAATAATAGGTTTATTCCATGCTGAAAAGAGAAGCCAGGAATAAACGTTTCAGTTGTGGAGCCTTCTTAGGGTATATTCCTTACAGACCAAACTCTTGTCCATCATCCAGCTTTTCAGTCAAATGACGTGTAACTGATCT
Organism: Atractosteus spatula; assembly: GCF_055471065.1. NCBI lineage: Eukaryota > Metazoa > Chordata > Actinopteri > Semionotiformes > Lepisosteidae > Atractosteus > Atractosteus spatula. Next base: position 8,302,305 of record NC_142731.1, on the reverse strand, counting down.
AGTTAAATACTGTATATGCCGGTTTATTGCACGAAGTTTCTAATATCTTTGCGTGCATGCTTACTGCGTTGCATGGTGGCGGAGGAGAATTTAGTCACGTTTGCGGGGAGAATCAGCTGGCGGTAAGATTTTGAGCCATTTGGTTTGGTTTGTAGTTACTCACAAGCCACCGCTGCAACAGCCAAGAGATGTCATAGTATTGGAAAGCCGAGCATCAATGTCGGTAGCTTAAAAGGTTTTCCCTCATTAGGAAAAATAAATCCACTCTACAAACATCCCCACCCTAGGTGCCGGGTAATGCAGGCCCACATCGGGTGAAAATAAGATGGCACGATGGCCCTGCAACGGATATAGAAAGAGAGTTTTATGTGGCCAGCTTCTGCAAACCACAGATAAGGCACAAGGATCAACCCAGTCAGCTCGAAGTCTCTAGTAAAAATAAAACGTCTTTGTCCACCCTCACGAAATACTGTGAGATCATATGAAGGCGTGAGGGTGTCGTTTTTCACAGCGTTCTGAGAGTGATGGGAGAGCTGCGTTCACCCAAGAGGGTTTCCTGCTGCTCTGCTTTCCAGGTTCCTGGGGTTTGCAGAGAGACTAGCCTACAGCAGGCATGGCTGCACTTTATTTTAAGGGAGCGTAAACTGAGTTTGAACTTGCAGAGAGGTGCTGGCGTTGAGGCAGCCACGTTTCCTTACTGCAGTCGACTCTTCCTCTCTGGTCTGAGGCGTGGGGGGGCAGCCCAGCTTTGATCAAGGTTCTTGCTGAGGAAGTGCATCGCGGCACCTCTCGAAGGCTGAGAAGGCCAAGGTTAGAGTGCGCGGATTAGTGGAGGAGAGAGGGCTCCGGGGGGCCGTGGGGGAGCGGGGGGCCGCCCCCTGAGGCTGCACTCCTCCTGGCTGGAGCGCCGTCGCTTCCCGATGCTCCTGGGGAGAAAACTAGTCGGCCCGCATCCGTGTGCGTCCGACACGAAGGCCTGTTGCGCCAGAGTGAGCCGCTCTACAGAGGAAATCGAAGCTAGTCTGAACAGTCATCTTCTAAAGCTGCTGGGGACTATTTAAAAAACAAACTAAGAAGTAGTTTTCACACGCATTGAGAAATACCGTCCCGCGCTTTTAGTGCGAGTGAGGTGGTTTCGTTTCTGTGTCCTTGTATGCTAAAAGCAGGTAGAAACTAGAGCATAAAACTGGAAGACATTGGAAGGTGTTGATAACTACAGTTTATTCCCCAGCTGCTCCCTCTGTTTCTTGCTGTACACCAAGGAGAACGTTTTCACGAAGAGGATGCTTGGTCCGTTGCAGGTTGTGTCTTCCAGTCGATCTGCTGCACTGGAGGAAGTGGTCGAGCCTGGTTTCCAGTTGCGTCCGAGACCGTAGTTTTACCCTCCTTTGGTCCCGTCTTCCGTTGGGAACCTGCCGGGACACCCAGAGTTAACTTTGACCGCGTTTCTGCTGAACTGAAAAGCCTTCTCGGAGGAGGTGTAGCTGTGTGTCGGTTGTGCTGTGGGCTCTGGTGGGAAAACGCTGAAATGGAAAAACGACTGGTATTAATTACACCACAAACAGGGCCAGCGGTGAGCTGTGTCGGTTCTGCTTTGGCAGCAGCCTGGATGGGGTTGGTGCGCTTGTGTGAACATGGCTTTTCAGCCGAGGATCGTGTCCTTAATGAGCCAGTCAGGGCCGGGGGGGGATAATGAGACACTGTTTTTGTGTGGACTGGTGGTTAGGGGTTAGGGGGTTCCAGTCCCAGGGAGAACCAGGGCTGCTGTCCCCCTGAGTGAGCTGTGTTGCCCAGACTACTGCAGCCACCCCAGCTGTTGCTGGGTTCCCCAGTGTGTGTGTGTGTGATAGCAGGCAGCCGAAACCACTGTACGTCGGGGTTGAAAAGGGCTTTGGCCAGACTAAAATGAGACGCATGGAAGAAATGGAATATTTAGTTGTCTGGGCTTTGGACAGAAATGCTGAACTGTCACCTTTAGTATGTTAATCAAGTATTTTCTTTTGTTACATGTGAAAAATGGAGAAATTACATGTTACATGTGAATGGAGAATTCATCATCTCTTTTTTGATGATGAAAGCCAGTGTGTTTACACTTACAAGAGTGCGTGCGTCGGTCTTCCGTAGTTCTGTGTGTTCCTGTGTGATGGGTAAAACTTGCCGGTGGAGCAGCCTGGAGTTTTCAGCTCGAGCAAAAAATTCAGCAGCCGCACTCGTCGTGCAAAACTACCCGTGCGCTGTTGGCGCGTTTTGATCCGAACATCAGTAGGCTTTATTGGTAGGACTACCATGGGATGATAGGTTGGCTGGAGTAATCGGAACCGGGTCTCAGTTCAAGTGTTATGACTGCTCCTCTAGTCCACGCCTGGTTCTGGAAACCAAACAGCGCTGCAGGCTTTCCACACCCGGTTCTGACCCAGATAAATGGGTTTAGTGTTCTTGACTGACTTACAGAAGGCTGTCTTAACATGAAACCCGTCCACGTACATGCCACAGCTGTGGCCAGACTGCGCTGTATTGAACTTCAGTACATTTGATTTGAAAAGGGCTGTTCAAAGAAATAAACGGCATAAAAAATAATTTTATAAAATTCTGTTATTTTAAAGAGGAAAAGGGTTGTGTCTTTTTAATCCCTCCGAGACTTCTGTGACCAAATTCTTTCTGTAGTTATAAATTAGGTCTAAAGTAATGCAAAGTAAGTCTTTTTATCACAATATGAATGAATGAGACTCTGCTTTATTAAAAATTAACTTCTATTTTTTGCCAACTTATTAACTCCACTGGTGTGTTAATTCAAGGATGTATCTTACACTTTGTAACTCCCGTTAGAAACATGTCACAGCTTGTCAAAAATCTGTCCTGCCCTGAACACACAAGTAGTGGCAAAATTGAGCTTGCTGGCGAGTTTGATTTAGTTGGAATTTAGTTTAAACCGTGCAGTCTAAGCAACGCAATGCGTAATACTGAATATAACTTCGCTATAGTTAATGCACCACGGTTTCGGTCCCCTGTACGCGAGAAGAGATCTGCAGCTGCCCTGTATGTGTCCGGAAGGACAGCGTTAGTAGGTTTCAGGAAGGCTGAGCCATTGTAGTGTTTTTAAAAAGGTGCACCTTGTAGGTTTTAAGCTGCAGTTTTCATTGCGTTGCAAATTGAAGATCGTTTACTTGAACGAGCAGACGCGCTTGAACTGGTGTTCCGCTCCTGGTGGGTGGGGAGGGAGGAGGGCGAGACGTGGCTGCACAGCTTTTTATGTTCCCGGGCACCGCACTCTCTTGCGGAGAGCCAGCCTTTCCGTGCTTGTGGCCGCGCTCTCGTGTAAGTCCGCGCAGGGCGGCGAGTGACTTGGAACTGCGGGAAACGCGCGTTGCTTTTGCACATGGGGCTCTGCAGCCTGTGGGGCTCCTCCGTTCGGCCGTGCCACCCCCCTGTGATGTCTCCTCTCACGGTTGTCTCCTCTCTTCCCGTGTCCCCCGGCAGGCTGTCCTCCGGAGAGGCAGGAAGCGGGCGGTGTGGAGCTGGCCTCGGCACTGGGAGAGGCCGCCGCGCCCGTGTCTCTGCGCTGCATGGCTGCGATGGCGCCCGCTCTTACCGACGCGCCAGCCGAAGCTCACCACATCCGCTTCAAACTGGCTCCCCCGTCCTCCACCCTCTCCCCGGGCAGCGTGGAAAACAACAGCAACGCCAGCAACATCCTGCTGTCCAGCAACGGCGCCGTGAAGCGCAAGCCCGCCGTCGCCCCCGCCCCCGCCGGCAGGAAGGAGGAGCCGCCGCGGCAGGAGCCCGCGCCGCCCACGCCCCTGGGCAAGCTGCAGCCGCTGGTCACCTCCTACCTGTGCTCTGATGTGACTTCTGTCCAGCCGCCCAAGGAGTCCCTGAAACTGGGCAAGCAGCCGGTCTTCAAGCCCCACACCTACTTCTGCAGCGGCGATTTCCTCCCCATGAAGCACCAGGCTCTGGAGTTCCCCGGTGAGCCCCTCAAGAGCATCATGAGCGCCGACGGCCCCCCGGCCGCGCCGGCGCCCCCGGCCCCGGTGAACGGCCTCGCCAAGAAGCTCGCCAAGTCCGCCGCCGGCGGCCCCGAGCGGGAGCGCGCGGCTGCCGCCCTGGCCGCCGTCAATGGGGACAAGGCCCCGGCCGGCCAGGACGCCCCGGCCCACGCCGCCAAGGAGGGCAGCGGTGGGGGCCCGGCGGCGGGCGGGGCCGAGGCAGAGCAGCCACGCCGGCGGCCCGCTGGGATTTTGAGAGACGCGGCAAACGGCCCCGACCAGCCCGCCCCTCCCGCGGCTCCGGGTGTGGCCCCCGCCGCCGCGGACCAGTCGGGCGAGCCGGCGCCTGAGCAGGCGGGCGGCGGGGAAGGGGAAAACTTCAGCGCGTCTTCCGATCGCCTGGACTCCGGTTCTGTGGATCCCCAGGCCGCGGGCTGCAGCGGGAGCAGCTGGCCGGCGCAGCCCCCCGCCTCCCCGTTCGGCAGCCCGGACGCGGAGGTGAGGGCCAGGACTCTGGCGAACCAGAGCCGGCAGGGCGAGATCGAGAGCCGGCTGCGGCGGCTGCGCAAGCGGCTGCAGGTGGTGCAGGCCAAGCAGGTGGAGCGGCACGTGCAGCAGCAGCTGGGCAGCTTCCTGCAGACCACCTTCAGCCGGCTGCCCAGCCTGGACGCCCTGCGGCAGCGCAGCCCCGCCGTGCTGACCCGCAAGGCCGAGGCCGCGCTGCGCCGGGCCGCCGGCGACCCCGGCGCCGAGGACGGGCTCAGCCGCTTCCTGAAGAGCGGCTCCGTGCCCACGGAGCTGGAGAGGCTCTCCCTGAGCGGCACGGCCAACCTGCGGGCCGCCGAGAGCGCCTTCGACTCGGACGTCACCGAGAGCAGCTCGGGCGGCGAGACGGACGTCGAGGAGGAGGAGCTGACCAAAGTGGACATTGAGCAGCGGCACATTCCTCTGTAAGTCATAATCCTTACACTCGTGTAGTGCTTTCCTGGACCCTGTTCACTGTGGACGGTTTGCATAATGAGATGCATGTTTAGGCCAGGGGGAAATCTGGCCAGGATGCTAGGGTGAACACCCCTACTCTTTTTACGAAAGGCCCTGAGATTTTTAAGAGAGTCAGGACCTCAGTTTTAAGTCTCATCCGACGGGCAGCCCCCTTTTTACAGTATCGTGTCCCCCTCACTGTACCAGGACGATAGGACCCACAGAGATTGCAGGGTGAGCGCTCCCTACTGGCCCCACTAACACCTCCTCCAGCAGCAACCTTAGTTTTTCCCAGGAGGTCTCCCATCCAGGTACTGGCCAGGCTCACGCCTGCTGAGCTTCAGTGGGCTGCCAGCTGTGAGTCTCAGGGTGATCGAGCTGCAGGCAGTGTGCGTGAAAGGTACGCAGGGCGGACTGCGCAGAGAGGGGGTGCTGTCTCGGTGGTGTGCACGGCTGCTGTGGGTAAATGCTGCAGCAGAGGCAAGAGATCACCAGCCATGCGTTGAGGGTTCTGGCGAGAGGGGAGCGCTTCTGGTCTTTTGGGGTCCAAGGTCCGATCGGCAGGACGTCGTGCAGTGCTAGAGGCCCAAAAGAAAACCCACTGATCCCGATGAAATAGTTGTGGAGCACTGAAGAAGAAAGCATGGACTGTTGAGATATTAGCAGTGTGTCTTGTGCTCTCCGTTGATGGGACCCAAAGCCGTTGTTATAGCTGTGTCATTGCTCGGACCGTTAAATAATGAGTGACGTAATGCTTTATCTGCACAGACAATTACCGTGGAAGGCTATCGGCTGTGCACTGTGTCTAATGCACTTGATCAGACTGCAGTCTTTCTGTGTGGTGGTATTTCACTGGAGGCGCTCTTCTTGGACAAACCAGCTACTTCTGCGCCCCCGTTCCTGAGTTTCATTCATGAATATTATCGGTGGGTCAGTTCTCTCCACTAGTTTGACCAGGGCTCATGGAGAGCTGCTTGCTTGTGCTTATTAATGTACAAAAAGACAAAATGCCGGTTCTCCATAATTGAGAAAGACTGCATGTGTGTGATGCTCCATCAGCCTTGCTTGCTTTCTTTGGCTTCACCACGTGCACCAGTCGTGTGACACTGCCTATACTAGGCTTCTCTCGGTACAGATAAGCTGAACCCTCTTCTGTGCAAACAACAGCTGAATATTTTACCATAATGCTCAGCATGGAAAAGGGTATTTGGTGAATGCTGATGGACGTATAAATGAGCTTTTAGTGTGAAGCACAGTATTCCAAGGTGGTCTGGGTCACATTTGTCCACCACTGACTCAGCAGGCTGCTGTAGCCTGGTGGGGCGTGCCCTGCTCTTTTGAAGGAAAGTGCTGGGGTGCAGCCTGTTGCACAAAGCCTGGCACCCAGTAGAGCTGACATTCGGCACAGAGCCCTGTTGATCCCACGAGAGGACCGAGAGCTGGAAAAGACGCTAGACCAGCGCGGTTAGTCAGCGTAACCCTTCGAAGGATCTAGGTTTCCGAAGTAGAAAAAAAAAACTGGAACAATCCGTCCTTTTTTTGTTAATTTAGTTTTTTTGGTTGATTAGATGCACGTCACAAGCTGGGGGGTGTACCCGGTGTGGGGTTACGCTAGTGGAAGCTGTTCTCCAGGTTCAAGTAAAACAGGTTTCTGGGCGGATCGGTCAGTAAGGACACTGGCTCGGAGCTCGGAGCGCCGTGGTGGAGATGCAGGCGGTGTGAGCCTCGGCTGTGCTCTCTTACCCGGAAATGAGGGGGTTTCCCCAGGGAGCAGCAGGAGATTGGACAGGGTGGGGTTCATCCAGCTTGGCAGCGACTCGGCTGTGAACCCACACACCCCCAGTGGCTAACATAGCCCCCTACTGCAGCTCCAGCAAGGCCTCCTGTAAGGCACCGTGGGGCTCTTGGCATGTCAGTTGACGATTCATTAGCAAAACTGGCCAGCAGGCTGATTAAAAATGAACTACATTTTTAAAAACAAAACTACAGTAGTTTTGGATTGGGGACGTTTTTTTGCCATTTGTGGAACTATGAAAGATTGCGTAGGTTCTGAAAATGTTAGTCAAGGGGGGAGTTCTTAAACGCTCTGGGGTATCCGATTATTTTTCTTTCTGAATGCAGTATGAATGTGTTTCTAGGAGGGACACTGGGATCTTGGCATTAGTGAGCAAACTAGGTTGGCGTGCAAGTGCTTGTGCATGCGCGCAGGTCGATCCTGGGATGAAGTGTGCAAATTATTGGGGGAAAGTTCATTTTGCGTGGTGTTTCTCTGTCCGACACATGGTGAGCCTTGGCGGAATGAGCTGGGCGCAGCTGGGATTCACGACGGAACAGCTCGTAATATCCGGATGTGTGGCCAGTGCTCTCCTGGCACCAAAGCAGTCTTATTGATCCGATTGGCTCTGGGCGCCGCGCTGCTCCTGGATCCGCGGTCGACCTTTCGCGGTCGGAGTATGAGGGGTGGCAGCTCGTCTCTCCGCCAGGAGGGAGCGGCCCGGTGCCCCTGCGCACGCGGGTCCACTCGCTGGGGACACCGGGTGTCCAGCGGTGGACGTGCGTCTCTGCCTGAATGAGCTGCTTTCAGCACAGGCGTACCGCTGGTTTGCTGCTCGGTTTCCACACAGATCGTGGGCATCTGTTGCCTAATATCTGTCTGGGGGAGGGAATCTTTCTTGCGTGCCATGAAGAATAGCACAATTTAATGTATGTGTGTGTATATGCATGCATAAATCCTTTATACTGAAGAAACATTTCAAATGCATCTCTAGCCCTGGTTTTGGAGGGTCCCAACCCAGATATATGTATAGGCTACCCTACACCACTTTCAGTGAAACAGTTCAAGCTCATCTGATCAGTGGTTCTTTCAACAATCAAGTAAAGTTTCAGGGAAAGGAGCACTGTTGGTTCAGGACTAGAGGAATGTCTTAGTTTTGTTCCCAATGATCCCTAAACGACTTAATTGGACGTGCCACCTGATTGTCTTTCCGGGCTTTTAAAAATTTGTTGCTTAAGGGCAAACTTGCTGGACTGGAGTTCTCCAGGATCAAGGTTTGAGACCCCTGCTTTCCAGGGATTTCGCTACCGATACGAGATGGCTCGTCACTGATGTCTAAAATGCCAGGTGTTACTGACACCCTGGTGTGCTTTGAGAAGTCTGTGATGACTCTGCCCCTCCCCCAGTACCCTTTGCATCACATCAAAGGCCGCAGCAGAGGAAGCTGTTGTCAGTGGTCTGCACGGTGCTGAGCCTTGGTTCTGTCAGGCCTACAGCATCCGCTAAGGTGAGTCACTGCTAGAGCTCTCATCCTGAAAGCCCCGCGGTGTCTGATACGTCTGTGCCTCCAGGAATAGCCCAGCTGTTAAAAGAAAACCTTACTTGAGTGCAAGCACACACCCACAGTCTAATGTGTTGAAATGGTTCCATTGTAGTTAATGTCACTGCTCAGAGAAGGGCCTGGAACTGATGGACTTCAAGTAGCTTTTGTGGATATTGACTTGTCAGTGTTTTGCATGAGAGTAAAAAACAGTGACAGCTACAGGGAGCTTGTGTTACATTTGCATTTCTTTTGTTTTCTTGCGGCCAAACCTGAGGGGCGTGTGTGTCTCGAGTACCTCCTTCGGGCCTGCCTGTCATGTGACGTGCAGCGTGTCTGCGTGTCCGCAGCCCGTGATGTCATGCGGGCGTCACCCTTATTGCATCGAGGTTGTAAGTGGAGACCCACATGGTCCCCCGACGATGATGAAGCACGCATGACCACATTTTTTAGTCCTAGGAAACATTTCCCCATCAACCTCTCCAACTCCTGAAAGAGTACTTGATGGCTTTTAGTTTGTTTTTCTGAATGTGAACAAGAGGGCTCAAACAGTATCTATAATCCAGCTCTGTTCTCTTCTGAAAAGTGTTGTTGTGTATTTATTGTAGTTCGGCACATGGTGGAGGTCAGGTAATTGATGACGAGCCTGTATGATGGAATTGAATGCAGTTAGGACAGGAGGGTGCTTTTGGGGGTATTGCACAGCACTGTGGGACAGTTTAAAGCAGTTAGTGTGTACATCTCGCTTGGAAGCGATCTCTGAGAGCCTGTCTGTGACGTGACTACAGAGGCTTCTTCTCAAGACGGAAAGCAGCACAGCGGTGCTGTGTTGTGTCCCGCATTTTCACTCCAGGGCACACATTTGGAAAGTGTTTTGTTGCGGGTTCGAAGTTCCCTGCTGTGAGAGACGCCTCCCGTTTCTTCTCGCGTGAAACCTGTTCCAGGCCGCAGTCCCCAAGGGCAGAGTATGGTAGACGGGTTTAAAAAGGGTCAAGTCTTTGACAGGAATAGTTCAGATGATTTTAAAAAAGCAGAGGGTCAATCGGATGACTGGAAGCAGTTATTTTTGCTTTGTCTTAACACTGCAGTGCACTGATTTGCAGGGGCCTTCCAGCCTTTGCTTTTGATTTTGGCTCTTATAAACAAATCACTGGTGGTGATCGTCCTGGCTTCACAGGTGGTGAAATTAAGTGTTCGGTACCTTGTCCCTTATGCAGAGTGCATCACACACTCTCCATATTCTTACAGCAGGTAATCATTGCAGCCTGCTTGAAATAGCTGCTGTATTTCTTGAAAAAGGTTATTTTTTTTCATGCATCAGCTGATGAAACAAAAATCAGCTTCTTTCTCACATTAAAGATAGAAGCACAAATGAAATCTTTGCAGAGCATCCAGTCAGTCACATGCCTATCTGATAGAAACAATAGGATTATATTCAGATCATGATGAAAAATAGTGAGACAGCTAAACCTGGTTGGTTGTAGTGTGGTGTTTTTATTTCTTTGTAATGAGTGTTTGTGTTCAGCTTTAGCTTGCTGTTTGTGTATTTTTTCACTATTGGTCACCTTTATCAGGAGATTCTGAAAGAGTGCTTAATGGCTTTTAGTCTGGGGATATTGGACAATTGAAGCCTAACTTTATGGCTGGTAAATTAGATGTGACGCACAGAGGACACCAAAAGAGGTTGCTTGCACTTTCCATTAAAAGAGACATCAGGATGGGTGTGTGGTTAAATATGTGTAGGAAATAGAAAAGTGTCACACAGAAAGTGAGGAAGATGGGATTTTTTGGAGACTCATCTCTTTCTACAGCTAGACAGTGTGGGGAAGCAATGGAAAAAAAGACCAGTAGCATGTTGGTATATTTGCAGTAGAATTTACATGGAGGGAAGTCATGTCAGGGCTTTGGAATTTAATAGCGAGTCTTTCCCTGGAAGGCGGTGCACTCTGAGAAGAATATCGCCGCCCTAGAGGCAGATCAGGGGAGAAAACCAGACTAGCCCGTGGCCCTGAAGGGCGTGCCATTCTAGCACAGGTAGGGAGAGTTGAACAGAGATGGTGACATAGGGGGGCATGATTCGGGTATTCACAACCCCGACAGGCATGGCCCACGCGAACGTGGGGGGGACCTCAAGGTCAGCAGCAAGACAAAGAGCCAGGGAGCACGACCGGGGCCGGAGATCGTTTAGGGCCAGTCGAGACCGGGCAAGACGGGGCGTTCCTCGTGCGGAGAGGATTATGGGAGCCTGGAACTAACGTCCAGGAGGCGCGACTGAAGCTGGCTCTGTGACATCCTTTTCGAAAGGGATAAATAAAATTGTGAAAACAAGAAGCTACTACCAGCCAAATGAGTGTCGTGGGCTGAGTGGCCTCCCCTCCCCTGTCTAGTGTGATGTGGAGTTTGGATCTGCATGCGGCCGATGAATTCACAGGTCCTGCTGTGCTCTCGTGGGAACGTCAGTTTCTTTTAATTACGGTTGCGTCGGCTGCGTTGGTGCTCCACCCTCTCTGCAGGCAGAAGTGAACCATAAGAGAGCAAGTTCTTGTTCTTGATCGTGTATGAAGTGTCCCATCCCGCAGCATGCAAATGAGCACCCCGAGCCGAGTTTCCTGTTTATCTTCTCTGAAGCACCTTTGACACAGCGAATCACGGGCTCGGTTTTTGAGTCGCAGACCACAACTGTAGGACAGGATCTTGCACACGTGCTCGAGCTGGGGGAAGTTTCACGTGCTCACAGATTGTTTAAAGTACACCCCACCCCCCCACCCCCCAAAAACTCAGGAATGAAGCACATTTCTTCCTAGGCCGAATTTGTTTCAGATATCATTTGTAAGATTTCAGCTAGAAAGACCTTGTTGGAGATGAGCCTCTGGTTTACAGATCCAGGTGGTACAGCAGAGGCTGCTGAGACCAGGTGACGTTTTTTTTAACAAGCATGCACCAGGCAGGCCTGTACTGTGACTGTATGTGCAGCAGAGATTTCTGCCCTTGCTCAGCTGACCTGTGTGCGTTTTGGCCAGATTGATCAGGGGCACTGTGCTGCCACTGCTAGAATATGCCTTTTTTCCTGGTATGCTGGGATGGGGGCAAGTATACAGTCGACTTGCAACTTGCATTTGCAAAGAAAACTGAAGAATAGCACAGATTTAGGGGTAAATTTTATCTAAATTGACGGTATGTAGATTTGTAGTGAAAATCGGAAGAAAGTTGTGCTTCTCACCCTGTAGCCACATGGCTTCCTCTTCTGAAGTTACTGGTGCATTGTGCAAGGTTTTGCTTTTTTCCCCACTGTGGAAGGCGGCGATGGAAATGAATCGTGAAGTTCGCGAAAGAACCAACCAGCCAGTTGTGTTCCTTCTTTTAACAGATGTTGACTTGTTGTTGTTGAAATCGACCATTGGTTTTCCTAAGGAGGCTCACCGGTGAATGAGTAGGTTTCAGCGGGTTGCCCTTGCTGCTGACCTTGGCAGTATGATCTCCACAGCCTGCAGATCAGGGCCACTTTTTCTTGGACTTGCATCTTGCAGTGGAAATCTTTGTGGTTCCTGGTGTTTTGACACACCCAGTCTGGTCTAGGAGTGAGATTTCAGCCTTGCAAGTCCTGCTTGTTCGGTGTTCTCTCTTTTGTTTCACAGCCTCATTTATTGGCTCAGGATGTGTGGAGACAACTGCTTGTCCTTGTGCATTGTGATAGTGACCTCCAGGAAAAATCGTACTCAAGAAATTTAAAATGGGAGAGATGAGCTTCCCAGTTTTTTTCCTTCTGTGAAATCTTAAATGCTCTCCTGATCAGAGTCCCCTCGCCCTCCACTGTGAAAACGGATACTTAATTGTACTGCATCATAGGTTGAAGGTGTGATTTCCTAACCCTCGGTTCTTAATTTCAGTAGTGTATGACATAAAAGCTGTAACAAAGCTTCGCTGAGCAGAAAGGCTAACAGCTATTTCAATGTTTGTTGGTAATACAGCAGTTTTTACATTATGCTTAGTTTAAACCATTGAGTGTTGGTATACAAAGTGAATGAACTGAAACTGATAACTCCCTGCACCACCTCTGAACCTCATATAGGTGAAAGGATAATACATTGATATACCGCTGTAGTGAGAGTCTTTGGCTTTCTGCAAGTTTCACAGCCTTGTTTCTGATTTAATAAGATTAGACTGCCGGGACGTTTCTCAAGTGTCCGTGCTCTTGAAGTGCTGCTGAGCAGTGTCATTCTGAAAAGGATGTTGATATTTCTGCGATCTAGAATGACAGTAGGCTCTTACTGATCCATCTGCTGACCTTTGACTTTGCCCTGGTCGTCGGTGTTGCGTACTGTCTGAAACACCTTTGTGAGGAATATCTCTCGGCTCACGTTTTAATTGGCCCGAGGGGGAGTCTGTTGGTTTTGTCTAATTGTTCTGCTGATAATTTTGCTTCCCTAGTTTTGTTGTTGGTAGTGAGTCTCATCAGCAAGCCCTCCTGCAGTTGGTTTGATCTAGATCTCGGCTGTGTGTATTTGTTTTTCACATTTTGAGACAGTGTGGCTGAAACCTGTGTTAAACCGATAGAGGCCTGGAGGACGCTGGGCACTGTTCACTCACAAGTATTGACTGTCCAGCCTGCAGTAGAGGAGGCTGATGGCTCTGCTGAAATTTGTTTATAGTGAGGCTTCGGGTGGAGGGCTTTCTGTGCTCTGTGCTTTGGATAAAACCTTTTGTCTGTATTTTTCATCAGGGGTGTCACCTATGTGCACCTTAATATATTTATCTGAGGTGTTTCCGCACGTGACTTTTTTTGTGTCAAATCTGTTCTGAACGCTCTTTTCTGCTTTAATTAACTAAAGTGAATCATACTCTGTTAGGCCCCTGAGCAAGGCCCTTAACCCCAACTGCTCCAGGGGCGCCGTATAAATGGCTGACCCTGCGCTCTGACCCCAAGCTTCTCTCCCTGTCTGTGTGTCTCATGGAGAGCAAGCTGGGGTCTGCGAAAAGATGAATTCCTGATGCAAGAAATTGTATAGGGCTAATAAAGTGATGTTAAACCAAACCAACGTGACATTTTTCGTGTTCTGCCCTTAATATCAGGTAGTAAGTTTTGAAACCTTGATGTGGTTTCCAGGGACTCCCCTGCTGGAAAGAGACTGTCATTTCTTTACCATGTTGGTGCATTGGTATATGGATTCCAGGTCTCCAGTGTGCTCTCTTTGAAATTCAATTACATTGAAAAGTAATGAGACGTAGGTTAGAATTTAGGAATTAGATGCCTTTTTAATTAGTCTGGAAGATTGATTGTTCAGGATTATTGTAAATCCCACACGCTAATGGAAAAATAGTATAGTAGCAGTCCTGTATTTTATAGTAGACCACCTCTATTTAGCACTTTCCTCCTGCAGAAAATTTGACAATGAAATGACTTATTTGGAAATTCAAATACATTTAGAACAATAGAATGAGACTTGCCAAAGATTCCATTTACCAATCCCACTCTGTCACCTGGATGTTTTATTTAGAAGCAGATGGACTTGTTTTAGTTATCTTTGATTCCAGGTTTAATAGTACGCTTGTCATGTTATATCGAATACCGATAAGGCTTTTTTTTTTATCTTTTGCGCTTTAATCTTGCATAAGCTTCAGTACCTCTCTGTACATGCATATACACATCAGTATTGCTACCCAAAAGTATCCCGCTGAACTTCAGTCTGAGGAACACAGAAGGATTCATCAAAATAAAGCTCTTGTGCTTTATGTACTGTTAGGAAAATCGAAGCACAGAACAGCAGTGCTGGTGCATTTTCTTGTGTGACTGCCTTAGAAAATGTTTTGTGTGCTTTCGGTACTGTGCTGTTGAGTGTCTTCAGGAGCACAGGGAGTTGCAGTATTTATTCAACAAAAAGAAAAAATCGAGGCTCTTGACGAAGGCAGGTGTACATGGCTGTGCATCTCGCACTTAAAAGGCAGATTCTTGGACAGACAATAACACAGTATGTGAATCTGATGCTTTTTCTGCCTCGCTGTTCACAAGTGGAAGAACCTTTTGCGTATTGCAGCCCAGAGCGAGCTGGCTGAGATGGGCTCGCTTTTGGGTGAGAGCCCATTGTGTAGTACACTCAGGAAAGTCACAGGGGCTTTTATATAAACCTGTAACTTGTATTCTTAGCAGGCCTGCAGAGATGGGTAGGTAGATCTCTCGTATTCAGTTTCTCTGTTGCTTAACACATAGAGCGATAGGTTGCAGACAGTGTGGTAAGAGGTGTTTTCTGGTGCTGATTTGTGATGACTACTCCAGCAACCCTTCTAGAAGCCGTTCTTTCTTACTGGCATGTTTTTTTTTTGCACAGAAGATTCATGCACTTCCTTACAGATAGGGGGCACATGCGCGCACCCACACCGTCGGGGGAGCGGGGGTGGGGCGGCCACAAGTGCAGCCGGTCTTCCCCGAGTTTCGAAGTAAAAACGAAAGAGAAAGAGCCCTGGGGGCTGGCCGGCTCCCGGGGCGAGGGAGCAGGAGCTGGAGGAGACGACAGGAGCATGGGGTACGGCCGAGGGGAGCTGAGTGACCCTTGGCAGGGCAAGGGATCAGCTCTGTCAGTTCTCAAGTGTGGCAGTCCTGCGCACGATCAGGTGCATTAAAGAGTTCAGGTCTGTGTGGTTTTGGTAGGTTCTTCTTGCGTTTTGCTCAGCTGAGCAGGTGAAAGGCCCCCCTGGCAGTTTGTATTGGAGAGTTCAGGTGTGCGCAGGCTTGTTCCCCTTCTGTGTAAATTTATACACATCACAGGCCTTAAAGCTGTGTCTTTTTATTGCACTTTATTTTGAATACCACTAGAAGGGAATAATGGCCTTTAGGATTGTCCTTCACCTGGAGTAATTTTTGCCCATTTTTCTGCACTTCTTCAGGGCAGAAGCGTTTTGCTGAGTAGCCTGTAGCCACATTTTGTCCTTGCCGTTTTCTTTCATCAGGCAAACAACATGGAACTTTTGCCAGTAGCAGATGCTTTCTCTAATGTGAAAGTGGTGCAGGGCAGATGTGGTGTGAAACGGATCTTCTTTAGGGCTTAATTGGTGTAGTCCAGCAATCGGATAATTTAGCAGGATTTGAGGGAGGCCTGGAGTCTTTGAAATGTGAGAGAAACCAGGAGCTCCCAATGGAAAAACCCACCTAACCACAGGGGGCATGCACACTTCACACAGAAGGTGCCCCAGTGCCAAATCGAACCCGGTTTTCCGAGTGCTGTGACACAGCAGGGCTGCCATGACACTGGGACGCACAGCGGCTGGACTTGACCAATCAGATGTGCACATCAAGGTGCAGCAGTCAGTCACTTGGGGCTTTGAAGAAATAAGAAGCATCTGCTGTACTAGTCCCTTGCAAGAGATTTGTTTTTTTCTTTTCGGTATTTGGCCGTGCCTGTCTACTGGTCTAAGCAGAGACTGCTTGCTCGACTCGAGGAGTTAGGACAGTGACAGGGCTGACACAGCCCTGCAAATGTGTGTGAACCTGGTGAACGTGACCGCCTTTTTCTTTCTGCAGCTGGATAAGCATGCTGTGTCCAGGGCCTGTCTCAGCCTCTCCTCTCCACGCATTGTTGTCTTCCATCGTGTGCTCTGCTCCGGGGCGCCACTGCCAGACAAAGAGCCCGACTGTTAGGGAGAAAGGCTGCAGCTTCTGCGTTTTGAGAAAATGTTTCTGGTGCATCAGCGGTGAGCTTTGCTGCCTGGGTACGGTTCCAGACCTGGGGTGCTATCGGTGCAGATTCGGTGTGGTCTCCCCGTGTTCGCTTGGGGTTCAGGTGCTCTTGCTTTCCTCCCACAGTCCAAAAACATACTGGTGGAGTAAATGGCTTCTGGGAAAATCGGCCCTGATGTGTGTGTGTGTGTGTGTCTGCTCTGCGATGGACTGGCGTCCCGTCCAGGGTGTAACCCGCCTTGTGCCCATTGCTCGTCTGAATGGGCTCCAGCTCCCCGCGACCCTGAATTGGAAGCAGCTGTTAGATGATGGGTGGGTGAATCTCTGGTGCATGTGCAGTTCCAGTCTGGGGAAAACAGAGCTGCTGTGTACCTAATACACGTGACCCTGCTCTCCCAAAACATAATCCTGAGAGGTAATATTTTGTTTAAACATTGGCCAGTACTGAAAAGAGTACTGGCCAATACAATTAAGAGTACTGCATTAATACAATTATCTGTTTTGCATTGTGCAGTTAGGATGTTTGCACGTGTCCTCAGAGGCCTTGTTCTGGGGTCAGCTGGTCATGGAAGTATCTACGTAGTAAAGCATATGCTTGCACATTACTATGAATAGTATGTGCAGTTCAGTCTCCACTCTCTAAAAAGGGCATTCCTGACCTAGAAAGGGTTTGAAGAAGAGCAGTCATAATAGTACCGGGTTTAAAAGGAAATGCATACAAATAGGTTAAAGGAACTGAATCTCTTCAGTGTTGATTTGACTAGGTTTAGGGACTCTGCAAGTATTCAGAATTCTGAAAACTACGGACAGGCAACTCAGTAGATTTTTATTCAGCGAAACGAGAGCAGCCTTTTCCTCATTTCCAGCTACATGTATTATGTACTGAGAACAGGAGGTGCGTTTTTGCACAAATGTGTGCTCGGCGCCTGGAACGAGCTGCTGAGCCATGTTGTTGAAGCTGGTTCTCCATGATTCCTCGAGAAAGGGCTGGGTGAAATTCTTCGGCCTCAAGTAAGCAAAGGAGCATAACGTGGTCACGTGGCCTCCCCTCTTCTGTACCCTCCTCGTGCTTTATAAATAAAAGTAGAAACATAAAAGGTGTTGCAGTGTGCAGTAAAGCACTTAATGCTTTTATCCTAGTCTTCTAAACACATGAGTGTGCTAGCTTTGCTGATGCCACCAGGGATAGAATTGGTCAGGCACAGGTTATTAGAACACGTTAAGGAAAGGCTAGTTTTGCACACTGAACTCTCAGGGGGTCTAAATTGTGCCCAGGTGCCTTAAAAGCTCATGATGAAGCCATATGTGCCGGTGTTGGACCTGTTTCTAGTAGGACAGCTGTTATGAGTTAGAAGGCCTGTCTCTGATGGCTGTCAGCTCTTAATGATCCTAGTTGCTAAACCATTAGTGCAAGAAAAAGCGTTAAGTGAGTGTTTTAAACAAAATCCTGAAACCCCACCAGAGAATTTGGATTTTTGAAACTGGCAGAGTATAATTTCCCTGCATGTGCACAATTCATAATTACAGGATAATGGAAAGCATTTATTTGTATAAATTCTCTGTTGCATGTTTCCTATATGGTGCTTTTAGTTCCTGTACCTGATGTTGGGATGTAGTGCTACAGTAAAGTAAAACTGCCACAGTAATTGTTGCACAAATGTTCTAAATACTGAGAGATTTGCATGCAGCACTGGTCTCTTCAGCAGTATGAGGTTCACAATGCTGTTTTAGACTTACGGTAACAGTGTGTTAGGCTAACAAACAAGCAAAGCAAACTTATAATTTGCTTTCAAATGTGGGAAGGCCTTATACTACACAAGACAATAAAACATGAATAGTGTGATTTGAATAGATTCTATTGTTTTTTTTAAATTTATGGCACCCTTGTTTGTGTACTTGTAGAATATGCTGCTAATTTCAGATTTGTGCATGAATAAAACTTCATGATCTGCCTTCCCTGCTTCACAGTGTAGCAGCTGTGCAGGCTGTACCATTGTGTGCTTGGATGTGGGTGGGACGCTATTCACACATCTGCAAAAGCTTTTCATCTGTAATTTGTAGGTAAGATAAGTAAAAAAAAAAAGGGATTGTGTGCAGTTTGATATTTTTTAAATAGTCTGTCTGCACAATCACAGAAGTATGGAGATGGTTATGTGAGACAGGTTTAGATCATGCTTTCAGAGAAAGAAAGGCCTACAAATTGATGGGCTAAAGTTTATCTTTCATCTGTGCAAGGGCCCCATTACATTACGCAGTACAGCTGAATCTTTCTCCCTGCTTGGCAGATGTGGAATCGCAGTGGGTTTGCGTCCCTGGGGATTTTCAGATCGCTGCGCAGGAGGGCAGGGCCTCCATGGTGGCTGTGACTCAATGAGTAAAGAGGGAGGAAATAAAAGGTTAATTTCCCAACAAAAAGCTGTGGAGCAGAAGTACAGATCTGCTGATTTAAAGTCGATAAATATGCTTAAAGAATTAGCTTGTGATCCCTTGCAAAGGCTGGTAGTTCTGCAGTAGGTCCCGGAATGTCTTAATTTATATATGTATTTAGGACCTTAAAAGATGTATTCAATTGTTGTGAATACCTGATGTTACCTGCAGTTATTTACTATAGAGTGGAAGGGAGAACAAGGCATAATCGTCTGTGATTAAAATGTTACAATTGATAGTGCCTGCATTTTACTTGGCTGGAACCCGGGGCCTCCTGCCACAGGCTCTGCTCCCTCACAGGATATATTTTTCTGAGAATCGCCCCCATCCAGAGCTGGGCAGGCTGGGGGAGTGTTCCTCATGGCGGCTGGTAAAACGGAGCTCTGCTCTGCTCTCGACACGCCTCTCCCTGCCGCACAGACACAGATCCAGGAAGTCGGCGTGTGTTGTGCAGGGCTGAGGTCTCGCAGGGCTTCCTGTTGCTGTCGATTGTGTTTTAGCTTCACGCTGCTGTCAGCGCTGGCTGGCGGGCCTGGAAAACAGCACATGTCGTGCCTCTCTGGCGGGGAGGAGGGGGAGGGCTGAGCAGTAGGGTGTCATGAACAATAGAGCATCTTGTGTCTTTCACCCCAGCTTGTAAATAATTCTAAATGTGCAATTCAGAAGGTGTTTCGTGAATCTGTTTTTAAAGACCAGCCTGTAATCATGGCTGATTTTACAATTATTACAGCTCCCTTAGTCTTCCTGCTTTGGTTTTTGATGCTGCAGCGTCTTTTCCAGGTTTTCATGCGGTACTGTAGGCTGGGAGCTCTGGATAATGAGCTGATTGGTTGTATGCCTTGGTGCACGTTTTCAGGCTCACTCAAAAGTGAGGCTGGGCCTAGTGGCTGAGTATGAAGAGATTGAGGATGCCTCATGCATGCACAGACTGGGTGACATAATCATGGCTTCGCATAAAATCTTTGTCTCTTGGCTTACCTCTGGCTTTTCAAGGTTGTAAGAAGATCTCCGCAGTGACCTGAGCTCTCTTGCAGAGTTATCAGCTGGGTGTG
This sequence comes from Atractosteus spatula, assembly GCF_055471065.1. NCBI lineage: Eukaryota > Metazoa > Chordata > Actinopteri > Semionotiformes > Lepisosteidae > Atractosteus > Atractosteus spatula. The sequence continues at coordinate 8,282,876 of NC_142731.1, read as the reverse complement.
GCATGAAAAAGTAATTCTTGGCCTTTATATTGTGTGCAATAGTTTTTGGGAACTTTGTGTAGCCTTATGTGCATGGTTTACCTTATTCTTATTGAGCATGTGTAGAAATGGTAGTTATATGTGATAGATATGATATTTATGCAGGTTTGTGCACATATGAACTGTAAATAATGGATTTGGCTTGTCACAATATTCCAAGGATAGAGATCAGGTTGGTTTTCTTTGTAACATTCCAGGTACAGCCCTCCTGTTGGGGCTGTTGATTCATCTTTTAATTCTCTCTGAGCAGTTACTTTGTATGTATGGGAGTGAACCTCCTCTATCACAGTGTTCACTTCAAAATAGCATCTGTCTCTGGCAGCTCCTGCAGTGTCTGTCCCATAATTAAAAGCCTTTTATGTGAGAGTCTGAGGAGGAGAGGTTTGCCTCGCAGACCACACACCGCATCCAGCAGACCTGGGTAGCTTGCGTTTGTCAGATGCAAATTGCTAATGGGATTAGCGAAATAACAGGGACAGGCAGGGTGAAGATGGTTTTTTTCTTGTAAAATGGGATTTGAGGAGGTTTACCTGATTTCATTTTCTAAATGGTAGATTGGAAGTTGGGTCATCTTTGATGCATTGTCTTTGTCAGCAGAAGACTGGCGCTTTGCAGACCACACATGCAAGGTGGCGAATAGGCTGCCTCTTGTTTTAATCTCTCTGGTGGTGGGGGGCTGCTGCAGTGGCCGTTTCAGATACAGCCAGCTTGTTGCCCTCCAGTGTGGTTGGCTACAAACCAGAGAAAGCCATGTGGCCCGTCTAGCTTGTTCGGTGGCTGTCATCCAGTGCATCCAAGTATCTCCTCCAGGGGATGTGCGGCTCCGGCTCGGGTTTGCTTGTTCCAGACTCCCGCAACCCTTTGTGTAAGAGAACCTCTCCTGTTCTGAATTTTCAATCCATTTCCCTGTAGTGTGCGCTCGTGTCCGCCGGCTTTTGTTTCATCGTCAATTCTGAAGACGTCCAAAGGGTTGAGTTTGCCAGTGCCCTTGGGCATTTTGAAGACTTGAACCAGGTTCTCGCAGTCCTCTACGAGGAGGGGCGTGATTCAAGTCTTCTGGGTTGCAGTGTTGCCCATCTTCCTGATTGATCTTCAATCAGGAATCTTCAATGGCAGAAGACTAAAGATAAAGAGTAATAGCTGTGCTTGGTGTCGTTCTGCCCGATCCTATCACGCTGTGTGGGGAGTCCGCTCGATTGGTTTGTGATCATTCCCTCCTCTGCGGGTCTCCCCCAGCTGTCGCGTCGAAGATCCCGGGGAATCTGCCTCTGTAATGTGGCTAGGTGGCTCTTCCAGACGCCTTTGTGCGCTCGGTGTGGGTTTGTTGGGAGCCCAAGGCCGTGTGAGTGAGCAGGAGAGCTGCAGCCTGATTTGTAAGTAAGGATATGCTTCCCCACGTGTGGTCAACCACACCAAACCGGGTAAGGTCTGTTTCCAGGGTAACCCGTGGTTCAGCTCCCGGTCAGGTAAAGTTACCTCTCTTGGCTTGAGATAATTTGCCGTCTAGTTCTCAGTGGCCAGGAAAGAAAGGTGCTGGAGCCCTGCGGCATGTTTATGTGGTTAGAGAAATGGGGTGCAGTGAAGTCAGGGGTGCTGTCCCTCCCGGCTTTGTGTTGTGTTTTTGGCATCGGCCATCCCAAGGGTGCAGGTTCTTGATGTGCTGCTGCAGGTCGCTTTCGTGCGAGAGCAGTAGTAAGATGACTGTGTGTTTCTGTGCACAGGAGTCAGGCTGAGAAATTCTGACCTGATTTCGTGGTTAAATTAGGTGGGGAGGAGCTTTGTTGAGTCATGTGGATGATCTGAATGACGGCTCATTTCTCCTCTAGCTAAGTGGAGGCAAGCTGCTGAATGTGTAGGAGCGCAGGCCTCTTTGCTTGGAGAAAACAGTAAGTGTGTAGAAGCAGAAGTCAATCTGCCTGTTCAGCAGTGCTGTTTCTGGGCTTGCTGCTTTTTTACAGACGGACTAAACTCATTTGTAATTTTAAATCTTAAATGTATTTGCAGAAAGATAATTTTACATTGCCGTCTACCAGTTCTCACATTTGCAGTAATAGTATCCCTCGAAAAATGATGTAATTTTGTCTGTGGAGCATTAGAGTCGAAGAATTGTTAGGAAAAAGTCTTTGGAAATATCATAAAGTCCAAACAGGAAAGTTGATTTGCTCACAATTCTTAAGATGCAGAGGCCTTTTAGCTCAGTGTAAATGTGCTCATATCAGGAAGTGCAGCAAGCAAGCTATAGCGTTATATTGGTGAGACTAACATTTTCCGACCCACCACGTCAGGAGTACATTAAACAGCTTAGCAATGTTTCGACATGTTTTTAATTTTCACGCATAGTAGCATGCGTGTTTGTGATAAGTAGCAGGAAGTGAAATGGGAGCTGATTTAATCCAGTTCCAGCTAGGTGGAACCCAGTGGAACAAAGCGCATCACTGGCTGGATTTGCTCCGAGAATATTGTCCCCATTTCGGCGTCGTGAAATTCCTCATCAGTGGGCACCGACGATGCCAGGCGCCTGTAGATCCTGCCTGGTTGCTTTTTTTTACTTCTGATGCAAGATGGTGTAAATGGGCTCTAGCCTCTCCGTGGAGGAAATGAAGGAAACAAAAGTTGCTGTGAAGTGCCAACAAAGCTCTCTGTCAGAGACACGGGCACGTGACTCGGCAACCCACTCCACAGCAGGGACTCCGAGAGCGAGGTTACACATCCTCTCTGAAAGCCTGTGTCTCAGGATGCAGGGGGAAGGAAAATGTAATTCAGTTAAGCTCGTTGAAAAATGCCAGCAGTTCTGGTGGTTTTACTCTGCCATCCAGTCTTTTTTTTTACCAGTACGTTGGTTGCTGGCCTTTCGCAACAAATGTGATGCCCTTCAGCAAGCTTGCTGAAAATAATCTTGCATTTCTAGAACTCACTCTTGGTTTTGCCTCTGATTTAGTTCAGTTCCTTGCTGCCTTGACCCCAGTTTTGCACCCGTTTCTGGTGCAGCTCTTGGCCTAAACACTGGTGAGCATTCCTTCATGACGATCTGCCATCTCCCTGTCTCTGGGACAAGAGTGGTCCAGGTAGGACAAGCAGGCCTTTAGGGGTTTCACTAAATGACTGATTATGTACCCCTGTGTTTTTTTTCTTGAATCGAAAGATCATTTTAATAGTTTAATAGTTTTTTTTGTCACCTTCCTTTTTACCAAGGTCTGGGCAGTTCTTGTCAACAGTCTTTATCTGTAATTTATATTAATATACGATAAATGAGAAATTGGAACAAAGTGCAAGATATGGGTTTGCCTAGAATGTCTTTGCTTACTGGGGCTTCTCTGTATACCTTTCCTTTGTTGGAATCCAACTTTAAAATATGATCTGATGCCCTTAGTGTGTTTTGGAAGTGCCCCACACAAGATGAGCTCTCCTGCTGTTTGTGGAGCTCACTGAAGCCATGTGTGTCACCCAGTTTCGTTTGCTGCTGATGTTACCTGTTGGGTTTAAAGTCCGTTTTGCAGTCATCTCACCTGATCATCTAATAAATCGCTCTGAAGAGAATTGGAAAGGAGTCTTTGCCTCTGGTCCTTGCCTCACAGTCCATTTAGGCTCTGTGTTTAAAGGGGGATCGCAATGCTATTTTTTCATTTGGAGTGGTAATGAGTCCGCAATGATGGATGCATTTCAAATTAGATTGAATACTACCATCATGTATATATAGAACCCCCAATTTACATCACAAACTTTAAGAAGTTTCAATGTCTGTGATTCGGAATGAGGCAATAAAACGCCCATGATGATCCAATGATAAAGTGGCCCCTTTACATTGTAAACACGCTTCAAAACACCTTAATACTCAATATTTTTCATGCAACAGACACATACAAAGCGACATGGTTTTTGAGATACTTTTAAGTATTGCAAAATAGAGCAACCTGGCAACCAAATAAAGTAATCTCATAATAAACTGCGTTGTTAGGAGAGCACGTTTCTACTTGCTTAAAGAAACTAGTGACCAGGAAGGGCTGTTGTAATGGCGCAATTTGTGTAAACGCTCGCTCTTACTGGTGGTGAGACCAGTGGTTTCTCGTCTGCCTGCGACAACATGGCGAACATACAGAAATTTCACAAAGTTCACCATTTTACACTTAGTTCACAATTTGTAAACTTTTGCAGTGCTGTCAATTAATTCATTTTGTTACTGCGATGTAATAGCCTGTCCGAGAAACTGGGACTGCGGTTACTCCTGGTGATTTCAGAATGTTGATCTTTTAAAGGGCCACATCTGTGTTTTTTTCATAGTTTCTGGTCTGTTGTCGTCGCAGATTTGTAGACAGTGCCGTGGTTTTCAATTGTGTTGGTGCCTGCCCTGTTTCGAGGATAAGTTTAGGCATCTGCAGAAGCTTATTCTTTGCTTTTTTCATTGTCCTTCCGTGTTCGTCATTCAATCGCAGGCTTGATGTCTAAAAACTGTCCTTGCTGTACATGGTGCCCAGGTTGTAATGGGTCAGTCTATTTCTCGCATGTTGTGCTACATTATTTAATATGATATGATATGGGGTTGATATGCATATTTTATTGTCTTGGCTTTCGTTTTCCTTTTCAGAATGATTAGAAGACACCAAGCACCTGGTGTTTAGACCCGCTTTGTGTGTTGCAGGTTGAAGTGTTGCATATGAATGTGCAATGTGTAGTTAACAAAACAAAGAAAGACAGGAAAGTGAAAGTCTGCGTGTGCTGTTTTCTTGATTTTCAACATCTGTTCTGTGAGGGCTTAGCCACGTCTGTGTGAAGGAGCTGTGCCCATGCGTGAAAAACGCATCATCCCAGCTGACCTCGCCTCGTCTGCCCAGGCACATCACACGACTGGCTGGAAGCTTACTCCCGATCTCTGCCTTCCAGTGAATCCTGCAAAGTGCGAGACTAAGGACTTGAGTGGCTCTGCAGTGGTGATTGTCCAATGTCCGCATTAGAAATAAAATACAATTAAAAAACAAACGGGAGACTATACCTACAGGTTGTCCGAAGGGGTTAGGCAAGAGCTTGCATGGAGACATGATTTCAGTTTTCACTCCAGAGTGTTGCAGTGAGCTCATAGTGCAGACTGCACCTTGTGGCCGAAACAGGACGCTCGATAAGTCTAAATAGTACTACTTCAAATAATACTAAATTCGAAATAAGAGGGAATGTGTTTGTTTGCCACCTGCTCATGTGTGTTTTAAGGAGGTACTTCCAGAGGATCGTGGAAGTCAAAAACAAGTTACCTAGCCATGTCGTTGAGGCGTTAACCTGGGTTATTTAAAGAAACGAGTGGAAAAGATGCTCGGATTAATTGACCTGAAACCCAGAATGAGCTAGATGGGTATGTATGGGACTTTTGCTGTTGCAAATATTTTCTGAGGAACCATTATTTTTGACTTCGGATGTGTAGTGCAGTCAGAATTTCTTCAATGAGTTTCCTGTCATCCTTTAGCTCCTTGAATAAATTCGGTCTGAGATGACTGTTCTACAGGTCAAGCTGTTTGGTCTGTTCATTAGATGGGTCGTTTTTCCTGCATTTCGATATGTCCTCAGTAATTTACAACCTTTTTCTCAAGCCCTGTCTCTTCAAACACCGCATGCTGCGTGGATCCTGATGAACACGGAGCGAAAGGCACTGTAATTTAATTATCCGGCCTCGGATCAAGGCGGTGAGCTAGCACCGCCTTCGTGCTGATTCCAGTTACAGTAGTGTCGTGACCTCTGCACTAGTAAAGATGTTAGGTGCCTTTTGTGAGATTTGCTGAGTGCTGTGAAATGGAAGGTTTATCCTCTGGGGGTGGTGGGCTGGTAAAAGTTTAAGCTCAGCTCATTAAAAATACGTTTTTCCCCAAGATTGATGTAGAAGTGCCGTATTGATTCCGGAGTGATGCATATAGATTTTCCTTTTTCAACGAAGCTGAATTGTGTGTTTCACCTAGGTTCCTTTTTTTCCCCCAATGTGTGAGCCGCGATTCCCATTCCAGCGAGCGTGTTGAACTGATCCGCAAGCCAGCCGAAATACTGGGAAAACCAGTCGAGACGAGCTGCTGCACGAGCTCTTTTACAGCGCAGCCCTGCTGGTCCTGTCTGCTAGCGCCAGTTGTGTTAGTAGCGTTGCACTTTCCGTGCTGAACGTTGCGATTGTGCAATCACACACAAAGGAAGTTGTTTATGCGTAATTTCCCATAGTCAGCCCCACATCTGGATGTGTTTTGGCGCAGCGCCTCCGATTTTCGCTCCCACACCCATTTTGTAACCAGGTTTATGTAACATCGGCCAGCATCCCGTCTGCACTGCACTGTTGCCCTGGTACCATTAAAGAAATGCATTTCTAAGCCGGAATTTAACTGTAACACCACATCTCGAAAGACTTAGATCCTCTTAGGAGTAGGCTGGAATTAATACAATATTAAATTTATAAACCAGGAAAAAGTTGCTTACAAATCCATTTTCTCCCGAAGTCTTGCAAGATCATGCAGGCTGTTTCTAAGGTCCTCGCAGTGTTTAGACACCAGATATAGTTTACCTACAGAGCTTCTTTTCCTGGCCTTGTTGTATTAAGTGTGATAAAGGAATACCTTTAACTCTGTACGCTTAAAGAGAAAAATGTGCGAAGGGGCTGTTAATGCTGTAGGAATTGAGTTCTTTGAGTTCCTTTTGATACTCCAGTCATTCCTAGTGGAGACCTTGTTTTTACCTATGTCTGATTTAATCAGCTAGAGGCAGAATGGATTGGGTCCTTTGTTTTTTCAAAATCCCGTACCACTAGTCGTACCACTAAATGATTGATTAAGGAAGCGAAAAATCTACTGTACGTTTTAAAGAATTTTATTGTTGGTCTGTCTTTGTAACACTTGATTTCTTTCTTTGTCCCCACATAAACTTTATGCACTAGAAATGTTACTTCCTAGCACATAGAATCTTGTATTACTTCTTAGGCACTATTACATATTAAGGTATTTTATGACACTTTTAAAATACACGTTTTTCACTTGCTGTTATGACTGCAATGTTATTATTTTACAATGTACATCATAATGGATATGTGTGTACATTGTTATTTGTGTTATTTTGGATATGGTGGATTAATGCAACACATAATGCAGTCAGCAGAGTGTATGCTGGTGGGTAATACTGTTCTGTCTTAACTATCTTGTTTTTAATACATTATAGATTACTTTGAACTGAGTTCATTAGGTCAGATTCAGGCTTTGGCACTGTTTCCCCTTACTCCATGATCCTGGAGAAGTGATTTTTTTGTGAACTAATATTTCTGTCGAACTCCTGCTATTTTTGCCGCTGAAGTCACTCAGCGAAGACTTTGTTTCCGATCTCTTTTACTGTAGGATTTGTGTGGTGTACTTGTGGGGGGTACAGGCTGTGCTGTTTGTGCTTTTCAGGATGCCGGTGTTGGGGTACCCTGACAGAGCTCTGGCCATAGAGACTGTACATCCGTGGCCAGTCTTAAATAAGTAGAACACCACATCTACTCATGCACCACTATTCTCCATATCATACAAAACACACGTTTCAAAACATCCATTCTGTAACATGTTGTTCCTATGACTATTGAATTGTCAGGCACAGATTTTTTTTAGTAATAGTTCACTGAAACATGGCGTGAGCAGAATGATATTCTAGCTCTAAATCTGCTGCCACCAGTTGATTTCCTGACGTGGCTACATGCAACAGCCGGCTTTCTCAAAGCAAGGCGGGATTAGAGGCCATCCGTGTGTCCTGGTTCCTGCTCCTTGCTGATATCGTCCTGTGAAATCAGTGGTTTCGCCTTCTGTCTCTGCTGGTTTGGTTTAGCTGCCCCTGAAGTTTGCTTCCAATCGTAGAGCTGCATTTTCTGAAGCGCAGACCTCTATACTCTGTGAGGAATCTAAATGTTAATTGACCTCCCTCAACGTGAGTATGCTTGAGCAACAACAGTCTAGCTTTTGTTAGACATGGTACTGTTTTCACTTTGTTCTTCCTTGCTTTGCTGGTGAGAGAAGTTCCATGTGGGTTGCAGGCGGATGCCTGGCATGCAGATGGAAATTCACTGGAAAATGGCTCTCTGGGCTGATGTGTGTTTACAAAGAAAGTGCATCCAAACCTCATGCAGAAATCATGGCTTGGTTTTCACTGTCTGAGCAACTAGAAGCCCATTTTGTCATTTGCCCGTTTCAGGTCAAGGTTTTGGAGTATGTGGTAGTTTTTCGATCGCGTTAACAGCTTTGCAGTCATTCTGCCATTTCAGTAGGGCTGGTGCAGAGGTTGGAATTGCTGCCTTGCAGCGCTGGGGCCCTGGGGCCCTGGGTTCAGTGCCAGAGCTGGGATGTTTTTGTGCATGGTGTTTGTATGTTCGCTTGGGACTCCTCTGGGTTCTCCGGTTTCTTCCCACAGTCCAAAGACGTGCTGGTGGGTAAGTTGACTTCTGGAAGTATTGTCCCTGGTGTGAATAGTGTTGTGTCTGTTTGCTCTGTAGCGGACTAGTATCCTGCCTTGCGCCCGTTGCTTGCTGGGATAGGCGTTGGCTCCCTCACGACCCTGAATTGGATAAAGTGGTTGGAAAAGGGACGGATGAACACCAGTTCAGTGCAGTGACAACGTGACAATGTGAGAAAGGTTACAAACTATAGCTGGCCATTCGTTAGGCCTTTTGGTGCTTGATTGATTCAAGGATTTCACTCCGCCCTCTTTCTGAACGAAGCCAGGGCTTTGGTTTTGGTGATGTGGCGGGGCGGTTTGTTCCACACCCCTGCATCCCTTTCAGTACAGAGGTTCTCAGTTTTAAAGGGGAGCTGCAATGCTGTTTATATATTTCGGGGGTTAGAAAGAATCGGCACTGATGATGTGGCGCGTCGAACCACAATAAAAGTAAAATGGGCACAGTAACTATTAAAACTTCCAATTTACATCACAAAATAGACAACATTTCTGGGTACGCGCAGCGCCACCTTCAGTGATACAAAACATCCAGTGATGTGAAGAAGCTCGATTGTAAAGAAGTAAATACTAATTACTTGTTAACTCTGCCTGTAGATGTTCACATTGGAATATTTTGCAGTGAAACATCTGGTGCACAACCTGTACTTATTACAGTGACTAGAGAGCAGGAAGGGCTGCTTCACGTCCCAGTTCACACAAGACCAGGGGTTTTGCGACGACAAAAGCTACCATGCAGTACTTTCAAAAGTTCATGATTTTGTGCTCAATTTGGTATTTGTAAAACTTTGCGATACTGTCAGTTTATTCTGTTACCGAGATTTAATCAGCGGCCTAAGAAATTGGGACTGCTGTTATCCTTTTAATTATACTCCCACGTAGTTTGTGCTCATTCCACACCAGCACAGTATACAAACAGCTCTTTCGAGTTGTGAATGACCCTCTGATGGCTTCTGATTCTGGATGCCTTTTCCTTCTGGTTTCACTTGGTCTTCGTACTGTATTTGATACTTATACTGTATTTGACCACAGTATTTAAGTAAGAGGACTATTAGTATCTGAGGTGTAGCCCTGGACTGGTTTACACCATATGTGCCCAATAAATATCTTGTACTTTCTCTTCACAATTTTCTCCTTACCATGCAGTAATTTTTGGTATTCCACAGGGCTCCATTTTGGGACTCTTGGTATTATAAGAATTATATGCTGCTTTTAGTCCAAGTTATTCAACACCAATATATATATATGTTCTTATGCTGATTTATGGTTTCTGTTACTTCAGAACTAATTTTTGTGGGTGTTTTGTCCCATGCCGTGTTGCTGACACAAGTTGTATTTATGAAATCTTCCTATGGTTAAATTCTGTTAGGTCTGAATTTCTGTTAACAGGATCTGGCAAACAACTGCGCACACTGGTTTTCTCCTCACTGCCTTTTGACTTCCAGTATCAGAAATGTGGGTGTTACCATGAATTCTTCCCTCACCTTTCTGCCTCTGAGCTGTTACTAAGGCAGCTTTTCTTTCCATCTGTGCAGCATATCCAATTTAGATCATTATAGCCATTAGTAGGTGTTGGAACGGTTAGTTTGTGCACTTCACCTGAAAATGTGATTGTTGTAATAGACTGATTTGTGGCTTTCCCAACAGAACTTTGAGCTTTGGTATGTTTAGAATGCAGCCTGCTTTTTTTTTTTTGCAAGAACAAGATTTCGCCTGTATTTTGCTAAATGCATTACCATAAAATTTCAGAATTGGTTTCAAAGTTGCCCAACCATGTTGTTGGAGCCAATTCCCTGTTTTTTTTTCCCCCGAGGGGCAGCTGAATGAGATCCTCGGATCAATTGAGTACTTATTACCCAATAGAGAATTGCCTCTGCTGTGTTGTCAGCATTCTTCCTATGACTTCGTTTTCCTGATATGCAGTGCTCTATGGCTTACGTGTCGCACTAAACTCCTGGGTGCCTGCTCGGTGTGACAGGTTCCCACTTCCCCAGATGGAAGGTTTCCTTTCCGCACGCTTTTACACATCTCAAGTTTTCCACTGGGAGTCGGAAGTGATGCTTTCTTCTCCGTCGTGTGGATGCCCATAGAGAACGACCACTGATGATGTCTAGAAGTAAAAGAGCCACTTGTTATTAACAAAAATAAAAAACACCTAGTCGGATTCATGTACGGGTCTTAAACCAGCTTCCCAGCTCATCCTAATAGGTTTGTAAACAGATACCCCCCCCCCTTGTTTTATCAATGGTTGCGAAGCGCCTTGCGCTGCTTCAGAAAGGCGCTGAATAAATGAGATAGTCGTTAACGGGCTTAGATCAAAGCTCATAGCAGCGGTTTACCTGCATGCTGTACACAGACTGTGCCCGGCTCGCTTGGGGGCTCGGCCTGCCCCCCGCAAGAGGGAATTTTCCAGCCCCAGTTTGCGACGTGCGTTAGCAGCGCGTCTCCCAGCCAGCCAGCCGGCAGGAATGGGACCCGCTGTCCTGCGGCCCAGGAAGGGTTATTTAAGGGAACGCGCGTCCGCGGAGGGGGCGCACCACGCTGTCCGGCAGGCAGCGCGCGTTTCCAGTACGGGGAGTGAGGCCGGTGCTGTCCGCTTCCTCCTGGGAGGAGGGAGGAGGAAGCAGCCGCAGGTCTCCGAGATCCGCTGACAGCAGGAAACGTGGTGTAAGTAGTAGTGCCTGCCGGGGGCGGTGGGAGCCCAGGAGCTCGTCTTGTAAAGATGCCGTATTTGTCGAAGTGCCATCTGTCAGCTGAGAGTTTACAGCCCTAGCATGCTTGTTTGTTTTATGTTCCCGTGTGGGGAATACTATTTTTTTAAGGACGGTTCGCTCACTTTGCACTGTGGCCCTGATGTTCAAATGCTCACCTGCAGGACCTGCAGGAAAAGGCGGATTTTTTAGTATTTTAAGATCCTCCCCCTCCCTCTCCGCCAGATCTGCTTGTTCCCTGTTTCTAAGTGGCCGCCTGCTCGCTAGCGCAGGGCACTGGTTAATGGCGCTGCGCTGAAGGTCTGAGCTGTGTCGGTGTGAATTCCTCGCTTCTCTTTGTTCCCTGGAGAGAGCTAAGCCTCTGCCCCTGTCCTCCCTCTCTCTCTTGCTCGTGCTCCGTCTCTCTCTCTCATTCTCCCTCCCTGCCTCTCTCTTACTCTCTCTCTCTCGTTCCCTCTCTCTCTTGCTCGTGCTCTCTCTCTCTCTCTCTCACTCGTACTCCCTCCCTGCCTCTCTCTTACTCTCTCTCTCGTTCCCTCTCTCTCTCTCGTACTCCCTCCCTCCCTCTCTCGCTCGCTCCCTCTCCAGCTGGTTCTGTGCGCCACAGGCTGGTCACATGGTGCAGGGGCGGGCTGTTTGTTTTCATCACATTCAATTCTTTGTTCTCCAGACCCAGCCCAGAGATACGGTTTCCCTTCGGATAAGCCAGCAGTCTGAAAGAGAAGGCAGGCGCGTCGGCGCCCCCTCGGCAAAGTAACCCCCGTCAGGCTAGAAACGAAGTCCGTGTCCCTGGGGATTTGGAGTTCTTTGGCTCCCCTCCTCCCACCTCCTTGTGGCTAAAAGGAGCATTCCCTTTTATCGGAGGGAATAATATAATTCAGTAACTTCTCAAACCAGCAAACCCCCTTCCACACCCCCACCCCCTTCCCCTGTCGTTGTTGTTCTTCTTCTCCGCTGACTTTTCCGTGTTCTCCTGCGTGTGTGTGCGCGTGTGCGCGCGAGTTACGGGAAAGACATGCCTGTAGCGTGTGTATAATTCAGTACTGGGAGTCGGCAGACGTTTTGTGCAAAATGGGTTAAGTTTGATTCCGAAAAAACCTCAAGGGTTTCTTTTTCTTTGTAAAGGCACACGGTTAAAAATAATCCATACACTTATATAGCTCTGGGGGACTGCTCTCCAGCAGTCGGAGTGCGCCAGTCCGCTCCCCACACACCAGCTCTCGGTGGGGAGGAGAGCAGTGATGAAGCCAGTTCAGAGATGGGGTCTGTCCAGTCCTGTGGGTGTTTGTAATCCAAGCCACACACGCCTGGATGATGTGTGTTCCTTCTTTGACTTCTATCGGCAATGCTGTGGGCACGCCGTGGTGTTCACTGGCTTTGGGAATCTATCCCACGTGTGTTTGCACTGGTCAGTCTTGCAGCTGGGACGTCTTTTGAGAGGACAAGAGGATGCGTTCTGAACCCTGCTGGGTTCAGCCTTCACACCGCCGACGTGCTGCAGGAGAGAACTGGCTTCCTGCATGTTTCTGCAAGTGTGAACGGACCCTGTCCAGCGCTGCCTCCAGGCTTTCCTTCATCTTCCTCACTTCTCGCATTGTCTCCTGGTCCCACAGGGATGAAGGTGTGAAGTGAATCCTCTCATCCGTGTTGAGGTGAAAGGTCAGACAACCTGTGACCATGTGGATTTTCTCATGTTTTGTGAAGCACCTCCCTCCTCTTCTAAGGGAATGTGGTTCTTGGGTGCAGTTGGTTTATAAATGTAAATATTACTTGCATGTGTCCATCGAAATTTTGTAATGGCATGAGAAGTGCCTTTACTATAGGGCCTGGTAATGTTCATCATCCAGTAGCCTCTTAGTTTTCATTAAGAGAAATTAAAAAAAAAAATCAAGGTCATATGTTTAAAAAATGGTTGCTGTGCTTACAATATTGCTAGAAATGCGGTAGGTATAGTGATGTGACTTTAACATCTTTATTTAGTCCTCTTCAGCTATATTTTTATTTATTTTATTTTATTCAGCTCTGATTTCAAACCTAGCAAACCAACACATGATCCATATGGCTTCTAGGAACATTGCTGTGGGAGTGACAGTCACAGTTTACCTTCTCACTCACATTTCTGGACATTCTCCATTTAACACAGAGGTCTTCTGTGGACGGCAAAAGTTTACCGCTTTCCTGCTGACACTTTTCTGTTGATGCTGTACTTCAACAGGAGTAGGAACCTAGCAGATTGATTTCTGCCATGATTTGCGGAATAGCTCTTAAAAACACGTCGAACGTCAAAGCACATGTTGAAACTTTTCAGCTAGGCTGTTCGTGTTGGGTGTTATTAATTATACCGATTTCAATTTCTTCCAAGGTCAGACAGCATTGGATTCTACATTTCAGTGTTATGCACGGTGTGGCCATAATGTTTGAAACAATTCACTTCTAAGCTGGTGACCGGTGGATGCAGTAAATTGTGGGTAGTTTTTCTCTTTTCGATGTACTTGTCAAAAAATTGACATACGCTTAAAGTATTTTGCAGATTCAGATTCTCATTAGCTTTGAGCATGTCCCATCATCATCCTGCATCAGTGAGAATCGTACTTGAAACTGCCTTTATCAGCGTCTCAATCGCCTGCATTCCCACTGTAGCGCAGTCTTTTGTGGAAGACGGTGGAACTGCAACATCCTCTGCTATTTTGTTGCCTACCCCTCCCCCCACACAGGCATGCATACCGTGTTTCTGGCCAGCGCACTTTTGCAACCCAAGGCCGGCTTCAAGATGACCTGGGGCGTTGGGATAAAAAAAAATGTTATCAAACCAGCAAAGGGTTCGTGAGAAATAATCATCTAGCAACTGTTCGTTAGCTGAGCAGCACTCTTCATTGTTCTCCAAATGGATCAACTGTTAATAGTGATATAGCGCCCCCTGGATTGCAGTTTCCTCTCCTGGCTTGCTGCTTCCATTTCAGTTTTCCTGCTGTCCTCCTACCTCTGCTTATATGCTGTCCAGGGCTTGGAATTTTGCTTAGGGAAAACCACATTTAAATTTCACTTAAGAGGTGGAATAGCATATTTTGTCTACCTCCCATCTAAACAATTTTGTCCATGCAAAGTGTTACACACAGCTGCAAGGAAAGTATAGATCGCTTTTTTTCCATGTCATATTGTAAGTTTCTTATTTACATATCCCACAGACTAGACCTATGTCAACATAAGGCTTTTTGCTACACATGTTCATTTTAGTATAATTTTTAACTGTTTTATTTTCTGGTCCTGTGTACTTTCATGTCTGGGTCAAAAGCGGATTTGCTTTTAGCTAGAGGAGGATGGAGTCTCTCCTGCACAAATTTAAAGATTATTAGTGTAAATGAAAGGATCAGAAGTTGTTTCCCCTGGGCTGTGGGCTGGATATGCGTCGGGGTGTCTGGGTGATGCCTGCAGGGCCAGTGTCTCAAGGGGGTGTTTGGATGGTGCTCCCTCTTTCACAGACAGGTCAGACCTGGCCGTTACAGCATTGTCCACATTTTTGTATTGAGCACGATGATGCTCTGGAATCTCTCTCAGCTGTTTCCTTCAAGAATCAAATATACCCATGCCTGACGCACGTGTCTTTGAGAACAGGTTGCTCAGTGACACTTTCCTGAAGGGAGATTAATTCTCTGCTCGAGTCAGAATGGAGGATTTTAATACCTCTCCGTTTTGTGTTGGTCACTCCCGATTAAAACAAGTGAGAAAACGGGCGCTATAATATTTTGTTCCATCTGAACCTGGTTGCAGGTTTTCAGTCTTTCCTGTCAGGTCTCAGTTATAGTGGGTCAGGATCTTCGATTACACAGATCAGCCACTGTAATGCGTGTGACTCAATGTGAAGGTGCTCATTTGTGTTCCAAGAAGCTTTCATACTGTCAGTCCTGTGTTTTGTTTCCAGTTTTTCCCCCCAGTAATTGAAATTTCCTTTATCGTGATGTTGTTCCCTCAAAACTGATTATTAGATCAACTTCAGCAACTTAATACCCCATATCTAAGACTCAAGCATTATTGCAATCATCATATCAGTGATTGGAAGCTGGTTTTGTCCTCTCTCAGGGGAGCTGGCATGAGTCCGGGTGTTCTGAATCTATTACAACACAGCAGCTCAGCCCCAGCTTTGAAGGAGGGGGGGGCTCTTTTTTTTTAAAGATGTTGCAATAGTAAACACATTTCCTGTGACTGTGCATTGAATAAGCTGTTAAATTCTGTTCAATTCTTGGATCGGGCTGTTTATCTGAGCAGCCTGTCGGAAAGAGGAGGTAGGCACAGCTAGGTTTTAATTACTCGTCAGAGTGACGTTCAGCGTTTAGGACTTTTGTATTGTTGTATTCTTGTATTAGAGATGCAGCAAGCGAAGTAGCTAATTGTTAGTGACTGTAATTGTGGCTCACTTAAACCACATAGGGCAGATTCCATTAAAAAGGAGAATCCTTTTACAAGTGTGCAAACGCAAGGGAGATTATCAGCATGCAGGAACCTCCTCTGATTTCAGGAGCTTGTGGAAATGTACACAATCCAACTCGGAGCACATCAGCCACGTTGCTGTCTGGGGTATGATACTTAATAGACATTGCAAAAAAGAAACTCAGTGGCATCAAATGGGGACTGAAGACTAAACAGTTTAGATGTCAGGTACAACTTCAGTGCATCTTATCAACATTGAGCAAAATGTGAATTTTAATTAAAAACACAACTGGAAGTCAGTCGTGTAGACTTAAGACCGAGTTTTAACACCTTAGTTCTGTCCCGTCTGAACTGCAGTGACTGCGACGCGTGCAAGTGTAGCATTGGCGAGTTCAGTCAGTGATCTCTTAGCTGATAATTCTGTTTTCAGTGATGAACATTTCAAGAAAAAAAAAATGTGGTAAAAGGAGGAACTGGCTGCCGCCAGATGGCTAAGCTGTGAGTTTGCAGAGACAGGCCTTGAAAAAACATACCTTCCTTGCATTGTGTTTTGCTGTCGCAGAGTGTTTTTTGTTTTAAACCTGGTTGCTTCTTTGCCAGCGCTGAGCCAGACTATACATCGGCTCTGTATCAGTGCAGTTCTGTTGCCCGAGCTCTCCGCGAGGTCGGCCGGTTGAGTCCATCGTTGCAGTGTGGTTGTGAGTCGAAGGTGTTGAGCGTGGAGGCGAGAGTCCTGTTTGTGTAGCCATTGCAGCACGTTGCGTCCTGCCTGGGTCAGGCTGTGCGGGGGTGAGTGGCGTCAGCCAGAGGTGCTGATCACCTGTTCTCTTCTCTTCGCAGGTGGAGGAGGGCGGAAGGAAGATACGCCGTCGAGAGGGCCTCCATTGTGAGTCACTGGAACTGGCTGCAGGCTCACATTTCCGACCTGGAGTATCGGATCCGTCAGCAAACTGATATCTACAGGCAGATCCGTGCAAACAAGGTCAGTAAAGGAGAGAGGTGCACTGCTCTGTGTACCTTTTCTTCGGACAGTGGGTTAAATGGCACCTTACCATCCCAGTTAACATTGCGTTGTAGTGTGGTGCAGAGGTTTTGGAAGAGGTAGGAAGTTTTACCAGCTCCCTTACGGTTCCAGTTGCACTCTTGAAAATCTGATAGTATACAGATTTATTCCTCGCAATAGTGACAGAAGATTCACGCCACAGGAATTATTTAAAAAATGCACAATCAAACATTTCTGCAAACCAGCATATCAAAGACCTTTCAGGTATAATTTAACGGAATTGCTTTCCAGTCCCCTTCAAGTTGTATTTCACTTCACATTCATGGATAGAAAGTCTCCTGTGATTTTGTGAAGTCTGTAAAGCTCTGAAATAGATTAAAAAAGCTAAGTAAGTAAAAGCCCATCACAGTTTTTATAGTCCCAGTTTATCATATTGCTTTCATCATGCACAGTGTCATTCAACCATCTCTGGCTTGGAATATTGTGCCCCCAAATTAAACACTTGCTAGGCCACTAGAATGGTCTGAAACTGGAAATGAGGCAGAGGATGATGGATAGTGTCATAGTTGCTTTGCAAGTGGTCACACACCCATACCTTTCTGTGTTAAACTGAGCTGGGCGGAGCTTCATCAGTGTGTCTCATGTTGGCAGGGCATGATAGTCCTGGGAGACTCCGCCCCCTGTGACATCACCGCCGAGGATGGTCTGGAGGTGAAACTGGAGCCCTCCGCCTGCAGCCACCTCATACAGGTAAGACGAAGCTGTTCCGGGATGGTGCTGGGTGAAGCAGGCGGCCTTCTGAGCAGCTGCAGAGTGCCTGGTGGCAGAGCCAGTCCAGCCATGTTGGGTTCCAGCACCTGCAGCCTGTCACAAATGATCTCTGAGGAAAGTCTGGCAGACATCAAAACCTACAAAGCATTGCCCACTGAGCTGTTCTTGCCATGGAGATGCATGACCTGATCTGGTTTGCATTGATCTTGCAGATTGCTTACAATCCCAAGACAGAGCAGGACAGATATTTTAAAAGTAAAGGGTCATATTAGATCCATAGGTGGACTTCCTGAGTGTTTGTGTTGTCCATTTTCATTGTAATTATTGCTGCATTTCATGAATTTGTATCAGCTTTGTATCAGTGGAGTTGAAATGTGATCAGGTGTGTAGTCTTAGAGCCCAATTAATTTAAGAGGTTTGTCTGACTGTGTGTTTTGAGGTCCGCAATGTGGAGAGCAAGAGCAGACCAATAGCTAATGTCAGTATGTAGGGTAGTTTGGCCATATTCCCCTACTCTTGCAGTCTGGATAACATGTCTGCAAAAACATGTTGGTTTCTGGTGGACAGTTTGATCCAGTTTGTCCATGTACATGAAGGAAGATATTAAAGTACATGTGGGTCTTCAAGACGTTTTTTTGTGTAAATAAACCCAGACCGCTTCTCTATTGTACACTTCAAGATGACTGACAACCACATCCTTAGTTTCAGTGATCTGAAAGGGGAAATTCCAGCACAGAATCTACTGGTGCTTAAATTCCCCTATTGGACAAGTTCTACACAGCACCTGCAGCCCCAGTCTGGCCCTCTGCCTGTCCCATAGAGGCTGCAAACTAGAATTATTCACTGAATCAAACAGTTTCTCCTGGTAATGGGGGCGAGTTGTGGGCGGAAGTCGGGACAGTGCTGGTCTTTGTTTTCGGTTGGACAGAGTTAAGTTTTTCCACCTGGCGCGACCCAGGAATTCTCTTGTATTTGGACACCTTTCCCCATGTCTGGGCAGCTGACAGGAGGCATCAGGGATCTCTAATCGCCGTGGCTGTTTTGCAGGACAACCGCACTTCGGACTCGTCGGAGAGCCTGGCCCCTCCACACAGCCCCTCTGCCGACGGCGCCCCCCGGAAGGGCTGTGCCCCTGCCCGGCCCGTCAATGGAGTCATCAACAGGTAGGACACGCGTTTCATTGTGCTGATAACGCAGCGTCCCGGAGAGGGTTTAGCGTGTTGTTGCCGTGCGGCCCGTGACCACCTTGACGTGACTCTTGCGACCTCTCGCCCGTAGTCTCCACCGCGGCCTGCCCGACGCGGGGTCGCCCGACAGCTCCGACACGGAGGAGCTGACGGGCAAAAAGCAGCGCCTGAACCCGCTCCCCTCGCCTGCCGACAGCACGTGTGTGGCCGCGCGGACACGCCCCGTCCTCACCTACAAGAAGCGGCGGCTCGTCAGGCCCAGTGCCGTCGCCAACCTGAACCGTAAGGTGAGAGAGCCGAGCCGTTGAAGTGTCCTGGTGGCTTTCGGACAGATCCTCGCCTTCAGGGCTCTTTCCCATGCATCCCCAGTCTGCACGCCTGGCAGTGGTTTTTACAGCCCCTAAAAAGTTCCATAAAGCAACTTAATAGCGCGAGTGGTGTTGATGTAGTGGGTTTGGTGCAGAATAGATCTGGCACGTTGTTCATCCTGCAGTCACTGAAACCGGCTGTGACGGGATTGGTTGCCAAAACGTATTTTGCACCTTTTCGATTCTAACGAGGATGAGAAAAGGTGGGGGGGCTCACAGATCCCCGGAAACGGGGCCTGGTCTTTCTGGGAGTCGCGCTCACCCCTGGTCTCCGGTTAGCAGGTCCAGCGGAGCGCGGGGCCGCGCTGCAGCTGTGACGTCAATCCGCAGTGCGTCATCTGCGGCAGCCGCGTGTCGCCGTCCCCGGAGGTCCAGTACGAAGCCCCGCTGCTGGAAAGACTGTCCCTGTTCGACCCCTGTGTCCACCCCATCCTCTCCTTCTCCGATGGTAAGCACCTGTGCACCATGTCTTTACTAACATGAACTCTCTCCGTAGTCTATAAATGTGCTTCAGGCGGAAAAGATCAGGCATTCGGAGTCCTTCTAGTATGTCATTATCATGAGCAGTTCTCAGCATTTTCTTAGCTCACTGTATCGCTACCTTTCAGTCAAATCAGGTTTTGCTGAAAAAAAGACTAAAAACTCCTTTTTTCGCTATGGAAAGGGAGCGATCTTCATGCCCTTGATTTACGGAAACAGTTTAGATCAAATCGGTATTGAACATTATTGTAAAAAGTAAAAATGGTTACTTAAGAGAGTTGGGCAGGAAAAAAAATTGGGCAGAAAAATTCACGTTTAGGTTTGCCTCTCATTGACACCTTTGGATTTCTTAATGACTGAGGGATGTGTAGAATTCTAATTCAAGGAAAAGTGGAGGCAAAAAATAAGGCTTGATCTTGGGACAGTGTTTAAAATTCTGGCATAGGGCACCATCTAGTGGAGCTCCAGGGAAAGTTCAGATTGTTAAAAATGATGTTTCATTTTTAATATAATTTCTACTCACTTTCTACAAAGACAGTAACAATATCCAAATTGCAAAATGAATCGACGGAATGTGAAACTGGAATGTGGCAGAGGAAGATAGTATAATAGATAATATGTGTAATAAATAAGTATAATAAATAGTGTTGTAGCTGTCTGCCTAAATTGACTAACAGAATTTAAATAAGCTCAATACCCTGACTCCCTCTGGTTCCAGATGTGTCCATGAACCTGCACTTCCAGAGGGTGATGAAGTCACACTGGCAGAACAAGCCTCTGGAGAAAATCAAGCCCCTGAAGAAGCTCTCCCTAAAACACAAAATATCCCTGTCGGGTCGCCTGCCGGACTCCACTTCCAAAGACAAACACAAGCTGACAAACTCCCTGCTTGCAAGTAAGTCGTGACCTTCTTACAGTGTTTCATTTTTTCCAGCTCCCTCTGTTTCCATGAAGTCTTGAGTTAATGCAAGTTTGTAATATTGGAAAGCCCTTTGCAGAATCCTGACATGAACACACAGTGTTACCGGTGCGTCTGCATTAAAGGAGAACTGCAGCACTATTTTTGTATTTAATTTCATACCATGGTAAAAGTACAAATGTGCAGAGTATCTTGTAGCGGGCGGTGTGGTGGCTCTGTGGCTACGGATCTGCACCTGTGGTTGGAGGGTTGTCGGTTCGAATCCCGCGGCCAGCAGAGGAGTTGTACTCCGCTGGGCTCCTGAGCAAGGCCCTTCACCCCAGCTGCTCCAGGGGCGCCGTATAAATGGCCGACCCTGCGCTCTGACCCCCAGCTTCTCTCCCTGTCTGTGTGTCTCATGGAGAGCAAGCTGGGGTATGCGAAAAGACAAATTCCTAATGCAAAAAAATTGTATATGGCCACTAAAGTGATCTTATCTAAAACCTCCAATTTACACCAGTTTTGGTTGCATTTACAGTAATTTAATTTACTGTAAACAAGCAGGCATATGAATACATCTCTATTAATCCAATAAAATTATTGCTCTGGATTTCAAGAGCCGACAAATACTACTTGTTAGTAGTGAAATGTCTGCTTCGCAACCTGCAGTTATTCACTCATACATTTACGTTACATTAGTCACTACAGTGACTAGTGAGGAGGAAGGGCCAGCTTGCATCACAGTGCCATTCATGGGAACCCGCTCTCGCCCGTGGCGAGACCAGCGGTTTGCAGTTACTTACAGCACTTTCAGAAAGTTCACTATTTTGTGACTAATTTGACATTTCAAAAACTTTTCTGTTATATGGTCAATGAATTCGTTTTGTTACCGTGATTTAATATCCAGTCTGAGAAACGGGGGGCTGAAGTTCCCCTTTTAATGCCACAGCTCTTCCAAGACCGTTCGCCAGCGCAGCGTTCCGTCTTCCGGGCGAGGAGGCGCTGATCCGTTTCCCCCCTTCCCGCTCCCCAGGGCTTTCGCACCACAAGGTCCGACCCGACAAGCTTCACCGGCAGCAGCAGCAGCAGCAGCAGCAGCAGCAGCTGGACGAGCTGCTGAGCATGTCGAAGCTGGAGAGGACGCCCGCGGAGCGCGCCCCGGCCCTCACCCCCACCGCCTACGACAAAAGCAGCCACAGCAGGAAGAGGCAGCGAGAGCACTCCCTCGAGAGGACAGACAGTGAGTAGGCCCTGCTGCACCTGCCCCCGGCTAGCTCACACGTGGAGATCCTGATGAGTGATGATGAGACGTAGTGGCAGCTCCGGAGTAGTTACTTACAGGAAAATGTCTTGGGGGGGGGGGGGGGGGCAGGTGTATGAAAGGTGGTCCGGTTCTCCTGAGATTAACGCTACCAACCATCCACCATCCAGGTGGGGCTGCACATTGGTGGTGGTGTAGGGGAGTCTCCATTACCCGTAAAGCGCTTTGAGTGGAGTGTCCAGAAAAGCGCTATATAAGTGTAAGCAATTATTATTATAGCTGTTTTTTCTTGTCCTAAAAATGTTGCCACAAGCTTGCGGTGTAAAGCCTCATATGGGATGATGCACTGCTTGGAAACTGCCTGGTTACAGTACCCTAGCCACTTTTAACCTGGTCTTTTTGTTTCGTTTTTGTCCCGTTCCTTCCCAGCAACTCCCAAGATTTTCCTGGACACAGGAAGCCCGTGCTCCACCTCCCTGGCGAGCCTGCACACCCCTGCCCACAGTCCCTTGATGAGGCAGCTGTCCACCTCCTCGGAGAGCTCCACACCCCTTGCTCCCAACAGTCAGAGTGCCAGCAGTACCCCAGTAAGCACAGGGCACCGGCGCCCCTTCTGAGTAATGAGGCCCTGCTCAGTGCAAAGGCCTCTTCTCACTCTTGTTTTGCCAGTGTTGATGAGTTATTGGGTGATTAAAAAAACATGCTAATTTAATCCTTGCAGGTACACTTCCAGCAGAGCCTCACACACAGACGGGCACTGTACTTTCACAGATATCTCTGGTCTGATCTATGTGTCATGCTTGGGTTCTGCACAATACGAGCTAGTGATTTTTTTTTCTCCCATTTTTCATTGGCTGATATATCAGCAGTTTAATTCCAATTTCTTATATGCTCCTCTTTTGTGTTTGAACGGGGTTTGTTCATCCTGTCATCCAAAATATTGATCATTTAAACATGTCTTTTTTTAATGCTTACTAGACAGCACGCACACAGTTGATTTAAACATAACCAGTATACCTCCAGCGTTCGTTACCATGATTTTTACCTTTTCTTTGCTGTGTTTTCCTAGCAGCCAGTGCGAAGGCGAAGAGGCGAGAGTTCCTTCGACATCAACAACATCGTGATTCCAATGTCTGTCGCGGCCACAACTCGAGTCGAGAAGCTCCAGTACAAAGAAATCCTGACGCCCAGGTAAAGCGCTGTACACGATCTGGGGCACAGTTAGCTTTGCAGCTTTAAAATCCAGCTGAAGACGTTTCAGTCTCCAGGATTATAGCATTGAGCATTTACAGATACAGCTAGGTAGATGATCTTTCTCATCCGAGATGCTTTCTATTTTGAGACAGCTGCTTGTGCATTTTTATTTGAATAAAATAACTTCAGATTTCTCAGATTAAAGATGATGATTTTACAAGGCAGCGTGTACTTTACAGTTTCTGCTCAGTGCTACGTAACGCATTTCATTGTATTAGTTTTGATGTCAGTGTTAATGTTTAAATGCTTAAAATTGATCAATTTGTGAACATACTTGATCTTCAATCTTTTCCAGTTGGAGAGAAGTGGATATTTGTGCACAGCCAATAGCCGAGGAGGATGATAGTGTTGAGGTATGCGCTTTCCAAACACATGTGCAATGACGTGCACGTCCTGTAGTTCTCTGCGTGAAGAGCGAAGATTGAGGGTTAAGGGCCCGGCGCAGAGATGAGCAGTGTGGTTGGATTGGTTTGTGATGTGGGAGTCCATTTGCTCCCCTAGCGTTCAGAAATCCCCAGGGATGCATCAGTAAGGCCAGCAAGAGCAAGTGACTTCCCTAAGGCCCTGCGATAGGGTCGGGGTTGGGGGGTGGGGAGTGTGTGGATCTGTGGCTGTAAGGACTGCGCTGACGGGGCTGTGCTTCCCCTGTGCTCCCAGATCGAAGACCTGTCGGACGCGGCGTTCTCGCAGTTGCACTTGAAGTGCGAGGAGCAGGAGCGCTCGCGGTGGACCTGGACAGCCAGCGCTCCCGCCAAGAGACGGGGAAGCAGGTGAGGGCCAGCGTGCCGACTTACACTGACCGCCGCCCAAACTTCAAGCCCTCCCGGTCAGATATCTCCCGTTAATAATCTGGGAAGCTCGTTCACCACGTTTGCCTTTTGTGACGTTTATGATGGCTGTTTGCTGATGTTGGGGGTGCACCCGAAAGCCTTGCTTTGGTTTTCTTGTGCGTCACGCCTGTGAACTCGGGAGTGTTGGTTGCGTTTGCTCTGAGCCGCTAGTTTGACTTGGTGGGTTTTTGGGGTTTGCCGCTACACCCGCGTGATCTCACCCCCCCTCCCGCTCCTTGTCTGGCGTCCAGGTCTTACAAGTCGTCGGATGGAAGGACGACCCCCCTGCTGGGCGGCACGAACCCCCCGACCCCGCAGCCCGCCTCCCCCGACACGGCGCACTTCCAGGCGCTGCAGGACTTCGGGCCCTTGCCCTCCCCACGCAGCCCCGCCAGCCCCGACCTCCTGTCCAACCCCCACACCCCCGGCTCCCGGGACTCCCACCGGCCGCCCGCCAGCGAGGACACCCGCTGCTCCACGCCCGACTTCAGCTTCGAGGAGCTGGTGAGGAGGCACCCCGCGCTTCGGCACGGGCGCAGCTTGAATTCGGTTTTCCCCCATTTTAGTTTTTTTTCCCTCTTGTGCCCATGCAGAGCTGTTTCTGCCTCGTCTTGACTCGCACTGTTAGCACAGCTTTCTCAGTCTCTTGGAAAACACGGCGCAGGTTGAGCCAGTCCAGTTAATCCGCTCTCTGCGTGTGTTAGGAAGGTCTCGAACCCTCACGTCTTGAGTTTTGGCCAGATTATAATTGGGAGAGGGTTTGCACGGGGTTTAGTACTGCTGCCTGGCAGCACTGGTGCCCTGGATTCTGCCCGCGCTGAGTTTGTATCTTCTCCCTGTCTTGGCATGGCTTTCCTCCTACACACAAAAGACAGACCAGTAGCTTAACGGGCTGCTGGGAAAATTGCTTGCGAGTGTGTGCTTCTGTGTGCCGTGCGATGGCCTGGCGTCACGTCCAGGATGAACCCTGCCTGTGCCCATTGCTTGCTCCTTCTCCCCTGCAACCCCTAATTAAATGAAGCAGTTTGAACCTGGATGGATAACTGGGAGATCGTTGTTGTTTGTTTTAATGGTTTATTAGTTTTTTGGGGGGGGGGGTTTCAAGTGGGGGTGGTGTTGGTGGGGTTTAATTGAATCGTTGCGTCCCCTGCCCTGTGCCATCGTTGTCCTCCTGCCCTCCTGCCCTCCTGCGCGTGCCGTAGCGCTGCCAGCACCCTTCACAGGTTCTCCTCGGGTGAGGCGTAGGCGCTCCTGCTTCGCGAGCTAAAGGCTTCCCGTCCTCCCCCCTCTCCCGCAGACGGTCCAGCCGTGGGAGAGGCGAAACTTCCCCCTGCCGTACGACCCGCCGACGGAGCCCGACGACCCCGGCGACCCGGCCGACCGGCCCCCCCGGGGGGTCCGCAGGATCTCCGGCAGCAGGTCGGAGAACGGCCCGGCCCCGGGCCCGACCTCGCCCCTCTCCGAAGACGGCAAGCAGAGGCCCCCCGCGGCGCTCCGCGTGGCCCACCGATGAATGAAGCGCGAGGACTTTTTTCGGCATTAAAAAAAAGAGAGATCCTGTTGTTTGATATTCAAACACAGTCAAATTTTTTCACAGTTTTTAGTGAACATACAGAAATTTAGAACCTGTTTTTAAACTTGTTTTTGTCACAGGAAAAAAAAGAATAAACCATTACGAATTAGGTTGAAGGTAAAATACAATGAGGATTCGGGGTACAGCATCCTTCTAATGTGGTAGGCATACACTTCTAGCGCACTATGTAGCAGACTATGGGCTCAGCCGATGTAATGGAAAAGGGGTATTTTCTATTGATTAGCTGATGTCTGTGACCCCATGTTAGTTTAAAGTGGAGTGACAAATGCTTTTTTTTACCCAGATTAACGCAAGCTTGTCACATTGTTTCCTTTTAAGAGAACTTCGCGTTCGAATTGGACGTCCTTCTCTGTTGTGGCGTATAAATCAGTGTTTCAGTCCCCCTGGAGCGTGTGCTGCGCTGGGGTTGAGGGATGGGCCGTCGTTTGGGAGAGTGCCTGTTTCCGTGTCCTGAAGCTCAGAGGCTTCTCCAGCGCCCAGCTGTCCTGTACGTCAGCGGTTCCTGTTTCTTTCCAATAAAGTAAATATTTCTGTTGACCCGGAGGGTTGTGTTCTGTGGCAATGTCGTCTTTGTGGCTCTGCCCATCGCATTTCTCTCACCAGCTGTGTCAAGACACGGCATGCAGCGCCGAGTCTGGGCTTGTCCGGTGGGAAGATGCAGTATGACTGCGGCTTGTGTTAGAAGCACTGACCTCTTTCCCGGGTTTCTGTAATGAGCACGTCGGCCTACTCTGCGAAGCTCACACGAGGGTCTTTGACGTTGAGATTTCATACCAGCTCGGGAGAACCTGGCGGCTCAGCCTTGTGGGAGGAGCTGGGCGGAAGGAACGGGTCAGCGGCGCGCTTGCAGGTTGCGTTAGCGGTGTACAGGCGTTTCGGATGTCTCGTTGGCATTGCCCTCCAGGGTGGTGAGAAATTCAGAAAGAGAATCTGTCGTCTTTATTCTGTAGGGGAGCGAAGTGGGGAGACGCTTGTGTGGAAAAACCCGTGACTCTGCGGTTGTGAGTGGAATATTGTCCAGCGCGGAGCAGAGAAATTCCGATTTCTCTTCAAAAGGAAACAAACATTCCATCTGTATCGGTTAGCGTTCCGTCTAAAACAGCACCCAGATCTCAGGTGGCAAATTTTAAGGGAAAATCTTCAGTCACTCGAACTATTGATTTCCAGATTTTTTTTTTCTTTTCATGTTTTTACTATTTATTGCAATCGCTTCGATTGCAGGAGGAGACTACTCAGCTTAGCAATTTTTTTGTCACCCTAAACGTTGTGTTGGTGTAACTGATTCAGCAGTCTTATGAAAGAACTATTCCATATTTGAGTTGCAAATTGCTATGCAATCCCAATTTTGTTAAATATATATATACATATATAAATATAAATAGTAGGTTATATTTTACGCATCAGTTGTGATTTTCAATCTTGTATCACTGTACTCTGTTTTTGTAGTAAAAGCAAGACAGGTTTCAATGTACTAGTATAATTGTTGGAGCAGTTATAACAGAATCAGATTGCGAAATTGTTTTGTAAATAGTACAATTAAAACCATTCATGTTAAAACTACCTGAGTTCTGGGTTTGTGTTTTCTTGTTTTTTGCATACTAAATCACTCCACTGTAAACTGAGGACAAAAATAAAAAAGCCAAATTGTATTTTTCCTTCTGAAATGTTTCCCTTTTTTCCCACAAACTGCCATGAATTTTGATTGGTCTTTGTCTTTCTGAATCAACAGTCATCTGTACCACAGCTGCCTCAAAGAGTTCAGGCTGTCACCTTGTGTGTGTGTGTATAACCTCATTTTAATAGTCATTATACATGTATTGACAGGAAAGATCAATTCCTTTTAACTGTTGTATGAGAATAGCAATGAGAAGGGGGTCAATTTAAACTTTCAGTTTCACAAGCTTTTTCTTTCAACTTCATATTTAAAAATCAGGTTTTTGTTTTGCCCAGCTATTGTGTAATTCCCGTTTTCCCTCTGTGGGTGTGACTGTAATCTTAAATAGAACAATGCCTAAATTAGCAAGTCTTGGGGACTTGGAAGGAAAGCAGTGGAGGTTTAAAATTCAGCTTTAAACTCAGATGGATTAAAAAACATCACTTGGACTGTTAATAGATGTGCCTAATAGCTGACCACCTCTATCCTGCCTGTCTTGCTTGCATGACAGACCCAAGTAGAAAACAAAATTCCCATGAGGAGGCCGTTTAAGATTACCTGCTTGAGAACTAGGACACACGATGTGGAGATGACCGTTTCTGCACCAGGTGTAGTTCCGGCTCAAAACGGGGAGCGTTCTGATCCTGGAGGAGGAGCGAGTGGGTGTGCCACTTTTTTACCAAATCATGCACTTAAATCCAATTTAATATACCGAATGGATATTTTTTTGTCTAAGAACGGGACAGGTTGCAATCTCTTGATCAGGTTCACAAGGGAAGGGGGCTGGCAGAAGGGACTCCTGTCCTCTGGCCTGTGAAGAGAACTGTGGGCCCAGTTGGCTTTTCTGTTGTCTTGGACTGTGATGGGAACTAATGTCTTTCACCCCTCCCTGTATACAGGTGTGGGGGGGTCTAAAGTTGAGCTCATGAATTACAAAACCTGTCCTTGGCATATTTCTCCATTTGATGGCAGAGCATTTTATGATAACTGTTTCTGATGTATGGGCAGAAATTCATATTTGAATTGATAACGTATGGCACTGATTTCATCTCAGTCCCTCCTGCCCTTTAAGCATAACTTTGCTTTTTTTTTGTTTCGAAGGGTTAGGGGGAGTTGGGATTATAAATTAAAGGATATTTTTTAAAAAATCATTGTTGAGAAAATAAGGGACCATCATCACCTGTGCTAGCTTTTTTTTTCTATTATTGTGTTTAAATTTGCCTGTTAAAATCAGCAAAACTACTTAATGAGCAGCCAATCTACTATGTGTAAGAGTGTTGAAGAGATGCTGTATTGTATGGGTTAAATTAGTTATTCTAGAGTTTCCAATCTAGTGAACAGTCTTGAAAGGTTGTTGAAAGTTTCAGACGCCCCTTTGTGCTTTGTATAGAGTTCTATTTTGTAAATATATGTTTCTTAAAGGCTGTGTAATTGAAGCTCAGGCTGTAGCTGTCCTGATTGTATAGGAAGAAAAAAAAACAAAAAAAAATCTTTATGCAGAGAAGCAACTATTTGTTAAAATTTATCAACAAACCTACTGGCAAGCACTGTACGTGCTTCTAAAAAATAAAGAAGGCAAACTATTAAAAAGCAATTAAAAATATACAAAACAATAAGGTAGTTTTCCAGTTTTTTTTCCATTTTTTTGGTTGGAGGTGGGGAAACTCCTTGTACATCTTTCCATCTTTGTGGAAGAGGCCTGTCTTAAGGTTTTAACCCAAATGGATCATAACCGTTGCCTTCAGCTTCTTGTAAAATTGGTCTCTTCATATCAGGGTTCTCGACTATGACCTGTCTTTCCTGCCTTTTTTACTTCATTTAACCTTTTGGTTTTTCAGCTCTTAGTGTTGGAGATCCCTACTTTTCTTGTTAATTTTAATGGCGCATTTAATAATTCTGCGTAGACTCTTTTTTCCCCCATTAATTTCAACTTCAGTTTTTCTTACTTTCTGTCTCTTTTAAGTGCACTGGTTTTATTTGCAGATTCAAATCTACTGCTTCTGATGAGTAATGAGAAAGATGGGTCCGGTTACAGGCACAACTTCACATTTCCTGAAGTACAAAATGTAGAATAAAGGACAAAAAGAAACCCGAAACTGTTCTTCAATACCGACTTTATTTCCAAATTCACGTTTACAGCAACGAGTATCAGTGTAAACCAGTTATTATTAATAAAACACACAATAACGATATGGACAATCACAAATTGCCAAGCTAGAATGTAGATCTGCAATAGAACTCAGCAGAGGTTGGAAAAATAAAATTAAAAAAGGCATTAAGGAGATTTAAACTGCAGTACCTTGAAACTCCCCAAGTGAAGCTAAGAAGAATTTACAACACTGAAAAAAGCCTTACAGCACCAACTCTTTCCGTTCCAGTCAGCTTAAAGAAGGACACTGTAAGGCACCTGCCACTACCCTAATACCCTCATTACTCAGATCAAAAGGCTGTTCTTCACAATCGTGAATCTGTGGGACTGCAGATGTACAGTATGGATATAGAATGGAACCTTGCACTCCTGCAGTTTGTAATTTTAATGTTTCTGGATCGGTGTAAGTTGGTGGCCATTAATAACGGAGAAAACAAAAATATTATATGTACATAACAAATGCAGGCCTCTAAAGGAACTCAGCGCTGCAAAAGAGCCAAGATGCTTCTGCTCCCTGGAGCAAATGCTTTCCTGGGAATGAGTTTATTGAAATAGCCTTAAAGCCTATGCCTTTTGTGTCCAATTTAAAAAGATCTGTATGCTTCAATTTGAATTCTTGATCATTAATTTGGCTTCATTTTTTTTTTGTCCTGCAGTGTTGTGGTGGTCAGTTTGATTTAATCTAAAGCTTTCCACTGCCCGTTACTAACAGAAAAACAAAATGCTCAGACTGCATTCAAGTTGTAAAAGTACAGAACCTGTAGCTGCCTCCATGCAATCAGGCATTGAACAGCCGCACATTACAGAGACTAGCCTGGACTAGCCAACAGCTGAAGCGTGTTCTAATCCCTTCTTGCTACAGTTCAATACCAGCCAACCACTAATGATTCCTACTATGGTGTTCTCACGCTATTTAAATGTAAATTGTGGTATGGAAAAAGCTGAGTGAATACCTAAGGTACTTTATTCAGATCTAAACTCCCAGGCATCACACTAGGCCCTCCCAGTTTTCCGTAGGTGGAAACCGGACATGTTCATGAAAACAACTGGACGAGTTTGTTTTTGTTTGTTTACAGAAGTAGTGGCAAGTAGGTTATAACTCCTGCTGTTCCTTAACGGGGGCAGTTTACGATTGTGAACATTATTCCTTGCGAATAAGCAGCAATCCAATTGATAAGGTGAAACAGAGAAAGGTAAGGTTCAGATTTACAAAGTTAATTTTCTATAGCACTTGGACCAAAGAGAGCTGTGTCCTTTTCAAACACTTCTGAAGGTTTTCTTTATTCAACAGTCAGGCTCGACATTAACAGCAGTCAATTAATTCCAAACACCCTTTTTCTGACCCTAGTAATATTTTTAGAGAGCACTCAAATGTAGTCCTCATGTGCGTTTCAGTTTAGAGCACTTGGTATCATTGTGTTCACGTTTGACAAAGCCCAAGGTTTCAGTTTAAATCTTTTCAAGCTGGTCAGTTGAATGAAACGTTCCTACATATAGTATTAGCAAAGTCAGGAGAAAAAAAAATACAGGAAAGGAGCAAAAGAGAAATTATAAATTAAGGAATTGCCAGCAGAACATTAAAATCATTTTCTTATCGGTTACATCTCACATCCACGGAATACCATTAGAAAAAAAGGTGCATGACACAAGCTTTAAGCATTGATGCATTTAACTTCGTAAATGAGGAAATATTGATGTCTTTGATATGCATTGCCTGCACCTGAAGAGAGCTGTTTCATTAGGCTGTGCAGGACAGTTAACATCACAGCTTTTGAACCTCACCATTCAAATGTCATCAAAGGGTTTTTAGAAAAACATTGGAAAAGCCTCTCCTGTTCATCCACCAGCATCTTCAATGCTTTTAATGTACCCTGTTGACACTGACCTCGATTTTTGTTAATACCCTAGTGCCAGGGAATGAGCTTGCTGGATGCCGCACTAATCTCACAGAAGGGTTTTCAAGTCAAGGCATCCCACAGTAAGACATTCTGAAAAAATACTCGTCCTCACCTAAAGCTGATTGGGTAAAATTGACTTGACCAGATCTCAGCGCAAACTTAACACTGGAGTCTGAAGGCCACAAGGAAGCAAGATGGGTGCTGCTGTTTAATGTTAAGTCACGATGTAAAGCACTTTCGCCTGTTTACCGGTGCTCTCTAGCCCTTCACTGAAATACAGATTCTTAGAGCTTTTGGTGCTGTCGAGATATCCGTCTGTGAGAGAGGACAGGTTATATAAAGTGTTGAGGTTCTTGAAGGGAAGGCACCCTGTGTTCACCGGCAGCTCTCATTCTTTCCCTTGAGGTCAGCTAGCCCTGTATTTCAATTACCATCATCGACAAGGAGTGTAGGCACGCGCTAATAATGATGCACAAAAATGCCACAAGGCGCGCTAGGAAGCAACAATGCACTGGAGGAAAGACAAAGGGTAAAATGAACAGAGGTCCCCCTCACTCTCCTTATAAAAAGTGACGTAGATGATGCCGCGTGACGGATCTGCAGATTTTCCTCGTACCCCGCCTTTCCGGTGGTCCGCAACAGTTTGTATCACACTTCGGCACAGCTCCCCCTGCTTTAGGGTTATCTACTCTAGCCCCTGTGCCATAGACGGAAACTGTCATGTAAAAGTCTTAGCCAAAAGACGGCTGAAAAAAACGTTTACTTAGTTTTAAGTCATTTTGTTTTAAGCCGACACATAATCCTGAACTGTATTTTGTAGGTCGAAAGGTAGCCTTTCAGCTTTGTGTGTTTAGAAAGGAACGAAGGACAAGAAACACTCATCACCAGGTCAGTTTTGATTTGTATGAGAGATGCTAGACCTCATTCTGGCTGCTGAAGCCTAACTTGATCATGCAGCTGAACTACAGATGGTAACGAGAAGAGCTTGGTTTCTTCTCACCCACAAGAACACATCAGTGGAGGCTCTGCGAGGATTGATCTTCATATTTTCTATTTTATACTGTATATCCATCCAAAATATTATCCAGAAGGTAAAGAATCTCACCTCCCCCCTCCCCACCCCACCCCAAGCAGAATCAACATGATGGAAATTAAATGGACTTTCATTTCAAAGACGAAACCACTGCCCTGATGAACCATGCACAAGTCTCCCTAAGACAACTCTAAACAGAACCACCAGGGGGGAAGCGGTGGCTCTGTGGCTGGAAGGTTGTCGGTTCAAATCCCGTGGCCAGCAGAGGAATCCTACTCCGTTGGGCCCCTGAGCAAGGCCCTTAACCCCAGCTGCTCCAGGGGCAGTACAATGGCTGACCCTGCACTCTGACCCCCAGCTTCTCTCCCTGTCTGTGTGTCTCATGGAAAGCAAGCTGGGGTATGTGAAAAAGACAAATTCCTAATGCAAGAAATTGTATATGGCCAATGAAGTGATCTTAAACTTGGCATCATTTGATCACCAAAGCATGCACCAAGAAAGAGCAATGCTGGACACTTAAAATAGCCTGTGTCACTGTTGACATCATCGCCCAGTGACCTCTCCCACACACAGCTCTTGTGTCTCAGATAATGAATATAGAACCAAAACTCCAACTGACTTGCACATCTTACGATTAAGCTTTATAAAGATTCTGAGGTACATGCCAAACTAGCAAAAATCTAATAAACCACACAGCCATGGTAAGTCTTTGGGAGAAGTCATTTTACTGACTGCAAAGTGAGATGTGGTGGGGAAAAAGCAAAACCAAAAAATTCAAGAACAAAAAAAAATAGCATTACCTATACACCTGCTTTCTGGCTACACTTTCAGGGGAAATCCTTTACATAAAACTCACAGATCTGAGTCCTGAAAAGGTCAAGTTAATGCAGCCCCCAGCCAATACACTCCCTGAAATACAAGGAGGACTGATCAGTTCCAGAGTCTACCAAAAGATACGGGAGTTGAAAGCATTTCAATCCTGCGATTTAAAACATGATTTCACAAATGCCCGCTTAAGCCAAAAACAGGAATTAGTACTGCATGGCACCATCTACAGCACATGAAAACGTGGGAGTCCAAGAGCAGAATATCAATTACTGTATATTCCACCCTACGCTACGCAAACATCAGCAGACCGGTCTAGACATACAGAGCGAGGGCTTGTAAAAATCAGTCTTCTAGCAGAGATGAGAAAAGAAAAGCTCTTCCAAGCAAGATTCCTTCGGCTCCTATACTTAGCTCCGAAGCCCCTCAGGCATTTCAGCTCATCAAAGAAGGACTTTTGTTAATATAAGCCAAAACTAATTCTGTGAAGAAAACTACCCCAGAATTCCCCTACAACTCACAGAAAGAGCGATGCTGCTGTGTTCGTGTGCCTGTATATACAGTATTGTGACAGGCCAGAATGGTACAGGGATAAACTGCATTCAGATTTGCATGACATTTGTTCCAATACATCAAAATGAAAGCTTAACATCACCATTAATACTGATCAATACGAAACTGCTATTTTGGAAGCTATTCTGGAGGATGGTTGTTATGAGAACAACAGCTCTCTGACCCAAGCCTTGAGCATCTTTGTTGAGAACTGCTGTAAAACCAGTCTTGCTCCGGTTTATTAAGTTGCAGAACACCTGGGTGACATGGGATGACAGTACCTAGCATCAACGGAAACAACCTCAATCTTGACTCGGCAACACATGAAATCCAACAGAGAAAGTATTCTATTAAAAAAACGCTTTGATCTACTTCATTCACATTGAGAAGGCAACTCCTCATGGTATTCTACAAGTCTACAAGCGTAAAAAAACTATCGGCAAGTCTAGTTTTAATTAAATGCCAGTTAAAAAACCACTAAAATCCTTTTAAGCATCTTACCCCACTTGCTTCTTTTGTCCGATTTTTTTATTTGAAGATGTGCTTCAGTACACTGTATTTACACAGGATTTCAGCAACTATCTTGGTATTTTTTCACTTCTTGCTTGACGGTATTTTGACAACAGGTGCACCACCTTTTTTCCAGACACTGGATCCTCTATATGATTAAATATGTCATGACTTATACATATATATAACACTCAGTATTATAAATATAATACTGAGTATTATAGGGTTTATAGAAAGGTGGCAGCAGCAGTATTTGCAGTTACAGTTGCGGTTCCTGAGCTAGCAGGGGGATAGCAAGTTGAAATACAGGAGGAGCACAGCTGACCTCTGATGCTGTCTTGTAAATTTAAAATAAAAAAGAGCAACACCCACAGTGTGGACCTGCTGTAGAC
The DNA here is from genome assembly GCF_055471065.1 of Atractosteus spatula. NCBI lineage: Eukaryota > Metazoa > Chordata > Actinopteri > Semionotiformes > Lepisosteidae > Atractosteus > Atractosteus spatula. The sequence goes on along the minus strand of NC_142731.1, from coordinate 8,248,612 downwards.
TGACTGGCACCTGAACAAAACAAAATGCCAAATCAAAGTTTCCCCACCAGCCTTTCCTCCTGAAAGCTCATCCCAATATTTCAGCGTGGTATGTTCCCATGCGTCTATGTTTTTTTTTTTACTTGTGTGCCAGTTACTCATTGCTTTATCAGCTCTCCAACTCCTGTCCTCTGCTCATACCATGATTAAGTGTACCTTTACTACATTTACTCAGCTGGTACTTGGCTGTAAATTTGGTATTCTAAGGTGAGGCAAGAGCAACACCTTTCTCTCAGCTCTGCAGGTCACAGGTGAAGCAGGAAAAGCATGGTTGGAAATAAGATTAACATTTTTACTGTCTCTCCAGCATACATCAAACAGCACGTTTTTCCCAACAGGTGCACAAACTACAAGCATGTAAATATCTCTTCATGGAGTTCTGGAATATACTGGCTTTAAGGATTATCGAGAGCTATTCTTCTAGTTGTAGAACACTAAACGACATGTGGAATCTTCTAGGGGATACTTGGCACTTCACCTCCAAAGATAGAGACTGTGTCGCAGTTCAAGTAGCTACATTGAATGAACTGCAAACACTAATGCTGAACTGGTTTTGAAAGTGAAAGCAGCTTTTGTAGGGAAAATCATTTGGAACGCAAACTGCTGGGGCACCTGCTGAAACACACTAAAGAGCAGAATTGGTGCTGCTTGTCTGTAACTGGACGCAAACCACTTCAGGGAAATAAACTTGATTGTTTCCACCTTATTCAAACTCATCTGGGTGGGGGGATCGGTTTCAAGCAAGGCTAGGCTATTCCAATGATCTCAAGAAGCACGTACTGAAAAATCTAAAGAAGACGTATTCCACTCCCCACACTGGGGGAAGAATTTAAATTAAAGCTCTAGTCGTTTCGAAGCAAAGCAGTGGTGAAAGGTTAGCCTCGAGTTACTCTGCAGCACAGGGGCAAAGCTCCGGTCCTCAAAGGCCAGGATCCAGCAGGTTTTCCAGCCCTCTTTAAATCATCCGCATTGGAAATGTAAAAAGTGTTAATCAGCTCAGTTGGGACATTAAGAGCAGGGATGGAATGAAAACCCGGCAGCACCGCTGGACTCCAGGACTGGAGTTGGGCCCCGGTGCTCAACAGCAATGTGCCCAGCAGAAAGTAGGAAAAAAAAAATTAAGCTACAGCACTTTATTTAAAAAAAATAGCTTACTCCTGTCAAAATCATCCTAATTTTGGGGCATGAAATCTCGAGCATTCAGATGATGATGATGAAAGGATGAAATAATCTTTAGCGGAGGAAATTCCTTTCCTTTTAATCTGCCATAGCATGTCTTTACAGAACTTGTTACTTCTGATGAAATGGTTGGGGTTTTTTTTTTTTTGTCATCTCCCTTCGCATAAGAACTGACCATCTTCCATATTTTCAGGAATATTCACTAAAAAAAGCCGAGACACGTCATGATGCATACATATACTGGTGTCTAAGCAAATCTCATGCAGGGGGCTACTTTGTTCGGGTGTGTTAAGCATGGGATGCTTAAAGGGACGCGGCTAGTGTTTGCAATTAACTGCCTCTCGAAACGGTCAGCAGTTCTTTTTTAAATGCAAACAAACATCTCCATAAAGGGATCTGCACTAAATCGGATTTTTTTTTTTTCTTCTTCGAATGACTGCACTGTACTCTATTTTGTATCTGGGTCTACATGTCATGCCCCAAAAAACTGGTCTGCAAAAAGGGAGGTTAGAGACGGGCTGCTCTGGTAACCGGTTAGAAAAACTCCTGCGAGGAGGGGTTGTTGTAAAGGAAGGAGGGAAGGTGAGGGGGGGGGGTCTTTTTCCTTGGGATCTTCGGGCTGGAGCCTTGCTGGGGGAGGGCGAGCCCGGGAGAGAAATCACAAGCCTTGCTTGGCCAGGGACGCGGAGACCTCGTCGGCTAGCGTGGCGAGCTGCGGCGAGTCCATCATGTTGATGCTGCCGGTGGAGGAGACGTTGCTGAGGCGGCGGGGCGAGCCGTCCGTGGAGACCGTGGGGGACTTGTAGACGATCTCCGCGCCGTGGTCCGTGCGGGCTTTGGCCTGCTCGCGGAAGGTCAGTTTGTGACTCTCAATCTGTCGGGACAGACAAAAGAGGGGGGGGTTGGGAGAGACGATTGGAGACAGGCGGACACCTCGAGGTGCGGAGGCCAGCACCAAGACTGTACGCCTGGGGTGACCGATTGCCTACAACCTGCTTCTCGAGCGTCTCATGGTGTCCAGTCCAACGTCAGAGCTTTGGGTCCCTGCTTTCGTTCATGTGTTGCTGGCGTTTCAGATTGCAACACTACCCTTGCGTGTGTGTATGTGTATATGTTGTATATATATGTATATTTTCTTCTAAATTCTCTCTATTCATTGCAGGTTTCATTTCACACCTCTCTACACCTATTCTGACCTCTTGATTGGCCTCTCTGTCTGTCCCCTGCTCCCGCCTCTCGGTCCTCCTCTCTCCCAGCCTTTGTTCTCCCGCTACATTACCTTTGCCTACTGCCCTGTCTCTCTCACACCTGATGAAGGCTCCACAGCCGAAACGTTGTGTCTTCTTTCTTCTTTTTTCAGCATGGAATAAACCTATTACTTGTTCCTTTGCAGCCTACGCACGCTGACGCAGATTCCCACCTGAACTACTGCGTGCATATGTGTCTATCAGCCAGCTTGCTCTGATCAAATCCGGCTGTTGAAGGTCTTGCAACCATGACAGCACAGGACAGTCCAGACTATGAACCGTGCAACCATGTGAACTGTTCCGCCAGAGTTCCTTTTACCCACCATAAAGCACGCTGAAACAAGGCAGGATCCGTCAGCCTGCAGAGAGGATGTTATCGCGCGCAGCAACAACGCTCAGCACATCTTACATCTCGACACCGTGACACCTCAGCGTGCCCAAAGCGCAGAAGAACTTGTGCACTGGTGGACATCCTTCTCATCGCAAAAAAAAATCCCGCACTTCTCACTCGTTTCAGCGGGGAGTGGGGGAGTGCGCCATCTGGTGGGAGCAGGGAGAAGCAGCTCGTGGTGCTGCAATAACACAAGTGCAGCCATGTAGCCACTGCCTCTCCCCCCCCCCCCAGCAGAGACTGGAACGCGGGGAAGAACAAGTGAACTTGTCAAACCCTTCTGTGCTGAAAAAGGAAATGGGAAGAATGTCCTTTTGATCTTAGGCCTCTTCGGCCTCGTGACATCCTTCTACTGCACTGATACATATTAAGCTGACTGTGTGGCAGTAGCAGGAGTCCAACAGGGGCAGTGGAAGACCTGAATTGGTATTAAATAAGTGGTTAATCCAAAGATGAAAGAATCGTTAAGGGTTCTAGATCTAGTATCAGAAAAACGTCACAATCGTAATGCTCCAGCTGATCACTGTTTTTACCCAATATCTTTTACAGTTAGATTTTTTTTTTTTGCAAGAGTTACCTAACACGTTTACTTAAAAGAATGGTCGGAACAAGGCACGGCTCTGCAAACTCCACGTTTTATAAAACCTATTCTCGCTTTCACAAAAATAAGAAATCTTTCATGAGTGCCCTTAAAAGAATCTATGGAGATTCTCACCAAGAATCCAGCACAGTCTGGAAGGTATGGCCTTTATACAAAATATAAAGGATATATGTCCTGTTATATAAAAGCATGTACAGAATATACAAAAACATCATATACAGTATATGTTACGGTCAGAATGTAAAACCAGGAATTTCACAAAAATCCCTAAATATTTAACCAGGCTTAAATGCATTTAATAAAATATTTAGGGATTTAGGAATTTAATGAAGTCCCTGGTTTCTCATTCTTACTATAATATATACGTATAACATGAATGAATCCTTTAAAATCCATTAGGAATGTTGGAGAACCCCAAAGTATTTCTATAAGGAAAGCTTTAGGGTTACTGCAGAACATTCTTAAGAGAATATTTTCTCCACCAAAAATGTGTGGCAAGGGAACTCCTAATGGATTTTTAGAAAAGGATCCTTTGGGTGTCTCTCTCCGAGAGCACGGCATGGAGGCGGGCTCAGGGTTACTTACTGGTGTCCTCGGGTTTAATCTGGGGGGCTTCTTCTGGGACGGCAGGCGCGGTAAGGGGTGACTGACAGGTGTTAGTGGGGGCAGGGCTGTGACAATCCCCATTTAGGGAGACTTTGGGACCCTCTGGAATTTCCTTCCCCTTCTCCGTCTACGGATGAAAACCAGGGCGCCGCGCAGAAGCAGCACGTCGCCGTTAAACAAACGAAATGGGATGGGTACAACAACGAAAATCAAACAGGATGGAGAAGCAGAAACCAAAAGGGAACTTCCTGAGGCCACCAGCTGGATTTTATGCGGGGATAATTCTTAACTGCTTTGTTCAGGCATCCCGTCTGGTTTTAAATTGAAATTCTAAAATATATATTTTTTTAAATCATGTACTTGGCATTTATCTCCAAAGGGGACACAAAAAATTAATGCAGCACAGAGAGTTTCAAGACTATAGGCTCGAACTCCTGCTGCATCTAATCAGACTGATCATTTCTTACATTTGACAATTTCAGAAAGAGAGAAATCCATGTTATGCTGAAAAAGCCCAGATTTTTTTAACTGGTAAGTCTGAGCAACATTAATGTTTTAAGAAAATATAGACCAAAAAAAAAAGAAAAATCTGGCCAAAATGTGTCAGAATTCACCATGACTGATGGGATATACAGATTTCAAGTAGCCATGACCGTTTCCCAGTGGTAGAAATCAGCTGTTTTAAGAGACGTCATTCAATGTAAGAAGCAGAAGGCAGAGGATTTGCCAATGTCCTTCTAAAACTGTGAAGCGTTCATGATATCTATCAGGCAGCTGATATCTATCGGTCCTGTTTAGCAGGGCCAATTAATGAGAATGACTCATACTGGTGAGGACCTTAGACTGTGGTGTACTATAACAATAGTAAAGTTAGTAACAATGCTATAGCAGTAATAGTATAGTAGTGATGCTATAACAGTACTGGCACAGTTGTGATAGTACAGTAGTATCACTGGTTATGATTTCTTCTTTTCTATTACCTTACTAAGGTCATTTTTTCCCTGTCCTTTGCTCTTTGTGGCCCAGGGGGGGTGAAAGACAGAAAGATGAGAGGGGAAGACAGGGCAGTGGGCAGAGGTAGAGAGGGCAGCGGCACAGCGAGGCAGAGGAGAAGAGGAAAGGAAAGCAGGGAGTCAGGCGATCGCCAGTCCGGATCGCAGAAGGATGGCGGAAACTGGGAGGCATTTGGAAATACTGTTCAAGCTTTTTTTTTTTCTGAGGGGAGCTTGGAATTGGCATTGGTGGTGTTTGTGTTTAATTTTATTTATGCACTCCCAGGCTCGCTCCCGAGACGTCAGGGCCGCAGCGCCAGGCCTGTGCTCCGAGAGCAGCCCTCACTCCTTCAGCTACCCAGCTGCTGCTCAGCGGGTTCGGGGTCGTACTTCGGAGAATCGAACCCTTGGCTGAGAGGATGGAGTCACCGGAGGTGAGTCTGACTGAGCCGACGACAGCGGGGCGAGCTGTGAACAGCAGGTCTCACCTTGATGAGCAGGGGCGACTACGATCTTAAAATGACTTGAACAGTGTTCAGAAATGCATCTGAAACCAAGTCCGAACAGGGTCCTGATCGCCTTTTTGTATTGGTCTTGCCTTCGAGGCTCTCTTCTGAACTTTTAATACAGCAGCCAATCGGCTACAGGCAGGCAACCTTCGGCAACTGAGAGCTGCTCTCACCGAAACGAAAACCTTCTCGATACTCATCAACCCACACAGTCGGTTAAAGATTTGGGCTGTGCCCAGATAATGTGCTTTCATGTTCCAGCCCTCACAATCTGCGAGTTTGGGATGCCAGACTACGAAGTGCACATCATTCCTGTTTCCTATTAAATTTAAATGGACAAATACCAAATTCTTTCCTAACAGTTTGGAAGTTGACAGAAGAACAGCAGCACCTACTCGGAGCACAGGATAAACACAAACTTCTTTGCGGTTACATTTTTACCAAATCCTTCAGCTTTCTTTGGTAGACAGAGGAGACGCTGTACACCCAGAATCCGCATCTAACTAAAGGAACTGACACCATTACGATGTCCATTTTTAAACAAGATAATAACAGACAACGGTGCTGAGGGATTCCAGAATCACAAGGCTCTCCAGTGGCCTGGGTGTTTTGTATGAGCTTTTCACACACAAACATGCTTCCAGTTTTCCAATACCAGATGCCACATGTAGGTACTCTAAAATAAAGATCTCACATTCTGTGGTTAAGAAGATTAAATGCTTCTCGGACACAGGGCTGTAAAACCTAAACCATGGAAACCTTAATTCTGTCTCTTCCTAGTGTCTGCAGTCTAACGAGGAAGATGTGGGATGTCTTATACTTCATCTTATTGAATAAAAGCTGAAAAGAACAAGGCAGGAACTCCGAGCAAGTTGCAAAAGATGACAGCAGGAATTATTGCAGTAAAGTTTGCAAGGCAAGATAATTCATCAGCTGTGCCAGGAAACCCAGAGACAGAAACTTGGAAGTGGACAGTCAATTGAGGCATCAACACACAGAACCATTACTCAGTGACTTCTCAAAGCAGACATTTTAAAAAGAAAATGTCAATTCTGCAAACTGAGGCGTTGTTCCATTATCAAAGTATTTCAAAGTCTAAGCACTGAAAGTTTCCATACTGTAAGTATGGAAAAGATCATATAAAAACATTAAGGTGATTCACGTAAAACATATACAGGATTCACAGAAAAGCGCAAATAGTGTTGTTCCTGTAAGAACAAAAGGAACGAAATGTATGTTCTAAAACCATCAGAAGCTGCAGTCAGGGCAGAGGGAGTTTACCTTCTTGTTACCACCTCCAGGAACGTGGCCGATGTTGCCCAGAGACCCAATCTTCGACTGGACCTTGAAATCCAGCTTCTCCGATTTGATCTCCACATTGCCCCCTCCTGGTGATGGAGGATATTACACACAGTCAATGCAGGTTCACTGGGTATAACAACAACACCCAAGAATAAAGTGCACTGAAAGAATTATGGAGTGTTTAGTGAAAATTTGGCTTAACCCGCTTGGCTGAGGGCTGACCTCCTGGCCAGAGGACGAGGAGGCTGAGACCCCCCTTGCAGAGTGAGGGCAGCTGTAGAGGGGGGAGGGGGGGAGGAGGAGGGATGCAAAGAGACGTATATGAGTGAGAGAAATGGTTCAGTATTTATAGTGCTTTAATGGAATGGAAGGAAATGACCTCAGGAGTGATTTGCTAATTACTGACAGCTGAGTCTGATTGAACTTGGTTGTTGTCATCTCTCCTGTCTTAACAAACTGTCTTTTGTAACTGTCTTTACAAACCCCTTAAAACAACACTTCACAGAGATGCACTCCACACATATCACTGTTCATGATTAGAGAAGAAGCATCTGTTCTGATATTTCAAACATTGTGAGCTACATAGCAAAATATTAAGGTAATCATTATATCCCAAATGTCTTTTTGCTACAATAATTCAGGAACAAATAATTGTCGAGCTCTGGTTGAACATTTGGGATTAACTAACTCTGGTTACTCTGATTAAGAGAAACTAGCCTGAGTGTGAAGGCAGCTGACAAGGTTAAGGTAACATTTGCTCTGTTAACTGTAATCATTAAAGCTATGTTTTAAATGCTTGATACCTGTTGGAAGAAAAAGAATACTGCAAACGTTTTAAAAAACGTTTTACCATTTTTTAAATAAATTCATTTAGAAATAACTTGAAATTGTTTGCAATATTAACCAGAAAGAAATGTTAAACGCTAAGGGAAGCTCAGAGCAAGATACTTCCCTGACAGGCTGCAAATCACTACATCCTCTGTGTGATTCCTAACAATCACCTTTTTAAGACTTTTTTTTAATAGTTTCTTAGAGGCTTTTTCTTAGTAGGAAAATGCAAATGGGTTGCATATAATAAGAAACTGTTTTGAAAGCTCCTTTAGCATATTTAAAAAGACTTTACTCTTAAAAATTAGAGCTTCCAGGATATAGATCTGTCAGAAAGGAAGTCTATATGGTTAGTTTCTTTGTTCTGTCTGTACCTATAACGTTCCTTTGTCCTGTGTGCATTATTTATCAATGCATCGAAAGTCACAAGACTCGTCACACAAAAATAAATACCTGGTTTGTGACGAATGTTGTCCTTGGATCCACACTTTGATGTGACGTTGCTCAGGTCAATCTTTTTGTGAACGATTTGGACCTAGTGAAGAGGTAAAGGAAAGGAAGAAGTTGTAAGAGAGCACAATAAGTTCTCCGAGATACAGAATCAAACCACACATCCCGTGGTTTTCCCTGAGGCATCTCGTTCAGAGCTAGCGGACCACACGTGCACAGGAAGCAGGATTTGTGATCCAGGGTTTCCAGATTAATCGGTGCTCCAGGTGAGGAAAGGATCCAGATCTCCGTCACCGGGACAAATTTCTTAAAATCAAAAAAGAAAGCTGTAGGGTAGCTTGCCTCTTGACTATTCGAACAATGCAGGCGAGCAGAGCAAAAAAAAAAAGAATGTTTTCCTTCTGGCTCAGTAAATTGAAATGGGATGCTTTGGAAAACAGCTGTGCTCACAGATTCAGCAGATGTCGGGAGAAATCTGACAAAGTCATAACGAAATACCTAATGGCATTCAATTTGTATTGTTTATTGGTGCAGCAGGTCTTTCAAAACAGCCGTTAAGCCAACAGAAAACTTTTATTTACTTTTTCCTTCACAAAACATAGCTGGATGCACGACACAGCTCAGAAAAAGACTCTTTAAACAGCTGCTCCATGTTTCACATGTTATGTAGCCCTTCTGTGAATGTCAGACAACTGTGTTGTCAGTTATTGTTTTGCATAGCACATTATTTATTACACTGATTTCTAGATTTTTGTTACAACACTACGTATGTAACTATGTAACTCTTACACTCTGCATCTTTTATACCTCTGTCATCGTGCTATGAATAGAAGTCACTAGCTAAACAGCATCATAATCTTCATGAAAGTAAAATTTGGGCCCTTTTTAATTCTGAGTCTTTTAAATATTTAAACAAGTGTTTTGAGACGTCTTAGCAATGCTCAAGACCTACATGTCTTTTCTTGATTGTTTTTCTGCTTAACCTGGGCATTCCTTGTAACTATGTGCTGGAGCTCACAGGTGCTAAGGTCACCAACTGGGACAGCTTTCAGCAAAATCAATTATGGGTTTCAGGGTCACCCGAAAGGTTCAGCTTTCTTTTCCTTTTGGTCTCCCTCACACTCTAAGAAATTTGTCTCTGGGTGCAGAGATTTGTCTCTTGCAGTCTCGACCAGTGAAGAAATACGAAGGACTGTGAGTGATCAGTGAGATTAATGAGAACAAAATTGGAGGGGAAGTTTTATTAAAAAATACAAAATGAAATACCTTTCTGGAGTGAAACGTAAAGATTATCTTGGTAAGTACTGAAATAACAAAAACGATAGATTATATAACAAAAGATGAAATGAAAACAACATCAGGCTATCACAAAATAAATCACACACCTCTAAAATCCCACTAAGAGGGTTGTGGGTTCAAGATCCCATATTTGACACTGATGAATAGATTGTAGGGATATCCCGCCTCAATCTAATTCTACAGAAACTAAGTAAACTGATGAGTTTCATGTACATACTTTACTATTTGTATTGTGGTCTCATATTATTTTCTTACTTTTGAGAGCCTCATTAAAGTCTCATTCCTGCCTAGTGCAAGTCCACCATGTTTAAGACATCGGAGCACTAAAGAAATTCAGCTATTAAATATCAAGTCAACACATCATACCTGTTTTACATAGTAACAGTTATGTCATTTTTGAGATTATGTCAAGTTTGAGATTAACGTATCTCTTCTGTGAAGTAAATAAGCCTTAAAACCCAAATATGACTATTTTTCTCTTAACAAAAAATTAAGATTTTCCAGCAAAGACAGTGAAGAGAACATATTAGGTCTTAATACGATAATAAATAGCTTCAGAAACAGACTCCCATTTATTAGCAGCGAATCTGAATTCTCCCTTAATTATGAAAAATGGCCTGAGGGAAAAGTGCAAATTCAGATTATTTTAGTCAATCACTTTGAAAAAAGGTGTTAGACTTTTTTGCTTTAGCTTTACTTCAAATAGTTATTAAATGTATTAACACATATAAAGAGGTGACATCGCATCTCATCGTAATTTATTTGTGTGGTAACAGATATATTCAAGATCACTATTTCAAGAAAAGTTACAAACAAGAGGAGAAGCTTTAACAGGTCGACCATTCGGCACGTTATAGAAGCCAGGGTATCGGCTTCAGCAACATGGTTGGGCGGCCTGTTCCAGACTCCCATGAGAATGCGAGAGTCGAACCTGCAACACCAGGAGTACAGCAGGACCCAAAGACGGTGACTGGCCACCCTGACCAGACATGTTTTTGAGTCTTGAAAATGCAAAAAAAAGCAGGTCAGCCTAGGAGCAGATACAGACTCTTTGAACGCGTTCACAGACACAGCAGCCGAGCTGCTGCCAGACAAGCGTGTCAAGAACACTCATGCTAAACGAGCCTTTGAGTGCTGAAGTGCCAGCCATCAGCCCATATCCCACAATTCAGCAGGGCCACAGCTCGGTGTATCATTATGGATCAGTCTGAAACCCTCTACTGATCCAGGTGACGCAGACACTAAACCTGAGCCAAAATCCATACAAACTGTACTCTACAGTCTTCATCCTTTAGACCTGTTTTACATGCACATCTCTGATAAGCATCCTAAAAAGCAGCCAGTTAATGCAATGCAATATCCCTGTCATATTGGTATATTGAACCAGAATGAAAAATAAATCTCAAACACTAAACCACATCCTGTAAAAGGTATTGGTGCCCATCCACATGTTTGTAGTTGGTTTTTGTTCAAACACATGCATCCTTGTTTTAGCAGAGGTGTGTTTTTGAGAGGAAAAGCTCTCCTATGAAGCATTTCCCATACAAGTATACCCTGTACTCATATTCACACCACTGGGCACTTTAAATTAATGACTTTTAAGTTTCCCTCTTAAGATGATCTCAGTCTCCTCCCTATTTCCTACAAAACCTTCTACCATGCTTAAATATTCTTTCTTACCTTTTATCACCAAAATTCTACTAGGACACCAGGCATCAAAGGCATGCAAAGACCTGCTCACCCATTTGCAAATCGGTGGTGAGGATAACGTGTCTGATCTCATTTTTTTATTTTACCTTTATGCACAATCCTGTTAAATCAATTTCTAGAGCATTTACATTTCCAAAAGAAATTTCCCTAAACTCAGGTGTAGCACAATTACTAATTTGTGCACGTTCATAGCCATTAACTTACTGAGTGTCCCAGCTCTAACAGTGCCTGGCTGGCCCTATTTTTTAGAGCTACATGCAGCTTGAAAATTCTGTGGTGAAAATGACAGTCAGCCAGCAGAACTGAGAGGCTCTTTTGCATTTTCTCCTCAAGCTGTGCCAGGGAGTGCAGTTTGTTTTCTGATCACTGGAATACACCTGCGGATCCTGGACACGTCCTTAGCCATAAAATAAGGTTGTGGCACGCACATGCCCTCTGATGTTGAGGAAATCTCAAACCTGCAAATGTGGAAATGTGTCATGTCCTCCAAGGGGGACCACAACAGTCACTGGTTGAGATTGCAATGAACTGTGCACTAGTGACTCCCAGGCCTTCCTGTGGTGATGCCAGAGCTGCGCATATGCCCAGCTGATCTGCAGATTCACCAGTCTGCTCCTCGGAACTAGTTGGCAATACCTCCATGTAACAACACACTCGGTTCTTACCAGAGAACATTAGCACAGCAAGAAGGGCCAAGAGAGATTTGGTCTACCTCTGTAGGACAGATCCGAAAGCAATTCCTTGGTTTGCAGCAACATGATCACATCCCTATTATGCTGCTAAATGTTTTGCTGCCACACACTTCAAATGCATTAGTTGTTCTCTAAGCTACTCACAATGGAGTGTCAATCACAGGAATATCACCATGGGGGGGGGACAGAAATGGGAGGAGGACAACATATCAAGGATCAGGGCTCAGGCAGAGAGAGTTACCAGGACACACAGCAGCCACTGCCTCTCAAAGTGCAGAGCAGGAAGGGCAGCGTGTCTCGTGGCAGCCATAGTAACTGTCAGTATGGAGACCCCACGTTATCACATTACTGAAGCATGTCAGTGGAGACACGCACACAATAAAAATGAGTTTACTCTACTCTACGCATTTTCCCCATCAGTGGTGCCATGCAGGATAAGGAGGCTCTTCATTGCTAGGAACAAAATTTTAGGAGCTGTTAACAGGACAAGTCAGCAATTGTGAAGTTAAACACTCAGGTTGTGGTAGTAAAGATTACATCAAACCAAACAGATGGGCAGAAACGCAGTTGTCAGGGACAGAACAGTCAGGATTGACAGACGCCAATTTCTGCCAAGTAGGTGGTGTCATGCAATAGGGTCTTGGTCCCATACAGGCTTGAGAACAAGAGGACAGACGGTCTGTTTTCTCTGTCTTATTGCAAAACAAATGTGTCCTGTTGCCGAGGATGCAGAATTAAAGCATTCAAGAACATCAATCTTGTCTATATTACACTTTGTTACCAATCCTTAGCACCTGACGTTGCTTGTTCCAGTCAGATGCAATCAGTGGATTAAGATGTACTCCTTGTGTAAACTGCAAAGGAACAAGTAATAGGTTTATTCCATGCTGAAAAAAAGAAGAAAGAGAACACAACGTTTCGGCCGTGGAGCCTTCTTCAGGTGTCAACAAGTGTAAACTGTACAGCTGAGGAATTATGCAGCTCACCAGATCCAACCCCTGATCAATCTCTGCTTCAGCACATCCTGAGCGCACTGAAAGGATGGCAGTGCTTTCTGGCTCTGGACGCCTCATTTACATCTTTCCGTTGGCAACAGAGAAGCATCAGGTATCACCAAGATGCTTTCGGCCTCATGTTGAACTGCTAATTACTGTCAAAGCATGCCAAGCAGTTCTTGTGCTAGAGACTGATGCTGGTGAGGAAGGGCCACCAGATTTCCTTCCGCTTGTGCAAACGTGTGGCAGGGGCTGTGCGTTCATGCCACACGACCAGATCTTTTCTTTATCTGGGATGTATTTAAGAAGCATCCAGGCAGCACAGAGCAGCAAAGCCTGCGCTCAAAGAACAGGCTGGGTCAGCTCGGGGCAAGCTTCGATCCAACAGATCCTTAAGCTACAGTTCCCAACTGACTGCGAACTACCAGGGCAGTGTGACACCTGGGCTACCCAGGGCTTCCTCAGCTCACTGCTCAACACAGACCCGCATGGCACTCTCACTCAGCGAGGCCGCAGTTTCTCTGCGGGAGGACTGAGTTCTGCACTTAACGCAATGGCGTTTTGATAGCACATACCTCCAGATGCACATGTTAGCACCTACTCACTGGCCCAACAGGCTCAGTGGGAGGTATCACAAGGAGATAACTCCAGGCACCTCCTCCACATTTTGAATAAAAAAATAACTTGCAAGAAACTGAACACGTCTAGGCGGTTAAGGAAGGATTTAGGACCAGCCTGACAAGAGCAATGAAGCAATGAATCTCACTGTGAGATTTGCTCAGGGGATGAAGATGGAGAGAAATTGCCATTAATTGATTTAATCACATGGAACTGTACGTGGCAACATCAGGAGGAATTAGCCAGGAGTCTTAGCAGGAGTGGTAGAGTGTTCTTTGAATGCTTTAATGACAGTAAATCATCTGATCTGTGGGAGGACTTGTAGCCATGGCCAAAGTCTTAAGGACGCAACTCAAAAAAAGAAACACTTATTAACATGAAATGTTCTTGTCTGCCAATGTGATACCTCTGTTGGTCTGGTTAAAGTCTCACACGACTGTAGCTGCTTAAAAATAAAGTGAGTGACATCACTCAGAATACTTAATTTATTTGCAGTGTAGGTCAGAATTTCTAAAAGGCTTAGTGATCGAAAATCAAAACCCACGTCCTTCGAGTGGGGTTTCCACAGGGTAGACTAAACGGGCCTCCGGATAATGAAGCAGGTGTCATTAATTATGATGACGGAAATTACGTAATCATAATGATAACATTTTAAAAAATCTACTAAAAATTAACTTTCATTTTTATCACCTTTGAGACGCAACAAAGTTCTTTCAAGTGAAAACCCAGTTTTCTGCAAAGAAGACGAACACTTTTTACATAACTGATACATTTTAAATAATGTACTGTATGTGAAACAAAATAAGAGATACGCACCCCATCTTCTGAAGCCCTGGTTTCTCAAAGGAACAAAAAGGTTTTAAACTAAATTACCGATTCTGTCCCAGAATATTTAGTCCAGGAATCCAGGACAGGCTCCAACAGATGCTGTAAATGATCTCATGTCTCTACTCTCTAAAGGCTAAAACATGGAGGCCAGAAGATAGACTCTTGACAGGAGCTAGTTTCTCTCGGCTGCTCCTGCGTCAGCTCCTCCAGGGTCCAGCTGAGGACCAGACTGTTCACAATTGGAAATATTGTCCTTAAAGTTTTGGCCAGAGCTACAGGATGGTCTTAACTGTAGGAAGACTCACACCCAAACACTGTTCATCCCTGAGTTACTCACAGTGCCCCCTCCTGGGATATGCTTGATATTGTCTTTGGAGCCACACCTAGACTGAACACTAGTAAGGTCCATCTTCTTATTAATAATTTGTACCTGGAAGAGGCAGGGGGAGAGAGCATTATGCTTCAAGTGGCCCAGTGCAGTCAGTACTTAAGGGATGCTGAAGACAAGGGTGGGTTCAGGGCTGTGAAACTACAGAAGGATTTGGACCTGTACTGTAAATAAATGTTCCTCAGCCTGAAAGCAGCCCTTGCCTCACTTTTCAGGCGCCATGGAGATAGCTAAGTTTCAAACTACCCATGACTCCAGACCCTATGGATGATAAGGCGTACTCTTGCTGCGCCTCAAAGCCCTGGAATTCTATCCCTAAGGATATCAGAGAGTCATCTTCCCTGAGCTCTTTCCAATCCAGGCTCAAAACCTTCTTCTTTAGAAGGGCTTTTGTTTAACTGGTTCTGTGTCGGCCTCTTTGCTTTTCTACTGTATTCCAAACCCTCATTGTAATCGTGTAATTCTACTGGCTCCTCTCACTGAGTGCTTTTTTTTCTTTACTGTAAAGTGCTTTGAGAAGTCACTTTTAAAGGCGCTCTAGGAAATCAGAGCTTTATTATCTTTTTTATTATAGACGCACCTGTCACAGAAGCCCAGACGTGTGCGTGTCCATGTGCGTGTGCGTATTTCTCTCCCGTGAGTCAGCACGAGCAGTTCGGGAGAAACAAAGCCTTTAAACCAAACAACAGCGTGTTGCAGAGAGGGGGGGAGGGGAATATCACTGGCAAAAGAAAACTAACTACGAATTCAAAATAAAATTGAATTATTTGTTTCCTGTATATCTAATTCTCAGAAAGTACTAACCGTCTTTAAACGAGGTCTCTTTCACTTGCCAATGAAATACGTGTGCACTTATGTGCTCTGTACAGCCCCGTCTTCAAGCTCTTGTGTGCTCAGACAATGGGGAAGCAGTAGGGTGGTGCGGAGGCTCTGTGACTCAGGATCTGTGCCTGTGGCTGGAAGGTTGCTGGTTCGTATCCCGCGGCCAGCAGAGGAATCCTACTCCGCTGGGCCCCTGAGCAAGGCCCTTAACCCCAGCTGCTCCAGGGCTGCTGTATAAAAGGGTGTACTCTGACCCCAAGCTTCTCTCCCCGTCTGTGTGTCTTGTGGAGAGCAAGTTGGAGTATGCGAAAGACAAATTCCTCATACAAGAAGTTGTATATGGCCAATAAAGTGATCTTATCTTGTCTATCTTCCCGTTCAACTTCCTGGAATTTTGAATGCACATTCAGAGTCTAGGGGGAACATGAGCTGATGCAGTGGCTTGGCACTGCATTGAGACCACCCCACCCACCCATGGTGCACTGGAGCCCCAGGGCCCCTCACACATCTCAAAGCTGAGCCTCACCTTTCCGCCTCCAGGCATGTGCTTGATGTTGTCGATCGAGCCGATCTTGGACCTCACGTTCTTGAGGTCGGGCATGGGGGCCAGCGGGACGGGCGCGCGGTTCTTGACGGAGGCCGGGGACTTGGGCGGAGTGCGCACCACCGCCACCTTCTTCGCCTCTTTGGCGGCGGACGCGGACGCCTGGCCCGGCGTGTGGGAGCGGCTGCCGGGGGATTTGGGGGTGCTGGGACTGCTGTAGCCACTGCGCTCGGGGGTCTTCGGGGATTCTGCTCGGGGGGGAAGAGCAAGAAACACCATCAGGAGGGGAAAAAAAAAAACGATCATTCTCCTGCAAAAAGTCACGTGACCGGACAGTCCCTGGTTTCTTCTCTGGTCCAGTTTTGAAGCTGCTTTGTCACACAGGAACAAATATCACACACACCCCGAGTCATTGTGTTGTGAGGAATTGCAATGAAGAGCATTCTGTTTGCAACTAATTTTGTAAACGGGACAAGACCATTCCAGCTATTTGTCGAACTGAAACTGGCATTCTTTGTGCAAAATTCTTTACAACGGTGAAGTTTCTTTTCTTTTTAGTGAATAATGCCAGCAGGCGTAGCACCCTGCAACTCACAGCTGGCAGCCCAGTGAAGCTCAGCAGGTGTGAGCCTGGTCAGTATCTGGATGGGAGACCTCCTGGGAAAGGCTGCTGCTGGAAGAGGTGTTAGTGGGGCCAGCAGGGGGCGCTCACCCTGCGGTCTGTGTGGGTCCTAAAGCCCCAGTGTAGTGAGGGGGACACTAGACTGTAAACAGGTGCCATCCTTCAGATGAGATGTAAAACCAAGGTCCTGACTCTCTGTGGTCATTAAAAATCCCAGGGTGTTTCTCAAAAAGAGTAGGGGTGTTACCCTGGTGTCCTGGCCAAATTTCTCATTGGTCTTTACCAATCATGGCCTCCTAATAATCCCCATCTCTGAACTGGCTTCATCACTGTTCTCCTCCCCACTGAGAGCTGGTGTGTGGGGAGTGTACTGGCGCATCATCCAGGTGGAGTTGCACACTGGTGGTGGTGGATCCCCATTACCTGTAAACCGCTTTGAGTGGAGTGTCCAGAAAAGTGCTATATAAGTGTAAGCAATTATTATTATTTTAGTTTTTAGTGGAGTATGGATTTACAGATGAAGTCAACTGGATTGGCCTTCTTTGTATGCGCTGCATTAACATCTACACCTTTGCAATGAATCTTGACATGCACAACACCTTTAGGCCAAGATCTGAACTAAGAGCTGTAGTGGCAGTATTACAGCCCGGAGAAAGGCACTTAATCCTTCACCTCATTCCTTAATATACCCCCCAAAGACTGCACTCATCCACCACATCCATCATCTCCTATTTTATCTGCTGCTCCTCTTGCAATGAGACGGAAGCTCAGAGTGGTAATCGTATTCTGAAATAATCGTCCATTATTTTCTATCGATTGAGGAGTGTTGTTGCAGTATGAGCTCACCAGAAGAAGCTGCAGGCACGCCTGCCAGGGCTCCAGGAGTGGGGGTTTTCGCTGGGATTTTGGACCCGGGAGCCTGAGATCTAGCGCCCCCTGCTGCCTTGGAGGCCGGGCTCCTCACTGCACCCTTTGCTTCGGCACCCTGTCACCAACAGGAAACAGCGTCATTGCTGGCATCTCGCCTTGCAACCAGACAACACGCATGCTTTTGGCAGTTCCACTTGCAAGCGGTTCAGGTACCATGTTTAAGCATTTATAAACATGTATGGCATTTATGAAACAAGGAAACCGGACGATACACAAAGAGACAAAGGTATTTCTTACTCCAATCAGAACTGGGCAATAAGGCAGTGATGGGATTTAATTCCGCACAGATATTGTGGAAGAATTAGAATGTGGCCACATGCCAAAGTCTTAAGACATTAACATGTAAGTGCACTGCCGTGGCCAAACACCCAGCTTAGGGAACTTTCAGTTTGTGGGTTAGTTTCTACGGAAGCTTATTAGCGCCACGGAGAAAAAAAAATCATGCGTTTATACGAGATAGTATTGCGTTTATACAAGAAAATTATCTTGTTTCTACGACAAAATCATTGCGTTTATACGAGAAATGCACCTCATTTACACGCACACTGAACGAAATACTGTAACGCATACGGCCGACATTGCAAGTTGTGCGAGCCGGCTTACCAGCGCGGTGACGTCACCGCCCTTCCCTGTGAATAGCAGGGACCACAGCCGTCGGGCTGAAGGGAGATTTCCCTTTAGCTCAACTGGCTGGGTCCCTGTTCGAGTCCCCAGCGGTGGGGGGCAGACCTGAGGCGGCAGCGGCGAGGGGGCATACCCACGTGAACCCCAGAGCGCTACAATGCCATCTCGTATAAACGAGATGATTTTTGTTCTCCGTGGCGCTAATAAACGTCCGTAGATTTCCCCCGGAGGCTGAGCTGAGAGCTCCTGTACGTGGAAGGTGCCTTCCTCACTCAACAAAGCTCCCTCTCATGGGAGTGGACCCCTTTAAAAAAAAGCCTCAAACGTGTTCAAAACCGCCGAGGTCCCCGAGACGAATGAAGGGCACGGCAGCCGAAACAAATCTGACTTGGATTTCCTGTTTACGAGAAAAACGACAACAACGAAATAATAAGGTAGCGAATTCGCCGCTCCCACCCCAGTTCGGCCCTCATCGTATCGGCTCGAACCCAGCTCTCCAGCGTCACCCGACGGGGGTATTGCCGGCTGAGCCAAAGACCTTCCTCAACCCAGCCGGCCGACCTCCCTGTTACGAGCAGGGGCGTATTCGTTACACTTATAACCCGGTGGTGCACATGCGCCAGCAGCTCTTCCCCCCCAGGCAGGGGTGAGCGATCACTGGCGTGTTGCACTCCGGCACTCGGACCCCTGATCGGCGCGGTTAGCAAAGAGAAGCCAAAGAGCTGAGACTCCGATAGGCAGGAGACGCGACACAGATATCAGGGCACGGATTCGGCCGCACAGCGCCGGAGCACGTCTGTTTGTCTATTTGTCCTGGGCTTGATTTCACAGGGGAGAAGAAGAGAAGAAGGCGGGAGAGGGGGAAGGGTCACTACTGGGTTGCGGAGGGGAAGCGGTAGCAGGTGAAGGAAAAGGACAGCGACGCACTGACTGGCAGACGACTGCCTTGTTTTCCCAGCTGATGCTCTCCTGGCGTACTCACCCGCGGCTTGGCATCGCGGGGTCCTGCCCCAGGCTTACTGGTCACCGTGGCGAGTCTGCTAGCGGGGGAGGCCGCAGTGGAGGACGTCGGGCCGGGAGCGGTTTTTTTCGGGGGGGCGGTGGTGACTGAGGAGGGTCGTTTTGGGGTGGAAGTGGGTCTAACTTTGGTGGCAGATGTTTGGGGGGTCTTTGCATTGAAAGAAAAAGCAAAAAAAAAATGTAACAAAAAAAACCAAAACAAAGCAGCAAAAACATAAAGCTAACGACAGGTGGATGACAAGTCAAAGAAATGCTTCTGCGCTTTTATGTGAAACTGAAAAAGTGGATGAGAACTCGGCAAGGCTGGTATAGGAAGTTGCCTGTCACGCACTGAAAAGGTCAGGATGAGGACTGAGTCTGGAGAATCGTGCAGGCAGGAGGCCGTAATTGTGCCTGTTTTGATACTGGATTATCAACTCTTACCGAGTTATGCCTGCCAACAATTTCAAATACCATCCCTGCAAAAATAAAACCATGCGCTGTGAAATTAAAAATTGGCAAAACGGCAGAAATCAAATGGTTTTTGAAGCAAATGTAGTCAGAAAGGAATGCCGGCAATAAGGATGAGTGGACTGTGTCATAAATAATGTCCCCTGCTCACTATTCTCAGTTATCCATTTAGTACCATCCTACTGGGTCCAGTAATGTGAAAGAAATTTGGCGCACAAAAGCTGTTAGGTGTGAAAGCTGACAACACAGGGACTTCTGCTTCACGTCTCTGTACAGTTTAGCAAGCTGTTCTAGGAGTAGAAAATCAGCCCGAAAATATTAAAAAGATTGTCCCATTTGGACCTCTTTAAGTCTTTTAGTTGAAACGGGAAAGAACCGCGCTCAGGAGATGAAAATACCCACGCAAGACAGACACGCTAGTTTCAACATGCAGCTCACTGCTGCAGCGTGCAGCCCGGAGGTCTCAAGAGCTCACTCCTCTCACTTCAGACAGAGGCCTCAGCCAGGTCACCTACCTTCACTTTTACATCAGCGGGAGTGTGTTCTTTTTCAGCTTCAGCCTTTGCTTTAGCTGGGGAGGAAAGCACAGCAGGAGAGTTAATACTTCTCTTGGAATAAACGCACAGATCACCTCCAGGTAGAAATGCTTGGCGCCCATAAATCAAGGAGCTTTATCACAGCTCAGCCTTTATTGCTCCTGCGCCTTTCTCAACAGTCCAGCCAGCTGTGCTAAGGAAGTTGTTAATCACTGAAATTCAAGAGCAGTTTAGGAACAGTCCTATTATTAAAAAGGTGTCTTTGTTTTTGAAAGTGCGTCAGTCTGTGCACTGATAAAAAGGTCCATAATGCAGCTCTAGTGGGAATCATTCAGAACCAAATAACAGCAATTACTGCTTCACAGCGTGACTGTCTGGCTGTAAGCTGTCAGCTGAAAATAAATCAGAGATTTGATCTCCCAGACCTAAATTCCTCCAGGTTCAATCTCCATGTTTGTTTACGAACGTCACTAACAAGCTTGTAAAGCAGCTGTTGATCTTTACTGTATATATTGTACAGTATGGTACTGAGTTCACTCTATGTATTCGCTGTATTTGAAAGAACAAATGTGAACCTAAAACACAATCTTGAGAATCATTCTTGAAGAGCACGGCTTTGGAGTAGCATGTCACTGAAGATGTCGAAAGAATAAATATTCTCTTATATTACAAGAACTAACAGCTGAGGTTTTAAAACCAAGGGTCAAAGTCTTTGGACTATAATATGTAATAGTTCAGGTGGGGAGCTGCGTCAGCAGGCGTAGGCTGCAAAGGAACAAGTAATAGGTTTATTCCATGCTGAAAAGAGAAGAAAGAAAACAACGTTTCGGTCTGGGAACACCTTCGGGTGTGACTGGGAACACCACACCTGAAGAAGACTCCGTGGCCGAAACGTTGTGTTTTCTTTCTTCTCTTTTCAGCATGGAATAAACCTGTTACTTGTTCCTATAATATTTAATGCTTATTATTTCCACTCAAGTATGTGCCGGCAATCTGCGATCACAGCACTCAGTATTCTGGGAATACTGGCCCAGCCGCTGTAGTAACTGGCCACCAGCCAGTGTACTAACACTCATTCCTTGTGTTTAGAGTGCATAACAGCTTCAAATTAAGACAAAGCACAATATCCTGTTCCTGTATCCAGGTTTAAGAGGATGGGAATCTGTATCATCTGAGCAGCAAAATGAAGTTTTACATTTCAAAGTTGTTGTTTTTACAAAATGCAGAATAAAAGCTAAACCAGTTTTTACTTGCCCAGAGGGGATATTAATAATAACGGAAATCAGGGCATTATTTCTCAGCACAGGAGCATAAAATGTGTTTTTCCGCCGGCAGGTTACAGCAGGTTAGCCGCAGGTGTACACACACGGGGAAAAACTGGTTCTGAGCTGTTGTGCAACTGAATTGTTTCAAAGCCATGCTGTGAATATCACAGCTGTTGGGGAATTCCATATTAACACAGTTCAGGTTTTTGCTGCCGTGCTCGGCTTGCAATTCAAATCAGTTTCAGACATTTTAGAAACAATGCAATTAGTGGCGGATTAACGAACAGGCTGGCAAAGGCTGTAGCCTAGGAGCCCATATTGATCAGGGGCCCCTAACTGGTCAGAATTATTGTTATTGTAATTAATACGACCGACATACAGGTTTTTTAATTTTTTTTTTGGCCGACATACAGGTTTTTTTTAAAGAATTTTTTATTAAATGTGTAAAGAATTTACAAATACAAATACAATCAGAGGATCAAATTAGGTACAAGAGAACAAACACAAACAGAAAAATGAACAGTTAACCGCCAGAGGTAATAAGTAAGTTATATGATGCCGACATACAGGTTGTACATGCTGGTTACAGCGCGGTGACGTCACCAACCTCCCCTCCGCTTAACGGGGATACCGGAACCCGTATCTGTTAATTAATTAAACAATTAATTTTGTAGCGGACATTATTTAAAAAACGTTAAATAATTAATGAACCGATGATTGGTTAGATGCAATGGGTTTGCAGTTCAAATTTATTTCGGCGGAGTTTATATCGCTGTTGTGTCTCTCAGTGGGGTCTCCTCTGGTGCACGTTTACGGTAGCTGGTAGTGACGCGCCTGACTCACACCTGCGGGTCGGGATAAAAAAAGCCGACCCGCACCATCACTAGTGGCTAGCGTCAAAATGAGTAATGGAAAATATGACAGTGGGGCGCAAAAACGAAAAGCACAGCGGTTAAAAGAGCAGCGTGAGCTGGATCTACTTAAAAAGATCCCCACACTGGTTATTTCAAGTCTGCTGGATCGTCATCCACTCAGCCTGAGTCAGACCCCGAGTTTACGGATGCCTAAGTAGTATCTATCAAGACTGAATCACCTGGCCCTGATGCCCATAGGAAGGTTAGAAAGCCTTCTCAAGGTAAGGACATGATTTTTTTGTGCATTGCTGTTTGGTCCGTTGCCTGCATCTTTCGTATCTAATCGTAGATGCCGTGTATTGACCGATCTGGGTCTATTGGCTGCGGTGGACTGGCGTGAGTTGGGAGTGTCCCGTGATTGTTGGTGCTGTTCTGGAAATAATGCGCTCGCCCAGGGTGCTCACTGGCCTCTGCTGTGTCGATCTTGTTGTTGTTGTTGCATGTGGTCGGCCTCAAAGCAAGCGTGCACATGATTTCTGTTGTCAGCAACAGATTGGCTTGGAATCTGATTAATTGGTTGCATTGCTGTATTACATTACAGGCTATAGTAGTGTGTGTGTTCCCTAAGTGTGCCGCGTCATACTCCGTTTGAATCGCCGGTAGCAACCTCTTACTCGGAACGCGTCACTGAATTATTACAGTATTTTAACTCGCATTTTTCTTGTAATGGGAAGGGGTAGGAAGGGAATAACCAACATGTAGCTTAGGGGCCTCTGATCACCTTAATCCGCCCCATTTGGCGATTGCAATTTCCAATTTATTTCCTATGTAAAAATACACGTCTGGGAAAATGAAAGACCAGCTGTCTTGTTGCTGGTGTCGCCAGTCAGAAATGTACCGTGTTTGTGCTTTTTCTGTCATTTCTCCAGTGTTGTTGCAGTTGAGGCAGATAACACTTAAATTCCAGAAGACAGATTGGTCTCGTATTTCTTTCACATTCTAAAGAAGTCTTGAAATGCATGCCTGCACGAGACTTGAGTCACTTAACCTCTCTAAAAGGCAAAAGCACTGACTGACAGGTATTCCAAACAAGAGCCTGAATAAAACTATCCTATTTTTTGTTCTGCTATCGGTTCACTCCCTAAAAGTGGTCTGTGTACAGCTGATAAGGGTAACAGTTAAAATTAAATGTCACTGGCGCATGTATTATCAGAAGACATTTGCTGTTGGATACAGCAGACTAATAAGGAATCGGAATTCAAGTTTTTGACATTCAAACCCCTAATGAAATAAACAGGAGTACTTTAAATTGCAAATTATTTTAATCTAAAAAGAATCAGGCGTACATAATAAAAATGTCTGTACAGAACGATGTCTAATTTTCTATCTCGGATGAATAAATACTCGTGGTGTGAAAAAGCAGGAATTTTTTTTAAGAGCCCAACATAATGAAGAACACATTCTCTATGTTTGCAAGATATAGTTGCTCAAGAAGAAAGATTTGTTCATCTGACTTCAAAAGCTTTCAAACGTGTAGATTTAGATATGGGACAATAGTTTTCACAGTAGACTAGAGGTATCTCTAATGCTTTGTTCATCTGAATGACATTATAAATTGTGTCCAAATCAGAGGTGTCCAATCCAGGCTTAACTGGGCCACTGAACAGCTTCTCCCAGCTCTTCAGATGCTGCTGCTTTAAAAAGAGAGCTTTAAAACCTGCAGACACACCAGCCCTGCAGAATCCGTAGACACCCCTGATCTAAGATATTGCAGTGAAACATGGCAGGACTACATCCTAGACAGTACGCCAGCCCTTTGCAGGGTACTCAGTCACATAGAAGTACAATTTACAAGACCTAGCTGAACCTATCCAGCATGTCTTTATAAGGTGGAAGGAAACTGGAGTGTCTGGAGAATACCCACAGAGGAAGAACATGCAAACTCCACACAGAAAGTACCCCCATCTCAGAATCGAACCCCGGACCCCCAAGAAACTGTGAGGCAGCTGCGTGAGCTGCCATTCCACCATGCTGCACCAAGAACCTCTCCTTCAGTTCCAAAACTCAAAGTAAAAAAGGTTTGTGGGGGGAAAGGTGAAGCAAAACACTGAATGGAAAACTCATCCATGCCTGCAGCAACGTATATCCAGCAATGGTAACCGTGGATATCTACAAATCAAAACCATTATCATAACCTGCACAGCTTTCACGGAAATCACTTGTATTAGGAAAGGTACTGCAGTCATGCCATGCGATTTCAGGGAGAACTAGTGACTTATTTAAAGGCCAGCATGATGGAGGTGATGTGGAATGGTTAGAGACAGGCACAGAGACATGCACGCAGAACCTGTGACTTAACAGCCCAGGAAACGTTTAACAACAAGACAGGGCACTTCACCGAAAACCCAAGGACAGGACAGCCAAAGACCGGGAGAGAGAGAGAAAGAGAGCGCAAGAGAGAGACAGGAAGAGAAAACCAGTCGCTACAAGCTGGAGTTTTTTTTTTCTTCTTCTAAACCAGACAGATTCATTCGCAGATGGGCTTCAGAAAGGGGTGCAGCCTTAGCTGAGCTTGGTCGCTTTTCAAAAAACGATCTGTGAGACAGAGCTGGGGGCGGGGAGGGGGGAGGGAGTTTAAAACGATTAAAAACAGACCTTTTCCGTGTGCGACTGGAGCACGTGTTTGTCTTGGCGGGGCAGCGTCTTTCGGGCCCGTTCTTTGAAATTTGGCTGCGGTCCTGGGTGAGGAGGCCACCCCAGCTTCTGCGGGAGCCTTAGAGGAAGAAGGGGAGGCAGACCGCTGGTTGTCTCGGGGGTCTCCAGCTTCCATTTTGGGGGTGAGCCCCTGGGCTTCAGGCTCTTCTGACACCACGGAGGTCGCGTCGGACGTCGCCACACTGGGGGGCTGCGCCAACTGAGCAGCCTGCACAGTGTCAATGAGGTCTTCATCCGTAGGCTCCGTATAATCAGTGGGAGCCACACCAGAGTCGCTTTCCTCGGCGAATTCCGGCTCGGTGTCTTCCCTACCGGTTTCTGCTGGAGGTGCGCGTTCCGTATTTGAGGTTGGAAAATCCCAAAAGCCGTCCGCTTCTTCCAGCTCAGACTGTCGGCGGCTCCCCGAAACGGCCTTTCTCTCGCTCGTTTCCACGTACGGGGAGATGGGGGACCCCGGAGAGGCGGCAGGGCTCGCTTCCCCCTTCCACAACGGCTCCACCCCGTTTTCCTGTCCAGGGCTGCCGAAAGCCAAGCCGTCTGGACCCGCCGGGCCCTGGGGCTCAGCGTAATCGAAAGAAAGGACCCGTCTCCTCTCCTCCTCGGAGGGAAGGGGGAAATCTGGAGAAGGCTCCGCCTGCTGTTGATCGTCGCCTGGCAAATCCTGCTCTCCAGCCGGCGACGGTACAGAGGCAGTGCTCCATGCACAGACTGTGGCCTCTTCTGCTGCCCTGAAACCACGGTCTGGAAGCTGTTCTCCAGCGTAGACGAACCCATCTCCCCTTCCTTCTTCCCGGGTGAGCTCGGCTGTCATGACGTTGGGCTCCCCAGACTCCGAGACCCGAAGATCTCTTTCCTCTTCGGACCCGGACAGGCTGCGGCCTGCCGAGATGTCACCAGACGGGCTTTCTTCTGGCTCGCTTTCACGCCGTTCGGCTGCGTCAGGAGAGAGGAGCGGGGGTCTGCCTTCGGGGTGCCGGAAAGAGCCAGAGGGGCTCAGAGGCTGATCTCCCTGCACCCCCTCTTCCTCGGCGAAGCCCCAGCTAGCGCCCTTCGAGCTGGGACGACCAGCTCCGGCTGTGAAATCCTCTGGTTGTTGAAAAGTAGAATATTAATCATAGCCACAGGGAAGACAGAGGTTAGTAGGAGTCACTCTCCCGTTGGACATTAAGTGCAAACATAAAGGACTAAAGAAAAAGCAAAAACCCCTCCAAAAACACATCCATAGACAACGAGACGCAGGAACACAACACATAAAGGACACATAAAACCAAAACGGTCTGCTGCCTTTAGGCACACACCCCTCCCAAAAGAAATCAGATATTTAGTTCAAACTTGAAACCAAAAACTAGCCTGCAGGCACTTTTATAGGAAGCAACGATATGCCAGCTGTTTTGCCCATTTCCCCCTTTTGCGAAAAGGTTTCAGCGGCTTCATGAATTCGGCGATGACCACAAAGGAGGCACGTCTCTCACGCACCAAACTGCCAAACGCGTTCCTGTTCATAAAAGTGCCGTACAGTTGGAGCTACAAAAAGGAACGCAATCCACCGAGGAAAAAAAACCAACCAAAACAAAACGTAGCAATACGCAACAAAAAGTAAACACTACTTTAAAAAAAAAAAAAAGCATTGGAACAATAATGAAATTCAACCTCCGAACCTGGATTGGATTAGCAATGCCAGAATGAACTGCAATGAGAATGAATTAATGCAACACTGGCTGCCACGATGTCTGCGTGCACACGGCGTTCTGAATAGAGAAATCAGTTCTTGGTGGTTGGCACTTTAATGCTGATAACCAAAAGTGAGTATTTGATCCCCGTTCCCTCCCCCTAGAGAGTTTGGTTCTCCCACTGGGATCAAGAATGAATTCTGCATTAGCTTTAAACCAATACAATTACTTCACTTTGGGTTATTGTGGCTCTTTATTTGCATGAATCAGAACCTAGAATCATAGCTTTGCAATGCAGATATTTAATGTTGTTGCCTTTAAGCCACGCTCGGATCACAGCAGTTCAGCCTTGCTTTACATATTCAGAAGACCGTCCATCTACAGATTTGTAACCTAGATCTAGATAATGAGCAGGACACGCACTGTATTTCTGTAGATCCTATCCTGCAATCCCAGTCCTACTGCTGCTTTAGTTCTGTTCTCAATAGGTTTTAACAAGAAGGTAGTCATTACGTTCAGCGCAATCTCGACAAGGAGCTACAGTACCTAGAGGAAGTCTCATCATACCTTGTCCAGTCGCTGGGACAGGGGGCACTCCAGCACTGCCGGTTCCTCCTGGTGCTGTTAGGAAATACAAGCAGAGAGAGAGAGATAGCACCATGTTAAACATCGCGTCAGGTGGAAGCATTCAGGAGCAGGCAAACTGCTGGGCCCACAAGCAAAAACGCAGGCTCTGGGACACGTTTAGCTGCACAAACAAGGTAAGGACATTGCAAAAGCTTTCATTGCCCATCAGAAGCTGTACATTTCATCCTTGAACAAAGCACACCCGCCCCGGCTTGCAAACCTAGTCATTTGGGCACAAACAGCACAGCTTAATCTGGACAGGTGGACAAACCAAAGAGTGACTGCAATCAGCACGACTGCTTCTGTATGCTTGAACAACAGGGGTCAGGACATACAGTACTGACAGCTGCGAGGAGATTGCTAATGCACTCCCCCCATGCATGATGGCTACATGTGAATTAGCACACAAGTTCTATTTATTACCCTACAGAAGCACTGTTCCAGTTTTGGTTTCTAAAATGAAAGAAAGCCCCATTTAAGGTACCACGAGTAATCACAGGATCAAGGTTTAAGAATAAATATCTCCCATATTCACACCTTACTCTTATTTTTATGGATTTTTTTTACAAGAAAGGATGCATGTCTTACAAGGGAAGAAATATAGTAAGTGCTGTTGCTTTTAAAAGTAAAATTGTTTAAACATAATGCTACTACCTGTCATAAGCCATATTATAACACAGTGTGCTTATATTATATACTGTACATATAATTTAACACCACTTCAGGTAAACCTTTCAAAAATTAGTGACTGCTGGCAGGAGGCAGATTAGCCTTCCCCTTCGTTTCCTCTAAAAGGAAAAAGCAAAGCAAAATCACTTTGGAAATCTCATTTCTGCTCTAATAATGTGCTCTCATATCGGTACTCTGTACCTTAACTCTGGTCTTTACTGCCATATGAGGTGCAAAATTAAGATGGGTGATTATGATGCTGACAAAAGAAATACATTTGGATTCGTGTTGCCCGCGGACATGAGGTCGGCTTTGCAGAGGTCACACAGTGTTGTCAGATCTCTCAACCGCACTTTCAGGAGGGATAAGGTCACTGCTGAGTTCTTTTGAGGGGCAGAGCAAAGCACTGCAGTGGAAAAACGGAGCTAATTTTAAGTTTTGCTAACAATCAGATCGTCGCTATTTAAAGCTGGCTTTGCAACAGACAGGCCAAAAAGGCACAAAGCAACTGCAGCAGCCGGAGGTACTGCTGGCTAAAATAAAGCATTGGGAAAGCAAATTGACCCATTAACCTGCACCAGGATGCAGCCTTAGTACAACTCTGTGTCAAGAGTAGCAGAGCTCACACAGCAGTGATGCAGCAGCTCTCGCTCAGGGATCTCCATGCAGCAGCTCAGAAGCGGTGGGTCAGCACAAGGCTACAGGAAGCAGGGTGGATAGCTGCACAGCTGGAGCTAAAGAGCTGTGTGGATAAGTGCCACCGCGAGAGCTACTCCTGACCTGTTTCCTCCGGTACGTTCTCGTGATCCTCCGCTACCGGCGCGCCTTCTGTTGATGGAGCCGTCGCATCTGTTAAACCGACAGCGTTAACCTTTTTCACCCAGTTTCTTTTTTGTTGTTGTTGTGGGAATACCCTCTGAAGAATGGAGCCAGCAGCGAAGAGGGAATAGCAGCAGGGCCAGACTCAATCACGCAAGCACGCTTCAGATGCGTCTGGCTTTGCAAAAAGATGCGATTCCGGGAACCAACACTTTCTCTCTTAACTCAAGGAAAAGATTTGCAACCAGCAGGTCAGAGGGAGGTCAGTATACCATCTCTGCTGTATACAATGAGGAACACCACCATTCTCAATCCTTCAAACCCATTACGATTCCTTGAGTCTGGAGTGAAGAGTCGAGCATCTTCCATCCACCCAGCTTATTTGTGGTTGCTCCATCACAGGGCACACAAATACACACACAGGGTCACGTTGCAGACACCAGTTACCCTGGCCAGTATGGAAATTGGAAATTGGAAATCTTTGGAAATTGGGAGGAAATTAAAGCAAAACCCAGTGGGCACATTGGAAGAACGTGCAAACTCCCCACAGAAAGCATCCCTGTCCAGGTTCGAACCCGGGGCCCAAGAGTGGAGAGGCAAGAGCACTAACTGCCATGCCATCACCCTGCACGGTCCGAACACGTCATGTGCAATTAATGACGCCCACCAACAGGCTTTACGATCAAACCACCGCACACTATAAAAGCTGGGAAGAACAAACGGTATTGCATGTGAGACTTTCTGAGATTGAAAGAAAGTTAGTTGGAGGTAGCAAAAGTCAAAAGGGAAATCAAAAACCTATACAGAGAAGATGGGGGGGGGGGGGGAGTAATTGTAATTGTAATTGAAAACAGCAATGTGGGAAATGCCTGGGTCAGTGTTGCATGACTGCTTCTTTAAGGAGAAACGGCACAAGAGCTGCAGCTACCCTTGTTGTAGGAGGTGCAATATAGCGTACAAAAATCCCAAAATAGAGATGTGAGCAGAGACGTTCAGTCCTACAAGAAACCAAAGAATGATCTAAGCAGCAGGAGAAAAAGATTACATTTAAAGAGTTTAAAAGTTATCAACAGCAGTGTCGAGAAGCTATGGAAGCAAGCAAATTAGTGCCAAATAACAACACTTTGATCCCTTCTTCATTTCCATTGTTCTGCTAGCCTGCAAATGGGCTGCTGAAAGCTTGGGGTGGCCACTGCATCTTTCAGCTGGCTGCTGCTGCCACAACCCCTGATCAAGTCCCTGTGAGTCTCTTTTAAAAGACGTTTCCGGTTTACCTGGAGGAGAGGAGGTGCTGGACTGGAAGAGTAAGTGGGAGAAGAGGACCCCACTACATCGGCCATGTTAGTCACAAGCAAAGTGGAAACTCGCGGAGCGAGGAAAAAGCCACCAGCCACCAGCCACATTCAATAAAACAATATTGGATCTCTTTGGTTGTTTTTAGGAGAGGGTTAAATAAGGAATGCAGGGTGTTCTTTATGAAACAAAAGGTTTTTACTAGATTGTTAATAACATGTTTAGATAAATATTTTACTGCCTTTACTGTATAGTGTGATTTTAATTACGTTTTACTAACCAGTCACAAAATTCCAATCCAACCTATAGTACCTTTTCTAAGGGAAGAATATGAACTGGTTTGTGATCCAATACAAATGTGCTGGTGGTCAAAAGAGCTTTCAGAATTTCCTCGAAGCCAAAGTGCCTTTATCAGGGATTAAAAGATATAAACCACGTCACGTTTTAGCAAAGCACAAGGCAGTGGTAATGAGTGGCGACAGATGGTGTTCGAGGAGCTAGCTGTGCACGTGGGCTGCAAGGGGCATACCCTGTTGCACCTCCTCGCCAGAGGAGGCGCTCTCAGCGTGGGAGGCCTCAGACACTGGCTCCTCCGGCATCTCATCAGCAGCAGGCTCCTGGCTCTCCACTGAAACAGAAGCAGCTCTTCGTTAGGAAACGAAGCTCCAGCTCCACGGGCATCCAAAAGAGGCAACAGCTCCTTTGTACAGCGTACATCCCAGACAAAGCCCAGGGCACAGGCACCAAACCAGTAACAGAAACAGCTGTTAAATGCACAGAGCATACAGTACCAACACAGCTCGCATAAAACAGGTATCACACCTTTTACATGGCTTCTTTGGTTTTTAGCTACTTTATTGCTTCTGACATGAAGAGAACAGACTGTATGATGTCACACTAACTTCAAGCAATCCTTGCTCATTTCCTTGCTTTTGCCTTAAATGATGTCATGCTGTAAGAGGCTCTGCGGTAGAATTTGTTAATGCATATCTCCCTGCTGGTCCCCAACCTGCTTGGGATAAAAGCATCTGTTGAAAGATGCAGTATTACCACAAAGACAATATTATTGGAAAGTCATTAGTAGGTGTTTTTCTGCTGGTCAAAACAAAAAAAGCATCATCATTAGAAATGAATCAGGATTTACATGTCATTATATCGCAGGTAAGTTCCCATTTCTCAATCAATGCAGGTCTTACTTTTAAATCCAGGACTGATGCAAACCTGCTGACTTGTACTGTGCGGTTTCTGTTTCAGTGGATGATGTAAAGGCACAAGGTCAACAGCAGGCAAACTGCATCTCACCCAGCTTGAATTCTTTGCATTTATTCAAATATATCTCCGTATCGGGACAGGATTTCAGGTTCAAATCAGTGAGCTCCAACTCCAGGGTTTGGTAGAGAGAGCCCAACAAAAGCACAGACTCCCCCTTAAGGAGCTAACATTCTACAAATTAAGCGCTGTATTTCCCAAATAGGTACACAGAATTTGAATACGTTTGTATATTTTATGCTTATAATGCATCTATGTATCTATTTTTAATTTCTTGCTAATATTAAACACACTTCTCTATGCAGCAGGGTCTGGACATTTGCATGGGTTTTGTGCAGAGAACCGTGGCGAATAGTCAAATTCACATATAACCACTGTATAATGTACTTCAGTATTTAGTATGTATATTTCAAAGATATAAGTCACCCTCCCTTATAATTCAAGAGCTAATGCACTGGCTTTGAGTTTTTTAAACTTAATTAACATTGATCAACCAAAAGAAACAGACATCGTAAACTTATAGTGATCAGTTAAAATAAACGACCCACATCCCTCCTCTGCGGCCAGCCTGCCCTGTCTCTCTCGGCCTCTGTGATCGGCACGCCCCACTGTAATGAAACGGGATATTAAACTGTCACAGAGCCTGTAAAGTCATCTCCAGTCTTTCACACCCCACAGTGCGGACACAGAACCTGGAGCGTTCGTGACGATACAAAAACAAGACCAGGCTGCGTTGGGGATGCTGGGTAGTGGGTCCCTGGAGGGGGGGGGCAGGGAGAAGATCGCTCACTAGCTAGATTCATTTCGTGATACTAGCCTATTGCACCACTAAATTGAAAGCTGCAATTAACAACCTTCAGCTAAGCTGTGGATTATCATCTGCTCATCTTCCATATGAGACCCAGACCAGTTGGCCAGACCGAATCACAAATGCCAAATTCGCAGATGTTGAGACCCGACTGTGTAAATATTATATCGGCACCACACGACCACAGGGTTCTAATCGGATGAACAGGGAGTCACCACACCAGCTATGGTACCACAGGAGCACTGTTCCTAAATCCGACTGAAGAGGTACGATATACTGGATCGTCCCTTCCTGGAGGAAAGGCAAGCGGTCGGCACTTTCTGAAAGCTAGCGGGAGACTAGTGGGGAACAGTGCAGCGATCCAACACATCCCGTACTCACAGTCCGTCCTTGAGTCCGCGCCACCGCCGCCCGACTCCCGGGCCCAGTCGCACAGCTGCTCCGTGCCTGCGGGGGGAGCCAGGGGGAGTCGGAAGGGGAAGAGGGAGTGCACGAGCGAAGGCTGGAGACGGGGGAACGCCAGGCAGCGGACTATCGGCACGTCGTGTTGTTATCGCAGCGGTAGCACACACGGGAAGGGGGGGGGGGGTCACGGGGGCGAGAGGAAGATGGACATTTTTTTTCTCTAAAGATGAAAACGCGAGCTGTAGCCGATCAAGGCTGACAGTCAGCAGCGGTGGGTAGGCGCTCTATAAATTTGGGGGACACCTGCACCCCTTTGGAGAATGATCGGTCCACAAAACCCCCAAGGCATTCAAACGATAAACTATTAATTTCGCGACTCGAAGTACTTTAAAATCAGTTCATCCATAAGAAATACGGTTCTTCTGTGCAAGGTCTTGCTAATGCTGTTGTGAGAGTGTCCCCTTGCTTGCTTTCCCAAGCAATTCTGGCCCTTAACACTTAATAGGAATGGGCTGTCCAGTACTAATGACCACAAGTCAACATTTTTAAGGACTTTCTCTTATGTCTGATATTTTAGAGATGGACAGGCTTTGTGGTTGTCTGATGGTACTGCGGGACTCTGGGCTGAAGTGTGCTTTACCACTGCAGGCTGAAGGCTGGCGATCATGAAGGTTCCTGTCATTCATCAAATCTATTTCTTTATAACAAAGAATCACAGAATACCAGTAGAACAGATAGCAACTGGGGATTATTCCCAGATTATTGTGGGTCAAGAGCCTGGTTTGCAATGAATGCCTGTTGATATTTGTCATTTGCATGAGCCTGTCCACTGTGATAGCTAAAAGGCGCGTTGCTTGTATTTCCAGAAGAGTGGCACGATTCGTGCACAATGTGTTTTATTGTTAAACCCGTTAAAGAAACGTGTGCCCTTTAATTATAAAAAAGGAAGCAGGGAAGATGTGTTTTAGGTCTCAGAAAAAGTTAGAAACTCTTTTCTAGAAGAGGAACTGAAAAACAAAAATACAAGAACTAAGATTTGTGTTGGTCCTTCATCAAATCCCTATACTACCATATTTTGTATAATCTAAGAATTACATCTCCATTTTTTGAGGATATCCTATGTCTTCAAAATAACCTTTTGTTTTGCTAAGTTCAATCGACAGCATTGCAGAACCATTTTTGGCAAGTTCCAGTCCTCGGTGTTAATTGTAAGCAAGTGTACATTTATTTATTTCCCATAGAAGATGGAACCTTTCTTAAGGAAGAAAAATACTCCTCATTTCTTGTTGCCACTGTGATGTTAACATGGCTGAAATGAGTATGGGGCCCTACCTGGACTGTGGAAAAAAAACAAATCTCTTCTTCTATACTTGCTTTCATTCACCCAGTCCAGCTGTATTATTTTATTATGAAATCAGAATGTAGAAAAAAATCGAGCACTGTACTGCTGCATTCACACAAAACCAGCACACATCCTGGCAAAGTCTGCCAGCAGAAAAATTGCTAGGCATAGTTCCTCAACAGTATAAACCACATTCCAACATTTTTGGTGCTACATAAATCGGAATGATCCGGCATAAATGCCTAACACGCTACGAATTTCTAGAAGAAACTTGCTGCCATTTTATGAGCAACATGGTACACTGGTACAAACTGTAGTAGAAACCCAATATTAATTATTAGGCTAATATTAACATGTGTAACACAATTTCCAATATTGCAGACTTACATTAGAGCCCTATACTGAAATGTAATTATGGTGCACCACCAATAGAGAGCAGATGGTACATTGGTACATTAAGATGGCCTCTTAAATACATGTTGTAAAGCTGTTTCACAGCTCTTGTAAAACAAGAATGTCTTGATTAAGAATGTGAATAAGACTGAAAATCATTGCTCTTACTGGACATTTAAATACTCGCAAACTGTGAAGTGCTGTAAGCATTTGGCGATTGTTTTCAGGAATCGATGGGTGCAATCTCACAATTAGGACTCCCTGTCCAAATGCAGGGCTTTGAGGAAATGACCCAGATGCTCAGATTACTGTACAGCAGATTACTGCTGCTCTTAGGGACTGAAGCTCAGTCAAGCATTTATTTCTGCAAGCAGAAAAATCAAAGGAGAGCACGCTGGTTTAGTTAATAAAACGTTTCCAGGTTTATTCAAATAAAAGGAACACAGGACGTCTGCCAGCTGTTTTGATTTTCCACAGACAACTCTTCCAAAATGTCCTGTTGGCCCCCTCCCCCCCAAAACCCAACCAATTATTCCTGACATGAACTACCACACGCAACACTGACTCTGGTTGAAAGAAAGGCCAGTTGAAGGCTGTCTTCATTGTCTTTAACAGCAGTCACATTCATCATGTAGATTCACAAAATGCTTTCGCTGCAAAATACTTAAAAACAAAAATCTGAAGGCAGTCCCATTTGCCCCAGCATTAACATCAACATAACATCAAAGCACGCTGCTATCAGAGACCTTCCATGAAATTCAGAACACAATGGTTAGAAACGAGAGAGGCCCATCTAGCCTGTTTGGTAGTTAGCAATTGTGACGAAGGGCTGTGCTAGACCAGGACATTTGTATATAGTTTGTTTTCAGTATGTTTTGCTGTGTTATTTCTGTATTACATGAATTGATATATCTTGTTATGCTACCTGTTGTGAATCCACAATGTTATCTTGTGCCTGTCTGTTCCACCATCTTGTGGAACCATCCCTTTAGATGGAGGTTCACCAGTCCATCAAGAGGACCAGGTGTGGGGCTTACAATATATAACCTGGCCTAGATGGTGTAGTAGTTGTTGGTTGTCGGTCCTGTGGATTTTCTGTTTGCACTTTCTGGTTTGGTTTCCCTTATTAAACCTGTACTTATCTGGTTCCTTTTCAGACGGTACAACTTTTTTTTTTTTTTGACTTGGCTGACTACCCATGTTGGGTAGGTAGTCCCACTGGTTGATCTGAGGATCTCCTCTAGCTGTTTCTTGAAAGAAACTTGGCTAGGCAGCTTGTTCCCCCAACCTTTGCTTATCGGGTAAGTCAACTGAATTAATTGCTCGACGGAGTGTTGCGTTTTGAAACCAATTAGCACTTCAGGATCACCATCAACTATTTTTTAGAGCACACATCACACGGAGGCGGCGTCCCGCTGTGCTTGACAAAGTGCAAATGAAGGCGAAGAAACCAAACAGAGTCAGTGTAAGCATTACACCTAAAAGATTGTAGCGAAAAGATTAAATTATAAGCTGCAAGATGAAGATGGGAAGCGAAACTGCACACCCAGATGTTTTAGGGTTAGGAGAGATACACTGCCTATACATTTCTAGGTCTCTCTCGGTGGGCTTCTTACTAGGAATAAAGTATTGAACACTGGTGGTTTTTCCACACAGCAGCCTTTAAAAAAAAAATACAAGCCTCAGCAGTAGATCAGAAAGGGGTTCTTCACTGTTTTGGGGCCTTCATCAGGGGACAGGGCTGGCATCTTTATCAACAAGACTACCTCTGCATGACAAAAACGGTGACCACCGGGTCTTCACCAAAGCTGAACCCGAGTTCCCACTCACCTTTCATCGGACCATCCCCAGGGACCACGTGCACGGCCGCTGGCATCCCGTTCTCCTTCACTTCCTGGTGCAGGGAGTCTTTCGTGTCCAGGTCAGAGGCCGTCGCCATGGTGTCCCCAGAGCTGTACTGCACCGCCTGGGCCTCAGGGACAGAGGAGTTCATTGTGAAGTCTTGTTGCTGCTGAGCCATAGTGACACAAGTTCAGGCTGGAAAGAACACAGGGGAAATGTCAGGCCAACAATCACTGCCGAGGGCACTGCAATATTTTTGTCTCATGCTGACCTGGTCATTTACTTGCCTCCATTTAGAGGTTAGAATTCTCTTTATCTTGGGTTTTAAAATTGGCGGTACTCAATCTTTATTTAAAGGGGAACTGCAGTCCCAATTTCTCAGTTCGGTTATTAAATCTGGGAAGCAAATTAAATTCATTGATGGTATCGAAACATTTTACAAATTCCAAATTAAGCACAAAATCATTAACTTTATGAAAGTACTGTAAGTCGCCATGTTGTCTTAAACCCCTGGTCTCACCACAGACGATGTGGCCCTTCCTGCTCACTAGTCCCTGTAATGACTAAAGTAATGAGAGGTACAAGTGGATAAGTACAGGTTGAATTACAGGTTATGCAGCAGACATTTCACTGCAGAAATGTTCCAGCGTGATCTGCAGGCAGAGTTTACAAGTAAGTTGTTGGCCAACCCGTCTCGAAGTCGAAAACAATATTTCTATTGGATTAAAAGAGATGTTATCGCAAGCCTGCTTCTTTACAGTGTAATAAGGTTGCAACATGTCACCGGTTGTTTTGTTGTCTTGTTCTGAATCGCAGAATTGCTGCGCGTACCTGGAAATTTTGTCAATTTTGGGATGCAAATCGGAGGTTTTAAAAGTTACTGTGTACATTTTACTCTCATCGTGGTTTGAAATGCACTCGAAGCTGATTCTTTCTTACACCGAAATGTAAAAATAGCATTGCAGGTCCCCTGGAATTGCTATGAAAACGGTTGCGGCCTGTTCCGAGATTATCACCTGGAATCTGAAAGGGTTTGAGCTATTAATGAGGGAGGATTTAACAGACAAGTCATGAGTTGTGTCAGCACACAAACTACAATGCATCCAACTGAATTCAATGCCACACTGGAAAGTGAAAATTTAGTTAAATGACTTTTTAATGTGGTATTAACTTCAGCTGGTTCCTTCATACACCATTATAAGTATTTTATATAATCCTTATGATCCTAGAGTATGCCATCTTTCATGTCTAAAAGCATTGCAATCAGTGTTAACATACTGTTTCAGCACTTCAGATCTCCATCCCAGAAACAGATTCACGTCATGGCTGGAAGACTTGAAACTCCTACAACATGTTGCTTCACATTCATTCACCAAACTGACCCTGAACAGTATGAAAAAAATACTCCATTGAAGGCCAAACGGCCCACACATGCAGTCAAAGAATAGCAGGAGACTTTGCAACTATTTCAGCTATATTTGCAGCACTTAAAAGCTGGTAATGTCATTGTTGCCTCCACAGTAAGACAGGCCTGGCATTGTTCTGCCTCTTTACATCATAGGTCACTCTCTAAAGGCAGCACGGCAGCCTGCATTGCTCCTGGACACTGACCACACTGTCCTCGTACAAACGCAACGCCCAATCAGGAAATCCAAATGCAGACAGCAGAGAAACCACAGACGAGGTGGCATCTCTCAAATGCATTCAGGGTGATCAGAAGAAAACAAAAAGGGCTCCCTGCATTCTCTTTCACAGGAAAAATATAGTAAATCTTGGATTTTCTGTGGCAACTGTTCAAACGCTACATAATGATACTGTCACGATTGTAATCCCTCCTCTTAAGGGCGCTCCGGCTCTTTCACATTTTAGTTAATTATGTGCACCTGCCTCCAATCCAGTCCCTCCTTTAAAGCCAGACGCTCCCTCTATTCCGGGCTCTGCGTTGGAAGGTGGACGCCCGGGGGCCCGCCTACGACCAAGTCGCCCTACGTCCACGGCTTGCGGGCGTAGGCCTCCTACCGGCGTCCTGACCCAGCTGAGTCCGGGGCTCAGAGCACCTGGTCCCGTTATCCCGAGTTTTTATTCCCTCTCCCTGCACCGGATCCCGTTCCGGTTTTTAACTCTGTTTTGTTTTCGTCTCGTCTGGATTTCCCAGTTTTGGACTTCGCCCCAGATGTCCCCCCCCCCCGGACTCCCTCGGACTTGTTTGCCACGGTCAGGCCCCCCGAGCACCAGTGCACCCTCGTCACGCCCCCCTGTTCGTCAGCCTGCCCAGTTCCTCGCCGTCTCCTCCCCGTGT
This sequence comes from Atractosteus spatula, assembly GCF_055471065.1. Lineage (NCBI taxonomy): Eukaryota > Metazoa > Chordata > Actinopteri > Semionotiformes > Lepisosteidae > Atractosteus > Atractosteus spatula. Next base: position 8,210,120 of record NC_142731.1, on the reverse strand, counting down.
CTGTTGCACACCCTTCTGGATTCTATTCTCTGCACAGGGTCCTGAAAAACGCTTCGTAAACAGATACGCTTCCCTGTCAATCAAATGGCATTAATAACGCAAGTTTGGGAGGAAGGTTGGGTCGTAATTTTGCAAACGTTGACGTTGACCTGCGTATTTAAAGTCTCGCACCCAGGATTTCTTTTCACATATCTCTTTCGCATCACAGCCTCCTCCCCATCTACACACTCTACATAGTTCATCCCTCTGACACATTCGATCGGATCTAACCGAGCTATCGAATTGTAAATTGGAGAATTCATCGAGATTGAAGTGGGAAATCTATCATCTGTTATTATCTCTTTGACTCTGGCAATCATACACTTTTAAAACGCATTCTAGTAGCACTTGTGTTGCCTAAAACTGGGTGCTGTGCACTGAATCACTGAATCAAATCAGTATTATATTTCTCTGTATAAAAGAAAGAGAACAACAATTAATTATTCAGGACACCGGAAGCTGTGACTCTACTGACACTCTCACCTACAAAGAAGCAAACACAAGCAGAATGTAAACAGATACATCCCTAACTAAAAGTTAGCTATTTATACTTGAAACATATAGCTTTGAGTTACAGAACCACAGCAAAAATAGCCCTGCTTGCAAGTCTGTTCTGCAACCTGGCACAGCTCTGCTCCTTCCTCCAGAAAGTGCCCTGTTGATATTGCATTTTACTGCAATATGAGAGTTCATGTTGCATTTTTAATTAAACTGCACCTAATATGCAAATGTAAAAGATTTCAGTTTTAAAGGCAGGTACTAAGAAACGTTTTGTGAATGTAGGACAGGATTTATTTGTAACACAAGCTGAAGATATGCAAAAGAATTACAGTACTCAAAGACATTGCACATTGTAATCTAATGTTCTTCAGGCACTGCAAACATTTCTTGAAAAATCCAGCGTTCCACAGTGAAAGACAGACCGTTTCGACGACTAATTCTTGTCCAGCCAAAGGGATTTCCCACAGTGCTTTCTAAAGAGAAGCGTTCGTTTTTTTTTCAGGGTCATTTCATGACAAGTGCATCCTGTTTATTTTTTCTTTCACCCGCCCTTTCTGAGCGAAGCAGAGGACTGGCTGTCAGACAAGAGCCCTCAGCTCCACAGCACTTCCTCTCTTCCTGTTGATACCAGTGACATTAATAACTGACTGTGGCAACAAGACCAGAGATCAAGAGCACAAGCTCACTGGGTTATACTGGGAACTTGTAGGTGGTGCACTAAATACTCTTAAATATTGGCTGAAATGCTGTTCCAAACCCTGAAATAATCTATCTTGCTGGTCATTTCAGTTTTAGATTTTAGTTTAATGTAAGTTAGCAAGACACCCAGGAAGCCTGGAGAAGACATCTACTGAATTAAAATAACTTGATAAAAATAGCCCTGTTTAATTAGACCTTTGATGCTATGAGACAGGGGAAATGGTAATGAGTACATCAGATGTGTTACTGGAAAAAGCAAAAAAAAAACCCATCACACAAAGATCTGCAGGAAGGAAGTGAGCAATACATTTGCTAATCAATACGTTTGCATTACTTATCTTATGTGGTCATAGATGGGTTACAAGTCTAGCATTTATTTGAAAGACGATTTGCGAACAGTAGTTACTTATTTCTATTTATTTTATTACTTATATCTACTTATTTTAGTGCTGTGGATTTCGGATTTTCATTTTTGCTCCCATTAATGTCGTCTGACATACCCATTCAGAGCACTGAACGGGCCAGCCTGCCAACGATCTCGGATTTTCTGCGCTCTCCGTAATTTTGGTAAGCTACGAAAAAAATGACTCATGAATTTTTACAGAATGAAAGGATGGATAATAAAATGCTTTTTAAAGAACGCTTTGGTAGAGGCCAACGCATTTTCCACAAAATCCACTTCCTCCCCAGCTTTCAAAGCCGGAAAAAACATTTATTTGGTTAAAAAAAGTGGCTGCACTGCTTATTTCTAGTGCTACTTTTCTTTGTGGGGCCTCAGTGATGGCTGTGCATATAGAGGCAAGAGCAAAACTAACAAGAGAAAAGAAACTTTTGGTCAAAGCAGGAAAAGGCCAAATGCCAGCTGTGAGTATACTGGGGGCGCATCGATTCTGAATGATCTAATATGGACTCTCCTTGGGGCACAGGCCCTAGATCTCACCATTCAGGTCTCAGCAGATGTGAAATGCTTCCAGAACTAGCCCAATTCTTAAGCGTCAACATGCAATTCCAACCAAGTTGTTCAAATGCCAAGGCCCCATCTGCAAAAGTACTGTATATAAAATCAATGCTGGCTACGGTTTCTTCAGAGCTCTCCTTTATGACAGTCGGTGATATACAGAGAATTAAGTAATAGGTTTATTCCATGCTGAAAAAAAGAAGAAAGAGAACACAACGTTTCGGCCGTGGAGCCTTCTTCAGGCTCCACGGCCGAAACGTTGTGTTCTCTTTCTTCTTTTTTTCATCATGGAATAAACCTATTACTTGTTCCTTTGCAGCCTACGCATGCTGACGCAGCTGCCCACCTGAACTACTACAGAGAATTAATTTCAAAGAGCAGGTCACGTCTCTAGGTCCTTATTGTAAGAAAACAACAGAAGCAATGATAATAATCAGAATAACATCGGCACTGTACCTTGAGTAAAGTCCTGCTGCGACCAGTGTCTGTAGTTTGAGACCCTTCGCTGCCTATGGATGAAAGAACTTGGCGTGACACCCCAGCAAGCTAGCTGTGGACTACTGAGCCAGTTTTAAGTGCCTTGCGCTCTTTATCTGTTCCTGCACGCATCCAAGCAAGCCAAGCTAGCCCCTTATCTAGGAGCCACAGGGGGTCCCGCCCTCCAGTGCCAGCCTCCATCAGTCACGCCTGAGGCAAGCCGACACATGTCGAGCTTGATGGCAGAACGCAACTTCTGCCACTGAAGGATTTCCCTCTCTTTAAAAATTCCCATTTCAGGGACTCGACCAGATTTCCAGTTGCATCCCAAAAAGCCGTGTCGCGTGTCGAAAGCAGCGTAGATTCAGTTTGAGAAACCAGTGAGTGACACCCGTGGACCAGCAGGGGGCACACTGCAGGTGGACCAGTATGGTGACTGGTGAACTGTGCTTTAAAAGGTGCTGCCCTAGGGATGAGACCTTATGAGGATGGGGTTGCAAATGAGGTTGCAACTACTTTGTCATTAAAGAACCCATGGCATTCTACAGTATGTAAGAGCTGAGGCGTATTAGTATTATTATTATTATTATTATTTTATTATTATTAATAGGTCTTATTAATATATCCTCTCATTTGCCTTCAAAGGAGGTTAGAGCATGTTTTTAGAACTGTACAATCACTGACCAGAACAACACCAGAATGGGTGGATCACAATGATTACAATTCATCTTGCTCAGGGCTCCTCTGGAGGTCTCCTGCCCAATTCATCACAGTGCTCAGCCTGGGTACAGCAGCCAGCTCATGTATTATTTAGCCAAACAGTAACTGTGCTAATTAGCACAAGAAGGTGCTGATTGTAATCCCAGATCTCCGTAATTACCAGCGCTTCGGTCAACAGCCTCAAGTGAGATGTTTAAGTGCCCCTCAAAGCAGAAAGGGGGGCCTTGATCTTTGGAGCAACTTTTAGGTTCCATTTTGAAAATGAAAATTTAAACTTAAGAAAGACAAAGATTTCTTTGTCACACAGTTACTCCACATTCCGTAATCAGTCTGCCAGGGGAATAAAACTTCATTAAATGGAACAAAACTGCATGTCTGTCTGAGGTCTAAAGTAAGAGAAATTATGCATCCATTCGCTGGCAGTTTCTTTGTCCACTCTTGCTGCTTTGACAAGTCAAGCACATGATGAGTGCCGATTTCTCAGCACAAAGAAAAGCAGCTTTAAAAATGGCAGTAACATGAGTGCAGCACACACTGAACGAGCCAGACAGGAGAAGACAAGCAAACAGAAACAGTACTGTACCCCTGGAGAGGCGCCCCTGGACCCTGAACACTCCCAGACGGCCTGAACCCCACGCGATGCAGCTCGTTCCCGGAGGAAAGGGAACCTTGCACCCACGACATGCCACCTGGCATGTCAACCTGTGGGCACTACGTTCGACACCGACGCACTTCCAGCTGTGCGCCCGAGAAAACAGAGGGGAAATTCATGTTCTGTGCCAGCAGACTGTTTGTCTGGGATCCCAGTCAAAAGCAGAAACATCGGTAAATTAAATTCTAAACTCCCTGTCCAATCTATTGGCACCAAATCCACAATCTGTAACACCTGTGTGTGCTTTGGTACCTCAGAAAGAGAAGTGCTTCCAGATACATTATTTTATTACAGTCCATCAGGGCTGCTGCTGGCCTGCCTGGAGGTGACCCACAGAGCCAAGGATGACCCCACAGTCCCCCCCCCCCCCCACCAAGTGCTAATGGAACTGGCCTGAAAACAAATGAGCTGGACAGCAGGTGGCCAGAACAGCCCATTTCCTGCTTCTCGGGGACAGAGCTGCCAGACGACACAAACTCACGAGGTCAAACATCACCTCCATCCAGCAGTGACAGCAAGTGGTGCCTCAGGCAACCAGAGGAATGTGGCTCCCGGCTTGATCCACCACAACGAGACACCTAGTCCCTTTCCCACGATAATCCGAACCTCAAAATCCAGCAGGTTTTCCTGATTCCCTGCAGCTCACAGCTGGCAGCCCACTGAAGCCCAGAAGGTTTCTCGAAAAGAGTAGGAGTGTTTCCCCAGCATTCTAACCCAAATTTCCCATTGGCCTTTAGCAATCATGGCCTCCTGCTAATCCACATCTCTGAACTGGCTTCATCACTCTGCTCTCCTCCCCACTGAGAGCTGGTGTGTGGGGAGAGTACTGGTGCACTATGGCTGCCGTCGCATCATCCAGGTGAGGCTACACATTGATGGAGGTGGAGAAGAGTCCCCATTACCTGTAAAGCGCTTTGAGTGGAGTGTCCATACTTATTTCTACTGCACTTAACACAGTGTTGCAGCATTTTCTAGATTCTCATCATCATTAGTATTAGTAGTTCAGGTGGGGAGCTGCGTCAGCATGAGTAGGCTGCAAAGGAACAAGTAATAAGTTTATTCCAGGCTGAAAAGAGAAGAAAGAAAACACAACGTTAAGGCTCCACGGCCGAAACGTTGTGTTTTCTTTCTTCTCTTTTCAGCATGGAATAAGCCTATTATTATTATTATTATTATTATTATTATTATTATTATTATTATTATTATTATTGCAGTGCGCTAAGAAAAGTGCTCAGGGGTGGAAGAGTGGGGTAATTCTGTCAGCAGAGCACTGTCAACCCTACCACACGATGAAGATGTGCTCTGTCTTTCAGGAAAGGTAGGAAGACAACCAGCGCTACCCAATATTGTTTTACGTGTGCTATTAGCCTTCTTTATAATAATGTATTGCTTACTAGTCCTTGGTTTCAAAATACCCTAAAGTGCTTCATTGTATTTCACACTCTGTGTGATGAACACCTTTATGAAATAGTGTAAATTAACATGCGATGAAGAACTCAAATGGGACAAAATGCAGAAGACAGCGTCCCTGCGTTCCTCCAGGAGTAGGACTGAGAACCATTGGTGTAACCCATATGTTGCATATATGTGCTTGAAAAGGGCTGTTCCAGAAAAAAAATACTGGGACGACAAAGGCTGTGAGCAGCTGTACCAGGAAAAAACTTGTCACTCTGCCCGAACTTTCCTGATTACAGCTGTGGAAAGAGTGGCTGTCCCCGATTCTGCCAAAACCAGATCCAGCCACTCGAGTTTTCTTGGAGAGGGGTCACTTTCTAACTTCCTGAGTTTGAGCTGGAATTTAATTGTCGCGTATCTGTGGGGCGGGCTACACATTTTGTTTTCTTTCAAAGGCTAACTCAAATCAGCCTCCTAAAACACCACTGCCTTGCCAATACAGGCCGTCTTATTAGCATGTGGTTTTGAATGCAGACAAAGAAAGCACATGTCCTTATGGTAAGGTCACGGAGAATTCAAGCTTGCACATGGACGCTAAGACCACTGGCAGCAAAATGAAGATTATTAGCTTAGTATTAGCCTTGCTTGGATACAGAGTTCTGATAAAGTCGGCGACACACTAATTGTCTGTGTGTGCCCAAGGGTTGCAAATTCTTCAAAATCTTCAGAGCACAGTCTGGAAACTGTCAAGCATGTTAGTTGCTACATACAGCTGCAGAGAAGCCACAAGTTCAGATATCTGAGGACCTGATTCATATTTAACTGGGTTTATACCCCTATAAATCTGGGGTCTCCTCCCCTTTGATTATTTTTCACTTCGAGGACCAAAGTCTTTGATTTGAACCAGAGGTGTGGTATTCTAGGCCCTAGGCTGCCCTCCACTGAGTTTACTGAAGAGTGCTCTCTTGTGTAAATGGGCATTCAATTATGAAGGGTGGTTTCAATGGAGATTAAAAAAGCATGGTGATTAACACTTCAAGAAACAGCCTTCATAAGTCATGTTAAAAGTAAAATGGAGGGAAGTGACAAAGCTCTGTCTGCTACAGCTCATTCATTACATCCCTAACAGTAATGTGGATTTTGCTCTGAGATTTATATAGACAAATGGCACTTGACTGCTGAGTAAGGTAAGGCAACTTAAAAATATCAGCTGGCATTCATCCTTGCTAGAGTTATTAGCCAAAGTAAAAATACAAAGTAGGCTCAACATATCAATTCCAATCCTTGAGCGCAGCTCATCGGAATTTGGACTCGGCTCCTGATCCGTTGGTCTGCGTGCCAGTGAGAAAATTATCGAAAAAATGCAAGATAAATACAGAAAGACTCTGTATGATAGCCTGGCCTTGGTTCGGATTGTTAAACCTGCTGACTGTGTCAGACACTACAAGCAAAAAACACTAGATTCAGCGGTTTGGTGTATGCGTCCAGAATTTACCCCGACTCTGCAGGTCACTACTGCATCTGTAAACTCAGAAGGAACAAACAAATTCAGTTTCTTGAGTCAGCCAGGTCCCAGGATCTGGATATCTAATACCGCTGTCTTTTCTGCAGTGGTGACAGGATGTCCCATTCACAGGTGTAGTGTTTTGTTGTGAATTCACCACTTCTTTAAGCTGTGGCAACAATATGATTGCACAGAGTCCCACTGTATACAAATCGAAACAAGCAGTTTCATACGTGAGCAGAGAGACTCACCAGGACAACCACCTGGACGAGATTCTACTCCACTGCAAGGTTAAAGCCAGCAATACTGACACCCATCTGTACAGCTGGGCAGACTCGAGCAACTGGGATAAAGTCCTGTGTTCAAGGGTGCAAAAGCAGAGTCTGTAAGAGAGAACTTGAACTCAAAAGCTTTCAGTTAACGATCTAGAATCCTAATTACTACTGAATGGATCCCACCACCATATTGAACTGAATACTTCATAAATAGTAAGACTGTCTAATTATCCTGCAGGACAGCACTTCAACATCCATGAAACTGACAGTCTTCTCCACGCTGAAGCACAAAACCCTTAAAAATGCATCCCACGATGCCCCTTTATGCATTTAGCATTTTATCCCCACATCAGAGCTGTTCACTTTAACCTGCCCAGTCTTTGTCTAACACTGGGGTCATATCAATCCAAACAGAACTAAACAAAAATTTGCAGGAAACATTTCTAATAAAGATCTTCCTTCTTGTGCATATGATACTTTGCGTACAGGAGGTATCAGGATACATCACATTAAGACAAAACGACGGACAGTAACCCAGCAAGTTTCCAGTCAGAAAAGCACAATTTCCTCAACAGGTTCAGATTTAGGGCCATAGAAAACACTGCATGTAATTGCGCCAGCTGGTATCAGCCGAGTTTGTGCTTCAGGATTTTATTTCCTAATGCATGCACGTAGCACATGCTGAGCTCAACCGCTGCAAGACAGAGAGCAGGCAATTAAAACCATCCTGTTTCATCAGTGCCAGTGGGTAACAAAGGAGCTGGCACAGGCAGAGTAACAGGGCAAAGGGGCTGCCAGGGGGATATCAGACACTGGAGCCGGAGAGCATCCTCCTTGTTCACAACCAGTTTAGAGAAACCGAAAACGGACTGTGTCCCCATTCCCAGGGCGGAGACGGGATCAGCCAGAGCCAAGACTTGTTAGCTCTCCGGCTGCTGGGAAAACAGCAGAGGTTTGGAGCCAAATGCACTCTCTCCACCACGCAGTCCAAGACAGTGGTTAAACAGACAACAACAACAGCAGCAGAAAAACAAGAAACAACTCACTGTTAAGTACTGGTTTCAGACGACTCTTCGCCCAAAGCCCACCCCAAACCCTTCTTCTCTCATTCCAAAAACAAACACAAAAGCCTACAGTACAAGAAAAGAGCTGATACTGCACAGCCTGGCTTTCCACTGCAGCGATGAACGTTATTCTGATAGCGAAAGCTCAGTGCGGTTTTCAGCAGATGAGGACTGGAAACGCTGAAGAGATTTGAAACAACTGTCAGTGCATAGCGCAGATGATGTAACCGCCCAAGAGGCTGGACAGCAGGGGGAGACAGGAGGAGGGGTTCCTAACACTGGAACCGTTTCTTTAACCCTTTAAGTGCCCAACCCTGCAGCACAGGGAATGGATGGGGTTTTCCAACTACAACAAGTGAACAGAAATATCCATTTACACAACATTACTGCTGACCCCTTCCCCTACTTATGTGAATTGATGCCCTTTGTGTGGCTCAGCCCTCACATTCACACAAGCCTGCTTAGCTGTAGTTTCTTGGCACTTTGAAAATTCTAACACTGATCCAGATTAAGTCAGAAGAACACAATTCCATCTCCCAGCTGCAAATTACAGAGCCAGTACACAATAGTGGCTTCTTGTTTGACAAGGTTTTCTTGCATCTACAAAATGGAAACACAGAACTGGGCCTGCAACTGGCCACTGCAGTAGGGGGGGTCTATCATCAAGACAGTAATTAAATAGGCAGTCACTTTTATCATCAAGAAGATTAAATGCACTTGTTGCTGACATAACAAAAATATTACAAACGAGAAGACATCACCCTTATCTAGCCCATTTGGTTAGTACCTTATTGACGCAAGGATCTCACCCAGATGTTTCTCGAAAGCAGTCAGGGTGACCGCTTCAAGAAGCCTGTTCCCTACTCCCACAACCTTTTGGGTAAAGAATCGCTCTGATCAAAATCTATTGTACAGAGAAGGTTCTTTGTCTTCCAAGAGCTATGGAGTTGTATAGCGTAAGAACTGCACTGCAATGTTCAGGAAACATGCTGATCTTGTTACTTACTGAGGTTAAAATGAATAAAGTACACTGCTTTACCTCCATGTACGCCTAGATGATCTCTAATATAATTAGGTCTGGGATCACTCATTCGGCTATCATATTTTATCAAATACAACCTTTCAAATCTGATATCTGAAACTGCGTAGTGACACCCAAAGGCCATAGCAACTGGCCATTTCCTTTCCTGATTTGAACATGATCTCTACTTCTAATCACTGCAATCAATAGGCTGGTGTTCCTTGGACATCACAATTCCAAGGAATGTTCTTTCCAAAAAGTATCTATTTGTGGTTATAGATTTCCCATTTCCTTTCGAAACTGTATGAACAGGATGGACATTAACTCCAACTCAGCCCCATTCTTCTGTAAGTAAAGGTGTTACCATGTTTTGTCCACATTAATGCTTCACAGGGTCTAATTATATAGTTTTTTTATCTCAGGGCACGTGTGGATTAAATTTGTAAAAGTCCTGATTAATTCTTCTAAGCAGCTTCTGGTAAGATAAGAATTAGCAAAATTAAGAATTCTTAGGTTTGCACTGGCACTTCTAGAGCTCTAGAGTTCACTAAAAGGCAAAGGAGACATGCTGACAGCAAGGGGTACCTGTTTTGCCACTGCAGTCAGTCAGTCATGCTTCTGCTACTTCCATTTCTCTGAAGACAGATCTACCGAAGTGCGCCTTTTAAGATTTGCAGGCAGAGCAAGTGTGGTATGTTTCAGAACGGTCGAGAACAAAATCCGACATCCCAGGTTAATATAAATAATCTTCCCCCATCATCTTGGGCTCAGAACCCACTGGTTCTGAGAGTTCCACACTCTCATTGCTCACTCTCACACCACAGAGCCCAGCCTATCAGTACAGGACAGCTGCAGTTTCAGATGGGCCTTTTCTGGGTGGTGGCACATTAATCAAAAACCAGGACCTTTAAAGATCTGAATATGCACACAAAGAAGCTGGCACTACAACAAAGTTACTCCTGCATATGAAACAGGTACAATACAGTAAACTGCATTAAAGGAGCACACAGCTTTTTAATCGGCATACATGCAGCACTAAAATTAAGAAAACATGCAATGCAGCAAAGGTTGGAAAGCATCTAGTACCTTAGGAATATGCAATACCATAGACATTCAGTAACTTCATTTCTGATCCCCTTATGACTGACTAGCACTGTGTCTCTGGCCTAGTTTTCCCTGTTCAAGTAGAATACAACATGATGTCATCACTCAGTCCTCACTGGAAATATACAGAGCATGCATACCATACTCTTCATGCAGATTCAGCATGGGTAGCAACAGGAATGTTAAGACTGTAATGGAAAACCGTACATAATAAAAGGAATATCTCTTCAGAAAACCACACTATGGAACCATTAGATTACTTTTTGCTCAAGCACAAACGAGCACGTTTGGTTTTGTAATTGTTTGAAAAACATATTAATACTTTCGAAAAGGCCTATACTGTAAGTATCCTCCAAGGACTCATAAGTCTTTGAGTTTGGAAATTCCCTTTTAAATGTGAGTGACTCAGGAATGGTCAGACAACAAGTCTTAGGCCTCTCTCTTGCACCAGATAAAGCTTGATCCCTCAGTGAAAAGCTTATCTGATACGTTTCGAGGCCACAATCTCTATGTACATCTTAAATTATCCTACTGAGAAAATTCGTTTCCCTGGCAGCTAAAAAGTTCTGAACTTCATTTACTGTGCACATGCCACTCGCCTGTACTGTAAATCAAACACATTTCCGGCCACTTGAGCCACTAAAGGTTAAAGTCGGACCAAACAGCTTCTCAGCCATGATTAAAGCACATGAAGCGGAGTGAATACTAACAGATGAAGCTACAGTAATACGCAACATCTCAAAATAACAAGTGAGGCATGTGATCTTAGCTAAACGTGAAAACCTGCAACTTTAGGAATGTCAGAATGCCCTGCCAAAGAACCAGGGCCTCAGCCTCCTAGCTGGAGGATTGCCACTACACTGGTGAAGGTACAACTGCCCTCAAATCTTTTCCAGATGCTTTGCGAGGAGTCCGATCCCAGATTCCCGATTGGAGTGTGGCTCTGTTATGACCGATGCACACCCTGCCTTGCTCTGTTCACACCACTGAGACGACTGATCTCATGCGATAGCACTGCTGACCCAGAGAGTGGCTGAAGGATGAGCAGACAGAGCTCAAACACTGAAAATCAATAAGGAAACCATCCCAGTTCAGTTTTGGAGGACCGTAAAAAAAAAAAAAAACACGGAACGTCTGGCAGGAGGGTTCATGGGTCCTGCACTCAATTCGTCATGTGACCCCACGTGACTTACAACTGCCCTAGTGAGAAAATGGACCGGTCCCACAGCAGGACTGGTTTTTTAAATTCCTTCTACATGTTCATCATGCTGCAAACCCAGTGCTGGCGTTCCCCCCTTTGGAAGACTGAAGTACTGGCTGTTGTTTAAAAATCCAGAAAAGCTTCTGCCAAGCGGAGCAGCACAAAGAGCTTGGAGATTTTAAGACGGGGGCCTTTAGTTATAAATAAAATAAAAGCTTAGGATGCCAAGCTTAGGTGGCTTCTTCCTAAAGACATAATTGCTGTGTTTGAGATTCTGTTTAAACACAACCCATGCATAATGCCTCTCTAGGGTATAATCATAAAAGCTGTGGTTGTTGCCTACCCTGCGCTAGAATGCTGGGTTTTTTAAGTACAGAACAGTAGGAACAGTAATGTGGTGAACTGCTGTATCTGTATGTTCCTCCAGAGCTGTAGGCAAAACAGTCCGGCTGCTTCCCATTTCCTCTGCAGCTTTCTGGCCATTTGCAATTAATTTACCATGCAGTCTGCAATCTCAGCTTCAACGCGGGCCATCGATTATTATCGACAACGCCAGCGTTTTTTTAAAGCGCCGGCCTTCTTCGCCCACCCAAACTGACAGACAGTCTCGGGGACTGCCTGATACGGAACGTCTCCCTTCCGCGTTTCCCGCAGGTCTGATGTCTTGCGCGACGTCCGTGCGAGTCGTTCGCTTTGCTCGCTGGTTAAAAACCGATTGACAAAAAAGCAAAACGATTTGGAAAACATAATCAATTTTTTTTTGGGGGGGGGCATTTTTTTCCTTTATTCTGCTTCTCGAAAAGTGCTGCTTCACCTTATAGAGTGATCAGAACCCTAGTAGTTCAACTCCTAGAATACGGCTGATAGATCAGATTCAAAATTTCCCAAATGCGAGCCTTATGCAAAGATACAAGTTATCGATCATTATTCTTGATTCACAGTTTTGTACCTAGAGGAGCACTGAACTTGCAGCTTAAAGTAGGCTGCTGTCTAATTTTTTTTTATTGACCTCATTTGTACTTCAACAATGATGTCAATTTTAAAAATCCAGCATTTCTGCCATTTTCCCGAGGAAGCACGCATTTACTATGCGTGCAAAAAAAAACCCAACAATACATGAAAGCATTTAAGCACAGAAACAGCAAGGCAGAGAGTACAGGGAGTGGTCTTTGCAGCTGGAATAGAAGCCGTTTGTCAGTCTGGGTTCTTCCATGTCAACAGAAACAGGTGTGAGCTTCGGAGTTTCCAGAGACTGTGGTTTGAAAAGCTTCTCTCATCTGAGAACCGCGCACTGCTGCCCATTTCTACGTCACACTGGGACATCCATCTCTAATACAGCCTGTTTCTTCAATTAGCATTTCTGGGCTTATTACAATGGACATGGGCCGTGGACTCTACATAAGCTTGTCCTTAAAAAGTAATCAGCTTGCCCTGAAACACTCTTGTACAGTATGCAGAACAAGACAGTCCATTATGTACCACTTAACAGCAGTATGCAGCTGATTAAAGTGATTAAAGGATCTGTATCTCAATTGTTCACATGTAAAATGTATTTTATGCAATGAAGAATTGTGCCTTTAAACTCCGACAGGTTGCACTGGCTTGGTATTAATCCAAATCAGTTACAGACCAACAAATTGCTCACTGCAGCACCAGCCTTCGTTTAAAAAAATACTGTTTTAACTTATTAAGCTAGTGCTTAATAGAACAGAAACCGACATGTTATAAAAATAATTTATTCATTGCTACAGACAGGATGGTAAAACGATACTCAGTGTTATTGCATACAGTACTACTGAATTAAAGGCACAGTTATGTGAAAAGTTAAGAATGCTTAAAACAATTACTTTACTTCAGGAAAGCCCTCATTATTACCTTATTCCACTGCTAAATGTATCTAGTGGCCACAGGCAGTTGTAGAACAAAGACACTAATGCATTTTAAAACCAAACCACTCCTTTTGATTAAAGCCAGACATACAGCAATCACTAGCAGACTGACTTCAGATGTAATGATTCTACTGTACACCATACTAAGGAATGTGGCTTGGCTGCCTTAGTCCACTGGGTTGCGTAGCTTGTTTGAGAGAGCTCCTTAATTGGTCATCTTAATTAACCGCGTTCTTTAAGTCCGCTTCAATTAAATTGGAGAGCTTCCCTCAGCAGCTCAACTGAGTCCCAGATCAGAGCCAGCTCAACAGCTCATTTTAACAGTTTCTCTGTACTGACTGCAGACCCCTGTAACAACCCCTGCATGTACGTGCTTGATGGGTATTGTTCATGACAAGGCAGAAGAGGGCTCGTCTTCCAGGGCGTTCTCTCTACAGCAGGCAAAGAAATTGCATTTGGAACAAAGTACTGTAACGCTTACGGCCGTCAGGTACTGTGTAAGAGCCGGCGTACCAGAGCAGGTGACGTCACCGCCCTTCCCTATGATAGCAGGACTACAGCTACTGGGCTGGATAGAGATCTCTCTTTAGCTCACGGGGCTAGGTCGCTGCAGAGAGACGCGGAAGTCCCGGGTTCGAGCCTCAGTCGGGATGGGGTCGACCTGATGCGGCAAGGGCGCCCGCCTGAGCCCCCGTTGCGTTACATTGGTGTCAGAAGCGGGGTGGGATAGCCCTTCGCCGGGGACGGCGATTTAAGCGGGGGAGAGTGTAACGCTTACGGCCGACAGGTACTGTGTAAGAGCCGGCGTACCAGAGCAGGTGACGTCACCTGCTCTGGTACGCCGGCTCTTACACAGTACCTGTCGGCCGTAAGCGTTACAGTACTATGTTGTCATTGAATTAACATTTTTTATTTCTCAAAATCCACCGGCAGACATAACAATTTCTCAGCAAGACGGCTTCTGTAAAACGCTTTTAAAGGCACCATGATAAAGTTTATATTAATTGCTTTTCTCCCTCACTACATTTCCTTACTTCAACGTTACAATTTCCTAGACAGAAGGGAACCAAAATGTTGAACCCGGACCTGTACCTTCCCAGAGAGAATCACATCAACCAATCTGTGTTAGCTTTGAAATATGCATTTCATACGAACGTGGAACAGCAGAGCAGAACACCGACTGAGGAGACGACCTCACCCAGTGGGCTAAACCGCTCCGTTAAGATTGAATGAAACAATTTCAGTATGAAAAAGAGCAGTCAGCTCATATCTTACTAAAGCGACCATTGTAACAGACAGCGCTTTAAACGAATAATAATATATATCAGAGGTAACAAAAGCACTGCCTTCGGTACTATATTCAGCTAGTCAGACAAGCCAAATCTGCCTACTCTATTTATTCCACCAGGACACAAGACGGGCATAAAATGAAGGAACGCATTTTTGCCTTAGTAAATGTTTTTCTCTTTGTTCTTACGTTTCCTAACGTGCGCTTTGGGTATCCGAGGAGTGGCTGCTGAGTTTTTCCAGAAGGTGTGTAATTTCTGTGGGAAGAAGGTGGTGGTGGAGGGGGGGAGGGTCTTTTTGCAAGAAGTCATAGCGCTCTACGTTCACCCGCACAGTTGGCCCTGCTCAGTAAATATGCTTCGCCCTCGGCAGACTCGACAAGGCGAGAAAATCCTTTGTCTGTCGATTTCCCAAGCGCTTCCGCTCGCCACAGAGCTCGCCTTGAGCATTAGGCCGGCAGCGTCTTACAACAGGTCCCCTTTAAGACCCCGAGAAGGGGGGGGCGGTTGAGAAAGGTGTGTCCGGAGCCATGAAATCGGCAAGACAAAGATCTCAGCAAAAGCATGCAGCGGCCATTGACAATCCAAATCAATAGAAATACCACCAGTACAGCACATTTAGCCTTTAAACTAGAAATACCAGAACTGCCGTGGAGATTCGATTTGGGGTTTTTACAGCACAATAACGCTCTGCTCACCCACCAAGGAAATTCGATATGAATTCACCTTAAGATCGCCACTATTTCACTTAACTGCCGTTAAAAAAACAAATCCAGATAAAGCCCGTCTCGTTATTCGCCTGCAAGGCTGCGCGGCGCGGCGCCTGTGGTGCGTGTGCTCTCCTGCCCAAAGGCTTCGGTGCTGTTACAATGCAGCACATTACCACACCACTCAATTGTAGCGACGTTACCGCAGTGGCTGTTCTGACACGGCAAGAACACCGCCGAAGAAAGTCATTTCTGTTATTCATCTCTGCTGCACGTTGACCACGCCAGGCGCGGCGATCAGATTCTCCACTAGGCAGATGATGTAGAGCAAACCTACGTAAATGCAGTTTTTTTTCCAGGCTTATGCATGTAAAGAATGCGCCTTTCTGGGGTTTTTTTTTACCCCTCTGATCTGATCTGACACTCCCGGGGCGATGGCACGGTGCTGTCACACACCCAGCAGCAGGGCAGCCCGGTCGCGCCGGCTGCAGCCCGCATCAGCACCACTGGGCGCGGATAGCAGAAGGGAGAGAAAAACTGTCCCTTTCCACTGCATGTCGAAGGAAAGCGCCGACACCCCTCTCTCTCTGCACAAAGCCGCTAAGCGCCTTGACTGCTCTACCGGCATCTACTGCCTGGCATTTCTCCACGCGGGGAACGTCGCGTTTGTGCAGAGCGAAACCAGAGAAAGCTCCAGAACAGCCGGAGAAGCGCGTTCCAGCACACGCATACATTTTATTGTTTGTTGCCACCAAACACGGAGGAAGGTTCCGCTTTTCTTCCTCCTTTCCACACGCTAAAAGCCCGCCTTTGTGTGCAAGCGCCTTCCACGCGGGGCATCTGGTTTTGCGAAACATGCAAATCAATTTAAATTTAATCGCAATTGAATAGAAATTAACCGCTGGAGGTTGCAGAGGGGGGAAAACGGAGCCAAACGTCTTTTTAAACGTCTGGGCATGACAGGCGCATCGCTCCCCGTATTCGCGAGCTTACGGGTCAGCCCTGTAGCGCGAAATGCCCAGAAGAGACACTTTAAAGAATTTGTATGCATTGTGGCAGCATCCGAAAATCTCATTTCAGCGACAGAAAGCGCCGGGCTGGCCTTTTCGGCGGGTGACAAGCTATAACGCAATTGTTATAGACGTGCAAGCTCTTAACCACGGCCCGAGCATTCGTCGAACTGGTAAAATCGAAAATAAAACGCAGATGCCACATTACCCACCTTTATTTTTCAGAGGAGCATGTGAAATTTCCCAGTTCGTGCTGGTGTAAGCTGTCATGCATAGAACTACACAGGCCCAACCTCTCCCACCCAACGGAAAAATATTATACTGACATGACAGGCACGAACGCCGGTTTTAAATCGTGACAAAATTACCCAACCTGGACAGCTGACAGTGGCCCCGCTGCAAAGCCGTGTCTCTTAATGAAAGTTATGACTGAAACCGTGCAGATTTCAGTTTCGCTAATGGCCAGAAATATAGCTTTACTTACCTGTGTGGCAGACAGTGTTATTGTCTCTCCAGCTGCAGTCAGTCACTGACCAATCGATCGAGCGCTGCAGTTCGCTTGGAGCCCTCTAGGGGGAGGGGGCGCTAGAGAGCCGAGTGAATGAGGAAGAGAGAGGGGGGCTGCTTTTGAGCTGTCATCTTCTATTTAAAAGAAAAATCTTCCTAAATAAGCGCATTTACTGATGTTAATATTGTGGCATCTGTCATGTTGTTTTAAATACCACCTAAAATACTATAGCGAGTATTGC
The DNA here is from genome assembly GCF_055471065.1 of Atractosteus spatula. Taxonomy (NCBI): domain Eukaryota; kingdom Metazoa; phylum Chordata; class Actinopteri; order Semionotiformes; family Lepisosteidae; genus Atractosteus; species Atractosteus spatula. The sequence goes on along the minus strand of NC_142731.1, from coordinate 8,192,869 downwards.
TTATCGTTGTGCTTTAAGAAATAAGAACGAAATACGATTTTCCTTGGTCCTATATGGTAATGCTTACTCATTCTGTAATATCATCGGCCGGGGAAGGATTTTTCTTTGCCCTTCTGTATAGTAACGGAATGCCCATCGTCAAAAACATACAAATCAGAAAAGCTGACATACTGTATGTGTCACCAAATATTGCATGTGCCCAGAAGTACTGTTCTAGTTTTCTCCCTTATTTACCTGCCTTATTCATTCCAGGTTTAACATGTTGTGGACTTCTGTGCAAATTAAAGGTATTATAACAACTCTTTATTATTTGGTTGACAGTTTTATTTATGGGGAAGCATTGCTGTCTTGCAGTGTTGTGGCCCAGGTCAATTCCAGACCTGGAGTGCTGTCTCAGCGGTGTTTGCATGTTCTCCCTGTATTCATGTAGGTTTTATTTCTGGGTGTTCCAGTTCCCTCCCACGGTCCATAAAACGTACTGGGAAAACGGGCGCTGGTGCGAGCGTGTGTTTGTGTCTGTGTGCCCTGTGATGGGCTGGTGTCCTGTCCAGGGTGTGTCCTGCCTTGTGCCCAGTGTTTGCTGGGATAGGGCTCCGGCTCCTCTGCGACCCTGAATCTGAAGAAGTGGTTAGAAAATGGATGGGTGTGTTTTATTCATAGCAAATTACTTTGGTATCCATTTGTGCACCTGGGTATTATACTGTAGCAATCAGTGGGAAGTACCTTGATTAAGTTGATAATGATAATAATAATGTTGCTTTATTGGCCCTGTACAATTTCTTGCATTAGGAATTCGTCTTCTCACAGACCCCAGCTTACTCTCCATGAGACACAGACAGGGAGAGAAGCTGGGGGTCAGAGTGCAGGGTCAGCCATTGTGCACCACCCCTGGAGCAGTTGGGGTTAAGGGCCTTGCTCAGGGGCCCAACAGAGTAGGATTCCTCTGCCAGCTGCGGGATTTGAACCAGCAACCTTCCAGTCACAGGCACAGATCCTGAGCCACAGAGCCACCGCTCCGCCCTAATGAGAGTAGCTGTCAGGAGTGGGATCCTACAACAGTACTGGTACAACAGTATCTCGCCACCCAAGATCTGGACCCCAAATTTGTTATGAATCCAGAGGCCTTGGAGACAATATCCCTAAGCTGAGTTTGTTTTTATGACTGAGGAAGACACTAGGGTTTGGAAACCCTGAAATGGCACCTACAGCTCTGCCTTGGCATTCAAGGGTCACAGAGCAAGTTTGAGACATTCCCAAAGCTGAGGGTCTCTGCAATGTGCTCCTGCCTACAATCTGCATGTAGGCTTTGAGAAGCCGCCTTTCAAGACGCTACATAAAACAGTTTATTACATGATGATTATTATTATCAGGCAGACTGACAGCTTATATCGACAGGTGGAACATAAAATAGAAGCAAGAGAGATGCAGGAAACTGTTATAATGCAATGAAACACAAAATAGTTCAATTATTTGAATGTATTGAATATACGTGTTATCATTGTTTTACTTACATTTCATGCACAACATATTAATAATTACAGCAATTAGAATTTAATAACCCTAAATGGAAATAACGGATTTCTGAATAATCACTATTGCAATTCATCTTTATAAGTGTTCTGAACGTTTCTTTGCAGCTCGTGTCACGTTGTTCTTTCTGTGATTATGCCAGTGTGTAGTGTCTTCCATGGCTGCATGAATTAAAATAACGACACAGTGTGCTGGTGACGTTTCTCGCCGTCATTGCAAAAATGTTCCACTAGATGGCAGGCACGCTCAATGTATGTGTGATTTGATGACACCGGAGGCACAATTCAATGTTTCACCTCGGCCTGTTTGACTAGTATATTGTTTTGAACTAAAGCCATTATGAAAGTGGTCTTGAGTTGGGGTTGTAGGTCAAAGGATAGTACTTAATGGTAAGGCAATATTTATTGAGTATGCAGCACTTATCTATATTATTTATTATAGGTTTATTGTAGGTTACTATACAATATAAAAAATATTAGCAACTTTCAAGGACATTAAAGACATTTACAAGAGAGTCTTGAAGGTGAAAAGATAGTTATGAGTAATCCCTATGCTTTTACAAAGGAAAAAAAGACAGAGATCTTCTAAAGGAAAAATATTAGCTATCTAGTCTTTAATTGAAAACATAACATATCGCACGAGGACCTTCCTATTGTGTTATTTTCTGTATATTTTCTGTATAAAGTATAAAACATCTGCCAATCAACAAATACGTTCCAGAAGAAATTTATATGGAGGTCCCATGATTCAGAAGGAGAAATTCAGTCTTCTGATTACACCATTCAGCAAAATCGATGCTACTGTACACAGAACGCATTACATTCTGAGCCAATTACTGTAGTAGGATCCAAAGATTGTGTTTTCCACATTCTTATTTCATTCTTACTGAAACCGCGCTCAAACCTTTATGATTTTTTTCAGAATACTACTCTTCGTGCATTTAATCCTTAGCAATGAGAACTGACTCAGCATTTGATTTATAACTGACTGAACAATAAGAGCACACTCAGTGGAAAAAATGGGTAATGGGAATCATGATAAACATAATGTTATATAAACGTACATGTTGCTTGGGTTTGCAGTTCTTACATAGTGACATAGTGTTGATTTATAATGCACTGTTTTTCAGGTCATGCTAAAATGTCAGAAACGTAAAAACACCCTTTACTGTTCCTTGCACTGAACTAAACCTTCTGAATAATTTGTCTTTTTTTTTCGAATCATTATTTCTGACGTGCTGCCTAGACAGTATGTTATACCGCTGACGGTCACAAGAGAGCGGTGTTGCAGCTGAACTCTCTCTTGTGCCTGGGCCGTCAGAACAGCCTGTTCCTGGGCGAGCATCACAGATTATCAGAGAATTTCGTTCCTATTAGCTACTGGTCCAGTGTCTGAGCTAAAAGAAGTTCCTGGTTCAAGTTCTGTTTCTGGTACTAAGTGTGGGTAACCCAGCATTCCTAAAACCTTGTTGTGCCCTGTATTTTGGATAAAATGTAAAAACGTGATTTTATTATAAGTGACTCTGCAGGAGTGATGACTACATTTGGCATTAGTTTATGTTTTTGGGGATGAACACATCTCCTTGTCTCCTTAGTGACTGTTTATTGCTGTTAATTCTTATTGGCTTATCATGAACATCCTGAATGCCTATCATATAATACCAAGTATTTCCTTAGGAATAAATGTTGCTTGTTAGTTTGGCCTGTGTTCATTTAAATAGAAATAATTATTTCTTTTTACTCCTGCCTCTAAAATGATCTGCAGTTCTTCGATAACCACTAGTCGATTAAGCGTTGTCTACCGACACAGCCTAAAAGTCAAAAGCAATTAAAAATCCCGTGCACGGCTGGCTTGGTGCTCGAATGTTCTTGGACAGCCTAACCATGACTTTCTGCATTCCTGGAACATTTGTCGGACTGTCCAGGGCTCCACGCTCATGTCCAGAGCTCAGAACCAATTGAGGAGGAGGAGCTGTAAGCCAGTCTCCCAGATGAAGAGTGTGTGCATGCTTCTGAACAAAATGTTCTTCTCTCCAGCAAGGTGGTGGTGACCATTCAAGTCCTCGGCGAGTGAAACAGGAGATAAGACCGTACACAGCTGGTGGAAAATGCTGAATGATGTCTAAAAATGCATCCAAATGTTGTTCCTGTACAGGACTGAGAGCGGACGGCCATGTTGGTGATCTTTGGATCCTTCACTTGCAGAAAAACCCCAGGTGCAGAAGGAGAGATGGGGCCTATTTTGGTCTCTGTGTTCCCTGCATGTGTTAGAAGAGCCCTTCTATAAAAGGGTAAGGCTATTGTCCTGGGGATCGCTCCGGATCAGGTGACAAGTCGATTTATAGAGTCTCCCCACCCCCTCCCGCCCCTTGGATCAAATTCCTCTGTTGCTGCCCCGCTGTGACAAGCCGCTCTGGAAGGTGCTGATGTCTGTGGATGTTTTCGGAAATGCCCAGAGGACGCAGAGCCCTCCAAGCTGGCCGCGGGCACTTGCTCAGCCGGGGTATGTGGAGCACTCTGGGAAAGAAGGCAACAGCTGGGCCAGTTAAAAAACACTTAGCAGGGGGAGGTCGGTTGTGTTCAGAACAATGTCTCATTTTGTTTTTTGAAACACATAGTTACTGTACCTATTGCCAACTTGGACGTCCAGCAAGGAGGAAAGTGTTACATCCGTGCAGTCTGATGAAGTACAGTTCAAAGTACAGCAGCTCGCAGAGGGCTGTCATACACAGGGCAAGCAAACCAACTCTCTTCAGTCTTGCATAGAGGAGACTGAGATTTGGACATGGAGATTGGATCCAAGTACATAAAAGTCCAAGAGTTATATAGACATTGCCCACCTGGAAGATTCAAATTCAGACAAGGACAGTTGGAAACTAAAAGGTAATTCATTTAATAATTAAAAATAAGTCCTTACACTTATATAGCATTTTCCTGGACACTTCCCTCACAGCGCCGTACAGGTAATGGGGATCCCCTCCACTGCCACCAGTGTGCAGCCCCACCTGGATGATGCACCAGTACTCTCCCCCCCACACACAGCTCTCAGTGGGGAGGAGGACAGTGATGAAGCCAGTTCAGAGATTTAGGAGGCAGAATAAGAAATACAGTTTTACCCTAAGAGCTGTGGCTGTCTGAGCCGGCTTCCCAGCCAATTGCTTGAGGCCCAGAGTCACCACAAGTTAAAGAAGCAGCAGAACGAGGTTGTAAAATCGTACCTCCTGAGCTGCCAAGCAAGAAGAGAGGCCACAGGCCTTCCTCGCATTTGCAACTTTTCTTCTGTTCTTATGTTACGGTTATTAGAGTCATGATATAAAAATATAAGAATTGCTTGCATTTGCGTGGTGCTTGTCATCTCAAAGGATCCCAAAGAGCACCAAATACAAGAGAGCATCCTGTCCTCTTTATCCATCACCTCCCAACACATCCTTCTTATTGCTTTTTGTATTATTACAGATACAATCTGCCTTGTCCTGCTCTTACCTGGTCCTGACTCTCCATTGTCATTAAAAATCCCAAAAAGAGTATCCTGGCCAGATTTGCCCCTGGCCTTTACCAGTCATGGCCTCCTAATAATCCTCAGCTCAGAACTGGCTTCATCAATCTGTTCTCCTCTCCACTGAGAGCTGGTGTGTGCGGAGTGTACTGGCGCATCATCCAGGTGGGGCTGCACACTGGTGCTGGTGGATGGGAGTCCATATTACCCGTAAAGCGCTTTGAGTGGAGTGTCCAGAACTGCGCTATAGAAGTGTAAGCAATTATTATTTCTACTGCATTTAACACAGTATTGCAGCATTCTCCAGATTCTTCTGCAACACACAGTGGGTTTCATGTGTCTCTTTGGGCTGAGGCTGGACTAGAATGCTTACGGCGCATTGCTGGCCGTGACTGTTTGGGAGTTTGACCGTGCACACTTCTGGAGCGTCCTCACCTCGGTGTCATGATGGAAGCAGAGCGCAGCATCCCGAAGCACAGTTTGCCTAACAGGAAAAGACTGCAAGGCACAGAGAAATGTGGCAACTCAGGACGCAGATGGAAAGGAAGCCACATGCCTGCTGAAGACATACTGTGGGTAACCTGCAAATTTACTGTGCTGGTTTCTCGATTCATCATGGTAACCTGGCATAAGGATCTTATGACAAATACTTCTGCAGTGTATATTGTATGCATATAATTTTATATGATAACCCACTAGGTTCAGGTAGCATGTTTTCCTTTTTTTGAGTTAGTTTTTTGCTGAATATTACTATTACTGTATATTACTATACATATACTATATATACATATAGATATACTATACATATACTATACTATATAGTATATATACTATACTATATATATACTATATATTACTATATATATATTACTATATTACTGTACTATTATTATTATTGTATTATTGTATCATTCATTACACTGTGGCCGTGTTGTCTGTGTAAAGCTGCTGTTGCACTGCAATTTCCCTCACGGGATCAGTAAAGTATCTATCTATCTGAATACAGATCGTGGAGGGTAGGATACTGTATTAAAGATAGCACTTGTTTTCTTCCTCTGTACTTGCAGATACAGTCTCTCATGATTCTCCACCTTCTCCTCCTGCTCTTCACCAGAGAACTAGCAACTAGAAAAGCCCCCCAATAGAAGCCCTTTGAGTCTGTAATCTTAAAGCCCCCTCTTCCACTGGCACAGTATCTGCTGCCTCCAGCCGTCTGCAATGTGAACCCTGCAGCTACAGACCTGCTCCCCATCATCCGGCACCCTGGCCACTACCCACCGCACACATCCGGCCCCTTATCAGCTCCTCAGAGGCGCTCTAAGATTGCTCTAGAAGGAAGCAGGCTTGTACCCCTCGCCTTCTCCAGTTCTGACAGTAGAATTTTGTAAGGAGGTGTGTTTGGATTCCGTTTTCAGACCCCTGGGAAAGGGGCAGGGCCGGATTTTGGTGTCCGTCGGCCCCCGGCACTTTTCACTTCGAAATGTGCAAAAAGAGAGGGGTAAACGCCATTTGAGTGACGTCGATTGACGAGATGCACTTGAAACCCGTCTCATGCTTAACCACGTGATTGATGGAGCGGGGCCGAGCGACCCTCACTTCGACACTTCCAGTCTCTAGAATAGCCGCTAGAGGGCGCATGACTATTGATTTGGAGCACCTCGCAAGCATGGTGTTTCAGCTCGTTTTTGGTTGGCGTTTCCCTCCTTTTGTAGACCCTACAATTTTCGTAGGCCCTATGCGAGATCCGGCACTGGTAAGGAGACGGTTCCGACATATCTGAGTCACATGTACAAGACACGGGGTATGTACTTTATAGTGGCATTAGGTTGTAGAAGTGGCTTCCACTCCGCTTCCGAGCTTGGAGTGGGGGGACCAGAAACTGCCCGTTTGCAGCGCCGCGTCCTTTGTTGAACCAAACAAAAACCACGCGTCACATTTGAATTTATTTTAATCTTTGAAATATGACAGAAAAATAAATAAAAATATCATCAGACAGCTGAACATCGGGAACAGGACTTTTCTTCTTTTTATACGAACAAAGTTGTGTCTTTTTACATGAAAAGTACAGTGCGCTGGAGAGCAAGCGAGCAAGCGCCTGGATCTCTAAGCCGCTGTAGGTACCAGGGTGTGTAAGGACACCTCTCAGCACTAGGGGGCGCTGTACACTGAAGGCTCACAAGGCTGGTTTCGTTGAAGGTCGTTTTGATCGTAGGCGCTTCTCAGCTTCTACAGAAGAAGAGAATAATTACTGTTAATATGCGGTAGAACTCGGTGGCATTGAAGAGTCTTCCCTTTTTTTTACCAAATAAAAAAGAAAGGAATTCTTTTACAAGTTGGCCAAAATACAAAACGAGTAACAGTAGAAACCAGTGAGAAACAAAAATCGGGATTTAATGATTAGTAATGGTTTAAGGTCACCGATCATGCCTCACTTACGTTGGGGGCTATCTTTTATCCAGACATGATGTGCTTGATGAAAGCTGCAAGAGAAACAAACACATTGTTAAAGAATATCATCAGCAGAACACCGGCGCCGCTTGTTCTCACAATCGGTTCAAGTCGTATCAGACGTCATGCAAAGGGCGGCGTATCTCTATGTTGAGTAGATGATTTTTCATTTCCGGATGGAAACATCACAACCAGAACAGGATCATATAAGAAAAAAAAAATTTTCACAAAGCAAAAATGTTGTCATGGTAACATCCATCTTTTTTCATGGAGCGCTGGATAAAAGAACAGCTAACTGAGTTAGCTCTCTTCCCGATGGATTCTGTCATTTGCATTAGTCCCTGCTCCTGAGGTGCTGTAATGCTTTCTGACAATATTGCAAATACTTCTAGATCCACATGTTGATTTATGAGGTATGTGAACAACTGACTGCTGTTTTTCTATTAAATAATTGAAGTCTGTTAATGAGTCTGTGAGGACTGACAGTCGTTGCTATGCAGTAGTCTAGACACAGTCAAGAGCATCAGCAATGCCACTTTTGTGGGATCAGGTTCCACTATTGTAAGTATTTTCAACTATAGCAACATCTTGGATTGTTATTAACAGAGCTTAGTTTGGGCGAGAAGAAGCCAAGCTCATCATTCACCATCTCTCATTCACGGATTGAACAGAATCTTCAAAAACACTGTCGCAGGTAAACAGGTAAACTATACACGAGCAGTCAATATGAAGGGTTGTAGCAGCCAATCCATCGCATTTTCCAACCAGATCTAAATGACACCCTGCCAGGTGAGACTCGTAATGAGCATAATTTGTTTCTCGATAAAGCCGACTTATTGTAGTGCAAATGATAGATCTATCAACAGATCTGTTAGCTGTTGGCTTAAAACAAAATGGCTGCAATTTAACAAAATGGTCATTATAGAATGAAACAAGTAAAAGGGGTCTGGGAGTGCAAAACGTCTGAGACTTTTGCACAACATTTTCTGTCTTGGTACCTCCCCCTCAAAGTAAAGCCTTAATCATATATCCCTGACCTCCCTACAGCATAGAGGGATGTGAAAAGCTGAGAAAAAAATCGATGTGCTGTTTATTGTGTGCCCACAGCATTTTCCTTTTGTGAAGGTGTCCTTGGAAGGCAATACAAATTCTTGGGATAACTGAAAAATACAGGTGAGATTGACATTTGATTGCTGCTTTCTGGATGTTTGAAGATAGTACGTCTGTGTCATAAGTAAAAAGCAGACAGTGGATTAAGATACAAGGTTTTGCTGATACTTTTTCCCTCGTTATTACAATTGACAGAACCTAATCTGAAATGAGAAAATGATGGAGCAGTTGAGGCCACATGGACCAATGGGCTTTCCCAGGAACCCTGTGAATCTGTCATTTTCACACGCAGGGCTGAGCAGAGTCTCACTGCAGAGGGATGGGGGGGACTGGTTTGCACAGAAATCTGACCTTCGTAGTTGATGCACCCGTTCGCATCCTCCTGTCCAGCCATTAACTGCTCCACTTCATGCTCTGTCATTTTCTCTCCTGCAGGGGTGACAAAAGTTACATTTTGTCGTTTGTGTGGAGCACTTTGCGGGCGTGTGCATGCAGCAGCGTGAACAAACTGCATTCCCTGAAGTAGGCATCTGCAGAATATTCTCACATGTGTGTCTTTGGAGTCTGTAACATTTAATCAAAGCTATCATGTCTGTGATGGAGTATTGGGCACAACACAGAGCCACATTTGAAAGCATTAAGAGTGTTCTTATTTGCTTTTGAAAGGTCTACAAATAATTAGCTGCATCTTCCTCATTTATAAATACTTGAATAAAAGCTGTTTTTTTACATGCTAATAAAGTTTAACTCTTAAAGCAGGGTAGTCCAGCCCTTTTACTAGAAGGACACAATCCAGTGGGTTTTATTGGTCTCTTATAAGTCTTTATAGGTCTCTTTAAAGGCACAACAGCTTACAGACTGGGAAAAGCTCTTAAACTGGTCCCATTAGGCCAATAATGGTGGAGTGTCATAAAGCCAGACTAGAATAAAGACCTGCAGACACACGTGCTCTGCAGAAGCACATCCATAGCCCAGAGTGGTCCCAGCGTTAACACTGTGTATTCTGCCGCAGAATAAAGGCTCAGCAAAGCGGAGGAGCAGTGTCTCACCGAGCGTGGCGAGGACGTGGCGTAACTCAGCACCCATGACAGTCCCGTTCCCCTCCTTGTCAAAGACGCGCAGACCCTCTATGAAGTCCTCCATGGTGCCCTGGTCCTTGGACTTGGAGATGTGCTGCAGCATGGGGAGGAAGGTCTCGAAATCCAGCATCTTGGTGTTCATTTCTGTGGGAAGAGGTACAACACTCACTGCACCCACCCGCTACCTGTCGAGGGTTTCAAGGCACAGCATCCCAGGAGGAGAGGAGAATATCAAGAGGGCAGCTGTGCAGCCTAGTGGTTAGCATTCTGCACCTGCAGCCTGAAGGTTATGGGTTCAACTCAACCACTGGCACTGCTGTTCCCACCTTGAGTCAGATACTTCCCTAACACTGCTCCAGTAAAATACTTAAGTGTAGGAATGTGAACCAGTGTAAGTGCTCTGGGGAAAAAGCATCTGCCAAATATAATAATGAGTCTGCAGTGCTGTAAGTCTGCAGACACAAGCAGTTAGAATCTTGCGGAAGCAAAGCTACCTGGGTCCAGAAGACATGGGAATGAGTACTGTATATTGAATGAGCTTTAGTCCTCACTGCCTGTCACACTTATTCATTTGTTAGTTGGTTGACTTGAGGGGCTGGTTGGGACGGAGGTAAAGTCACTGACCCTCGGGTTTGGGCTTCCCCAGTATTTTCACGACCTCAGCGTTCGTGGGGTTCTGGCCCAGAGCCCTCAGCACGTCCCCACACTGGGCATAAGTGATCTTCATCTCCCCGGTCGGTGTCCTGTCGAAGAGTGTGAAGGCCTCCTTGAACTCTGTGGAGACACGGAGACGCAGCGGGGGTGAGAACTGCTGTATCTACGCAACACGGGCTAGGGAGGAAACAGAGCCACACAGCAGCACAGAGTAATAATGTGGGGTACCCAGCTCTCTTCCTCGGGGGCGCCAGGGACCACAGCCTGACAGTTTAAAGTAATAATTAATAATGAATTATATAGCGCTTTTCTGGACACTCCACTCAAAGGGCTGTACAGGTAATGGGGACTCCCCTCCACCAGCACCAGTGTGCAGCCCCACCTGGATGATGTGATGGCAGCCATAGTGCACCAGTACTCTCCCCACACACTAGCTCTCAGTGAGGAGGTGAACAGAGTGATGAAGCCAATTTATTGATGGGGATTATGAGGAGGCCATGATTGGTAAGGGCCAATGGGAAATTTGGCCAGAACACCCCTTCTTTTTGAGAAACGCCCTGGGATTTTTAATGACCACAGAGAGTCAGGACCTCGGTTTTATGTCTCATCCCTTTTACTGTATATTGTCCCCATCACTATACTGGGGCTTTAGGACCCACACAGACGGCAGGGTGAGCGCCTCCTGCTGGCCCCACTAACACCTCTACCAGCAGTAACCTTAGTTTTTCCCAGGAGGTCTCCCATCCAGGTACTGACCAGGCTCACACCTGCTGAGCTTCAGTGGGGCTGCCAGCTGTGAGCTGCAGAGTGATATGGCTGCTGGCAAGTAGACAATTTCACCAAGTATTCCACATAGGATGAAGGAGGAAACTAGAGAACATGCAAACTATACACAGACACGCAAATCAATCAGGAATAATATAAAAGCTATATAAAAATATCTTTACATTATCTGCAAGGCTCCACAGAAGTAATGTCATACAGTACATACCCTCAATCTGGTCTGCAGTGTATTCAATCTGAAAAAAGGCAAAAAATACCAAAATTGAGACAAATCCCATGGACAAGAACTGTATTGCTAAGCTTTGGATACATTTTTACCGCTGTTGTTCTGTTATCCTTTTAGGCCCGTAACAACAAAACACCACAAACAGACCAAGCAACCGCAATCGCTTTTTTGCCAATCAGAAAATTAGTAAAGGCAAACATTGAGTCCTGTCATCACTGAAATTCAATTAGGAAGTTGTCCATGTATTTTTTTAATGGATATTAAGCATCAGAAGATTCTGTGTTGCAGATATGAAATAAATGGGTTGATTCACCTGCTGGCACTGGTGACATTAGGTTCTGCTTCATGCAAGATGGAGGAGTCCATCTACTGCTACGCGAGATGGTTTCTCTTTCTGTAAGGCCTTTGCCAAACTAATTTGTACCTTCTGCTCTGTTAGTTTCAGTGACGATTTTGCCTTCCTATTCTGTACATGAGCATGATTTCTCCCCAGACCGCAAAACCTGTTCAGCAGCAAGAGAACATTTGTGAAAGTTGGGGTGAAATTCCGATCTCCTGGGGGGGTCTGGATCCCACCCCTCTGCCGCAGAAGACGAACCTCCCCGAGCGTCTTTGTGGAGACCCACTTTCAACAACAGCAGGAGCCCAGCTGGAGGGGCAGAGGTGTCGTGTGTCTGACATGTGTGTGTGGTGGGGGGGGGGGCGGCAGGGGGGTTCTCAAGATGTTATTCCAAGGCGTGCTTCAGGGTCAAAGTTGGGCACTGCCGTCCTTCCTTTCCTATCCCACGGACTAAAAATAACTCGGCCCCGTGCTGGCGCCAGGATCCATGCGAAACCCAATCTCCCACATGGTCCCGGTGGAAAAACAGGAGCTAATTTTGGGAACAATAAGAATGCAAAGCCATGCACAGGGACCAGCCGAAGAGCAGGGAGTAGCTGCAAAGCCGTTGTAGTAAACATCTCGCTGTGGAATCCCGGTTGCACTTGCTTGCTTGTAAAACGCCAACAATTTGTCAACCTGCAGGGCCTGCAGCTGGTAAGGGGCTCCAGGAACCATAGAGAACAGCTGGGTAGCTGTGAGACTCACAAACAGGGCTGCATGGACCAGGTGCAGGATGGAAATAACCAGTAATTACAGTAATTACAATGAACTGACGCAGCTCAAGACCCCTTTTCCAGAAATGCACCTTGTGGATGTCTGGGTTTAATATTAGGTGTAGCATCGATTTTTTCACGCAGAGGCCAAAAGCAGCCAAACAAAGACCTCCTGCTGTAAAGAGTCACTGTAGCTCTATGCTGGTCTGTGGTGGAGATGCCCTGGGAGAGAAGATTCAATATTATCGAGAACGTGTAATATTACCTCACTGTTACTGATAACGTGACTTAATTTAATTCCCAAGTATTTACTTGTTAAAGCCAGTTTCAGCAAGTTTCTCTTCCTCTTCTTCCAGGTAGGATGTGGCTGTTGTGAAAGAGAGCACTGGCAGCCTGCTGAACAGGGCCTGACGTCTCCCCTCTCCCAGAGGAGACAGCGTGAGCCGAGCGCTGCTTTCTCAGGGATCCAAATGAGATGAGAGGTGACGAGGTATTGATGGCTCTTCATCATCAAGGGTTTGGTAAAAGCACGAGAGGAATTAAGAAACCATTCTAACTGAATTTCATCCTTTATTCCTATTTGAGCTCAGGAGATAAATGAACCTTTTGCTTCAAAGCATTAGTTGCCACATGAGCAATATTCGAGCAAAATATCTATATATTCTTTGAAATAAAACATTTCTACATATACTGTCACTGACTTTATGACCAGTAATACGTAGAATTCTTATTATGTAGTGTAATAATATAAGCATACTCATTAGAATGCTTATATTATTATACTAGTTGATCATTTTTTGTCATGCAAGTTTTGCATTTGTGATTCAGTTATAACTAAAGCGTATGTCTTCTTTCTCAAAAGACAATGATTGCAAGAGTCAACAAAATGACCTTATTACATTTGTAAGTCACAACGAATGTGTAGGTGAAACTCTTGAATAACTTCCTTTTAGAGATTTTAATGTCTGAAAACATGGGTTCTGACCAATGTCTTGCTGTTTTATAACTGTAACTACGCAGGGTGTAGCGCCATTCACAGTAGCTTACACAGTTGTTGGCATTTTAACCAAACCATCTTGGAGTTACACTCATTTACACAACTGGGTATTTCTCAGTACCACACTCACGGGTCGAACAACAGCATCTAATCTGGGCTTTGAACCCACAGCCTAATGGTTGTGTCCAAACCTGTCACCACTCTTCCACACTGCTGCCCTGGCACAGTGCTCACACCATTGTAGTCAATGGTTTGCCTGTGATATTGTGCCAGTACAGTAGATTCATTTGACAGCTGAGATTAAAGCAATGCCTGACACTTAGCTCCATTCACAAAGAGAAGACTGGCATCCGGAGCCTGTTTTGGTACACAGAACGAAGCTTGTCAAGCATTTCAGCGCCAGCTCAGCAACTGTCTGCTCTTTTGTTCCATCTGTCCTCTGTGCTTTCAAGGTATGGTAATAATCAGAATCAATGAATCAGACAGGAGGCTTTCTGTTTGCAGTTCCAATTAAACAAATTAAAACTGGTTTGGTTTCCATAAGAAAGCACTCTATTAATTTTTTTAAATAACGTAATTATTTTATATATTTTATATGATCTGTTTTCACAAATCATGACTGTTCCAATGGATTCATGACCATTCAACTTCATGATTCTACTGAAGAGCTGTAAAACACAATCTTACAGGAGCTACGAGCAACATTTTTTTGGTTTTCTGGCTGTGGCTTGTCCTGAATTAGGACGTTTGTGAGAAAACCAATGCCAATTTAGAAAAGCAAAATTCAGAACATTCGTGAAAAGGCACACACCCCTGAGTGGCGCTGGGAATAGGACGCGCTTTTTAGACAATTCCAATGATAAGATCTGGCAGGCAGGCAAAGGTCCGGAGCTTGGTCTTCCTCGGCGGGTGGAAGAAGACCAGCTGAGGCGAGGAACTCACGGTGACGCTCTTGGGGTCAAACTCGGGCTCCTTGGGCGGCTCAGGCTCGGGGGCGGCGGCCGGCTTGGCTGCCTCCTTCTTGGGTTCGGGCTTCTTGGGGGCCATGATAGAGAGAGAAAGTCTTCCACAGAGCGGTGGGCACCGGGGGTCTTGTCACAGAGGGGCTCCAAGGGACAAAAGACTCAGCCCATTTCCCTGGCAATATATACCCAGCCCCTCTGTGACACTGGAGGGGGGTGGGGGGTGGGCAGTGCACAGGCAACTGGAGGAGTTAGCTCTGCCTACTATATAAGGAAAGAAGTCTTACCCTTGTGCGCACTTCACAGTTTGCCCATTGTCATCAGCCCCTGTCCTCACATCCTCCATTGTGTCACCAAGCAGCTGCCTTCTTGTAGCTGCAGATAATTGCTTTCGCTTATTAATTTGTCTTTCCCTCGGGGTGTGAATCGTTCACGTTGAACGAGGAATCGCACGTTGACAGAAAAGGCATTGCTCTAATTGGGAAGGCCAGACAATGCACAGGGGACATGGACTTTTTATAACCTCCCCCACCACCCCCGCCTCATTCCTTTCAAGCAACCAAATCTGCCTGCTTCAACATCTCTTTACTTAGAAGTGATGTCTTTACAGATCGCCAAGATCCTTGCGGAGGAGCCCCTCTCTCGGCCGATTCTTCGATGAAACAGAAGCGGGGCAAAACTGCAACTTGTCACTGGACACCATTGGGACTCTCTCCTCAGGACCTCCAGGTGGAGTCTGTGAGGTGGTCCCTAGATTTGGGATCTAAATGCGAGAATGAATCATGACTTTAGCAATAGATAAAAGACAGGAAATTCGTCAGACGAACAGCTCTTAGCTCCTCTGCGTTAATGAAAGCTCTGCTGTGTCTCTTTCCCTGCTGTCAGCTGGGCAGAACCCTTTGAGTGGCAGGATTATGGACCATAATGTTCTTTAATGGTGCTAAGTGAAAAGGTGACGGGATTAGTTTATACAGACAGGGTGGAAATCCATTATAGCTGTGAACCACAGGCAGGCAATATGGCACAGGATGGCTGTTTGAACATTTCCATTGCAGGCAAACCACATACTCTAAAGTAAATGAATTATGCAGGTTACTAAAATGTGACAGGAAATTAAGAAACATCAATGACAAGAGCAATTAACGTGAACGCAGGCTTGCTTCTCACCAGGATCACCCATCAGCCCTAATGCTGCTTGTTGGACAGTGCCTACCCATCTCTTGAAGGGAACGGGGCTCTGGTCGTTAACAGCTGACTACCTCTGGGAGTAACGTTTTCAGAATGGGAAACTGCTGATCTATCGCTGGCAGTCCTATTCCAGTTCCTGAGCTAAAGTTTTCATCCCAAATCTGACTCCCCAGCTGCAGTATGAACAGTCAGTCACAGACTAACCCAACTGAGAAACACTATACTGTATGTACCTTGATTACCTACACGGGACATTGTATGCTGTCTACATCACTGGCTTTACAATTATAGTTATTTTTATCTATGAATTTTATCTAATCCTTTGGCTGAGGTATTTATCCAAACCACTGTTCGAAGCTGGCTTAATACAATGGGTTACGTGGTCTATGCAGTTGCACGTGTGATGAATTGTCCCTCCTTGTATCTGAACCATGGTTATTCTCTAATTTCTGAATTATGGTCAAACTATAACCATAGTACTACTGAAGATACAGGTCGGCAGTGCAGAAATCGCTGGTTCAAACTGGTCAGATTTTATCACTGAACCAGGAGGTGTGGCACTGACAGAGAGCCACAAGGGCTTGAAACCATCCTTTTTCTAAACTGCTTTATCCAGTGCAGGGTTGCAGGGGAAGACATAGTCTAACCTGGCGAGGAATGGGCATGAGGCACCCTGGACAGGATGCCAGGGCACACACAGGCACATGCTGATACCAGGGCCAGTTCTTCCAGTGGCCAGTTAACCTGCCAGCATGTCTTTCGACAGTGGGAGGAAACCAGAGCACCCGAAGGAAACCCACGCAAACATGGGCAGAACATGCAAACTCCACACAGACAGAATTCCCCAGCACTGCAAGGCAGCCACCATGCTGCCCGCCTGAGTTAGCCTGTCTGTTCTCAGTTTTCCATGCAACAGACGAGCCCTGAGACTTGCCTGGCATCTGAGAGCTTTGACAAGAGCGGTTGTCATTCCTGCTCAAATCGAAGGTGACTGTGCTGTGGGCACCGCGAGGCCTGTGGTGTGAACAGGAAGCAGGTGGCTCCGATAGTGCATGTCAGAGAGGTCGTGGCATGTGGCACAAGGGTTGTAGGGGGCTGAGTTGACAAACAATTGTCGATTCTAAATTCAGAAAGGGAACCGCTTTAGGAGTGTGAACTTCTGGGAGGCTCAGTACTTCTCTGCTTGTCTTCTAACTTTCTCCTTAAGCCTTAACCTTGAGCAGTTGACAGCCTCATTGTCATTACTCCTTGGCATCACTTCTGGAAGAGTCTCAGTTTCCTAATCGGTTAATTGCAACTCTGATTTTTGCAGGTGCTTTTCTCCTCTGCTTCATCTCGAAAGCGGAAATACTTTTGCTCGGTTTTGTACAGTTCAACCTGTAATCTTTCATCCATTTTTAAAAAAGGAGGTGGCAGCTTGTGAAACAGGAGACCAGTCTATCCTGGTGTTCAGAGCACACACATGAAGACTGAAGCACAGCTTGGAGACTCCAGCTAACCTAGACTTACCAGCTAACCTGGTTTAGTCCAGACTTCAGAAGGTAACTCAAATTTTGGAAGTCTTTAAAAGGTGGGAGAAAATTAAAGCACCCAGAATGCACATGGAAATAGAGAGAACATGCAAACTGTTTTCTTCCATTTTTTTTAAATTTACAGTGTAAGTATAAGCAGTTTGCTGTAAAACCCCAGGAGTTTTAGAGGTGACACTTTTTTAACAGGCTCTTGAACTTATCAGCTTTCCAGTCCATTAACCATAAAAGTTGTCTTTAAGATGAAAGATTTATTTTGGAAAAAAAACATAATAAATAACATCATAAACACTCTCTGTCAGCAGATGAAAGATGAAATAGATACACAGGCAGACTCTCCTCTCTTATAATGCAGTTAAGGAATGAGGAACAGAGAATAATGCTGAATTTGTTAGTATAAAATTTCAAACTTTACATAAAAATGTAAAAAGTGCCAATCTGACCTGTGGCTCGTGTCCGGAAAATGACCGGGCTGTGTTCATGGCAGAGCCTGTCTTTCACAAGCACGTGCTGTTTGCATGACCTTTCTTTGTGTCCTAACAAAACTGCGAAGGCTGAATAAATGCCTGAGGGAGGTCAGGCCACTTAAAAATACCTTGAATAATAAATCTGTCCTGGCTGCCCGAACAGATAATTATAGATCTATTTTGAAAGGATATGCTTTTATCAATCAGCTTAGTGAAGGATATAACGATTAAAATTCCACGGTGGAACACCCTGCTTCTTTGACATCTTTATTCAGGAACTGTCTTATGGATATTGACCACAGGCTGCTGGAAGGATGGTAGAATCGTGCATTTTTCAGGTAACAGCTTAGATTTGGATTTTTTTTTTCATGGTGTTTTTAACATTTTCTCCAAAGTATTCCTCATTATTGCCGACTTTACCATGTCACAGAAGGATACTCACCATGCCAGCACGGACCACGACACTGAGCACAGAGAATGGACCGTTCAGAATCTGATCTAGGGTGGGCTGTGCGCTTACTTTTCTTGTACTGCTTTCCCCAAGGAGAGGCTTGGCTTGGTTAGAAACGTGACTTGGCTTGTCAGCTCAGGGCTTGCCTTGTGCATGCTCTGAGAACAGAGCACGCCTTTACTGGATTGCAAGACACCGTCAGAGTCATGGCGAGGGCTGAATTCCTCTCCGCGGACTGGACTGCTGTTGACGTGCACAACCGTGAGACGGCGTGTGGCTGCAGCCAAAGATGGCACTGTGCAGACGGTCAGTGTCCACAATAAGCCCACAGAGCATTCAATACAGACCTGCAGCCCCTTGTTCCAGGTAAATCTGGATAGCACTGCTGCTATTGCCTGGAGAGCAATCGGATCCAATAGTATAACATTATTAGTAGTAAAGTCTTCATCCTCCCTTCAAACTCTCATTAAGGCAGAAGCTGAGTTTCTCTTTTAGGTATCTGGAAAAGTAACACATTGCTCATCTGTGAATATTGATATTGGCTCTAACTGCAACTTGTTTTTTTATTGGAGGAATAATTCTATCATAATAGATAGCTTTTCCCCAGGGAATAAACTTCAGCTCTTTCACTTGGAGCCTTTTCATTCTGCTGCTGTGCATTCATTCACAAGCTTTGTCCTCGGCCTCCTTCAACACAGAGGGCTGGAGAAGTTTGTACTTGCACTGTAGTTACAGAAAACAGACCACTTCCACGGCTTGTAGGGGCTCATTATAAAACCGCAGGACTCCTCTGAAACAAATATATGAACAAGAAATGTTTTATGGAATCTGAGTAGTGCAGAGGGCAAAACTCAAGGAAGAAAAAGGATTTTTGTGGAAGGAAAGGTCATGTTAAGACCAAGTCTTGGTGTATGAGGCAGATGAACAGAATTATCAATGTGGAGACAAAAACACTGATTAAGTGGTTGATATGAAAATCAGTATTTCATTTATTTTTGCCTGTTTTTTTTTACTAATTACATTTGTCCTTTGAAAGGTCGATTATCACAAAGCCACAATATTGATGAACGTCTGGAGCATGTTAAGCACTTTAAGGGTTGTAATGCCCCCTAGTGGGAAAAGTTAGCTATGCCACCACTGTTCAATTTAAAACTGCTTCCCAAGCCTGGTCCTGGCGGAACACTGTTGAGTTCTTAATCACAGGCTAATTGATTTCAGTTTTACATCTGGGGCATAATGGTCATTTTTATCTTCAGGTTTTAAAAGATCAAATGGGATGTGCAATTGGTATCAAGCCTGCACCTATTTCTAAGTTTTGGAGCTGCCCTGTTTCAGCTGAGCTGCTTGAAATGAAACCAACTGGAACTTGAGAAGGAAGAAATTCAGATTGTGGGCGGGTCATTCCCACCTGTATCAGCTTATCATCAATTAAGCAGCTATTTAGCAAGAGCTGGTTCAGAAATCTGTTTTAATAGCCAGAATGGGGGAAGAGACGTTCTATGAAGTTCTTAGTGCTTACCCTTGAAAGAGGATTTTTCTTCTACCTAGGAGTGACTTGTTAACTAAAAACAGGTTTAAGAGAAGTCTAAACAGCTAAGTATATTGATTATGTCGTCAATTACCACTGGAGGTGCAAAGTTCAGATGAAAGGAAGACTAGGAGAAAATGGATATGGGCTGGATACTGATGATCCAAAGTAGGTTTATAGACATCTTCTGAGCTTTTACAACATGTAAAACTAATGGGAGGAACAAACAAGCTTAAAACGGTTGTATGACCAGGAATCTCAAAACTTTCTCAGGTTTCTCTTATTGTAACTCTTTTGTCCAGGATACCTTGCAGTGTTTCGACAAGTGACCAACATTGCCCAGCTGAGGATTAAATAAGCTTAGTGCAATTCAATGTAAGAATGACTGAAGGCTGTGCCTGCGAGGTCACTGGTACTGTCTGGACAGGTGAGTCCTGCGCAGGTGCAGAAATGTGGTGGAGGACTGAGCAATCCTGATTTCTGTGGATTGGAGGGAGGAGTATTGAGGTATTTGGGAGGGAAGGTGGGAAAAATGTTTCTGCTCCTCCTAACGGGGTAGGGTGGTAGCAGGGAGAGACTGGAGAGTAACGGCGCACCAAGTGGCAAGTGATGCAACTGCACAAGGCAACAATTCGGCCCTGTAACTCAGACTCTGAGCTCTGGCTCCTACATGTGGAAAGTTACACAATGTAGCATGAATGACATGCAGAGGCATGCTGACCTCTAGCTGCATGAAAATGCACACGTTGGCATTGAATACAATTATGTATTGATTGCTGCAGGACTTGCCAGTGTTCCAAATGCTGGTTTATTTGAATTTTTCCAATAGAAGGAAAAGAGCTCTATATTCTCGATACCTGAAACTGGAAACATGCTTGTCCCTGAGTGCCCCTTAACACATTAGACTGATTTATGAACAGAGTAAAAGGCTTGGAGTGAAATCGCAGCCCCCATTCCTCCCGAGAGATTGCGCTCTTCAGTTCGAGATGAAGAATTTGCTCGTCAGACGGGTTACACGCCAGACGAAGAGACCATTTCTCAGACTAGACTCGTCAGGCGCAGGCATGTTTTATTCATTTATTGAGTACACCTCATCCCAGTAGCTCTAACAAATCATTTCGTTCTTTTGCCTTTAAAACTTTAATACAGTTGCTAAACAGAAATGTCTAGTGGCAGTCTACAGGAAGCTCATGGGCAAGAGTTCTGTGGTCACTGAGGCTGTAGAGATTGTATAGGATGTCAGAAAAAGCTACAGTATAGTCCCTTTGCTATTTGCCTTTCTTATTATGTTCTCTTAGCTTTGCAATGTATTTCTGTATTTTGTGTGTAGTTTTCTTTGCTTTGCTGTGTTTCGCCATATTCTTATCTTGTATCGGAATTTTCTTGGGCTTCATTTACACTTTGCATTGCTTTTACCGGAGTACACCTCAGTCATCTCTCTGAAGTGTTCCTTTGATGGATACATTAACGACACTTTTGTGAAAAGATCATTTGCCTGCTGGTATTTTGGGGTTTCCAGGAAGGTGCTTTCAAATGAAGGTTAAGCAGGGGTGTCCAGTCCTGGTCCCGGAAGGCCAGTGTGTCAGTCGTTAGCTCAGCTCTTAATTGCCCAAATCGGTCCATTCCTGGTTTAATGGGACCAACTTACTGCAACAGTTTTGGTTGTTGGTGCTTTAAAAAACAAAACAAGATCTGCAGACACTGGCCTTCCAGAGTCTGGACTAGGTACTCCCGCATTTGAGAGTCTAAGAATTCTTATCAACCAGGAACTGAAGGTCTCCTTTTTTTTTTTCCTGTAAGGGCCTGGGTTCAAGTGTGCATTATGTTACCAGAGTTATATTCCTGGTGCGCAAATTTCATTGGGGTTGTAGAAAGAGGAGTCTCCATTCACGAGGAAAATATTGGGCTTCTCTTATAGAAATGCTCAGCTAGACGTGTTAAGGATGTACAGTAGGATCACAGACCTTAGAGGTCTAAGGTCAAGGATTGTGAAGATCATCTTCTCAGGGCTCTCTATGCTGAACCAGAGGGATGGCGCTAACTCATTATCTGTATGTAGGGCCTTCCAGACAAGGTCAGTACAACGTGTTTAAAAAAAACAATGAATCTTTCAAGAGGTAAAAACCTGCTTCAGGACCGTCACCTAACGCAAAGCAGAACTCTCACGACAAAATACCTGCATTGTTTTCTGAGTCGTTAGCAACGACAACTAAAAAAATCAATTTGTCTTTCATAAATTAAACATAATGAGAAACCATTTGGGCACGCAAAACAGAAGCCGAACCATTTAAAATATTCAGTCAGTTGACGTTACGTCCCTGTTAAAATTCCATTATCCCCCCCCCCCACCCTTCGTGCCCAACTGATGAATGATTTCTGCTTTTCGTGTTGGCACATTCTTCACTGTCAAAGACAAGGCTGCATTCCTCAGGACTGGCCCCTGATTGAGAGGAGAGCTGTCCTCAAGAATGATCACCGCTAATGAGCGTAGCTCCTGTATGGGTCTCGTACACAGCAGAGAAGGGGCTGCTCAAGAGACGTTGAAATCAAACTGTCTGACACATGAAACAATTGTCAGTGTTATGTTTGTAAAGTACATTGTCTTTTCCAGCATTCCGTTATTAAGATGCGAGGTGGTCACGAATACTCTCCTTTATCCTATATAAGGTTTGAGAGTAGACGGTGCGTGTTGGGGTGGGGGGTAAACATATTTAGAGAAAATAAGATGTGAGAATAACACTGCTTCTGGTTTTATGAAACTCTAGTTTTAAACACTAGAATACTCTCCGCTTATTATGCCCCGGTTTATAATCTTATGTCAAGGTTTTATATTGGAACATTGGCTTGCTTTAAACCTGGAAAAATAAAACTAAAAAATTAAAATCGGACTTTTACAGTAAATGATGCAGAACAACGCATTAGAGCAGCGCATTCTGAACATCACACGATCTCATTGGAGGACTAATTCTCTTGAGTCTGGTGTTGAGAGGGCTGCTGTTAATTGCGACAGAAATAAATGACATTTTCCGCGCTGTAGCGAGTGTAGCTCGAGGGGAAAGAGGGAGAAGACCCCCTTTTCATTTCTAAAACTTGCTTTCGAAGCCTCTTTTATTTACAAATGAACACAAAGCGCCCTGGAATCCGTTTCCTTTCTGTGCAATGGATGTTTTTAACAATTGTGAGTATTATTATTTTCTTTACAATGTGATATACACATCATACGTGTTTTTGGGGCCGCAACATTCGGGAATTGGAGTTCCATAGAAAACTGTTTTGCTTTAGTCGTTGTAAATTATTTACTTCACTAAACGTAAAATTCAAAATTTCTTTTGAACAAGGCGATTGTTCTAACGATGACAAACAAGTTAAGTAATGTACATCGGAGAAAGCTTAAAAAACCGCTGAACAAAAGGTGTTTTTAATGTTTTAAATACGATTAAACCGATGTTTTGAAACGCTTAACAATAAAACATATATGGTCCTATTTGTTACATTGGTGATTGAGTTTAATAATTTCTAAATAGTTTCTATAATAAAAATTAAACTTAATGCTCTTTCCGTTATCGTGCATATACAGTACAATACGTACATGAAGACTCCTTTTTTGTAGAACACACGTTATCTTTATTGAAGTGGTGCAGTACTTTCCTTTCAGGTAGAGGACTTTGAAGTGAATGTAAATCGAGGCTTTTTGATAGATTTTAAGTTATTTTAGCATCTCAACAGCAGGTTCAGGTTGTTCAAGGGTGGGGAACTGAACTCGTCGCTTTGGAATCTGTTTTTCATCATTTTCATTTATCGTCTTTTTTGTTGTTGCCATTTTTTTTCTATTCCCGACTGAGAAGCATGTATGAAAAGAAAATCTTTGTAAAGAACGCGTATTCTAATTCATAAAGCAGTCGACACATGTCGTGTCTGCGGGTTGTTCGCACGCTGCAGGTGACCTGTACTCATCCTGACTGCTCTCTAGTCCTCCATTTCCAAACGCAAGCAGCCCTGTGCCTCGCTCGGATGAAGACCGGTAACGACCACGCGTTGACGTCCGCCGACAACGACAGCACAGGTGAGCTCAGATCTCCAGCTCCGCAGTTTTGGATGCAGGTTGATGGAAGCCTGGATTCGTCAGGCAAACGGCCTGAGATAGGTGCGCTCAGTGTTCTGCAAAATCGCCGCATTTGTCGTCAACGAAACACCATTATGTACCACCGTGTACATTCAGCATGTTGACCTATATTGGGAATGCATTTTGATCTTGCAAGAACATCGTGTAAAACTGCAAAGGGTTTGGAGGCAGAAGTAGCCCATCAGGTCCTCCTTGTGTCATTTGTTTTTTTTTGCAAAAACATTCGATGTCTACGGAGTGCTAGCAAACGTAAAATCAATCTTCTCGCCATTTCCGTATTTCTCCACGCTTGCTGGCCTAAAAACAGCCATGTAATTGCGGGGCCTGCGTGTCCGTCCTCAGCCGTGACCCCCCAGTCTCCTGCCTGTGTTCCTGCCTCATCTAGGCTGTCTGGTGGAGTGGGACGGCGTGAACTGCTGGCCGGCAGCTGCAGTAGGAGACAGAGTGACCATGTCTTGTCCTGAGGTCCTGCGACCTCTCGGTGCACTCAAAGGTAACCACACACACACACACACACACACACACAGAGACAGAGCGCGGCGTGGGATTTCTAATCTTGTATTAAAATCGAGTGATCTTTCGGTGGGTGTTGTAAACTGTTTGTTTACCCCGCCACCCCCCACCCATAACAAGAACACGCGGTCCACTCAGGACCGTAGCCCACCCCCGTTTTCGGAAGCACATCAGAGTCACCCGACCTAGGGTAAAAAAAAAAAAAGTATAGAGAACGATCATATCGGTTTTCTATGACTTTGAAGTTTATGAAGATTATTGGCGTCTTCTGCCTTAAAAAAAATGCAGAATATAGGATTCCTTCAAATATACGACTATTGAAAATATAGTCTGAAGGCCTAGAGAAGGTATCGGAAATAGCACTTTCTTCCTACGTTCAATTTTGTTGTTTCAATTTTCATATTTTTTGACACAGTACTCAGAATGGTCATGCAAAGTACGAGAACTGCCCCGTTCGTACCCACATACCCCTCCGTGTCTCTACACTGTGTGGTGTTGTCTGCTGTACTGTGAACAGTATGTCCCGAGAGATCAGCGCGAATAAGAATTCCAATGTACATGTAGATATGGCAATAAACTACTCTACTCTGTGCTCACTGTGCAGCATCGGCTTATTTTTTTTTTACAGAACTTATTCGGTCCAAAAGAAGATGCTCATTAAGAGACTGTTTTGTTCAGCTAGTAGTACATTCGAGAACCTGCAAGCTGTCTGAAGAGTGTCTACAGACTTCTCTGGTGATGCACGTATATTTGAACTTTTCTGACGGCGTAACAGACCGAATAACATGGTGGGATACAGGATCTGCCAGAAATACGCAATGAGCAATGTTCATTAGTGGATTGACGTTTGTGTCGAGGTTAGCCTGGTAACAATACACCCACTCACCAGCAGGGGGCGCGCTTGTCAATGAAGAAACATGGATTGCTTTACGCTGGCGTCTTCGGTTTTTTCTTCTCCAGCTTCAATCAGCAGAAACTGCACTATTCGTGGATGGAGTAAACCCAGCCTGCCTTATTACCACGCCTGCCAGTTTGAAGACAATGGTGAGGAAACGGAAGATAAGGTAGGGAAAAATTAAGTCTCGTCTTTTCATAATTAGAAAAACCTGTCCTTGGCTTATGTGAGACATAGTTTGTTAAATCTTTTCTTAGATTTCCTTACACTTAAAACAAGAATACTTTGCTACTGTCAAGCTGCTATACACGTTTGGATATGGAACTTCACTGACTGCTCTGGTCACTGCTGTCCTCATCTTTTGTACATTTAGGTAAGCAAGTATTACAATTATTTCTGTCTGTTAATGTCTATCTGATGGAAAACCCAACTTTTTTGTTGTGTATTGTAAATAACAATGAAGTGGCATTGTGTTCTGGAAACACGCAAGCTGGATCTCTATATTTACACTTACCCTATTCTAGGATTTTGAAAAGAATTTGTGCTAGCAGAACCGCATCCTTCAGGCTTCCACAGAAGTTAAAATACAGAAAACTGCAGGGAGAGGTAAAAAAACAGGTCTATGTGGTTTCCATCTGTTGGGCCGTGTCTTCAGGCCCTTTTAATAAATGGAAATTAGGCCAAATTTACCCAGGTGGAGTGGTGGCACTGTGGCTGGAAGGTTGCAGGTTCAAATCCCGCAGCCAGCAGAGGAATCCTACTCTGTTGGGCCCCTGAGCAAGGCCCTTAACCCCAACTGCTCCAGGGGCGCCATATAAATGGCCGACCCTGCGCTCTGACCCCCAGCTTCTCTCTCCCTGTCTGTCTGCCTCATGGAGAGCAAGCTGGGGTCTGTGAGAAGACAAATTCCTAATGCAAGAAATTGTATAGGGCTAATAAAGTGATCTGATCTACCTGTAAAGAGCCTTTCAGCTAACAAGTGGGAGGGTTTTGTGTTGCAGGAAACTGCTGTGCATGAGAACTTACATCCATATCTGCCTGTTCTTGTCCTTCATACTGCGGGGGGCTGCTGTGTTTGTGAAGGACGCTGTGCTGTTCGCGGACGAAGGCATGGACCACTGTGCCACCTCAACAGTAAGGGCTCAGAGTGCAGAAGGAACATGGAGTTCCCTTCTCACAACTCGCCTTTCAGCTGCATCCTGTCTCTGTCTCGCCAGATAATAACTTGTAGGAAAAAAAGTTCACCCCGTGCACGGTAGCCATTTGTGTTCTTGGTACCCATGAATGTCTGCAGCTAGCCAAAAGCCATAATGATTTTATGGGTGTGAAAAAACAGCTTTTTGGATCATTAAACTTAACTGATGGAGGCAGGTTTAAAAAGATTTCCTAGTCCAATTGATGCAGGAAGATTTGTTTCCAGTGCCCTGCAACGCCTTGATGTATCGTTTTGTGGCTGGACTGCTAGCACTCTCCACTATAGCCTTTTCTTCCTTCACTCCGGCTCTTCCAGGTGGCCTGTAAGATGGCAGTCACATTCTTTCAGTACTGTGTCCTAGCCAATTTCTTCTGGCTGCTGGTAGAGGGGATGTATCTGCAAACCCTGCTGGTATTTACCTTTACTCTCGAGAGGAGGTTCTTTTGCTGGTACACTGCTATAGGATGGGGTATGTATGTGACACCTCTGATATTAATTTTTCCCCACTTCTGTTATGTCTTTTAACTTGTGGGTGAACTCTTTGAACAGAGATTATCCTGTCATTTGTAACTTACCTTTTACTGTTGTTTAAAAAGTGTGGTTGAATTAGCATCTTGTGCACTTTTTTTTTTGTTTAAAATCTTCAAATTCTGCCCCTGTTTTTGGCATTGCTATTTTTTTAAACTAGCAAATATAGGATTTGTTAGGCTGAACCCAAATCATACATTACATCTTCCAGTTGGATATCAGAAAGGAGATGCTTTAAAAAGTCAATTTAGAAATGTACTTCAGTTGTCGTGTTTGTCGTATTGCATAAAAATACACATGATGTCAGAAATGGCACCACGTATCATATCATAATGTGTGTCCACAGAAAAAGGTTTTTGCTGTGTTTATAGAGAGAATTTGTCTGCTTTTCAGGTTCTCCTATGATATCAGTTTTAATCTGGGTCCTTGCCAAATCACAGTTCGACAACAATGGGTTTGTATTCCCACCCCCGAGAAGATGAAAATCCTGCATTGTAGGGATTTTTCATGGAGCTGTCTGTGTGGAGTTTGCATGTTCTCCCAGTTTGTATTGGTGGTGTATGGATACCTTTAATGCACTATTTCACAAACACGAGGTCATTTGCAGTCTCCTTGTGTATCTGGCAGGTGCTGGGATGACTTGGAGAGCTCCTTTTGGTGGATTATCAAAGCCCCTATTCTCCTGTCAGTGTTTGTAAGTATTGCCAAGTCGGGCTTTGATCAATGTCCGAAAACACTGAGACAACTGCAAAATGTATCTGTCGCATTTCGAGACCTACTTTTTTTTTTGTTTTAACCAAGTGTCTTTTTAATTTTGAATACAAGGAACAAACAGCTTTGATGTTTTTTTTCCCCCCAATGACAACTAAAAAAGAAGGAAAGATAACGTTGAGTCAAAGAGCTGAAAAGATTTAAATTCTTAGTGCTGTTCTGTAACTTGGTGGACATATCGGCGGAAATGTAACTGTGTTTTTTCTTCTGTCATGTCCAGGTTAATTTCATTATATTTGTAAATGTCATCAGGATAATTCTTCAGAAAATCAGGACCCCAGAAGTGGGCGTGTGTGACAGATCACAGTACATGTAAGTATCGGAGCACTCAAAATCAGACCCCCTTAAAAGAAGAATGCCACCGGATCAAAATCTTAAATATATTTAAGAAATCCTTCAGCTGAAATCCTAAAAAAAAACGGAACATATTAATTGAGGATATGATTTGGCATTGTGGAAAGAGGATTATGGTACCACAGTTTTGAGAAAAGGATGGCCCATTTATAGTTTTTATTTACTTTTTAACCCTGCACTTGATGTTCAGGAAGTTCTTTGATGCTATTCATTAGTTCCACTTCAAGACCCTTTTGGGACCAAGATGGATGATGCAATTCCTTTTTGAGGTCGAAAACGGTTAATTTACAGCACTCGGTGCCTCAGGTGCTTCGGCTCGTGACGTAACAGAGGCAGCCTTTGGAAAATCAAGGCTTCATTAAACGATTGGACTTGTATGCCTTGCGGCAGGAAGACTTGAATTTGGTGCCTGATTTTCTTTTTCCTGTGCAATACTTCAATTGAGCTTCTTCCCATAAGCCACAAGCTGAAACTGAATCCCATCATTCCCCTCTGTGCATTGGCGTGTGTTTGCTGTGGACTGTAATATAATGGATGTTACTTGGCATTTCTGTGCGTTAACCATAGTACACTGCATGACTCGGTTCGGAGCACGGTACAGCTTGCTTTCCGAGTGAAGGTGCTGGCCTTGACTACTGCAATTCCCTGCTGTGTCCAGGAGGCTGGCCAGATCCATGCTGCTGCTGACCCCTCTGTTGGGAGTCCACTACGTCGTGTTTGTCTTCTTCCCTGAGCACGTGGGAGAGAAGCTCCGACTGTACTTTGAGCTTGTCCTGGGGTCTTTCCAGGTATGGGTAGCTCTCGGAACGCCCTCCCCACATCCCTGGTTTTCCTGGAGTTAGCTGAATTGCAGAAATCGTAACAATGAAACCTCACCAAATTTCCTTAAATATGAAAAGATTCTTTCCGTGTCTGAGAGCTGCTGGCATCACTACCAGTTGCTTTGTCCCTTTTTCCAGTTGGCACAACGTCACCTTGTGCTGCCTAAGTGCTCTGGTACTCTGGCATTTCAACTCTAGCTTTGTGTTGTTCGGACTTTCTTAATTCCATTCAGAAGAGACCTATAACCTAAGAGGTTCGCCACAAACCAAAATCGTTTCAGTTAGATGATGATATGCTTGAAATAAATAAAAGATGTATCAAACCAGAAGGTCTTGAATATTTATACCTGGGTTCCATCATGGTGTTGTAATCTGAAAGGCACTTCAGATTGGGTGCACTCAACAGAGTGGCGTGTTGGGTACTGCTGAGACATGAATGATACATTTTATTTTTTCTACTCTAGGGATTTATTGTTGCACTCCTGTACTGCTTCTTGAATGGAGAGGTAAGCTATCTCTTTTGCTCCATCAGTTGATGTTTTTTTTTCCGCATGATCGAATTGGTTTATTTTCCTTTGTTGACAACGAACACAAAACGCTCATGCAAAGTACAGGAACTGTCCCGTTCATACCAACCTACCTCTCTCTGCAACATCAGCTGATTTTGTTTTTGATCAGCCTTATATGGTTGAAAAGTAGATGCTCATCAAGACTGTTTTGTTTTTCCAGGTGCAAACCGAAATTAAGAAGCATGTGGGCAAGTGGCTGTCCACAGCTGAAAACAGCCCCTTTAACCCCATCACCCAAGACTACACGGCCTGAGTGAGCTGTGCCAAAGACGACACAAGGTTACCTTTTGATGAGGCTGTGCTTGCAGTCTTCAAAAACCCATTCATTTCCCAATATGTCCAGACTCTCACTAGATTAAGGTGCAGTGATAAACAGACACTTCTGTGTGGTGTGTGCGACATACACATCCTAATAAAATGGATTTGTGTAACTTGCAGTATGAAAATCTTAATGAAAGTGGAGCCCACTATTGACTACTCACTTTTTTTTCCTATAATATTAAGCCATTCCACTTTGCACTCTCAGTAATGCAAAAAATAATCATTTTTAAACGAAGGTACTGTTGAGAACATTCATGCAAATGCGACGAGTGTCTCATGTTTGTGTCGGAGCATTCTAAATCTAGGAACCTTGATCATATTCCCTAAAGCTTTTAAAATGTACAGGATTGATTCGACAGGGGTAACTTCAAAACATGAACGCTAGGTGGGGCCAGTGGTATGTGAAGCGGTGTATGGCCATCTAAATTTGCATTCTGCCTGTACACACGCGTGTTTAAACACGCACATGGAGAGTACTCTATTGAGTGGTCCAAATTATGTTATGAAAGTACTGTTTGCAGAGAATATGGGAAAGGAGTACAATGGAAAAACTTTCAGAATTAACTGAAGAATTCTGGGGGGATTTTTAAGAGGGTTTTTGAACATTAGGCGGTGGTGATACAGTATGTCAATACTGTAGCTGTCTATTTACATCTGTATGTGTAGATGTATATCTTTTTGCAGAACACTAACATCTAAATTAAGACTTAAGACAAAAAACACTGTTATGTTGTAATAAATGTTTTCACATGCAACTAGTATTTTGTGGTTTCGTACGCGACGGGTACGACTTGCTGGCGTGTCTTTCATTCAACACGATCCTGGGAATTCTTAAGCAACAGCCCCGTGCTGTAAAAGGTTCACCCTGGTGACTATGCAATGATACTCATCCCTTCCAAGAAATTGTCTGCTCATTATGTTAGAATATGGCAACGTTATCAGAGAGAGCAATCTGCCCTGGTATTAAATTTCGGCTCAGCTGCTTTATCTGCATGAACATTGAGTGTAGAGCGCAGGCAAGAACATGGCTTAGTTTATTGCAAACAAGAAGAAAAAAAACTGTTAGGTGAAGCACTGATTACTCCTGCTTTTCCCCCCTTCGACATTGCTGATTAAAACCCTTTTTTTTCATTTCATTTTTATTCCGAAAGAAGGATCATGCACATGAAAAGTCAGGAATAGTTTCCAAAAATGTTAAAATTGATTGCGGATTAGTCATACCCTGTTGTGCGCCAATATCTTTTTTTTTTTTAATCTTGCTTAACGCTTGATGAGTGCCTTTATTTTGCAATTGCAATAAGGGAATGTGGGCACAGCCTTGTGTCCGATCGGCACTTCAGAACACACGAATGGTGCCACAACCATTTCCTTGTGTTTCCTGTTCCTAAGAGTGCTGCTGCAGGTGTAGTCTTAAATTCTTCAAAAGCGCGGAAGAAAAGCAGAAAGATTTGTCAGAGGTCTATACAGTACATGCACTAGGAGATGCAACTCACTGACGATGCACGTTTTAGGATGTTTTCTTATTGGACATATGGATAAAGTGCTGTGGGATGACAAAGATGTCTGGTGGTGGGTTCAGATATCATCTGATGCACTTGATGGTACATTATTTTGCTTCACTTAACATGGGACTATGTCACACCCTTAATCTGCTAAAGAGCTGATTCATTAATGCATTTTATTTATTGCAGGCTGAGATATAGCTACGATTTTCAGAGGTGAAAGAAAGTGTACAGTTGCTTTTCGTTCCAAGCATCAAGGCAGGTACAGCCACAGGGAGAATTTCCAAAGCTATTTAAATGTATGTATGTATGGCATTTCATAAGTGCCCGTTCTTTTTGCATTTCTGGTATTATACATTTCATATTGCGCTTCACCGTCTTGTCCTAATAAACTTACGACACGTATTTGTTTCCCAAATAATGTCATAATTGGATTTTGGTATATTATAATTAATATGCTGTTAATAACTGTAATGTATTATTCTGATGACATGAATCATGATCAGTACCGAAAGGAAATAAATGAAGCATTTGTCCCTGCTGTCGAAAATTAGGACGAGAGATTAAACATGATTATATTCAGTTTCCATACATATAATCGCTTAGGTACAGCGAGTAGCTCTTCCAAGAAACCCAGTGCAAAAAAAATACTTAAATTCACTTCCAAATCATTTCCCTTCTTCTGTGCTGTTTCAGCGTCCAAACTACTGTAAGTAGGAAAAAATTAAATTCCCGCATGGCGAGACACCTGTGCGCGTTTCCAGTAGGCGACCCTACTGCAAACAGCTAAACGTCTCCTATCCCTGTAAGGCACAATTGCGCTCCGATCTGTGGGTTACAGGATTCAAACTAACCGGCCATACTGCTCTAAACCCTACAGAAAGCGCGCAGTGTTGCCGTGTGCTGTACAGTCCAGTCATCGTGTAAACTGGGGGTTTATACGACGGAAAAAACGTGAAGGCTGCCCATTTCGTTTTAAAGTCCTCATTTAGCAGTTGCCGAAAACAAATCTTGTCAAGATGACAATTTTCCCCGCAAAAGTCACAAGAAAGTCGAAAGGATACAGAGGGAGACCCCCTGTTACAGCCTACACCCATTTTCAATAAGCACGAACACATCCGCTCCTATCAACAAAATCACGATTAACGCGCAGGAACAAATAACATTATTTAGTCGACGTTTTATGTAAACTACTTTATGCATCTTTAGGTTAAAGAATGTTTGCAAAACGACAATCAAACGTCACGTTAGGCACAGTAAAAAATTGACTTCAAATTGACACGTTATGCAGTATATGTTTTTGCCGTAGTCGCCCCGTTACTTAACGGTTTGTAATAAAATAGCGTGAGATCTTTAAAGCCGTTCCCCTCTTCGGTCTCTGCTTTAGCTGAGTTGCTTTCTAAGTGTCAGAAAGTTTCGGCGAAGTGATGATCCTACCTGAAGCAACTCTCAGGTTTCATTCAAGACACCCCTGCGTCAGCAACAGCTGTCTTGGATCGGCTCTGCCTTAGATGAAAAAAAAAACCTTCTTAGCTTAAGGCTTGAAGGAAGACAAACTCTCGGGCTATAACTTTGTTCTGTGGGAATTTAAATTTTAACAGTACAAGGTAAATACAGCGTGGAATTACGGAGTGGTGTGGCTTGGCTAGTGCGTGTTTTTTTGGCGTGGGAAACCGCTTGTGCTTGAACGTTTGGAAAGGGAAACCTTTGCTGGTCAGCTGGGACTTTGAACTGTGATTACAGTTATTGCACTATTTACAACAGATTACCAACATGATAACGCCTGATTAACTGACAAGAGTTTTCCTATATTTTGTTTCTGTTCCAAAACGCGTCTTGTTATCAGGAGGTACAAATGAACTGAGGACCGACGGACACGACCAACAGCTTCAGTGCGCTCCATATTTTCTGGCTTTCTAGTTTAATTATTTCTGAAACGAATCCTAGGCGATAGTCCTGTTCCCAGTGTCGTTTAATTTTAAGCAAATGGCAAATTCATGCAAAAAAAAAACATTCAAGTCCGTTTGCCAATCTTGTGCACTTCATGCAGATACTCTATTATATAACCCGTTATATTATGATAGCGGCCAGCAAAGTTACAGTTGAAACTCAGAGGAGAAATGAAGTGTCTTGTTCCTGGTAGATGAAGACAATTCATGGAAAACAGACATTAGTAAATTGTGCCGGGTGTGCTTGCGTTGTTGGCGTTGGTTTTGAATCTTGAGTTAGCTGAAAATGGCTTTTTCCCATTCGTTTAAGGGTCTAGCAAATTTCATCCTGCCTTTGCTTAGGTGTTCATTGGTTTTTTTATTGGTGGGGGAGCAACGAACCACATTTCCCACTAAAGGTGGGATTAACCAAAGATAACATTTTACCATGGACTTTGCTGTTGATCAAACATTTCTGTGGACAGCGGAGGGGGTAAAGTCGACATTTTAGAGTCTTGCGCAACATGCTCTGTGTAGTTAAAAGAAACCTCTGAAAAATAAAGATACAAAACGCGGGTAGGGGTGTCATTGCTTGTATCATGTCTGGACAATTAGGCTCAAATCCTCCTTCTACCGAGTGTTTAACTAACGCCACTGGATTGTGAGGCCTCTTTGATTCGGTAAAGTGTAAAAAAACAGGCTTTCCGTTCGTATCACAGATGCACATTCATACTGTATTGTATATCAATAAGTGGATCACTGAGTCCTTCCTCCGCGTGAAATGCAAAATGCAACGTGAGGTGTTGTTTTTAGTTTTGAGCAACATCCAGCTATTATAATATGAAAGGCTTATGCCGGAGGAGGGTAACGCTTACAAATTAATAACAACAGTGGGTTTTTTTTTTCTGTTGAATAAGCAGCACTTTCCCCCCCAAAGAACTAAAAAAAGTCTGTCTAGCGAGAGAAAGGGGAAGGAAACTGTTCTCACAGCAGGGGTTTGGTCTTGATTGTTGGCAAAAGCTGATTTTTTAGTTTTTTTTTTGTTATGATGATTTTTGATGTCGTGTTTGATGTGGCTGCGCAGTTAACGTAACCATGCTGTTAGCAGTTTTTTTCTCCCCCAGTAAAGTGGACCCAAATGGTCATTTCATGCTACCCCATCTCATGGATGAGAATAACAAAATGCAGAGAAATACTACTACAGTAAAACCATAATTCTCACTGCTAACAGTTTGCTGAAGAACAGATGCCATCTTCTCCAGTCACAGTCCCACAGTAGCTGGATAAGTGGAAGAGACCTACATGCACGGCATCTCTGAATGAAACAGGACAGAGAGCTGTATTTTACTACATCGAATTGAACTGTAATAAGACGATGAAAATCATATCCGCATATCGGGGACAGAACCAAAGCTTTCTCTCCAGTGGTTATGTCTCTGTTCAGTCTGAAATACTCAGCTATTTTTTTATTGATGTTTTAGCTTTCACATCCACATAAGGTTTGCAAACTGCCGCCTTAAATCAACAGTTTTCAGCAACGGAAATTGAGGCCTGAGCATTTTCCACCCAGTTTCAATTGATTCTGTCTGCAGCGTGTTAAAAAGGATTGTGTGA
The DNA here is from genome assembly GCF_055471065.1 of Atractosteus spatula. NCBI lineage: Eukaryota > Metazoa > Chordata > Actinopteri > Semionotiformes > Lepisosteidae > Atractosteus > Atractosteus spatula. The sequence goes on along the minus strand of NC_142731.1, from coordinate 8,158,193 downwards.
TCCGAACCGTGGTGGTCATACTGACCTGCCTGGCAGTGGGTTTTCACAAAGCATGTCTTGTGACACTGTGCACGCATGTCATCAGGTGCATCTAACATTCTTCTTCATGTAACCCAACCTAACAATCCCGTATTCTCTCTATTTGTGATCACCTAGGTTAGTGTCTAAGATTCAGTTAATACATATATCAGGTGTGTAGTAGGATTAGGCCAGGTGTTGTTTTTATTGTTGTTTGTACACACAGATCTTTTTCTAACCAGAAAAGGCCATCTGAATAATTTCAGTCTATCCTGCCTAATAGAGTACCTGTTTTTTTCCCCAGATCTACTGCTCCAGCATGCTTTTCTTAGCTTTTTCTGCTTTCATTTCCACTGAACTATGAAATCACGCAATATTGAAAGATTAGGTAGAAGCGATCATTTCCTTAGCATATCTTTTACCGCTCTGTCGCTGCGCACGGCCGTTTCCGTGGGTAACTAGAGATGATGGTAATATGGCTTCTCCGGTTGTTGATGCGTATTAACACTGAAAGTGTTCGCCCTCCCATTTCTGTCTGGAGAAAACTCTTGGCTCATGTCTTGTTCACCGTGCAGCTGCAGTGCGAGGTATTTGTACACCTTTGCTCACTCAAATCCCAACATCCTGATTTCATTCCAGCCTTCAGTTCTGTGAATTGTACTGTCAATTTGAATTAATCTGTCAGCTATTTTTCCCCACACCTAAACAAAATGGATCCCATTACTGGCTGCATGTTTGCACACCCTGGGCAGGGCTGGTCAATCCTGCCTCCAGTATTCCACTCAGTGCTGCTTGCAGGTGCTGCTCTCTCGACTTGGATGCTGACTGGCAGATCAGTCAATGACTGCAGAACAGTTTTCCTCCGTTGGTTGACAATACAATGAATGAAACCTGGTTTCCTTCTGTTTGGGATGGTCAGGGAGTGGGCTGGGTGCTGAGTTTGAAATGAACTGGACAGAGATGGCACGTGAAGCGAATTTCTGACACAAGATGACAAAAACACAGCACTGCATGTGAAAAGCTTGTTTTTGCTTTTAGTTTAATGGGATAGCTTCTGAATTACCCATTTATTTAGGGCAACTAATTTATTTTAAATGCAGTGTCCTTAAATAATTATAATAGCTAATCCATTATTTTCAGCTGTAGCTAAGGCTCTTTATGGGCCTTAATATTAGTAATATTAATATTTAATATCAAAGCAACACCATTACATCTAGAAGCCTGTCCAGTATGATTTTTTCTTTTTTGAGGGAGGGGGGTCAGCTTTTAATTGTAAATTGTATGTTCTAACCAGATGGCATATGGATTTTCTGTTTTCTTTTTGTTTTTGGTTGTTGTGCTAAAGACATACTGATCCATGTTTTCTTTTGGTCCTCTTTAATTTTTTGATTTTGTATTTGTGTGTAACTGTGGTTGGGAGACGAGCCTACCCCTGGCTGTGGTCATGTTGGCTGTCAGTGCACTCGCTGTATTTGGGCCAGTGATAATATTATAGTAAAGAGAGCTGCACCTGTCACTGCAGTAGCAACATTCTCACCTGACCTGTCTCAGAACCCTCTGCGCTGCGGTTATTAATAGCTGATGGCTTCATTTTGAACTTCAGGGATGCTGTATTCACTTACACCTGCTTGGTAGAGCTGGGCTCTGATTGCTGGTTTCTGCAGCTAATCCATTCTGTATCAATCAAAGACACACACAATGTGCAGCCCTGGAAGAGATATAATACTGAATTAATGTTGGATAGGTTTTGACTTTTGGTTACTCAGCAACAGAATCTCTCAGCAACATGCATTTACAGTACAGTATACAATAGGATATTTCATATTTCCGATACTGATTATTTATTGAGATATGCAATTTAATGCTTGAAAGAGTTGTCTGTCTGCTATGCTGATAATATGGTAATATTGCACATGCTACAGAAAATAATGTATTTATTTTTAAGAACGCGATTAACTGCAATGTACTGTACCAATTGTAAAGGTCACCAGTTCACACTCCGCTAGATTGATTTACAGTATTTTTTTCTCATTCAAATCTTCAATGCAAAAAAGAATCCAAGGTTTTAAGGCAGAGTTTTTCAAACTATGAGGTGCAGAATAGTGCTAGGAGGGGTAGGAGATACTTTGTCAATGGTCGTAACTAGATGGTTGACTATTATACCGGGTGCACATCCCTACAGTGTTAGTGAATTTGATGTATTTGGATGTCGTTAGTGTGAGAGCATCTCTGTGCTTCATGGTTATTGACTTGCTGTTCTCCTGTGTCAGGAATTCTCAGATTTGGTCTTGGGTTACCTCTGTATCTCCTGATTTTTGTTCCAACTGAGTCCTTAATCACTGAAACGAACTCATCTCTAGCTGTTTATTCAGACTCTCAGTACGTTGTATGGTGTTAACAATTAGTATCAACTCTTAACTACTTTCACTTTTTCCCTTAGTCAGATGTGTGGAATTTAACTAACTGGACATGCACCCAACACAGAACCATTTTCTGGTGGGAGGGCTGGGTGTAGTGGTCATCTAATTGGAGCTATTTAAACAGAGGTAATTCAGCAAATGCTAAATAACCAAATTAAGTCCAGTTCTTCTTTGAATAATTTATACTAATTGATTTATCTCTCAGTCTTCGGCTTGAAGTTTGTACCAGCACTAAACTTGTGCAGTACAGTACGGTGAGCTATACTTCCCTGTACATTTGCCAGACTGTTCTTTTGTCTTGGGCATCTTTTCCCTTATACTGTATTGCTTGAGTTAGGTTACTCTACAATCTTAAAATACCTTTAATTACAGAGATTCACACATACACTAATGCAGAACTGTGATATAACTGTGGGTTGGATCATATCCAAACTTTGAGCCCTGCTTGTCTTGCCCTCAGTCACAAGTTTCATTTTTGTCTTCAGAGGCCCAGTGAAGACCCAGTGCTTGTCATGGAACTTGACAGGTTATTGACAGGGGGCTGGGCAGAAATTTGGTTTATGCAAGTCTCAGTATTGTCCATCTAGTAGGAAAAGTTTCAACGGAAGTCAATCATTACCAGTTGTGATAGCCTGGTTAATTTAGTTAGAAAACCAGCTACTGTGTGAGAGCACAAACACTGAATCCATTGAACTCTCTGTACGATCGTTCTGTGACCCCTCATGCGAAGTCTGGAGAGCAGATTTCAATGTGCCTCTCTGAGCTCAGATTTATTAAATGCTAATTTGTCCTTTGGTGGATTGTGAGTACAGACTGTTCCAGATCGGTGGGCTTTTTTCTTTTAGAGTAGCCTCTGTTCTGCCATTTTTTTAAAAGTTCTTTCTCTACAAACGGGACAATGATGAATTAAAATGTGTTGCTTTGTGCCGTTTCATAAACCCCATCCAACTGACAACAATCTGCAGGCTGAAACTGATGGCCATTGTATCTTCTGACCTGGAGTTCTGTGTTATATTACAGGAGGCATTTGTTGGAAGGAGTCAGCCAAGATGACTTGATTTTGGGGAGGACCAAAAAACAAATATCCCATTTTTTGTTGTGCTCTAAGTTAGTTACGGATACCAATGAGATACAGTTGATGTGGAAATGCTTTGAAAACCGAGAACAAGTAGCGGCTTTTATCTAAATGGGTTGCGGGAGTGTGCAACAAGCTACCTGCTGACTTTGTTGAAGCCGATATCCTGGCATCTCTCAAGTAATGGCGGGATGAGATCCTTGGAAAAAAAATAGCTACTTATTTCCAAAAGCGAGAGAGAGATTGAGTGGCCTCCTTTCATGTGTACTCCTTCTTAGAGCCCAGAGCAGAGATGTAAACACAATCCTCATCTCTAGGTGTCCTAACTTCTAATAACAATGGAATCACAATGACACAAATAAGCATGAGTTGTGTTTTTATACCTGGTGCATCTCTAATCACAGATCTAGGCCTACCCTCAAAAAAGCTATAAGCAACCTCAGGTGACTGCGCAGTACACATTTAACAGAGCAATACGTGTTGTCTAAAAGTTCTCACAGTCCCAGTTCTTCACAGACTTTCTGACCAGTTTATTGGCATACAGTAGAATATGTATTTCAGCAGTGTCGTGTTAAAAACTTGAACAGTACTGTATGTCCACCTATACAGTTTTTTTGGACTTCTAGGCAAAATATATTTCTTATCTTATCACTGTGAGTATAGTATATGTCTTCCAAAGTTTTCTGGGCTAATATAAAATGGAGTCTATTCAGGATACGAACTGACATTTTCAGAAAACGTGCAACTGGTTTCTGCCTTATTTTGAAATTCAGTTAGATACAAATTGAGGACAATAGCTTTCCGTATGGCAATCTACTTTCTCCCGGAGGAATTTACATTTTCCAAGGGAATCTTCTGGGTGACTCCCAGAGTTGCCAGTCTGACCAGTCTGAAACCTGAAGTTGATAACACCTCTGAATCTGACATTTTGTCATGTGAGGCATATGTCTTAAGGGCACACCAACCAGAACCCACCACTAACCTTTAAGAAAACTGAAGCCCACTGCCGCAGGGCTGCTTACTTTCTAGACTGTGTCCAATTTCTTAAAATAAGATTGAAGAATTCTAGAAAAAATAAAGAAAAGTCAGACCTGAGAAAGAGGATCTAAATCAGCTAACAGAACAAAAGTGGGGTATGTGATCTCCTACTGATTTGCTTACTTTTGTTCTGTTTCACAGTGTAATTTAGCAGCATTGCCTCAGTAAAGAGTCTAAAATCTGCAATAACTAGCAGGTTGAGCCATTTCACATTTTACGAGCGGCAGAATCTGTTCAATATGCAAAAATCAGGTGCTGATTTTCGCATGCAGACCTATGGAATCGTATGCAGTAAGCTATTTGCATTGGGTTATCAAGAAACAGAAGATAAATGTTTTATAAAATGCAAATCTGTAGAATGACCTGGTGATGAAATAATGAAGTTCAAGAGCCACACAGACTTCTGGTTTCTTTAATGATAGCTGCATTAGTAGTTTTCTCAATCATGTTTGCCACAATGCTGCAACAAAGCACTATAAAATGAAGGTTGTCTTCAGGACTGAGAAAGCTGTTTGACTGGCGTCTCGAAGACCCTTGTAGGGATGGAAGAGCAACTTCTTTGCTGAAGGATCCCAACATGGAGAGAAATCCTAGAAACGGGGATCTATTGTATGATGAAGAGGATCTCAGGTTAAGATGAGAGGCAGGGATTTCAAAATGGGCTACGTTTTTAAAATTTTTCTCATTAAAGCCTTTGAGGTTGTAGTCATTCTTTTGAGAAAAGAAGATTACAGTTTCACTTGTGAAATGAATGGATTTGGACTGTTCCGCCTATGGATAAATTACAGCTGTCATCACCCACACTGTGCCGACATAAAAATGGCATTCAATAAATTTTACCGAAGTTTAAAAGCAGAACATTTTCGCATTACTTATAGATCTTTGAGAATAGAGGAATATATACACATCTGAAGAGTAATATAATCCATAACTGCACAAAAACAGCCTTCAGATTACGCAATTCGGCATTTGTAAAAACGTGCACAATATTGGTTTGCAAACTTTTCCTACGGAATTAGGTCTGGCTGTCCTCCTGTTGCAAACCCTCTTAAACTCTCTCTAATGTATTTATACCTTTGATATTTTTTCAACTATAATACAAAACGTATTTCTATCCTGGCTGTTACTGCAATAGCATCCAGTGTATTAAAGCATGCTACCCTCAGAGCCAAAAACCTAAAATTGAGTAAATTAGCTTCCTGATGGTAACTCCTAGCTCACATTCCATGCCTAGCTAAAACAACTCCTATATTTCCTATATAACTCCATATTCCTTGGCACATCCTGTGCAGGATCATGTGGAACATCCTTACTGGGATCCCAAGCCTATGGGCTAAGTGAAGGCTTCTTCCAGAGCATTATTTCCTACCTTCCTTGCGAATTGTGGCCTTTGTGACCTCCAGGCTACAGCAGGGATGTTTTTATTCTTACAGGGACTGGTATTGCTCGTTTCCTCCAGCCCCACAGCTCTTTTTTCCACTGTCGGATTCCACGGCGGTCACAGATCTCCGCAGGGCTGAAAAGGCGACTATTGTCCAGCATAAAGCATGACTTCATCAGCTTGCCCCCCTAACAAACCGAACAAAGATATTGGGTGTTCACGAGCGCTGAAAACATTGCTGGTATCAACAGTGGTTTGAGCTATAGGCAAACGGGGGTACAGAAACTGGCCATGCATGAGGCTGTTACATGTGTCTGTCTTCTAATTCCAAGCCAAATTCAGCATTTTATTGCAGTGTGTTCATTAATTAATCAAGTTCTTAGAGTATGCTTGTGCAGTCCTGCTTCATCTGCCATTTTCATCTTTGTTTATAAGATTGTGGAGACATTCTGTACTAATTGTCTCCAGGCCCGTTATCCTCAGACAGAAATGAAGTTGTTTTTTTACAGTATCCATGCCACGCTATGTTTTCAGATACTTTGCGATCTGCTCCTAAAAACGTAGACCTATACGTGATTGACCTGCTCTTTCTTGGTTCCTCTCATTGAAGCTGCACACATAATGCCATTTTAGTTTGAAGAAAAAAAAATTGCAGCTAGCTAAAGTGCTTCAGTATCACTGCTGTTAATGGGTTCTAATGAAACTGATTCAGGCGGACTGCAATGAGGATGTCTTTTGAAATACACAGGAGGAAATCTGCGAGCCATTCTAATTAATGACCCCATAATGACCCTCAACCCTGTTGCTTTTCCAGGTTCCTACCTCTAAAGTAGGAACCTTCAGTAAGTGCTCTCCAAATTTTGTACGGACTGGCCTGCGTCTCATTTCCCTTCCCATTTCAGTAGCAATCTAATAAAATAAATGCCACAATTTTCTGGAGGAGTGGTTCACAGCACAATTCTGCAGATGAAAGCTTTTGCTTGCTTTGTTTTCCGGCCTACTGTTTCGACAGCCGGGAGCACATTTTGCTTTTGTTTGATTTCTGTCCCTTCTGTAAATGTTCTACGTTTTCCAAAAGACACACGTTTTTTTCCTGTTTCTTGATTTGCTACAGGCATCACCGTCCCCGAACAGACACAGGCGAGCCCGTTTCACAGTTGAATCAGAGGTGATTACACCATGAGGGATGGAACTCACTTTTAACACCCTAAATAGGGCCCAGCTGCTTTCTGATTGCCAACAGGACAGGCGTTTCCAACCCTGTCTTTCTCCTCTCCTTTAAAAGATTAGATTAGATTCCAAGCATTCAAAATGACACATGAGCTGATGCACCTGAGCAAAAGTAATTCTATTGGCTTTGTAATCTTATCTAGGTGTGTGCATATATACTGTTTTAGGTATATAGATAACACTGTTTAGTTTCTGTATTTATTTGTGAAAAGAAAAGAAATTCAGACACAGGTAGCTACTTAGACCTGAACTCCAGAATTTTACAGAGGCACTTATTAAATATTGTTCACAACTTTAAAAGACCCCCTTTAGTAAGTATCTTCTAAGTCTGTGCCTTCCCCTTTGGCTAGGAGAATATCTTTAAAAAAATAACCTTCTGGATATAAGCAGCAGCCTTTTAATAGACCACTAGAATGGTACGGTGTAGCCTAATAGTTGTGGGAAAATAACTGTGAGCTTGCCATTTCTGGCAGAAAAAATGAAAGCTTAACTCGAAGCGACATGTTGGTCGGGAGGGGCAGGCGGAAGCGAGCGGGTTTTTCCCGAGTAAAATAGAAAGTGGGAGAGAGGGAGCCGGTAAGCCGAGTTGGAATGCGAGGCTGTTTATCGGTGCGATGTGAGAGCTGGAGTTTCAGAGCGGCAGGAATGAGCGCAGTCATCGGCCTGCTGAAACCCGACGCTGCTGGTGATTGCCCGCAGCAGCTGGGCGGCCATCGTATCTGACCTAGCGCTGGCTTTTCCCAGCCCTGCGCTCTCCCCGAGCACATCTTCCAAATCATCCAAGCCCACTCTGTCGTTTATTTGCGCCCTCTCGCCTATCAGCTCCTCTGTACCTATTTATTACTATAGACCTGTGGATTTACGAGCCCGCGTCTGTGTCTCTCTCTAACGCGTTATTTTATTTTATATATAAAGTCCACTGTAACACCTTGCTTACTTAGGTATAGTCACCGATGCAAAACGGGCTTCAGTACCTCAATATTTCTGTAACTTCCGTGCAAATTAAGATTACTCTGCATCAGCACATTACTGAAGAAAGTTAGCAGATGAGACCACTCGCCCATTTAAACTTATTGGAGTTTTAGCAGTTAATTGATCTGAGGGTCATGACTAGCTAGTTCTTTAAAGAAGCCTGGATATCCTTCTTGAAGTCCTCTCTGTTCAATATCAGTTCTTTTAACCTGTTAGTGCAGGACACTTCCTTTCAGTCTGAGAATGCAGTTGGCTGCACTTCTCTGGACAGATCCCAGAGCAGAAGTATCTTTCTCTACGTTTGATGACCAACATTATACACAAATTCTACAGGAAGTCTTTTTGTCATGTGGAGTTATTAATTGCATATGCATACTTTATGTTCTTTTTCTGTCTGGTATCATCTGTAAACTTGACTAGGTGCTAGCTGTACCAGCATCTAAATCATTGATACAAATCATGACGAACAGGGATCCTAAAACAGATACTTGTGGTACTCCACATACAGCAAATCAATGATCAGCTTAGAGACATATCTGCTGTATTAAAAAGGCAAAATCCAAGGTGTGGTAATTCCTAGCTAAAGTGATGTATTTATTTTAAATTAACTTTGTTGATGCACTTAAATTTTAATTGGCTGCACAGTGCCTCAGTGGTTAGCATTGCTGCTTTGCAGTACTGGGACCCTGGCTTCAATTCCAGACCTGGGGTACTGCCTGTCTCCATTTATATGTTCTCCTTGTGTTTGGGTGGGTTTCCTCTAAGAGGTGAGGTTTCGGGGTAGGTGAATTGACTCCTGGTAAAATTGGCCTTAAGGGTGAGTGTGTGTGTATCTGTGTGTGTGCCCCACAAAGTACTGGGGTCCCATCTAGGGTGTGCCCTGCCTTGCCTGTGACACTGAATTGGAAGAAATGATTAGAAAATGGATGGCTAATTAGTAAATGCATCCATCATTATGATGGATAATTGACTGGCCAGACTGACCTCTTAGTGAGCCCGATAGGATGTAGAGTGACATTGACCTAGTCCAGAGATGTTCTCAGAATCTATTGTTGTTTTTATCTGCCCTGTACACACTACAGCAATTAAGAAAGAGCCTACTTATTTTTAGGGAGGCATATGGAGGGCTTCCAGACAACTACTGAAAAAGAAAAGAACACTGCTTCTTTGTCTGTGTTCTTTCTGTGGAAAAAAAATCAGATTATGCCATAAAAAGGACCAGACTCTTTAGACTGATGAGTGGGGGCTTTTTCTCACAATTTCTGGCAGTCATGTGCTCTTAAATTGAACAACCTGTCTGAATAACACGTTTGGCGTTCATGATGTCTTTGGCTTGACTTGGATAAAAGTATTGCTGAACTGTGAAGACATCCCACAGTTTACACAGTAAAAAAAAAAAAAAACACACTTGCTTTTTGTCGTAAGAAACCAGGCACGTTTAGTGTTAAAATCTGCCTTTGTCTGGGTGTTCAGAACAGCAGGAAAGACTCCTCTCCCAGTCAATTCAGTTTAGAGGTGAAGAGGAACTCAAAGATCAATATCTAAACAAAAACAACCTCTAGAAAACATAGGCACATGCCATGCTGTGGACAATACGAATGAGGCGAACAATCAACTGTCACAAAGAAAACAAAGAGGAAGAACTAAAAGTGAACTTTCTGGGAAAAGTTCGGAATGTGCTGCATTGGGTGAACAAAAAAAAAACTTTGGAATATTGATTTGAGCTTTTCTTTCAAATGCAGCCAGAGGGTGGAACTTAAAATTTCGTAATCATTGCCAATGAACAAAAGGACCCTTTAAATTCATTTTGAGGGACAGAAAGGGAGCAGTTTTTAAATAGAGACTGCGGGAAGGAACATTCGCTGATAACTGAAGTCATGGATCCGGACAAGATGTCCAGCAAATTGTTACTAGAAGTTTGGGAAAAGAATAAAACCACTTCTGTCAAGAAATGGAAACAATTACGATTCCCTCGCAGGCTACTGTAAGTGGCAAGATTTGCTAACAATCTTTTATTTGAGGTAGTTAAAACAGCACAACTGGCTTTGCTTTTCCAAAAATGACCCTTCATTGGAAGGTTTGCCCTTATCAATTTTCCCTCATCTATATATATTTTAATATTTTAGGTCATGTTATAGTTTGAGCTGAAATTTAATGCTGCATAATGTATGAAAGAGTCAAAGTGCAGGACTGGATTGGGACTCAGGCTACATGTGTAGCTGTTGAAAAAAGTTTTGCATTTCAGCTGCATGATAACAGAGTAAAAAAAATGTACTCTTTCTTTTTTTTAAAAAAGCACTCACAGTCATGAACTTAAATCTGAAACCTTTTCGCCTCTTCCAGAAATAAGTGCATTCCGAACAAAAAAACAGATGGACAGGAACTGTTTTCCTGTCTGAAAAAGGACTGCGAAGGAGAAACAGGCACTCTGGTTGTTGCAGTGTATCTGTCACTGACATAGGAGCTTTAGAACTGAAATTCGTTTTGTTACTTTCATTATTATTATTTTGTTTAGACACCCTTATCCATATTTGACATTACATACAGATGCAAAAGGAAATAATAGATATGATCTCAAGTAGGGTCACATATAATAAAACTTCGGTTAAGCCAAGGACAGGAATTCCAGTATTGGACATACAATGCGAGTGTCACCCAAAAGCAAAATTCACAATGAATCTACCAAATTCTTTTCTACCTTGTCAATATGTTATTAATAAGCTTTCATGAAGGTGAGTCATTTAAAGGATTTGCTGAGTTGTAAAAAAATAGCACAAACCAGTAAACTCAAAGGTAACTGAACTTGAAAATGAAGGCAATTATGGAAACATAATACAAGCTCTGGTGTAGCTGGGTCTGAGAGGGGGTTATAAGAAGAGATCAGCATTTGGAAGGTGCTGAGAGAATAAGATGGCTGTAAATCAGATCCATTCAGACCGGCAAGGAGAGTGCACAGGAAAGGGGTAACATGCAAGAAGCAAGGAAGAGAAAATAGTATTGAAACTGAGCTAGAAAGGGTCTGGTCTTTAAAGACGGTCTGCTTAGGCTGAGAGGGAGATATCTGTTTGCAATCAAGTATGAAATGAAATGAAATAGAAGGCACAGTCTCACGCGAACCTGCACATCGGTAAATTTAACAAAAAAACCATATTATGGGATAATATGGGAAAAACCACATTATCCGTTTAGAACTTCTTTATCACGTCAACACCCTGGAAGAAAATGCTCTTTCGCAGTCGGAAATAAAACGGCCAGCTTTCTTTCTTAGGTTGAACCATTTGAGGATTTTAAAAATTCTGTGCATAAAAAAAAACCTCATCTGTTGTGTAAAAATAGCAGTTTTACAGTTGGTGTTCCTGCACCTTTTGTTTGATATAATAGCTTGCTTTGCATGTATTTTCTAATTACTTTCAGCTGATAGTTAGGGCAGGTGTGTTGCCTTCACACACTCTTGACAGGGGCAGTAATGTCATTGTTGTCTTCTCTCTCAGTTATACATTCAGTCACTCCCAGGCTACCTGTATTTACAGTATGTACTGCACTACTCCTGTTGATTTCTGGTTGCATGCTGTCTTAACTTTGTGATGTTATCTTTTGCCTCCCCCTGGACTTGCATTGTAATGACCTCATTGCGAAACAACTGCACTGCCCTGTCCCTGCGTGGTATAACTATACCTTCATGCCGCTCTTTATTGGATGTTGGTGGAATTATTCATATTCTCTTTTTTTGTTGTTATGGTTTCTGTTTTGGTTTTCGACTAATTGTATATTGTGGACAACTGCAATTCTTTCTGGACAACAGTGTCCGCTAAGCAAAGAGTAACATTTAAAAACAAATAAATAGACCTATCCTGAGAATCTAGTCCCCAGACCTTCACTACAGCCCTCAAACCCCCAGTTCCTTCTCATTTAACATCCAAATTGTGTGTGTGTGGGTGTTTGCCCCACTGTGAAGGACTGGCATCCTTTCCAGGGTACAGTTAACCATGTGTGCTCTACCTGCTGGGTTAGGCTTCCATTAAGGATACATCAAATAAGGATATATTAAGTGCTAAAGATGGATGGATGGATGGAGGAAATCATAATAGGTAATTGTTAGACATAATGTGCTATACAAAATGGTGAGAAATGGCATATCACTGCCACCATATACTTTTCTCAATGTAGATTCCTGCTTGTAGGGATAAAATGTAGTCTCTCTGTTGCTGGAATTGAGGTGAAATGTTGTGGGTTTGCCTCTGGGGAACATCTATGCTGTGGACTCTCTGGGGTCATGAAACCCTGCAGCGTTGAACACACTCAGTGCCCTTATTATGTAAATCAAATCGCCAGTGAATGTATCCAGCTATTCGGATGGACTGGTTCTTTGCAATGGGATGCATTAAGAGGCTTGGAATCTGACCTTCCTGAGTGCTTTGATGCTCCAAGGTTTGGGCTTTGTCCCCCCCCCCCATGATTAGAAAAGGGTAAATTTGGGTTTAGGGGTTGCAAAGGCAAATGAGAAACAGTTTTTAACACTACATTATGTGTTTGTAAACCTCTGCTTTATGAGCACAATTTAAGTGTGCTAATGGTTACAAGTAGAGGTCAGCTTCTGCCATGTCTATTGATGCTGTACTGATACTGTTAGTGAATATCTATTCCTCCATCCGTTTTCTAGCCAGTTTGTCCAGTAGACGACTGTGGGGGGGCTGGAACCTAACCCAATAAGCAAGGCAGGATACACCTTGAGTGGGACACCAGTCTATTGCCAGGCACACTCTGACACAAACACACTCACACTCACACCAGGGCCAATATACCCAGAGACCAATTAACCCACCAGCAGAGCACCTAGAGAAAACCCCCACAAACACGGGGACAGCAAACAAACTAGTGAAGAGTCATGAAGAATTTCGAAGGGAAACCCGCAAGCCCTTATCTGAAGTGTGATTAATAGCTCGGCTATACACTGGGCGTCCTCCTTATAGAGACCAGCACTACGAACGAACAGGGCGTCTGACAGGTAGAACTCACACACACCTCTGTCTTGCAGCCCTTTGCTGAGAGAGCTGCAAGAGGAACTGCCCGCGGTGCAGAATGCGAAGATGGCGAACCTGCTCCCTCCGACAGGCCCCGAAGTCTTCCGTCGCTTCACGCCGGAGTCTCTGGCGGAGATCGAGAGGCGCGTCCAGCAGGAGGCGGCTGAGAAGCAGAAGAAGCAGCACGTAGAGGTGGCAGAGGAAGACCTCCCCAAGCCTGCCAGTGACCTGGAGGCTGGCAAATCCCTGCCCTTCATATACGGTGACCCACCTCCGGAGATTCTCAACGACCCTATAGAGGACCTGGACCCCTACTACAGAGCAAAGAAAGTCAGTCAGTGTTTTACTACATGAGCCTGTAGAATCAGTGTTTTACTAGTACTTGAGTCTCTAGAGTCAGTGTTTCACTAGTACTTGAGTCTCTAGAGTCAGTGTTTTACTAGTGCAGGAGCCTCTAGAGTCAGTGTTTTACTAGTGCAGGAGCCTCTAGAGTCAGTGTTTCACTAGTACAGGAGCTTCTAGAGTTAGTCTTTCACTAGTACAAGGGCCCTATAGAGTCAGTGTTTCACTAGGTCAGGAGCCTCTAGAGTCAATGTTTTACTAGTACAGGAGACTAGAGTCAATGTTTTACTAGTCCAGGAGACTAGAGTCAGTGTTTTACTAGTCCAGGAGACTAGAGTCAGTGTTTTACTAGTACAGGAGCCTCTAGAGTCAGTGTTTTACTAGTGCAGGAGACTAGAGTCAGTGTTTTACTAGTACAGGAGCCTCTAGAGTCAGTGTTTTACTAGTACAGGAGACTCTTAAGAGGCATTTAAATGCTTGTTTTAATTACGGAGATAGACATATTTTTAATTATGTATATTATATAATATTTTAGTTTAATAGAAATTGGTCAAGGTTGAGTTTAAAAAACACTATAATAAAAATTGGTTCACAGCAAAAAAAAAAGGATTATGAAAATACTGTGCAAAAACACTAGAATCTTAGTTTCAGCATTTTGTTTTTTGCTTGCGAAGCTGTTGAGATGTTTCCAGTTGAGATTTCTTGTGTGAAAGTTGTGACAGCCTGGAGCAAGCCACCCCAGCACTGTGGCTTAGGTCAGTACCCTGGCTTCTTTACAGAACCAGCTGGATGAGATCCTTAAATCAAGCTACTAGTGGTTGCTACTAACAACCAAACAACCGAGATGGGCCTAATGGCCTCCTCTTCTTTGTAAAAAATCTTATATGCTTTTCTTAATTACCTCAGAAAAGTGACTGCAGCAGAGTGTTTAATAACGTTCTCTTTTTTGTTTTCCAGACATTTATAGTCATTAGCAGAGGGAAAACAATCTACAGGTTTAATGCAGAGCCTGCCTGCTACATTCTGAGCCCATTTAGTCTTATTAGGAGAGGAGCGATTAAAATTCTAATACATTCATATCCTTTTGCAAAAATCCTTTTTTTGGCTTTCCTGAGACAATAAAACCGCTATCTCTGAATGCATGGATGGATGCAAAGACTGGATTTTATTTTGTGGGGCTACAGTCTGTGTTCTTTAATCTTCTGTGAGCTTCTCAGGGAAATATTGTTTCTTCAGTCCTTCCTCTTAGTCCTTCAGTACGTTATTTTTCCGTTTTTCCTGACGATGGTGCAGTATAGCTTTGGGTGAGGTAGGTCAGTTCAGATATTCATATTTTGTAGCACAGAAATGATTTTGGAACTAGTTTATTTTTCTGTCCTAATGTCTTCCACTTGGCAGCCAATCATTGATAATACATAAAATAAAGTAAGAGAGAAATATATCTTGCTGATACGTCCATGAGCTAGGCCATGTTCCCTGGGCTGTTTTTGCTCCTTAATTCTGAATTAAATTATTTAGCATGTTCATCATGATAACCATTCTAGCAAATTGTGTGTTCATGACAATGAACAGCCCTCCATCCTGGAGTAAAAACGTAGAGTAAGTATGCATTTATTTCATTATAATATAATTATAAATATATTGAACCATTCGTTAACACCACTATTTTCAGTCTGTAATTTAACAAAGTCTGTTGCTCAATCAGCACTTAACTACAGGTTGCAAAACCAGTTATTAGAAATTATTTTATGCCATTTTGCTGGGTGATGAAAGATGGGGTTTTTAGAAAAAAAAGTGCACCTGGACATTTCTGATCCTTCTCAATCAATCAAGATATTTTTGGGATCAATTCCTACTTCTGAAAGTGTCCTTTAATCTAAAATATTTCATGATAACCTTTTTAGGTTTTGTAGATGGAACTGTATGTTTGGGTTTTATTTAGATTAAGTTGCATTAGATTACTTGGGTCTTTTGCAGCCACTGAAGCCTTGTTATAAAGGTGTTCATCTTAAGTATTGAGAATATTCCCCCTTTATTATATTTGTATAGTCTATGTTCATCTTTTAAACTCTGGCTCTCCGCTCCCACTGTGTTTCAGATATGCTTTTACAGGTATTTATACCTTTGAAGCACTGGTCAAGGTTTTAGCAAGAGGCTTCTGCATTGGAGATTTTACATTCCTTCGAGATCCCTGGAACTGGCTGGACTTCAGCGTTATTACCATGGCGTAAGTATGTGTTCGGCTCTGGTGATTTTGGAGAAATAACTGCCAGAAAGGAAATTGTGAGGCGTTGTTTCTGCGTGCTTCCCACCTGGGCGTGGGAGAAAGAGATTACAGAGTTGGACATACAGACCCACATTTCTCTAGGACCTGAGGGGTCAGTTGAACGGGCTGGGGGGTTAAAGAGGTGAGCAATGGGTTAAGGATCACAGCATCAGCAGCACATTAGAATTAATCTCCCCGATCTAGGCCTGTGTGTTCAACTCCAGTGTTCTTTAACCTTTCCGAACAACGCTGCGTGTTTGAATGAAAACGTTTGTCAACTATGGAATCAGGGTCAGGTACCAGACCTATATTTAGCCTGTCCCACCACAGTATGAAACCGCTATGCCATTTCTCACCATTTCAGTGAGAGCTGCACTCTCTTCATCATGCCTTGATTTATTAACTCAAGTTTTGGAGTGTTTTGTGATTGTCATTGCCATTCCTGGCCCTGGAGACAGATCCTCTTTGCTTCCTAGTATTATCTGAGAAGATAAATCCTCTCTGCTTTTTGCTCTTATTAATCAATAATGTGTGATGCTTTAGCTCTGTGCATTAGAAGAACTTAAATAGCTTCCCTGTTGCCTACACAGTGCAACTATTTGTCTAAGGGTCTAATAACTAATGAGCAGTGAGGAATGTTACATTTAGAGGGTCTGTCTGAAGATTTCTGTTTGAAATGCACCTTTATGTCCTGCTCCTGTTTCCACCTCTCAAGCATGAATGACTGTTACAGCTACTGTATTATATAGCTTCACAGAGAGTAAAAATATTGCTGGTAAGTTTGAGTTCATGCACAAAGCACGGCCCCTGTAATAAGAAATTTGATTTACAGAACTGTTGCGTGCATCCACTAGGTGGCTGAGTGGTCCATCCCTTCTCTCATCAGCTGTCAGAGAGATAATGCTACCATTTGGCATCACAAGTGGACAGTTGCCTTGATCTAAATTTAACCTCTGTTAAACCATATCATTTACCATAGCAACAGATCAGCGTTGCCTTTTGTAAAATGCACTGCGTGCAAAAATACGGCCAACAGAATTACAGACGTCACCAATAACAGTTGATAACACAGTATATGCTTTTTCAATGGTATCAATGTGTTTATTTATGTTTATGCGCAGGTACGCCACTGAATTTATCGATTTGGGCAACGTCTCTGCTCTCAGGACCTTCCGTGTGCTCCGAGCTCTTAAAACAATCACTGTAATTCCTGGTACGTGCTGCTGAAGAAGATCCAGACTTAATCTTTGACCAGCACACGGAGATCTGTTCTGAATGCTTGCGGTTGTGAGTGTGCCTCTGTATATTCGAGTGTGTGTGTGTGTAGTAGAGGCCAGCAAAAACCCTACTTTGGACAAAGTTTGTGTAGAGTTATGTCCACATCACACTTTTATATGTTCTGTGGCTAACACATCCAATACCCCAAACCATATTAATGTGAATAGTACTACTTTCACAGCTCAATTTGTGATTTACTCTTTTTTTGTGCCTCTGCATGTTCTGCAGGTTTATATTGTCTAGGTCCTGGGTATGGCAATTTGGGTACATGGTATCCCTCCATTCTTTGCTGCACATGCATAGGTGGAACATGTCCTGATGTACCCAAAGTAAATATTTGTCTCACGTGATTTAAAAGAAACATAAAACAAAGTTTTGTAGGAGATTTATTGTTTTTTTAGGGAGCCAAAGAGTGTGGTGCAATGATATGATACATTGACTGACTCCATACTTACCAAAAAGACAGAAAAAACTTATTGAAAAAGATATTTAAAACAGTTTGTAGGAATTTAAGAGAGAATCTCTGATGATGCACACAAATGAGTGCAAATCCAACAAATGAAGTTACAGGAAAATGCAGGTTATTAATCATCCCTTCCATGACTCTAAACTACTCAATGCCTTCAATAATTAAAGAAAATAACAGTTTCCCACTTCTTGCAGTTCAGCTGACAATGCTTATGTTATCTGTCTTGTCAGGTTTGAAAACCATTGTTGGAGCTCTGATTCAGTCAGTGAAGAAGCTGTCGGACGTGATGATTCTGACAGTGTTCTGTCTAAGCGTATTTGCACTCATCGGGCTCCAGCTGTTCATGGGTAATCTCAGGCAGAAGTGTGTCAGATGGCCCCCACTCATGAATGACACATGGATTGCTGATGACAACAATCAGAACTCCACTTCTGATTACATGAATGGTACCTCTGTGTTTGACTGGAATGAATATGTGAACAATGAAGGTAAATCAGGAATTAGTGTGCAGTGCTTTGACTCATATCTTAGAATGGCAACGACTTAGTGTGCAATGCTTTGATTTATAACTTGGAATGACAAAGAATACCACAAAATCTAAATGAGCTAGACTTTCCTTGGTTACTGCAAAACAGTGGCTCCTAAAGCATTTTTGGGTGCCAGCAAACTTGCAGTGATATCAATCAACAACACACCACTCTGTGGTTAACACTCCAATCTGTGTTAACTCTCCTGTACAGCACTGTAGAGCTGGTTGCATGTGACTGGACAAAAGGTTCTGGTAGGTGGGCGTGTCAGAAGGGCTTGTAAAGAGGTCAGAGTTCACCTCTAGTTCTAAATTAGTTATTCCAGATTGGGTGGGCATAAAAAATAGAAAATAATATACAGTTATACATAATATTTAATAATTAATAATATTCTCAGGTTTATGCTTTTCAGCTCTGTAAAATAAAAATATTGAAAAAGTGCTTTATTCTCTGAAAACTTCGTCAAGCACTCCTACAAGAGCTAGTTAGTGAGCCTGAATTGTCATCTTATTTACTTTTATTTGCTATTACATTTGCTATTTGCTATTACAAGATATTACATATCATGAATTACTGTAAGAGGTTAGTAGGGTTTTTTTATAAGGATTACAGGGTAAAACTTAACTATATGTGAATTTGCCTTTATGCACTACTCAAAATCCCTAATTCCTAAAGTTGAGTTTCCACTGTAAAGTCCAAATTTAAAAAAAAAATGTAGAACTTAATTTTGCCTACACTTGGAGCAAACGGTAATGCTGAGGAATAAATGCATTTTGATTTTTTTAATTACTTTTCAGTGCATTTCCTTCCTGCAGTGGTAGTGAAGAATAAGGCTCTAAAAGCTTCACTGTCTTTTTTTATATTTCTAAGAAAATTTCTACTTCCTGGAAGGCAGCTTGGATGCCCTCCTTTGTGGGAACAGCTCGGATGCTGGGTAGGTTCATTTTGTGTCACTAAGAGCACATTGAATAACTTCTAGATGGGATGTTGTTGATGATTTTTCATGTTCTGTGTGTTCTGGGAGCTGAGTATCTTCACTAGAGCAAAAAATTACAGTCATAAGTGGGCATCTTTTTTAGACATATATGACTAATTAGTACATGTCATAATATCATGCAGGGCATGTGCATCATATCTCACACTTAGATCTACAGTACCCACTAATCCTATGTTTTCCCAGCAGCTTGGCTGAGCAATTACGTTTACCTTACTATACCTATTCAAAAGCTGTGCTCTAGTGGACCTTATATACACAATATATCATGAGACATGGGACCTGCTGGGTGCATTTAAGTAGATGGAAATCTTTGTGAGCAATGCCTGAGTGCATAGCTCATCCTGTGTGTAATTAGCATCGTTTCTACAATATAATGCTGTTAAATGCCTCCGGATACTATATCAGAGCATGCGTCAAGCATAAGACTGAGGACGGTGGGTGGAGGTTAGAGAATGAGGCTGTTCAGGTGGCGGTTGCTGTTTGAACTAATCCGTGGCCACTACCATGCTGACAGGAGGTGCCCAGAAGGATACACCTGCATGAAGGCTGGGACGAACCCGAATTATGGCTACACCAGCTACGACACCTTTGGCTGGGCTTTCCTGGCTCTGTTTCGCCTGATGACGCAGGACTTCTGGGAGAATCTCTTCCAGCTGGTACTTGTGCCCTCCTTACCGATTCTGACGTGCAGGTTTGGATGATTAAAATGAGGAATTATTCAACCGAAATGTATTTTTGAGCATTTCAAAGAGGATTTCTGTTCTGCTTAATTTAGCCGTGGCATGCAAGGCAGGCATTGTAACTCCTGGATGACCAGACCTGGGAATTTAATGATGGAAGCTACATTTGTACACCATTACCAGTCTATGGCTCCGTTTAAATCTTATTTCAGCTCAACCTTTTCCTAAGTCTTGAGCTGCTGATGATTTAAAGAAACCTAAGTAAACTGTGAAAATTGTGAACCTTGAAGATCAGAGTCTAGGATAACAAATGCTACCCCTGTCATTTCACAGTGCTGTCAAGCAAGTATTTAAGCTCTATGAAGCTGACATAAACTCTACTGAAATGCTCAATCATATCTGTGCTGACCAGCACTGGTTATGGAAGACCTCCCCGAATGCTGGGTTTCAATCCAGCTCAGCACTGAACTGCCCGGGGTTGCTAAGTATGGGGTTACCTGAATCAGCTAAACAGCTTTCGTCAGTTCTGAAGCTGTTGGCGTTACAAAGAGACCTGCAGGACCAGGAGTGGACAACCCTCTGGATTGCCCTACCAAACTGGGTGCCTTTTCTTGCGATGCAGACGCTCCGAGCAGCTGGCAAGACCTACATGATCTTCTTCGTGGTGATCATCTTCCTGGGCTCCTTCTACCTCATCAACCTCATCCTGGCTGTGGTGGCCATGGCGTACGCAGAGCAGAACGAAGCCACCATGGCTGAGGCCAAAGAGAAGGAGGAGGAGTTCCAGCGAATCCTGGAACAGCTGAAGAAACAGGAGGCGGGGGTGAGCTTCTTCCACCACATCCAGCATCTGCAGTAGCCTTTCTTGGCCACATTATACTTGAATGCGGTCTTATGCAGCCACATTCACACAGGCTATGGAACAGCTCTGGTACTGGTTTCCAATGTTTGTTCCAGTAGGTACTTAAGTAATTATATTAATACCTACACAATGCACAATTGTCAGAGGTCAAGATGAAACTCTTTTAAATGATTGCTTTTCAAGCCTCTATATGAGGTAAATTTGTGATGGCCTGAGGTAAGGTTCGAGCTAGGATTCATATCAGGTTTAGGTGCACTATGAATGCCTGTGTACCTCTACTGTAAAAGGGGTTATAAAGTATTATGGATGTTATTACAGTGATGGACGTATCAGTCATGATGGCGGCAATTCAAATAAAAAAGGAGGCACCTGGGAAAAGGAGCTGAAGAGAATCTGGTTGTTTTTAGTCTCTCAGTGGAATAAAAGAATCTCACACATCTGTGGGCTTCCGGATCCATTAGTCAAAGGGCTGATTCAGTTAGTTCATTCCGGACTGGGATGGACGGCACTGGGGGGGGGGAGAGGAGGTGAATTCTTTCCCTTCTGCTGCAGGATCCCTGACGAGCCCGAGTCTTGACTCCCCTGTGGCTCTGGGTGAGCTTCTGTAGGAGGAAGCTACTCTGTCACACTGAGGCTAGGCGATCTGCACCTGGGTGTCCCTGCACAAAGATATATTTCCTCAAAAATTTGTCTTTACATCTTTATTAGACTTCACTAAATTGCGGTTGAATCTTATTGTATGGTTTTGTTGCCTTTGTTGTCTACAAAAATACAGATATTTAATCCATTTCTATCATACATGTATATCTATTTATCTGTATTATACACTAACATAGCATCTACAATTTTAGGTAGGAACCTGGAACGGGAAGATGATTTTGAATTGTAATAGATTCTTTAGTTTTCATTACTATTGTTTTTTAGTGATTTTCACCCAGTTATTAATAGTGTTTTCCGAGCCGGCAAGCGAAGGGACCCCAGCGCTGAACTCGTTACTGTTAATTGCCCGTTAACAGCTGCACGGGCCGGCGGGAGCCCACGCCAGCCACTCCTCGCTGGGCAGTCACAAGGGGAGGAAGAAGGACAGCGTGTCCGAGCAGGAGTTCGCCGACGACGAGCACAGCCTGGGGGAGGACGGGGGGGCCGTCAGGGACTGTAATGGCAGGATCGTGCCGAGAGTCGTCATTGACCGGGTCTCCAGTGATGAAGAGGTGGGCGTCTGTTAAAACTGAGTAGGAAGTCAAGCCTGCATTGTGCAGCAGAAGCAGTCTGAATATGTGTACAGCTATGAAAGCTCGTCTAAAGAATTGCCTGAGATAGCCCCGTGTCCCGTGGCAACTCTCCGAACCTGGTTCGGCTCCTCCCAGCTGGGGGACACAGCTGGGTTGACGAATGACTTAATTAATGACTAATTAAGTCATTTAATTCACTCTCGTCCTGTTGGAGAGGCACATTTCTGAGGCCAAAAAATTATTCCAGGATTGTAGAGCTGGGGCCTGGTTATTTCAATCATCCCATATAACTCCCTTCATCTGGGCGTGCGAACTGGCTCAGTCGCTGGCTGTCATTTCAGGCCAGATATTGACATCACAGTGTACATATTTTTAAGTCATCACACAAGTAGATTTATAATGTTGAAATCCACTTCCAGAAATCCACATTTACCAAACTGTGGTGTCTGTCTCAGTCGCCCTTAGTTTATTCTGTCACCGTGTGGTGCATCTCTCTAGTCTGTCGCTGAAGAGGAGAAGAAAGAGAAGGAGAATGTGAAATCCAGGCCCAGTATTGGCCACCTGGAAGAGCCGGGACTGCAGAAGAGGACAGCCAGCTCCGTTAGTGTCCTCACGAATGCTATGGAAGGTAATTGATACTAAGCAGGCATCCGTAACATGCAGCATGGGCTTGACGATTCTCTGCTGCGTTGGCTGCTTGTGTTGAAATTGGATGTACAGAACAAAGACGTGAACAATGTTTTTACCACAGTTAACAGATTTTAATTTGCAAAGGTTTTTGTGTACTTTTTTTACCATGCGTGCTCAATGCATTTACTTTTGCTTTCCCAGTTTCCTGTAGTCTGTGTCATGTATTATCTTTCCTAACTCTGCTATACCAAGATGGTGCTCATGGTTCACTGTCCAGTGTGGAGTTGGCCCTGGTACACCTTTCTGAGAGCTTCACTGAATTTTTGTTTATAACCATATGACTTCACCTCCTACTTTAATAGGTCAAATATATGTTATTCCCAATTGTATTCTGGCCTTTCACCAAATTTGTATAATGAAGTAATAGATTTACTGTCCTGTTGCCTCTTAACTACTGGGTCTGTCTAATAAAAGCTTCTAATAATCACATGCATGCACATGATAATTGACTTGATCGGTTTAAAATACCATCGGCTTACAGGGAAGTTAAGGCATCGCAGCATTAATCTGATGCAATTTCTAACTGGTAGGATTATCAAGTGTCACTGTTCATGTAAGAACTGATTTGATAAGAGCTCATGTAGCATTGTTGCAGGAGGAGAGAGTGTGGGGGGTGGATGATGTTCTGCTTCTGCACAATAACATGCCTGTAAGGTGATAATTCCCATGCTTTTCCAGCTCAGCACCCTGTCACCACTCAGGTCCAGTTGGTATCGCACCAATGCTCTTGTCAAAATCCTACTGTCAGAAAAATAGCCTTTAACCTTTTATCCTTTTAAAGACGGTAAATAGCTGTTTCGATATCCCTTGTAGTTGAGGACAATTGTCTTCCATGATCACCTACTAATTGGTGGGTCCAAAGGCACCCAGAGACGCCAATCTGGAATAGATGGATCCTATTGCAATTTGAACTTGTATTCCAGAATAAAATAGATGATCTGGTCCACAACCTGCTGTTTCTGCTGTTGCTGCTTTCCTGTCTCTTGATGCCATGGCATGGTTTCAAGGTGCAGAGAGTGTTGAAGCAGGGCGTTCTTCTGTCAATGAGCTGGATGTTGCACATCAGATTGGTCTTCAGCATATCTTTGAAGAGTTTTCTCTGCTTTTCTCACGAGCACATGTCAGGTCTGAACTTGAAGAAAATGACTTGCTTGTGAAAAGAAGCTAATGTTGTGACATTTCTCCTCTGAGTGTGTTTGAAAAACCTTCTAAAGGAAGTGCAGCTGATATTTCTAACAACTTTGGGGTATCTTCTGTCTGTTGTCCACATGTCCATCAGGTAGAGTAGAGTGGAACTGTCTGATAGACTATTAAAACAGTTTGGAGTCTGCTATCTCAATCTGTGAACACCCGTTGTGTCAGACTGTATCACTAAGAAGTCTGGCTGCAGTTTCTGCTCTCAATGTCTCTTGATGTTGATAACTTTTTTGCTGTTTTCTTTTCTTTTCCTGTTATTCTTGGTACAAGAACTTGAAGAGGCACAGCAAAAATGTCCTCCTTGGTGGTACAAATTTGCCAATAAGGTCCTGAAATGGGACTGTTGCCCTTTGTGGATTAAATTTAAGCATGCCGTCCACTTTGTGGTGATGGACCCCTTTGTTGACCTTGGCATCACAATCTGCATTGTGCTGAACACCCTCTTCATGGCCATGGAACACTACCCCATGAGCCCGGATTTTGAGCATATACTCTCTGTGGGGAACTTGGTAAGAATCCGACACCAGCTTTCTCTCCTGTTTCTGTAGCTCAGATTTACACCTGTAAACACCTGTACCAGTCTGTCTTGAATTAGTTAATTTACTTAACTTTTAACTATGTATTTCACTGGGGTGAGCCCCCAGCAAACTTAGAAGAGATTGCCATACAAATTCAGTTTATAGCACAATATATGTAGAGGAGCAAACAAATTAGCCTTATTTCAGATTCACGGGACCACCATCTTCAAAAGGTACATCATCATTAATAAAGAGCAGCTTTGCATCTTCTTTGTGTGCCAGCTGGGATTTGAAACAATAGATAAACTAATTTTAGTTTTTGTTGGGATGCCTGCAGGTTTTCACAGGAATCTTCACGGCTGAGATGGTGTTCAAGATTATCGCCCTGGACCCATATTACTATTTCCAGACTGGCTGGAATATCTTTGACAGCATCATTGTCACTCTGAGCCTGGTGGAGCTGGGGCTTGCAAACGTCCAGGGTTTGTCTGTCCTGAGGTCATTTCGTCTGGTACGATATGAGTTCTTCTTCCCTTAAACACTAGGAGTTACTGTAAATTAGTTAGTCGTTTCGAAGGACGAAAGAGGAATTTTTAACTTGAAAGCAGTGGTTCTGCTTTCAAGTTAAAAATTTTTAACTTGAAACCTTGGGTGCACTGCACTGGGGGTACTGGGAGTACTGGGGGTACAGGCCAGATTTTTTTAGAAGGTAAGCCTTTGAAAACACAAATCACTTCAACCATTTTTGATCAGGGTCACAAGCACATTTTTTGTGGACCAAAGTGGTGCAGGCTGCAGTAAAGGTTAAAGTCTCTATGTTAAGTCTCCGTGAGTTAACTGATTTAGTTTTTATTTCAGTAAAAAATTGATTTTGTTTTCTATCACATTTTCCAATGTTTAAATCGCTCTTCTGCATAGAGGAAAAAGGCCTTGAACCTTCTTTGAAATTAAGAGGTAACTCCTTCAGGTTAGAAACGTTGGCTCATGAGCAACAGTTGTTAGGGTTGGATATTATGGGCAGCACCGAAGTTTTACAATGTGTGAATGCTAAAGCACCTGCAGGACCTCAAACATCAAGGCCCAGGTTTAGGGTATTTTAATAATCTTGGTGTTGCTTGACTGCTAAGGACAGCAGGGATGAATGTGTCCCCTCTTCTGGTTGTGTTAAACAGCTCCGTGTGTTCAAGCTGGCCAAATCATGGCCGACCCTCAACATGCTGATCAAGATCATCGGGAACTCGGTAGGGGCCCTGGGGAACCTCACCCTGGTGCTGGCCATCATCGTCTTCATCTTCGCCGTGGTGGGGATGCAGCTCTTCGGCAAGAGCTACAAGGACTGCGTGTGCAAGATCGCCTCGGACTGCGAGCTGCCGCGCTGGCACATGAACGACTTCTTCCACTCCTTCCTGATCGTCTTCCGGATCCTGTGCGGCGAGTGGATCGAGACCATGTGGGACTGCATGGAGGTGGCCGGGCAGGCCATGTGCCTCATCGTCTTCATGATGGTCATGGTCATCGGCAACCTGGTGGTGAGTGGTGCCCACGAATCTCCTTTCCGATTCCTGCCTTGCTTGTCCTTCCCTGCCTGTGCACAAGCTATTAGTGAACTCAGTTAGAACTTTTATACCACGCACCTTAAGCAGGATGAAAATGCAAGTTTTAAAAATCTGCATTTTGAGAGGACTGTGAGCTACTTTTGCAATCATTTCCATTTGCAAAAGCCGATTTTATCACATTAATCTAAGGTTGGACTGTGGTAAAAGGTGCTTTCATCTTTTTTTAATTGGATACTGGAATTACAGAAATAGAATGGAATCAACAAGGTCTGGACTTTGATGCTATTTGCAAGGAGAATTTTCATGTTCCAGACCTCTGAAATACTTTATTTGCTGCTGATTTTCTTTACTTCTACCAAGAACTACTAAAAAAATATTCATAAAGCTCATGCAGTATGTGTCCTTGACACTGAGTTTACTATTACAGACAAGGAGATGGTATTTAGCTGTTGTTTGATATGCTATACAGACTCCATATTTATGGTTGGACCCAAATGGTTCTTTACTATAAATGACACCAACTGTATTTCCTGTTGGGTTATTCATAGGGAGAGAAGGAAATAGCACATACTATGAAGTAACAAAAGCCATGGGCAGAATTCTGTGCCAAAACTAACAGGGTTTTTTTTGTCTCATCCCATTGGCTGGTCTTGGTTCCTGTGCACAAACATTTGCAGATAGGAGACAAGCTATTTATTCAAAGGCTTCTATTTAAATGACATGACTGAGCCAGCCTCAGCAGCTCTGACCTTGGGGATACGTGTTAAGTCCCAGCGCAAGTGAGAGCCCTCTGGCATCAGAGGTACAAACACTAACAGCTGAAAGCACAAAGAACAAGACAGGCTATGCTTCAAACAAATCTCCTAATTGGAAGGAAATGACGAAACCCCATGTAAACATGATCTGTGGTTTTGAAGAGGTTTGCTGTGACGTAGTCCTGTTATCAACTTCCGCTGAAATAATACTGGCACAGGGGTCACGTCCTGCTCGTAGAGGACAGGCCAAGAAGAGACTCAGAAGAAAAAGTCTCTCCCTTCTGACCTGGTGGAGCTGTGGCTTAGATCATAGGTTTTACATGACACTGAAAACAATCCATCAAGATCTCAGAAATATCAAATCCAGTAAAGGCCTTGCCTCAGAGTTCAGATTGCACCCTCTAGTCCAGATGCTCCTGGTGTCAAAGCTGGTCTGTATCCACTGACTGAATGGATTTTATGTGACTATTGAACTGAATGTTGGAAGGAGTTTCATTTAACTGACCGGGGTTTCCTCAGTACAATACCAACTCCTGGGACCTGCTATGTGACTGTGAACAATGAGAGATTCCCCCAGCCAATGTTAACTCTCCTGTGAGACACTATGGAGCATCAAAACAAGTTGATAGACTAGGAACACTAGATTAGTGCCTTCTTAGGTCCTCATTCTCTCCTTGTGGTTAAGGAATTGTAGCTCGAAGATGAGTTTACACACAAGTGGTGATTTCCTATTCGATGGGAATAATTAATAAATAATGGGCGATTATTCTCTAATCTCTGTGAGCATACAAATATTTTTTGCCCCTTGCTGGAACAGCATAGAGATTATGCTCAGTCTTTTAAATGCTTCTCATATCTAAGGCTTGCTTGTCAATATTGTCGATCAAGTATTGCTTTTTGGTATCTGAAGTGATAAGAACGTTTGAAAAGCAAAAAGGCAGCTGTGGCGGCACAACTCCTGTCCTCCAAACAACAGCAAGACATAGCTGATTAAACCCAATGCAATGCATTCTGAAATTGGCTATAATCAATTTGTTTGCAGGTTTGATTCAGCATAGTCTGGGAGTTATATTCCTTTAAGAAATCACTTGAAAGCATCTTGCGCAAGTGCTCGACCAATTCGCAGGAAGGTTAGTCTGTTATTGGTAAAATACACATCTCCTGGTTTTCCACATGTTCCCCTCCTCGCCAACTCAACATCCTTCCCCTCGTCATCCCTGTCAGAGGGCCTCGCTGATTCACAAGACCCATATAGAATGAAAAGTATCAGCCTGCTCAGGCTCTTTAACACATGATCTGCATCTAAACTTGGGAAATAGGAACCGAGAAGTGGACTAACACGATTTCGGCACTAAAGATAGCTGTCTGGACACAGGCGTCAGGCAGCATAATATTTATGAGTGCTTCAGTCATGACCGAACCACATAAATCTGTTGTGTGGTATGATTAAGAGTCATTTAACACTATTGGCAAAATTCTGGACTTTAGTGTCCACAATTGACATTGATTTTTCAGACAGGAAAACTGTTTTTCATTTCTGCTTGCATTCGATTTTAATAAGCAAAGCATCCATGCCACCTTTTGGCTGGTACCGTGTATAACATTGTCATTTCGCAATGCAAAGCATCTTGGGTTCACCTCTGACTCTGTCTGTCTTGAGTTTGAATGT